>NC_138942.1:34644868-35244868 GCF_965226115.1 Aulonocara stuartgranti
CATTACACCACAATAACCACAATAGTTTCATTTATTTTGAACATGTAAAACAATATGCAGACAGTCATTTAGGAAAAATAGAACAAAAACAATACGATAAAAAAAAAGTTGAATACGAAGCGTATTGTCGCAAAATCGATCAATGTAGAGCAGTGTCACAAACCACGGAGGCCCCAGAAAGGTGCAATCAAACGTTGAGTTTATTAACAGCCCGGAGAAAACATCAACATATGTCTTGTCACCGAAATACATGTTGTGGACATTTATAAAGCAGTGGGGTACACGCCCCCCCATGGCGTCAATGACAGATTAAAATAGGTTCCAGACATTAGTCACCGTTAATCGTACATTTTTAATAGCTATAACAGACACAGAACTTCTCTTTTCTATAACACCTTCCATACAAGGTAATAAACTTCAAGCCCTCAGGGTCTCTGAGGCTAATTATTGACTCTGGTCATCTGTTACCAAGTAGAATAAAATATATTAATACACCAAATGAGTTAAGGCCTCAGGCCAGACACATTTCTAGATTATATGTATTATATGTATTGTAAGCATGCATTGCAGTTATCCTTCTATGTTCTAGTTTCCCTCAGCATGGATCACCTGGACAGTCACGCCAGTGAAGCTTAAGACCCTTAATGACCCGAACATCAACTCAAAATAAGCACAGATATGCAATGTGTATAAAATACTTCTAACCGTACCTGCAATAAAAGTTAACATAATGGAAGGATCCTCAAATGGACATCTTCAATAAACAACTGTAATGCAGTATCAATACTGTGAGAATTATTATTAGATGGGGCAGCACGGTGGCACGGTGGTTAGCACTGTTGCTGCACAGCAAGAAGGTCCTGAGTTCAATTCCACCATCAGGCCGGGGTCTTTCTGTGTGGAGTTTGCATGTTCTCCCCGTGTTTGCGTGGGTTCCCTCCGGGTACTCCGGCTTCCTCCCACCGTCCAAAGACATGCAGTTTGTGGGGATAGGTTAATTGGATAATCCAAATTGCCACTAGGTGTGAATGTGCGAGTGAATGGTTGTCTGTCCTTGTGTGTTGGCCCTGCGACAGACTGGCGACCTGTCCAGGGTGTACCCCGCCTCTCGCCCTATGACAGCTGGGATTGGCTCCAGCACCCCCCGCGACCCTGAAAAGGATAAGCGGTAGCGAATGAATGGATGGATGGATGGATGGATATTATTAGATGGAATAATGCTGTAAAGAATGTTATTAATGCAATTATAATGATGCAGATTATATGGCAGCAATAAAAGAATTTCTGTATCTTCACAGTATCTTGACATTTGCTTATTTCGTTTACATATCTGAAACAGAGTGGCAGAAAGTGCAAACTTATTTAAACCTCTTCTCCATAAATTATCAATTATTATTTATCCATCCATTCTCTTCCGCTCATCCTTTTCAGGGTCGCAGAACTCAGGGAGCTGGAACCTATCCCAGCTTTCTCAGGGCGAGAGGCATGCTAACACATAGACACAGCCATTCGCACACACATTCACACCTATGGGCAATTTTCAGTTTCCAGTTAACCTATCCCCACTAACTCTATTTAACTGGACTGTGGGAGGAAGCCAGAGTACCCAGAGAGAACCCAGGCAAACACAGAAAAACTCCAGCCTGATGGTGGAATTGAATGTTCTTGATGTGAGGCAACATTGCACACCACAATGCCACCATGCTGCCCTTCCTTATTTATATAAACCTGAATTACAAGAATAAATATACTTCTAGTTACACATAATTTCTACACAATATATGAAATACAAAACATTGTCATAGTTACTGGGAGAAACTATATTCTGATGCCATAAGGTTCCTTTTTATAACGCCCGGTGTTATTCATATTATTGTCTAATATTGTCCAGTTCTGTGTCATTAAACGTGTGTATGTGTTTTTTTCTTTCAGTCCAGTTTATTAATCTGATTCTTTCTATCATAAACTGTAAACACTCGAAGATGCTGGCTGATATAATTTATCAGTAGTAGTAGTATTTCCGTGTCATTTGGGAATAAGTTGTCTATGAGAGTGGCGCAATATGATGGAAATAAGCTCATGTGTTCCAAATGTCGCCATTTCCCGAGAAATCACAGCATTTGTAACATTATTTTACACTTCAACACCTCTCCGCATCAGACCACCATCCACGTGCCCTGCACGTATAACGTGATGGTGGCCGCTCCGTGTCCGTGTCGGTCAGGAACCAATACGGAGGCTGAACTCGTCAGACTGTGGATTTACTTGGGAATAACGCACTTCCCAGTTGGTTTGCGGAATTTTACTGACAGCATCAAGTCCAATGGCAGGTCCGCGAGGTGCATTGTGGGTGGTATAGTCTAACAGCGGAGAAAAATATACTGATGACGAGAACGCGTTACGAGTTCGACTACATGTCCCAGAACACACTGCGGTATCTTGAGCTGTGTGTATGTGAGGCAAAGAGGAAGATTTCAGAATTCGTCTAGAAAATTGTAGCTGCGCTGTTGTTAAACAGATATAATGGTAAGTGTGCAAAACTAAGCCAAAACGACTTTTTTGTAATCATGTTCTTGCTGAATACAAAATAAAGCGGATTATTCGACCGCTGTTTTTAGTTTTTCCTGCCACAGACTGTTAGTCGCAGTGATTGCTAATGAAAATGTAACATAAGCTAAGTTAAGCTAGCAAAGAAGATACTTAAGGTTAGCAATTGTCGCAGTTTACATGGTTGTTGACAACATGACTGCAGGCAGACACGGTTGTAGACCGCTTTCTTTTATAGTAGGAAACTCGCGCTTTACGCCTATTCGCTTATATATTCCGCGTTTAAGCATTTAGCCAGCTAGCTGTCTTTAACTTTGTTCCGTTGTGTGTGTGTGTGTGTTCGTGTTCCGCCCCCCTTTTTTTACGGGAATCTCCGGGCTTATGACAGCGAGTACAGCTCCGGAATAGGTTCACTGGCAGACTGTGCAGCCCACGGACCGCATACCTTTCCGTTTGCATCATTAGCTAGTTGTCCGGGTCACTGGTTTTTTTGGCTGTCTCGCCCCCCCTCTCCCCATTGTGCTTGTTTTGCTCCCTCTCTATGTCTCCCTCACTCCTCCCCTTGGTTTGACGGTTTGCAGATGTTGAGCACAGTTTCACAAGTTTAGCACACGAATAAGTTGGACTCGGTGTATATCTTTGGAGGAGCACTACTTTTAACAAGGTAGAAGGATTAGAGATATGCTATTGTTTGCTAACTATCTGCATGTGTACTTTCTATCAATATGTACATATACACAGTGTATATGTGTGTTTGTGTGTGAATGAGCACTCTTGCGAGGCAAACATCCGAGATGAATCTACAATTTGTAGAATTTTGAACTTCCTCTGCTGATCTGCTGCTGGCTGATGCAGCTTTACTCTCCCAGTTAAAAGACTTAGAATTATTTCACTTTGTCAATAAACACGACCTATTATGTTTTACCTTATTTTTTTCTGTCTTAATATGTAAGACAGACAGCAAATAGAAAAAGTTGCATTTCCTTCGAAAATGCTGTGTGAATGCCGTGTAGTAGAATCTGAAAACAGCAGAAGAAGGAGAACTATCTGCAAACACTGTGCAGAAGCTGAAGTCTTTGCTGAAAACTGCATTATTTGAAAGGGTACAGTGAACAGTGTCAAGAAAGTGGAGTGTGTGCAAGCGTTGAAGACGTGCGGCAACATCCACAGGTAGGATTGAACCTTGACCACCGGGTCTCACAGCGCCTCACGGCATTCGCACAATGATAGCAAGAGTGGAAGGGAAGGTTTACAACATGGTAGAGCAACTGCTGTGAAGGCTGGTTTGATAAAAGACAGTCTGGGCTGAAGGTGGCAGAAATGAAGATGTTAGGATTTTTATTGAGAGTGAGCAGGATGGACAGGATTAGAAATGAGTGTATCAGAGTGGCAGCTTAGGTTAGCAATTTGGAGATTAAGTTAGCCTTGCCTTACTGAGATGACAAAACAAATTTCCCACGTGTGGGACTAATAAAGGTTATCTTATCTTATCTTATCTTATCTTATCTTATCTTATCTTATGGTTTGGACATGTGAAGAGGAGGGATAGTGGATATATTGGGGAAATGATCATCAAGATTGAGCTGCCAGTTGGAAGCATAACAAGGAGTTCAGAGCAGGTTCATGGATGTCACGAGAAGGACATGGAGAGGGTTGATGTGACAGGGTTGGCTGTGGCTCAGGCGGTAGAGCAGATCAGCTTGGTAGGTTGGTGGTTCGATTCCTGGCTTCCCCACTCTGCATGCCAAATATCCTTGGGCAAGATTGCCCTCCGATGCGTTCATCGGAGTGTGAATGTGTGTGAATATTTATTAGTTGCACTTGTGTTTGGAAGTGCTTGTATGAGTGGGTGTGATTAGGTGAATGAGGCATGAGCACTTTGAGCACTCCGGGAGAGTAGAAAAGTGCTATATAAGAATCAGTCCATTTACAGAGGAGGTTGCAATGGATAGGGTGAGCTGGCTGTGGCCAAAAGAAGAAGATATAAATAATTACAAAATTGGATGCTCCTATGAAATAAAGATGGGATATATGCAAGAAATCCTTGGGAAACTAAAGCTCCAGCTTCAGTTTTTTCTGCTCTTGGCTCTGTATTATGTCATTGGAGCAAATTTCCTAATATGGTCATCTCAGCCACAAAGCACAGTCAGCAGAAAGGTGTGTCAAACGGGGGGGGGGAATGAGCATAAGTCCACTTCAAGCTGACATCTACTTTTTTTAATGGTCTGAAAATCAGTCTTCAGATGTCTTCTTTTGCCTGACCAACAGTCCAAAAACTACAAACATTTAATGCACTGACTCAGAACATGTTCTGTTTAGGCATTAGACAAATCAAAACAGTCTGAATTTCTTAATTTGTTGTCAGTTCAGTAACTAAATAATAATATTTCTCATTCTCAGTAGTCCATGTTGTTACTTCAGTTCTGAACCGTCCCAAAACTGAAAAGCTTTCTTGTAAAGCAGCACGAGGCCACGGTTTGTTCACAGAAAGACAGGAAATCCTGTAATGACATTAAAAAAAATCACATTACTTTCTATCCTCTCAGATCAGCTGGGCCTCAGATTTCAGTCTGGGGGTACCTGAGGAGTTTTTTGTGTGTATATTTGTGAATGAGACAAACTACACAGTACTAGCAGAGAGGAAACAGAACTTTTTTTGTTTTTAATTTAACAAATTAATTAACGAATGACTGAACTTTGAACTTCCTGTTATTGCTGGATTTGTGCTCTGGGTTTTCTGGATAGTCGGATTCAACAGACTAAAACATAAAACTTCTTCATAAACGTCATCTTTTCTGTGAATTGAAATAATTATGTTTGATTGTGTTGTTGTGCTTGAGGCCAGTAAAGTAGGTCAAACGTCGCCTTAACAACAGTAACTCCACTGTGTCGTTTCTTTTTCACTGCGTTGCCTCTCGTGTAGATTAAAGCTGTGCTGCAGCTTCTGGCAGTTGCTGACATCCCTCGAGCCAACTGTGGGCATGTGGCTTTTATTTTTAATTTTTGTTCTGTGTTAAAACATAACTCTAACTTAAAGCAAGCATTACGTGCTTAAGCTCTTTTTACTCGGACTTCTGTAGTTCTGGTCGGAGGGAAATAACCACACCAACTGATATCGTTTTTACAGTATGTGTCACGCTAATACCCTCCTTGTCCTTTTACCTCTTCCTAGGCCTAGCAGTCCAGCTACCTGATAGTCTTTCCTCACATATTCTGAGTGTGTGCTTTGGGTTATGAGCAGTGGTAAGACTCCTCGTTACAACCGATACTCCGGAGGAGCAGCGATAGCTAGCACAGCAACCATCCCCAGCAGCCCCTCCAGCCCCTCAGCAGACTCTGGCAACGGGGTGAGAGACACTTGCAGAAATTTGAATCATGTAGCAGGATTAGTATTCATTGTACACTATTGCTCATTGTACTCGTGATCTGCAATGTATTCCCATCACAGCTTTTGTTTTATTTTAAAATAAACGGAAACTTTGACTCTGAGCTATTCCGTCTGTGCATCTTTCTTCACTGCAGAGCAGGATGGAGGCCTCGTTTGCTCCAACTTTCTCAGCTGCTGGAGCTAAAGGTGACACATAATTAACACACCACTTCGTGTTTGCTTGATGTCACTGAAGTTTTGTTTTACTGTAGTGTTCTTTCCTCTGAGTATTCCCCTTCTTTTTTCAGCAGAAGGCTCCAGCACTTACAAGCAGCACAGACGGACTCCTTCCTCCTCGAGCACTCTGACCTACTCCCCCCGTGATGACGACGATGGAATGGTAAGCACACATCAACTCAACATCCAGTTCATGATAACGTAGTCAAAGTGATCATTTATTGGACTAAAACATGAAATGTTTTCATGCTCTGCATCTTTTTCATATTTGCACGCATGAGGATTTGCTGTGATACCGTTAGTGTGGGATTTGTTTATGAACTCTTCTTCCTCGCTGCTTCTTTTCCCTTCCTCAGCCTCCCATCGGTACTCCTCGGAGGTCAGATTCGGCCATCTCAGTCCGATCTCTCCATTCCGAGTCCAACATGTCCTTGCGCTCCACTTTCTCTCTGCACGAAGAGGAGGAGGACACGGTATGGCAGCCGGCACTTATATTTACTCTACATATATGGAAGCAAATATAAACAGATGCCTTGCAGTACATTCAGAGATCTACACAGACACACAGAGCACAGTTTTGGAGTTGAGTGAATTAACACAAGTTTATGTTTGTGAGCAGGAGCCGCAGGTCTTTGCTGAGCAGCCTTCAGTCAAACTTTGCTGCCAGCTGTGTTGCAACGTCTTCAAGGACCCCGTCATCACCACGTGTGGGGTGAGTCTTCTTTTAACTTGTAATCTTTTTCTTTCTGTCCGTCTGCCTGTGCTTTGAAAGTTGTTCCTCTTTTTTTCCATAGTTTGTCCAACTGCTTGTAAAAACCTCCAACAAATTTCATCACAGTTGTGCTCGGTTTCCTAAAGGTTTGATTGTGACTCTGAAAAAGTGCTAAAACTGACATGCTGTTGATATCCAGCTGTCAAATAAATAAAATAGTGATGACAAAGGACTGCTTGAGAAAGGGGATCATACAGGGCACATCCAGTTACTGGATTTCTGACTAATGTGAATTGGAATGAAAATAGACCTGTTTGCCCTTTTTAATGACGTACTAAAAAAACAAACGCATTTCCACAATATTCTAGGTTATTCTAAATGCACTAGTAGAAGTGGCTGTAAATCCCTGGTGGCCAACAATTTCTGCTAGTGTTGCAGTAAATCAGAAAAGCTGCCACTCTTTGTTAGATGCATGTGTGACTGTCAGGGCTCACCAAATATCCAGATGTTTTAAAGCAAAGTAAAACTAAACTAACTCTAACTTCCTCTTTCTGCAGCACACTTTCTGCAGACGATGTGCCTTGACTTCAGGTAACCCTAAAAAATGTGTAACAGACATTTATTGCAGTACAATTTTGAAGTTTACTCGATTTTAACCCTACCTAATTAATATTTGTGCTCCTTGCAGATAAGTGCCCTGTGGATGCAGCTAAGTTAACGGTTGTGGTGAACAACATTGCAGTAGCCGAGCAGATTGGAGAGCTCTTCATCCACTGTAAATACGGCTGCAGGGCTGTAGGCAGCAGCGCGGCCGGCGCCACGGCCTCCAACACCTCAGTGGCCGGGAAACCTGGAGCCTACGAGGTGGACCCGCTGGGCTGCCCGTTCACAATCAAACTATCTACACGCAAGTAAGGAAACATTCCTGAAATCTAAAGTGAAACAAAGAGCTGTATGGTCTGTTTGTATCCTGTTAAAAAACATTTTCTGCTTTCATCGTCCCAACATCTGTTTGCAGAGAACATGAGGCCAGCTGTGACTACAGGCCCGTGCGATGCCCAAACAACCCCTCCTGCCCGCCGTTGCTCACCATGAACCTGGAGGCTCACCTCAAAGAATGCGAACACATCAAATGTCCACACTCCAAATATGGGTAATCCTAAAACAGCGCTTTGATGTCTTATTTTCACCTTTCTCCAGCATATTTTGTTCATTCTATGAAATTATTTCTTGCTTTTTCCATTGGCACTGTTACTTTACTGTATTCATATTTGCTCTGTTTTACTTGTCAGTAATCTGCATCTTGTCTCCTTGCCAACAGCTGCACATTCATAGGCAACCAGGACACATATGAAACACACCTGGAGGTCTGTAAATTTGAGGGCCTCAAGGAGTTTCTGCAGCAGACTGACGACAGGTGAGCTCAGATAAACAGACTTTTGTTGTGCTGAACCGTTTCTGTTAACCTCCCCATCGGTCCTAATGTGACGTCTGACTTTTGCCTGCTTAGATTCCATGAGATGCAGCTCACTCTGGCTCAGAAGGACCAAGACATCGCTTTCCTACGCTCCATGTTGGGGAAATTATCTGAGAAGTTGGATCAGCTAGAGAAAAACCTGGAGCTCAAATTTGGTGAGATGACAGAAAAGCAGAACTAAGAATCAGTTCTCTTTTTCTAACATTCAGCAACATCATTTGCATATTTATATGCTTGGAAGAAGATGTAGTTGAGCTTCAGTGAGCAGGTGGGCTGCTTGTATGTGGCTCAGTGATGCTGTATAGCTGTCAAGAAACAGGTGCTGTGGTACCTCAGGTATACAGCTTATATAAAGAATGTGTTTTAAATAGTTCACTTTGCCCAAGTATTCAGCAAAGCAGTGCATGTGAAAGACAAGTACAGACTCTCAGACTAATATCATGGAAAGATCAGACATGTCTTCACACTTCAGCTTATTTGAGTATTCAGTATATTATCAGCACAACATGTACTGAATACCAAGATGTGCGTTTTTTTTGTTATCGACTCTAGGAGCCATCAAATTAGATTCAGTAAGAAGATATTGGCTCATACTTCCTCTGGATGTTTCACAGACTGAAGGGAAGTTCCGACTTAGTTAAGTTACTTAATAAGGCTTTAAGTGGAACTGTAGTTGTTGGTAAATAGTTTTATTTTGGTCAGGCCAGTTTCCAAAGTCGCATGGACCTGTTAGGATTATTTTTAGTTCTCCTTTTATTCTTGAGCTCTTCTTAGAGGAGCTTTGTTCAAAATAATTTGTATTCGTCTTATACCATACATGTGTGCAAAAATATTTATCACGATATATATTTGAAAATTTGCGATAACGATATAACTGACGATATAATTGATGCGAGACAAAATACAACTCCACAACATTACTAGCACAAAAAACCCATCCATTTATTGTCACTTAAACAAGCAGCTGTTTTTTTATGTGCATTAAAGCTTTATAAAAATGTAACAGTGCAAATGCAAATTCCTTGCTGAAGGTTTAACCAAAAGGCATTTCCAGTAGACATGTGCTGACATATCCTGAGCATAACCATGTATAATATCCACTGAAGTTAAAAAGAGGTGCTTTGCAACATTAAACTGCAGTGTGCCAAATAAAAAAGTCAAATATGTATTTTTCGGACCATAAGGTGCACGGGATTATAAGGCACAAGAAACAAAGCAGTCAGATAAATCAAACTTTATTCAACTCATTCTTCTTGCTTCCTCCACTTCTGTACCATCGAGTCATTAATGCTGTATTCTATCACAGCGGCTCTATTCCCATGTTGTTGCAGTATATTAATGACTAACCTCGTATTGTGGATGGATTATCTCAGTTGTTCTCCTGACTGAAGTTTGGTCCGTTTACAGCATCCTGCCATGCGATTGCATTTGTCTCTAACCATGAAGAACCTTCACGTTAACTTTCATCGAGGGGAAAAGTGTTAGTGTTCATTCTCCAGCTTCACTGTGTTTATGCTAACACAGCTGTGTCGCTAGCGACCTGTAGCACATCATTATATCCGGTCATTAAGTGATGACGTGACGAATCCTACTTCCGGGTCTAAAGTAGTCTGTGTTTAATATGGCTTTTGTGTTGTTAACATGTTTAATGTTTTGTATTTTCTTCTATTTAATCTCAAAAAGCTCCTAAAACAGTCAGTGATCCCTGTTGACCTCCCTCGGCTTTTATTACCGCTAATCATTTATTTAAGCTCAGTTTTTAAAACCTTAGGATGTAACTACAGCCCAGCCCATGCAGCAGTATATGAATGACTAACCTCGTATTGTGGATGGATTATCTCAGTTGTTCTCCTGGCTGAAGTTTGGTCCTTTTACAGCATCCTGCCATGCGATTACATTTGTTCCTGACCACCGAGAACACTCACATTAACTTTTATCGAGTGGAAAAAAAGTTAGCTTGTTTATATTATGCTAACATAGCTGTGTCGCTAGCGGTCACGTAGCACATCATTATATACCAGCTAGCCCAACTTCAGTAACCCTACAAACGTCACTGCTGTTTAGTTTTCTGTCTTCATTTATGCTGGAAGTGATAACAGAGCTGTACGTTTTAATTTGTTTCCAAAACCCCGCAGTCAGGACATGCTGTATTGTATTTAGATAGAAGCTAGCGAGCTAACTCCCTGCTAACTTCTAACTCCGTTAAATGTCATAAATTCCGTTTTCATGGATGCCTGGATGTTAAACTCAATTGTTACGCCTGGTAGAGCAGAACGCTGATCATTTTATTAAAGATGAAAGACTTTAGACAGTTTTTCAACTCTCAGTAATGCCATAGTGATCGTTTGATATATGGACCTGCAGCGGAGTTTAGGTCCAGACACGGCTAGTGACGTCAGACTTAGCGACCGGATACCAGGTAGCCCAACTTCAGTAACCCTGCAAACGTCACTGCTGTTTAGTTTCCTGTCTTCATTTATGTTGGAAGTGATAGCAGAGCTGTACGTTTGATTTTTTTCAGAATTTTCTCAGTCAGAACATGCTATATCATGCTTAGGTAACTAGTGAGCTAACTTCCGCTAGCTTCCTGCTAACTTCTTACACCGTTAAATGTAATGAATTCTGTTTTCATGGATGCCTGGATGTTAAACTTCATAGTTGCAACATTTTTACAAACTAATTCTGGTTCATCCATTTCACTCAACAATCTGCTTTCCTCCTTCTCATTCTCTGTTACCGCCGTGCTTTTTCGGCACTGCGCATGCGCGTTTTACCCAAATTCTATCGCGATGTTTCATTTTCTTATCGTTGCCTAACATTGTACCAGTATTACAGTGAACGGTATAATATGGCCCAGCCCTATGTGCAGCATCTTAGTTCATCCTCCGTCTGAAGCCGTCTTAGCTCGTCTCCCTATGATGTTTACTTTCTTTTGAATGGCTGCCAGTGGCGACTCATTGCACCATCATGGGTCTGTGTCCCCAACATGTTTGTATAAATATAAACATCCACCACTTGCAATGTATAACAGCAAACCATTAACAGCTGTAGTTACTTGCTGACAGAAGAAGTGCAGGTTTATCGGGTTTGTTTTTGGGCCGGAAAGGAAAGGGGGGTATGGGGAATGGAGATGATCTTGGATATGATGGAGTGTTATCCATGTGTGAGTTAAAATTGGAGCCTTTTAAGAATCTGCATCACGTGCATCTCCTTATGCGTGTTGTCTCTTAACTCTGTGTGGGTAGGGTTGAAGGCTACAGATTTAAAAACTACTAAATCAGTCTGCGTGCTGCTACAGGTAACTGCTCCTTCAGGAGCTAGTAGGAAACCCTCTCAAATGCTGCCTTATGCTATGCTCTGTAATGGAGAAACTATGTAAGAAAGTAGCACTTCATGATTTGCAAAATGCAGCACAGACTTAAAATAAAAAGAGACACATAACCTGGGTAATTAATATCCATCCATCCATCTTCTTCCGCTTTATGCGGGGCCGGGTCGCGGGGGCAGCAGCCTAAACAGGGAAGCCCAGACCTCCTTCTCCCCAGCCACCTCCTCCAGCTTATCCGGGGAACACCAAGGCGTTCCCAGGCCAGCCGAGAGATATCTCTCCAGCTTGTCTTGGGTCTGCCCCGGGGCCTCCTCCCGGTGGAACACCTCACGCAGGGGGCATCCTTGTCAGATGCCCGAACCACCTCAGCTGGCTCCTTTCAATGTGGAGGAGCAGCGGCTCTACTCTGAGCCCCTCCCGGATGGCCGAACTTCTCGCCCTATCTCTAAGGGAGAGGCCAGCCACCCTTCGAAGGAAGCTCATTTCTGCTGTTTGTATCCGCGATCTCGTTCTTTCGGTCACTACCCACAGCTCGTGGCCATAGGTGAGGGTAGGGACGTAGATCGACCGGTAAACTGAGAGCTTCGCTTTTACACTCAGCTCTCTCTTCACCACCACAGACCGGTGCAGCGTCCGCATCACTGCAGCCGCAGCACCAATCTGTAATGAATAATCATAGTAAACATTTAGTTGTGCTTTTTAAAGTTTTTCTCATCGTCTTAAAGACCTTGTGTGTCTGCGTGTGTTTCAGATGTGCTGGATGAGAACCAGAGCAAGCTCAGCGAAGACCTGATGGAGTTTCGTAGAGATGCCTCCATGCTTAACGTAAGTGTGTGTGTGTGTGTGTGTGTGTGTGTGTGTGTGTGTGAGTGTGTGTGTGTGTGTGTGTGTGAGTGTGTGTGAGTGTGTGTGTGTGTGTGTGTGAGTGAACTGGAGTTTATGTGACTAAGAAGCCGAGGTGCTGAAATATTACACAAATACTTACTTTGTCCCTCCAGGATGAGTTGTCCCACATCAACGCCAGGCTCAACATGGGAATCCTGGGCTGTAAGTGTCTGTTAGCCTTTACTCTTCTCCTCTCTCAGCATTGGGTGAAAATCTGTGAAAGGTTTAACCTGAAATTCAAATTGTAGCTCTGCCAGCTCTCAGGATTGCCCTCCTCCCCCCGCTCACGCTTTTCCATTTCCCTTTTCTTTATCCACCTTTCAGTTCTTAACCTCTTGTTTCAGTTATTTTCCTCGCACTGTGTTTCTCCAGTGAAAAATGCAAATCCACTCTATGCCGTCTTTCTGCCCGTGTGTAGCATACGACCCCCAGCAGATCTTCAAGTGTAAGGGGACATTTGTGGGCCACCAGGGTCCCGTCTGGTGTCTCTGTGTCTACTCCACTGGAGACCTGCTCTTCTCTGGCTCTTCTGATAAGACGATTAAGGTAATGGCTACACTCATTTCCCCGTTTTTGTATACGTGCTATTTTTGCCTCCTCACTCCTGTTTCCAAAGAGATTCAGACAACTTCCACATATAACCCTGTTTTGTAGAAAGTAGGAATTGTAGAGTTGTTGTTATGCACAGAAATACTAAGTGACGGCTTCTCTTCCTCTAAGGTGTGGGACACCTGCACCACCTACAAATGTCAGAAAACCCTGGAGGGTCATGATGGCATCGTGCTGGCTCTGTGTATCCAAGGGTAACATAATTCACACATGCACACATGTTGTAATCACTGGATCTCTATCAGCTGCAGGAATCTCAGGATGACTCAGTTGTATTTTTTTCCTCCCCATAGTAACAGGCTATACAGTGGCTCTGCAGATTGCACCATCATTGTAAGTCTCTGCGTCCTCCCTCTTTTAGGACCAAGCTTATAAAATTTCACGATGGAATGTTTTCATACGTCGAGAAGCTCATTTATTTGCATCATGCATTTCCCCTCCAACTGTGCATCTTGCGTAGGTGTGGGACATTCAGACGCTCCAGAAAGTCAATACTATCCGTGCCCATGACAACCCCGTATGCACACTGGTCTCCTCCCACAACATGTTGTTCAGCGGCTCCCTCAAGGCCATCAAGGTACTGTTATGTGCAGCATATTTCACACAGTGTATGTTGGGGTATTTTATGTTTTTCAAATCTGTAGAAGTAGACGGATTTGCCCAAATCCTGCACAGCTGACATCTGCAAAGAATATGAAAATGTGAAAAATGAATAAACTTGGACTGTAGCCTTTAGTGACAGAGAAGAAGAGGATGCATTGGTGCTGTATGTCGGTGATGTCAGTGCTCCCACAAAAGGGACTTTCCCTACTTGAGGCTTTCCCTCCCCCCGCTCCAACCCCCTTCACTCAGCCTTTCTCAACATCAGTTCAGTGACAGATCACACTTGAATGTTTCCACCTCTGCTGTTTAAATTTCTGATTTCTTGTTTTTTTGTTTTTAAACATGTTTCAGGTCATCAGATGACTGTAGCGTTAGAAAAAGTTGACCAGCGTAAATAAAAAATGCTGCTTTTAAAAGAAGATTTCATTTATTAAATTAAACACAGTTATATAAACTTCCTGGGACAATGTGAAAAAGTCTTTTCTCTTCTAAATGTCAGAACTGGTTGTGACAATCATGCGTTTCTGATATTTGTCTTCATATGACTGCGGAGGAATTTTGAGCCTCTCTTCTGTGCAGAGTGTTTCAGTTCAGCCACATTGGGGGGATTTCCAGCATGAACGCCTGTTTAAGGTCATGAAGCAGTTCAGTCTGATGTGATTTTAACTCTAAAACCTTCATTTTGGGGGGTTTGATATTTGTTTTGAGCCATTCAGAGATGGACTTGCTGCTGTGTTTCAAGTCCTTTTATCTGCCTCAGCTCAGCTGTTTGCGTGTGTGAGTGTGACAAACTAGCTTTTTGTGGTATGTTGATGAAGGTGAAGCTGAAAATGAGTCCAGTATTTAAAATGTCCATGTTTTACTCTAGTAAACAAATGTTTTACCAAACGTTTAATATTTTTTCACCATCTGGTATTTTTGTAATTTTATTGACTGTTCTCTTTGGATCCAGTACTTTTTTCCTCCTCTGTTAGTTCAGTGGATTTTCTTGTCGTGTGTGTAGGTTTGGGACATCGTGGGCACTGAGCTGAAGCTGAAGAAGGAGCTGACAGGACTCAATCACTGGGTTCGAGCGCTGGTGGCCTCCCAGAACCACCTGTACAGCGGCTCGTATCAGACCATCAAGGTAAGAAAGAGCAATGTTTACCTACTTATGTCCAATCATAACTCAGCAGCTATAAATGATTCAAACAAAATAAAAAAGCATCATGAGACTGCATATTTCCACTTTACGCACAAACTGAGTCCTTGGAGCCAGAAGGATTCCTGGATCTGGATTCCTTTGTGCTGTTATGTTAAACATCTCTAAGTTTTGTTTAAATTTGATGCGTACGAACACGTTTATTCAACCTCCACACAATGTGAGGTTTATTTCACAGCTGCCCAAAACAGCAATGGTAATAAACAAAATCATTTTTTATTCCACCAGCAAAATTATTCTTTAATCAAAATGATGTTTTTAATGCTAAAATATAATTATTGTTGTTACCCATTAATTCACAAACAATTACACAGTCTTAACATGCTTTACTTTGTTTTGACTAAGACGCCAAATTCCAGTTATTTACTTGAACTCCTGAACAGAGAAAATAGTTTTTGATGTTGAACGTTGTGCCTGATTCATTTCTGACTGCTCGGAGAAGTCCAGTGTTTGTTTTTGTTTCTTTTATTCACGTTTTAGATGGACAGAACCTTACGAACATAAACTACAGGAATGATAATATTGTCAGCTCTCTGTCCTTTGCTTATTTGCAAAAAACAAAACAAACTGAAATGCACAAAGCAAGACGGGAAGAAAAGAAAAATAAACCCAAAAGGAACAAAATCAGCTGGGAAACGACAACAAAGGGCAAAACACACAGGTGCCCAGGAACTAAAGACGACCTCGGCCACTGGCTGTATTAAACATTTTCTTTCTTTTACTGGCTGCAAAGAAAAAGAACAAACAACAACAAAAAATATTTGAGTAGGGTTTGGAAGCTGGTGGTCGATCATTTTGGAGCCAATGTGTAAAAATAAAAAAACAGAGCTGGACGAACAGCCAAACATAGATTTCGGTTTTAATGCAGGCACTGCTGCTAGTGTGTTGGGCTAGGTCAGGGTCTCCAGCTTTGTGTTCTGTCATCTCTGGGTGTTGGTGGGAGTACTGAGCCCCCGTGTGCAGTTACAGCTGCATCCATGAGTGTATCCCCTCAGTTATGTTCTCAGCACTGACAAAGGTTTGTGCGTCGGCTTCATTCACTTCCTCACTGTTCAAAGTACTTGGAATGCCTGTGTGTGTGTGTGTCTGGGCTCGTTTCATGCTGTGTGTTTGTGTATGCTCACGTCTCACTGTCTTGCTGCAGTTGGCCACTAATGACTACCTCAGGGACATCGAAGGGAGAACAGAGAGCAAAGCGAGAGGGACTGGTTGTAGGAACGAAGGACAGTCTGTGGAAGAATGACGGCGCTCTGTTATGTGACGCCTGTGAGCGAGCAGCTGGTCTCTAGCCATCGCTTTAACTGGAGGAGCCATTTAGAGACGGTTTCCCGCAGAAACTGTTCTGACACATGTTGGCAGCATTCGGTGACGGTTAAGCTTTTAAATATTTTAGCAGCTTCATACATTTGACACAGACTGGATGCAAAGTCCCCAAAGGTCTGTTTGATCCCTGGATATAGTTTGTTTAATTGGAATCATTCGATGGTATTATTTTTGTGGGACAGTATGAAAAAAAGACCCTTTGTGTGGCATCACAATGTAAACACACTCTCCTTATTAACTGCAGGGGAATCGGTTCGACAAACTCAGTCCTGGCTCAGCTCTTTATGCTCACGTTGTATTTAATAAGTCCTAGAAGCACAACATTGAAGATATTTATGAGTCTGTAATGGGTAAATGTTTACTGTGACTCTGGAGCATTGAGGCAGATTCATGTTTTACGTTTCACAATAATTAGTTAAAGTGAGTCGACGTGGTGGGAAAGGCTGGGCTTGAAGTGACATTTCAGACTTGTTTTCTACAGTTCTCGTCACCTGTCCTCATGTTTTCACTGTATTTCTCTTCATTTTATTTGAGAGCTTTTGAAAACATCTAAATCTATAACAGGCAGGGGGGGCAATTGGCCTCTAATGGCATAAAGGCAGCATGTTTCCACAAGGGGGAGGAGTGGAGATCAAATCAGAGATGACGGGAGAATGAGTGCAATATTCAGCAGGTAGCCAGACACGTTTGAATCGGTGATCCTGTTTCCTGTTAGCCAGATGTTTGTAAAGAGATTATACAGCAGTGTTCTGTTAATGCTTAGTTAACTGTGCTCTAAGTTTAAATAGAGGATTGAGAAGACCTCCTGCATGTTCCTCTGCTCTCCTGTCAGCCCTGTTGTGCTGTACACTGTGACTCATTGACTACACAACAAATTTCATGTTTTTCATAACTTATGAATGATCAGATTCATCTATGAAATGCTGTGGTTACAGCTTCCTAAATGTTTTCAGTGCTGTGTTGTAATTGGCCAGTTAAACCGTGTGATTCAGTGGGGATGAGAATTGATGGCTTCCAGCTGCTGAGTAACTCACTTTTTCCACTGCTGATAACCGAGCGTGCGTGTCTGCGCGCTGTGTTCGTTCCCCTCGGGTCAAGGACGTTCCCTCGCGCTCCTTTTTTCTCCACTAAACTGCTTTCTGTCTGTGCGTGTCAGATTTGGGACATCCGCTCTCTGGAGTGTGTTCATGTCCTGCAGACCAGTGGGGGCAGCGTCTACTCCATTGCTGTCACCAACCACCACATCGTCTGCGGCACCTATGAAAACCTCATCCACGTAAGGCACAGTTTCATTTCCTCTGTCGTTCTTGGCAGTGGCTAAGCCCGTGTCACTGATCCCGTTGGACGCACTGATCTCATAGTTGCAAAGGTTTTTCTGTGGATGTTCAGATTACAACCACAAAGCCTTAGCAAGTCTGTCTGACATGACCTGAAGCAGTCCAGCTGGGGAAATTGCTACAAAGCTGTTTTCTGTGTGTGTTTGTGATGATGATGCAGGAGGAAGGATGGTGGTAATGGTGATGTTTGTGTGTCCTCTCCAGGTGTGGGATATTGAGTCTAAAGAGCAGGTGCGGACCTTGACGGGTCACGTGGGGACAGTTTACGCTCTGGCCGTCATCTCCACCCCCGACCAGACCAAAGTGTTCAGCGCTTCCTATGACCGCTCCCTCAGGGTGAGTCCTGTGTGTGTGTGTGTGTGTGTCAAGCTGGATGCATTCCACTCAAATACATTTTAGTGCATGGTGTCATTACAGAATTACAGTAGTTTGACATCTTGTCACATATTTTCCTCCCACTCTCGTATCCGTTTGTTTAGCTTAAGTCAAAAAATGAAAGTGGACACAACCATCTTAACCCTGTGCTCAGCTGATGAGCGTCCCTGTCAGCGACGCCCCCTACATGATACAACAGCTGCCGCTCAGAAAAACACATTTTCGTCCCAAAGATGTTAATAACGATGTAATAAATATATACAAGGCTGTGATCGGGATGGGCGGAGCCTGAGTGAGTTCACATGAAAGGAAACGAGATTGCCTGGTGTGGAAACAGGATGTTGTAAAGGGTGACGGGCTGTGACGGACATGGTGGTGGTGGGATAGTTCACACTGTTGTCAGTAGTTTCTAACTTGATTTTTATTAGGTGGTTAAAGGGACGTGACATGAGCACTGTGGTTTATCGTAGTGGAACTAGTTTCAGTGCTCTGAGCAGCTGAAAGTTTTGTTTCATATAACGAGCACACTTATCTTTGTAGGATGTGTGCAGATCATTGATTAACAGGATCAGATGAGATCACAGATGGTTGTAGACTTTTTATTTATTTTTAATCGTCTGTGGTCGGTTTAGTAGTGGGCGGGTGTTCTTGACACCACTGGCCCCCACACTCACCTGACCTAAATCCAACAGAGCATCTGTGGGACGTTCTGCTTTGGTCCGTCTGACGCTGTCAGGTTGCACCTCACTCAGCGCTGTCCCGGGAATTCCTGACGACACCATCCCATCATCTCATCCTACGAGTCACGCTGTGCAGGGCCAGACATGACAGCAGCGCTGCGTTTGTGTGTTGTAGGTGTGGAGCATGGACAACATGATCTGCACCCAGACTCTGCTGAGACACCAGGGCAGTGTAACAGCGCTCGCCGTTTCCAGAGGGCGCCTCTTCTCCGGAGCTGTCGACAGCACCGTCAAGGTACGACAGATCGCCCCCACCCTTAAATCTGAGCTCAACCCACCCGCTGCATCAGCGGTTCACCTTTTTCTGCTTATACCAGCATCTTGTGCGTTTTCAAAACTAGATTATTAGAAATATTTCTTTTTTCATTCTGAAAGCCGATGTATCCCTGTGCGCGTCTCCTGTCTTACTGTGTCTTTTCCCGTCTCCCTCAGGTGTGGACTTGCTAAACGGTCCGTTGGCTCCACAGGCGTCCAGCTCACTTCACCTCCCGTTAACGTTTCCGCGCAGTTCCCGCCTCAGCACGCATTTCTTTGATTGTGATTTACACACTCCTTAGTGGCCTCATCCACCTGTGCATTACAGGGCACAGCGAGACAAAGCTGCCTTACGGTTGCACCACACTGGACTGACTGGACGCTGCACATTAACCCGAGGTGTGGAGAGGACTGCGGCTGTGCTTTTTTTCACACAGTCGACGGTGCTGCCGGCTTCCTGCAGACGAACTTCACCCATGATACCCAACACATACTGTTTAAAGGCTGGCTTCACTACCCTGGGTGGACCCCATGCAGATACCGTATGTTTATTACGTCATCGATGATTTAAGCTTGTATAAGTGAGCAAAAGGCGTTCTTCTGGGCAAAGGCCTTCATCCACGGCGTCACGACTCCGAATGTTTCATTTTAATCATTTTGACAAACCCTCTGCCTGGTTAGCAAACCGGGAGCACTCCACGTGTCAACCTCGTCCAGCAGCTGTTTGTCCAAAGTGCCAGCTAACATTCTCAAGAGTTTAAAAAAGAAAAAAGGTAAATTGATACTTAATTAAATATCAGTTTATTTCTGTTAAACAGTGAAATGTTTATAGCAGTGTGTGCAATAAAAATATATTTATGAATGATATAGTATTATGTACAGAATCAGA
This sequence comes from Aulonocara stuartgranti, assembly GCF_965226115.1. NCBI lineage: Eukaryota > Metazoa > Chordata > Actinopteri > Cichliformes > Cichlidae > Aulonocara > Aulonocara stuartgranti. The sequence continues at coordinate 34,664,754 of NC_138942.1, forward strand.
GCTGATAAATCACATCAACCAGATGTTGGGCTGACACCTGAGCCACATGTTGGTGTTTCAGGGCCACAGCAGCACTTTTGTTAGTCCAGCCTGCACATTTTTCCTTTTTTAAATGTCGACTTTTCTCCTCAAACTAGCTTCACTGATTTCTCAACGATGCACCTCGAGGTAAAAACTCAGCCGGGTAGTGCACACCATTCTGCTGCTTACACTCCGTTCACACTCCATCAGATAACTGATCTCAGAGTCCGCCTGAGTAGCTTCATAAATCAATTTCTAAGCAGTCCAAGATAAAAGCGTCTCCCTTTCAGCTGAAGCGTCACGTTGGTGGTCGCCCAGTCCAGTGTTGTGAAACCAGCCTTTCGAAAAACACTTTTTAACGCAGCAAAGACTTTTAAGAGAAAGATCTATAGATTTAGAGTTTTACATTTGTGCCATGATGGAGATGTATTGAGATGTATTGAGAGCAACTCGACGGTTGTAAAGTCGTGTAAGATAACAGAGAGGACGACTCACCCCGGCCTGCAGGGCGGAGCGAGAAGGACGACCTGCGTGCATGCACGTGCCTGTTATTGTCTATACATGAGTGTTTCAATGAGTGCCATATGTGTGGATGAAAAATAAGGAACAGCTGTAATGATGCCTTTTCCTCTCCTCTGTATGTCCCTCCCTCCTCTCTGACCACAGAGTAACACAAACAGTTGACTGCAGTTAACATTAACTCCCCGACGAAAAGGCGCCTGTGCTTTCCTAAATGATGTGTAAGGACCCATATTGGGTTGACAGTACAGCAGAAGGGTTGAAATATTCTTGTGATAGTCGGTGAGATTCAGAGACTAAATCCGAGTTTCACGGGTGTTTAATAGTTTGGCTGCAGCCTCGTGAGGGAGGCAGAGGAAGGGAAGAGAGGAAGCATCTTCACTGGTCACACTTTAAGTGATTTCTTGTATACTTGTAATCATGTAAGCCTAAGTTGATCGTTGATCAATAAAAGTGTTGTACACTTGGAGAAGCGTTCGTCTGATTTATTTGATGAAATAAAGCACCAAAGGACTTGAGGAGGAAATGATCGGAATCCTTTTGGAACGTAGCGTATCATCATATTTCATTCTGTTGCTAAATTAAATGAAAAACTTGGGTTTAATGTAAACTGCTGTTCTGTGTTTTGCGGCAACACTTTTTGTTAGAGTCGTAACTAGAGCAGGAAGGGAGACTGTGACCACGTATCAGATTGGGGTCATTTCTCGTTGGTCTAAGACCATGAGAGTGTTCACCAGCAGAGGTGTGATGTTGAGCAGGCTGCCTGTTTAGCTGTTTTCGCTGTAAAAGTGTCATAAAATCAGCCGTTTTTCAGGACTACTTCTTCCAACGTGTGGTAGTTGCTTTTGCTTTACTGTCATCAGGGACTAACAACAGCAAAACACAAATGAAATGAAAACTTTTACAGTTTTTACTGAAAAAGGTCGAGAATGTACATGAATAAAAGATCTAGAATAGCCAATTTTAACTATGAACTGTAAAACTCACCGTGCTCTGCCTGTACAAGCCTTAAATTCCTGGTTTTTCATGTGTTGGAAGAGGGCCGGACAGTGTATGCTTGCAGATGGATGACAAATTATATATGGAATATAAAAAAACATGCAATAAAACGCTAAAAACACAACAAAAATAAAAAATAATTTTCAAATACACAAGCAAAAGACCAAACAAGAAAAAATGTCATTTTTCTGTATAGCTCCATAGCACTCGCTATGGAGTCGCTGCTTACAGGAACTATCAGGATTTTTTTTTTAGATTGCACAAACTGTTCAAGAGTTACTATCGTTTCAAGAAATGTTGAGAAAACCTGTCGGGTTAGGGCATGTGCAGGTGTCCTGCTGATCCTTGATCCATCACAGCTGATTTAAATGGCTAAATTACCTCCTCAACAGGTCTCCAGAGGCCTGGTAATGAACTAATCATTTGATTCAGGTGTGTTGACCCAGGGTTCGTCTAAAACCTGCAGGACACCGGCCTCGAGGCCTGGGTTAGGGGATAAAGGGTGAGCTGGGATGGCACTCATACCTGTGTCTATAAAAGACTTATAAAAATTACAGTCCAACCTGCAATCGCTCTCAGGCAGACTAAGGTTATAATCGCTGTGTAATTTATAAACGTAGACGGACTTCACACATGTTGCAATCAGTCTGTGCTGGTGTGCACAACTCGTGTCGTCACTTTGCAGGAGGAGGCCTGAGTCAGCTGGTTGCCAACAGGTTGTATTCTGGTTATACTCCTCTACAGGGTTGCTGAGCATCTATTCGTTTTTGTAGTTAAATTGCTGTCATGCAACAACTACATCACAATTTGTGGAGGAATTTCTGGATTTCTATTTTAGATCTATGAGGCTCAAAACAGACTCTCAATGCAAATAGTAAATGTGAATTTTTGCATATGCAGACAGCAACAGATTTAGATTTTTATCAATGAATCACAGACTGACTCCAACTTGTTGCTGTCTTGAGTCTCCTGGTCTTTGAAGCAACCATTTCAAAGGTATTAACATTTCAAATTTCACTGTCCAGTATTACGGTACTGTTATCTTTCAGAACGAGCGTGGATGTTCACCAGCCTTTACACGAGGTTGGATTACGGTTAGAATGGCTGAATGGCTCATTACAATCAATCTTTTTTAATATTTTTGAAACATTTGCTAATTTTATAAGGTCTCATGCGAATCATAAACAGCTACATTGTGCTCTGCAGAGACTCCTGTCACCAAGAAATAAAAATGCAAACAAAAGGAGGCTGTGAAGTTTGTACAGAACATTTATTTATTCAGAGCAGATGGCCATAAGATGCAGTCACTGCAAGCACACCACTGTCCAGTCACTACAACACACACGCACTCCCACACACACAGATTTCACACAGTCAATAGCAGAGCAACACATGACACACTCTCTCAAGCATTCGCATACAGTCGCTGCAGAGCAGAGGAGACACCACTCGGGTGTCTGTTCAGATAAGCACAGGCGGAAAATCAAATAAAAACAGTTTGGCTTCATCTTTTGTTAAGAAGAACAAGGGATGAAAAGTACGTTTTCTCCACAGCTTATTTGACCATCTGTGTGTGGGTTTTTTCACCTTAGTAGCCTCACCCCAACGCCCAAGTACCAAAACACACTTCAGAATAATTCCTACGATATGAAGGATGACCAAAATGAGACCTAAGGAAGGATTGAAAAAGGCAAACCTTTATCTCTGATATGATGAAGGATAAAAAAGCGAAAGTGTCTCAGCTGTAAGCTGCACACAGTACAGCCAACCCTCAAAGGTCAGACCACCAGGCATCTGTCGGATGTCACCACAATGACATCTAGTTTGTAATAACAGAGGACAGTTTGGTACAAGGTAAAAATAACTCAAGGGGAAAAAAATTAAATTTCATAGAAATATGCACCTACACATCTGGTGACAGCTGGCTCAATCACTTTCAGTAACAATTTACTTAACTAAGCTAAGGAAGATGTAAAAGAAATTGAGCCATTACTGTTTATGACAGGACTATTTGTTGTTGTCCATGTTTTGAGGGATATAGTGGGTTGGGGTAGCTTTTCACTCAAAGCTAGATCAGAAGATTGATACCACTCTCATGGCGTAGCTTAGCAGAACTACCTTCAGCTAACGGTTAGCATAATTAAGCAAACATCTTTTACACAGCGTACATTTGATGCAAAATATCACAAACTCTTAACAGGAATGAAATCTAACAGTCTTGCACAAGTTTAAAATTTCAATTATGTAATTAGAAAAAACGTAGACAACAAAAACGTTAACGATCATCGACCTGGAGATAGTTACACTCAGCATGAAACTACCTCCGGCTGGTTGTTAGCCGTGGTTAGCAAATTTCTTACACTAAAGTTTTAGCTGGAATGAAAACCAAAGAGTCTCGGGCAAAGTTGAACTTGAACTTATATCTCATTGTTCAGTTTATATGATTATCTTAATGAGTTCAAATTGAGCGGACAACATGTGAGACTGTGGTTTTCTGTTTAGCTTAGCTTAGCACTATGAATGTAAACTGTAAAAAAAGAACTACTCCTGCTATGTCAGAAGATAATTGTAGATATCACACATCGATTTTTGTACAAATGAAACAAATCAAATATTCCCTAGGAAGCTAGCTAGCTTTTCCAGAGAGTTTTCAGTCCTTTAATTTTAAGCAAACCTTAACTAACCAGCTGGTATCTGTGGCTTCACTCTGAAAGTGGCATTGATCCTCTCAGCTAACTGGGTAGAACCACGTTTATTTTCTAAAACTTTCTTAAACATTGTGATAATGTAAAACTTAACATGCTAACACAACAGATCCACAACATATTTCTTCACAAAAGCAGGAGAAGAAGCTAAAATGTAGGTATTTTTTTAAAACTGATTTTCTGTCATCCAAGCCAACTGCACACTGATTTCTGTGCCTGGTGTGGTGCCAGGGGCTTTTACAAAAGGGGTTGGGGGGGACCCATATCCTTGAAGTGATTGGTCTGTCTTTAGAATGATGCAGTGGTAGCGGAGCTTCCATGAGGGTGCTTCCTAGAGTGAAATGCCTCTCCTGGTTTTCAGAGAACCGGGGTTATGCTAGTAACTGAACGTTTCATTCAGTCGGCTGAGTTTATGGATTAAAAATCACAACTCTGTGGTGCTGGGGAGGGCAGCACGATTTTCATACCAAGATATCAAGTAAGATGGCAAACTGGAAAAAGAGAGTGATGCCCTTATATTATACATATCCATCTACTGTATTGAAGTCAGACCAAAATCACAAAGCAAGGCACATGTTTCAAAGAAAAACAAAGACATTTAAAACTATACAAAAGATAACAAAACGGAACAAGAATTGCTTATACTATACACATCGCCACACCAGGACACATGTACACATGTAGGCGCAGAAAAAAACAATACAAAATAATAGTAATAATATTAATAATAATAATAAAAGAACACTTCCTGGAAACATCCCAACATGTTATCCTACAATGGTTCATCAGCTCAGACCACTTAAGCATGAAGAAGCAAACTGATTCAACACTCAGATTAGATCTGTTTACTTTAAAAATAGTCTTCAGAATGAAACACACTCATAAATACACTTCTTCTTATATATTTTTTTCAAATATCCATATATATATAATCTCTATGTGATCGTAATTTAAATACCACGACTATTCTCTGAGTTCTTATTCATTTATATAAACAGTGTGGCTGCCAGCGTGCTGTGAAACCTTGGTTTTCTTAATGGGCAGAGGTGCAGTTAGAATCTCAGTATTGCGCCAACTTCTGGTTTGAGGAGCTGCACTCGAAACAAACCACCAGGCTTCACACATCTCTGCCGCCACTTCCTCCAATTGAATACTTTTTATATTTTCATCCCATGTACACGGTGTGATCGCACCGTGTAGTAACCATGGTAATGCCGATTACAATGGTGGTGATGTAGATTGTCATGGCAACATAGGGTGGGTGTTTGGGAGTGTGTGGGACAAGAGCAATAGAAAGGTTGTCAGTGGAAGGGAGCGTGTTATCTTAGTAAAGGAGTAGTACCATAAGACCTTCTTAACAGGTTAAATGCAGGTATTTTGTCATGAATATTAGGAATTCAGTGGAAAATCATTGACTAAAAGCAGTCTGCAGACTCAGCTAGACTGTATCTTTTTTATTGGCCAACACAGTGAATCAAAGTAGTTTTTATATAGGTTTTATCAAAAGAAAAAGAGGCTTTAATAGCAGATAGTTGAATCAAATATCTAGATCGAATGAAAACACCTTTGTGTAATTGACTTTACAGGTACATTTAAATGTAGTTCCATTTACACTTTTGCTTTTCCCGCCGTGGCGTGTCTGCTATGTAAAAGGGCTGCGGACACGAGGATGTTGTCGAGTCACAACGAAGTTCAGTACAGCTGTAAATCTGATGGCTTCAGACTGAGTGAGAAGGCGTGAAGTAGAATTCACACATTAAGATCAGAGAGGAGAGAAACAGCTGGAAGAAGCTTGGCCCGGGGAGTAAAACACTCGTCATAATCAATAATCACAATTCACAGCACGAAGCACGGCGGTGGCAGCATCGTGCTGTGGGGGCATTTATAAATGACATATTGAGATCTGTTTTCAAATACTTGTTTTTAGTTAATAAGTGTTGGAAAAAACCTCTATAGACTCTACTCTGACTCTGCATTGGACAGATTGAATGCACAGCGACTCCAAATAGGCCCCAAAATGGTATCAGGTGCTCTGTAGCAACCACTGCACAAAGCTGAAAATGAAACACACTGGGAAACCTGAAGTTATTTGCAACATCTCTTTAGTCAGAACAAGTTTTTCATTGAGCTGAGTTGAGTTTGTGGCAAAGCTTTGTCTCTCTAGACGTTCAGCTTCACTGTGGTGCTTGTGCTGCACTGTGCAAAGTACTTAGAAGCAGCTAAGACCAGTTTAAGCTTTGCTCACTTGCCTGACTCTACTGCCTTTACCTTACCTCACGAAATGCATGTAACCCCTTTAACTCTCTGAGGTATAAGCCATCAGAGGTGGAAGCCCTAACCCGCCTCTAATCATGTATTCCATGTTCACCAATGGTGGCTTCGACCTCCTATGGCTAAATCCTTTCCAAAATGAATTTGACCGACTTTGTCCCAAACACAACCTGCTGTACACTTTTGTTTTCTCCCTCCCCTTCTCTCTTTATTTTATTTATTAATTGTGCACGCTCCCTTGTGTACGTGTGTGTGTGTGTGTGGGTGTCTGTAATCAATCTGACTGCATTGTGCTTCTCGTGTGTGTGTGTGTGTGTGTGTGTGTGTGTGTGTGTGTGTGTGTGTGTGTGTGTACAGGGTGATGACGAAGATGTGGCAGAGATGCAGCCAGGACAGGAAACACAATCTGATCCTGAAACACTCACATGCATACATCTACCACCCTGTTCCTATTGCTCTCCTTCTCTCTCTCGCGTGCACACAGACACACACACACACACACCTCAGGAGCTGAATAGTCTCGTTTTGGTCACGGATAAAGAACAAAAACAAAAAAAAATCCATCAAGTCATTTACATCATCACAACACCAGAGGTCACCATTCCACACAGAACCAAGACATCAAACCAAAGAGCTAAAGATTGATATTTATCAGTATATTATATATTACTGTGCTAATGCAGGACTTTTTCAGTAGATATAAACTCTCCATGCTTATAATGTACACATACCATACTATGATTCATTACACAGTTGGTTTTTCATTCTGTATTGGTTTTGTTTCTTTGCTCGCTTTGAGCAGAAGAGTTCTTTAAAGACTCACATTTTGATTGCAGTCTCCTCCTTTTTGTTGCATTTCTTCATCTCTCGTCATTTGTGTGTTTTTTCTATTTTCTCTCCTCCATCACTTGTTTTTGGTCCTTTCCCCAACCAACATTTCTCTTTTAGTCTCTCTATCTATTCCTCTTTCTTGCTCTCTCCTTCTCTTGCCAAGTCTGTCCGGGCCTGCGGTGCTGCTCCGTTATCATCAGGAGACGAGAGGAAGAGGAGGGGATGGCGCAGCAACAGACCGACGGATGGATGACAGGGAGGGGTGGAGGGGAATGATGAGAGAGAGAAGGATGAGGAGAAGGTGCGAGATAGAGAGGCGTGTTGCCCGTTGTGCCAACTGAGTCACTTCTGATGCAGCGTTGCTAAGGAGACGCACCGGCTGGTTTCTGTAGTTACTCCAACATGGCGTCAAGCTGGTCGGCGAGGTCATCAAACATGCTGCCGATGTCGTCAAGGATGCTAACTGTGGTCTTCTGCTCGGCCACAGAGCTAGAGGCGCGCGCACACACACACACACACGCACACACGCACACACACACACACACACACACAGACAGAACCACAAGTTTATTAACAATAAAAAGCAAAGACTAAAAACAATAATGTAAAGTTAGCTGCCCCTCCCTGAGCCTCAGTCTTCCTGTTAAACGTGTGTTTTTCCTTCCCATTGTCGCCAAGTGTTGACTCATAGGGTGTTGTCTGATTGTTGGGTTTTCTCTGTATTACTTTAGGGTCTTTAAATTACAATAGGCGCCTGTTGTTGTGATTCGGTACTGTATAAATCAAACTGAACTGAATTGAAAGATGTGGGGCAGTCGTTTTTCAGCGTTGTGTATTTTAATGCAAATCGAGGATAACAATACTGCATATATGCAGCTTTGAGTAATAAGAGCTTCAAATTAACCTTTAAAATTATTTTTGAAGTGAGCAGGTCTTGAGTTCAGACAAAAACAGACTTCTCAGCATCACTTATATCATGATTTATAATGACCCTAACCTGTGCCAGCAGAATGTGCCCTTTTTGTCTTGGTGGTCAAGAAACAAAAAAAAGAAACATTCTAACACATCAAAAACAAAAAATAAAAACCAAACTTTTTGTTTTTGTTGGGCATCAGAAATGTCAACTTGGACGACATACGGTGAAAAAAAATTAAAGTGTTGAGAAGAAAACTGTAAATATTCAATTTTAGTTCAATTCAATTTTATTTATATAGCACCAAATTACAACAACCTCAACCTCAAGGCACCTTACATTGTAAGGTAGACCCTACATTAATACAACAGAGAAAACCCAACAGCCCTGTGAGCAAGCACTTTGGCGACAGTGGGAAGGAAAAACTCCCTTTTAACAGGAAGAAACCTCCAGCAGAACCAGGCTCAGGGAGGGGCGGGGCCATCTGCTGCGATAAAGACAGGATAAAGACATGCTGTGGAAGAGAGACAGAGGTTAATAACAGATATGATTCAATGCAGAGAGGTCTGTTAACACATAGTGAGTGAGAAAGGTGACTGGAAAGGAAAAACTCAATGCATCATGGGAATCCCCCGGCAGCCTACGTCTATTGCAGCATAACTAAGGGAGGATTCAGGGTCACCTGGTCCAGCCCTAACTATATGCTTTAGCAAAAAGGAAAGTTTGAAGCCTAATCTTGAAAGTAGAGATCGTGTCTGTCTCCTGAATCCAAACTGGAAGCTGGTTCCACAGAAGAGGGGCCTGAAAACTGAAGGCTCTGCCTCCCATTCTACTTTTAAATACTCTGGGAACAACAAGTAAGTGAGCAGCAGGATTTTCAATTCAATTAAACTGAATTTAACAGAGAGCCAATGAGGTGAAGCCAATATAGGAGAAATATGATCTCTCTTCCCTGTCAGGACTCTTGCTGCAGCATTTTGGATTAAGGACATATCCTGGTCAAAAATGACTCCAAGATTCCTCACAGTGTTACTGGAGGCCAAGGTAATGCCACCCAGTACAATAATGTCAGTTTTATCTGGATTTAGAAGCATAAAATTGGAGGACATACAGGTCTTTATGTCTTTAAGACATTCCTGCAGTTTAACTCATTGGTGTGTGTTATCTGGCTTCATGGACACACAGAGCTGGGTGTCATCTGCATAGCAGTGAAAATGTATGCTATGTCTTCTGATGAGGAAGACGGGAAGCAGGAAGGGAAGCATGTATAATGTAAGCAGAACTGGTCCAAGCACTGAACCCTGTGGAACTCCATAATTAACCTCAGTGTGTGAAGATATGAGATGATTTAATAGTAAATAAATATAAATATGCTTCCTGGTCCCATCTCTGGATAGTCACGTTTTGGGGGGTTTAATAAATTTGGCCAGATTTCTACAAATCAAATGAGAGCTGATTCATCCATTCAGGGCGGATGGATGCCAGCTCTACTAACAAGACCAGGTTTCCCTCAGAAGTTTCCTAATTATCCCACACCGTTTTGTTCCCTGACTGCCAAGACTTGCCTGGAGTTACAGTTAGGGCTAGGGTCACTATCGATGATGACCCAGACCTCAGAGGGTTAACAGAGCATGAAGTCTTTTCTCCAACTGTGATACATTAAAAACAAATGGAAATGGAAAAAGAGAGAGCATTGTATTTCAGTATACTGCTAGTGATCCTGTGATCACAGGCGTAGGTACAGTGGGGCAAAAAAGTATTTAGTCAGCCACCGATTGTGCAAGTTCCCCCACCTAAAATGATGACAGAGGTCAGTAATTTGCACCAGAGGTACACTTCAACTGTGAGAGACAGAATGTGAAAGAAAAATCCATGAATCCACATGGTAGGATTTGTAAAGAATTTATTGGTAAATCAGGGTGGAAAATAAGTATTTGGTCAATAACAAAAATACAACTCAATACTTTGTAACATAACCTTTGTTGGCAATAACAGAGGTCAAACGTTTACTATAGGTCTTTACCAGGTTTGCACACACAGTAGCTGGTATTTTGGCCCATTCCTCCATGCAGATCTTCTCGAGAGCAGTGATGTTTTGGGGCTGTCGCCGAGCAACACGGACTTTCAACTCCCGCCACAGATTTTCTATGGGGTTGAGGTCTGGAGACTGGCTAGGCCACTCCAGGACTTTCAAATGCTTCTTACGGAGCCACTCCTTTGTTGCCCGGGCGGTGTGTTTTGGATCATTGTCATGTTGGAAGACCCAGCCTGGTTTCATCTTCAAAGTTCTCACTGATGGAAGGAGGTTTTGGCTCAAAATCTCACGATACATGGCCCCATTCATTCTGTCCTTAACACGGATCAGTCGTCCTGTCCCCTTGGCAGAAAAACAGCCCCATAGCATGATGTTTCCACCCCCATGCTTCACAGTAGGTATGGTGTTCTTGGGATGCAACTCAGTATTCTTCTTCCTCCAAACACGACGAGTTGAGTTTATACCAAAAAGTTCTACTTTGGTTTCATCTGACCACATGACATTCTCCCAATCCTCTGCTGTATCATCCATGTGCTCTCTGGCAAACTTCAGACGGGCCTGGACATGCACTGGCTTCAGCAGCGGAACACGTCTGGCACTGCGGGATTTGATTCCCTGCCGTTGTAGTGTGTTACTGATGGTGACCTTTGTTACTTTGGTCCCAGCTCTCTGCAGGTCATTCACCAGGTCCCCCCGTGTGGTTCTGGGATCTTTGCTCACCGTTCTCATGATCATTTTGACCCCACGGGATGAGATCTTGCGTGGAACCCCAGATCGAGGGAGATTATCAGTGGTCTTGTATGTCTTCCATTTTCTGATGATTGCTCCCACAGTTGATTTTTTCACACCAAGCTGCTTGCCTATTGTAGATTCACTCTTCCCAGTCTGGTGCAGGTCTACAATACTTTTCCTGGTGTCCTTCCAAAGCTCTTTGGTCTTGGCCATGGCGGAGTTTGGAGTCTGACTGTTTGAGGCTGTGGACAGGTGTCTTTTATACAGATGATGAGTTCAAGCAGGTGCCATTCATACAGGTAAAGAGTGGGGGACAGAAAAGCTTCTTACAGAAGACGTTACAGGTCTGTGAGAGCCAGAGATTTTCCTTGTTTGAGGTGACCAAATACTTATTTTCCACCCTAATTTACGAATAAATTCTTTACAAATCCTACCATGTGAATTCATGGATTTTTTTTTCACATTCTCTCTCTCACAGTTGAAGTGTACCTCTGGTCCAAATTACTGACCTCTGTCATCATTTTAAGTGGGGGAACTTGCACAATCGGTGGCTGACTAAATACTTTTTTGCCCCACTGTACATTTCCACTGAATGGTACCGGATTATATTATTATTAATGTGCAAGAAGATTTCATCTATAGTTGTACTTCAGCTGTTATGCAACAAATCAAGTATGTTTTGAATGTGATTGTCTGCAAAGGCCTTAAGTGTTTGAATTCTCCGCACAAATCCTCACAACCTATGTTGAGTGGGTGCTAGTTTTCAGTCCCTTAGACTGTGGTCTGCTGATCTCACTTGATGAGATTAATCCGTAGTAGACACCTACTGAAGGACAACGTTCCAGATGCTTCTGTGTGGCTAACTGTTGTTAACAGCATGACTGTCAGTGTGTGTGTGTGTGTGTGTGTGAGTGTGGTCCTTACTCTTCCTGTCGTAGTATTTTATCCTCCACGGCTTGCAGAGCAGCAGCCAGCGAAGCGCTTGTTTCCTCCAACTTCTGGTGCACCAATGAATCCACTCCGAACTCTGTTGTCGTGGCGGCTGGCGCCGTGACCCCGCCCCCTGACATCCCGCTGTCCACTGACACCCCCCCGATGGAGGATCGTGGGGGTTTGACAGGCGGAGGGGTTGGGCTGGGAGTGGCAGGAGTCTGAGGTGTCTGTGGTGTGGTGGGTGTCTGTGGCGTGTGGGGACTCTGGGAGGAAGGGCTCGTCGGTTTGGCGTTCGGCGGGCTGGGAGTGTTAGATGGGGGGAAGGAGGGCGGTGAACTGGTCTGTCGGGCCACTGCAGAGTGCTGCTTGGGCGGGGCAGAGGCTGGGGTGGACAGTGCGGGGCCAGTTACAGAGTGGATGAGCTTGGCTGGTTTGGGCGCTGTGGGTGGTGGCGCTGGTTTGGGTGAAACTGGTGGAGGGATCTTCTTTCCTTCCACTACACAGAGAGCAAAGAGAAAGACTGGATCACTGAGCAGCTGAAATACGCTGTTTTCCTTTATAAACACTATCTAAGACTGGCTGATACGGGCCTATAACGCTGTTTGAAACCCCTCCAGTACCGATAAGCTTTGACTGACCGGGTAGCATGAAATACTCTTTACTCATGAAAATACACTTTGTAAAATTATTTTTCAGCTTGCCTTTTCATCACTGTTTTTTTGCTTCAACTTCCTGAAGGGCATTTGGAATTAATATGTACACAAAACACCCAAATCCACTGTGTTTACCTGGACTTCCAGGTGTCCCCGGACCTGGTAGGGGTACTCGTTTGTTGGATACAGGCTGCGGTGGGGTCTGAGGTCCTCCCTGTCTCTTTATCTGTGCCACTACAGGCTTTGGGGAGACTGGAGGCTTTGGTTTCCTCACAGGACCACCTTCATTTGCCACTGGAGCTCCTTGGTCCAAGCTGTCCCTGCGAGGAACAGCAGTCACTTGTGGTTGAGTTTGAGGTTGAGGTTGAGGTTGCGGTTGCTCGATCACTCCAGCATCAGACACTGGGCGGCGTTTCACTGTGGCTGTGCCGTTCTGGTAGGGAACTGGCTGCGTGGTGTTTGGCTGCCCGGTGTTCGCAGGCTCCCCGTTGGCTGTGGCCAGCTCTGCGTAGCCCTCGGGCTCTTTGTCACGGCTCTTGGGTCGTCGCTTGACGGTGGATGACTCTTGAAGGGTGAAGTCAGAGCCGTTGGTGTGGGGCTTGGAACTGCGGGGTCGTCGTTTTAAGGTCGCCGTGGCTTCAGCATTGGAGATGTCCTCCTGGGCGTAGCTGCTGTCTCCCTGGTGACCCTCGCCGTCACCCTGCAGACATACACAAAATACACACTAACGGAAAATTCATACATTCATGATAAGGGGTCATTTTTGCACAGTCAAAAAACACTGACAAAGATAAATGGATAAGACAAATAAAGCTTACAGAACACAGAAGCTTGACTATGGATTTGCAATACATTAGCTTTAGCACATTACATTACATAGATAATGCAAAAGATAGATAGATAGATAGATAGATAGATAGATAGATAGATAGATAGATAGATAGATAGATAGATAGATAGATAGATAGATAGATAGATAGATAGATAGATAGATAGATAGATAGATAGATAGATAGATAGACAGACAGACAAACATATATATTGATAGCTACCTGTCCTTCTCCTTCTCCTCGACCTTGGCGGCGGATGGTCAGACTTCCCTCCTCTGCAAAAGGCAGATTCTCTGAAGAGCTGCCACTACCTCCTGAGCTGGGGTGGGGTGAGGATGGAGGTTGGGGTGAGGAGGAATTAACAGGAGGAGGGGAGGATTCAGGCTGGGTGGAGGGAGAGGGGAAAGTCAAAGGAGTTGGCTGGTCGCGCCTTGCAGCAGCCACAAGCTCACTGACGGGGCCGCTGATGGTTCGTCGTCGGTTTACCACCTCACCATCCAGACCAATGGCATCGCGTGTTTTCCCCACCTGTTGAACGCACAACAACCATATTTCACTTAGTTACAGCATACATATGAATAAATAAACATATATGTAGTGTTATGTTAGAGAAATGAAGTTCTGTATACATTACCTGCAAAAAGTTCTTCTGCAATGCCATGCCTTTGGCTCCTCCCCCTATAGAAGACATCTCTAACATGGCGGCAATGCTCCTCACACTGCCAACGCTGCTCGTCTCCACGGCAGCTGTCTCCACGGACACCCCCAGGTCGCTGGCCCGCCGTTGTTGGTAGTAAGGCACATCCAGCATCCCCCCAGTAGTGGTGAGCGTATTCGGCTGCGTGTTGGCATCTGTCAGGTTGGAGTTGGAGGTGGAGATGGCTGAGCTGGAGCGTTTGGGCGGTGGTGGGGGTGGGCCTTTTTTCTTCTGACGGAGAGCAAACGACTGGCTCTGGTTTCGGTTGGCGCCCTTTTCCTGATTGCGTACGGAGTGACTACGGCTGACTCGGTGAGTTACTGTGGCGTATTTCCCTCCTTCCCCTCTCACAGCGGCTGAGCTCTGGCTTACAACGTCAGCTTCTGCTTCTCCTCCACCCCCTCCTCTTCCTCTCTCATCGCACTCGCTATCTGAGACAGCGTATCGGTTGAGCGTGTGAGCGCGTTTATTCTGGACAGACGAGTTCTTTGGTCCTTCTTCCTCTGCTAACTCTGCCTCTGGTGGGAGACAGAGGACTGGGACTTGCTGACTCTCCCTGACCTCCATCGCCTGCATCTGTGGGTGGTGCTGAGGGTGAGGGTGAGCCTGGTGCTGCGGCGGCATTTGAGGTTGCTGCTGCTGGGGCTGAAGCTGGCACGGGGCTCCGCGATGGGTTGGAGACTGAGGAGGATGTGAGCGCGGTGACTGAGGTCTTTCCCCCTGGATGAACTGTGGGGACGGCTTGGGCTTGGCCTGTGGGGAAGACGTGCTCTGCACAGATGATGTGGACGAGGAGGAAGAGGTCCTGGTCTTGGTAGGAGTGTGTGGGGGTGTGTAGGGAGGTGCAGGCTGCGAGTGAGAATGAGAGTGACGATGTTTGCCTTGTGAGGATACACTGCCTCGGTGAGAGGACGCGCTTCCCTGGCTGCTCTGCTGCCTCATAGTCCGGGCCTCCTTCTTAGGTGGCCCACCTCCACCTCCTCCTCCGCCTGTAAGCACCTCATCGTGGTCTTTGCTGAGGCTGCGTGTTCGCTGAGCTTTGACCTCCTGAACTGGCTGGGTCATTGCATTCTGTAGCTCAGTGCTCAGCTCGCTGTCCTGGAAGGTGCTCATTTTGGGAGACATGACCTCTGAAGAGAGACAAAGAGAAACTCAGATGAAGATAAATGAAATCTTATCTTTTTATCTCACAAAAGGTTTATTAAGTAAATGAAACTCAGATGAAATGCTTTACCACTGTTACACAGCAGTTGCTTTCAATCTAGTAGCTTCATTATGGGCTCAGTCAACCTAACCCCCAAACTGCAAACAGCATGAGCTCTACTCAGATTTGGTCAAGTGTCAAAAATAAAGATGCTTACTAGACTTTCATTCAGGAAGATGCACTAAATACAGTCTTTAGACAGTTGTATGAATCCACCTAGACAAGTGAAGGGAAGCTTCTGATATTTCCACAGCCATCTGTAAAGTAAGTTAGGTGTCACAGATGTCAACAGATGTGCAAGATAGCCAAACCAACCAGTCTGAAAGCTGTGGTCTGATGGGGGACTTGAGATGGGCTCAAGGACTATCCACTGAGAACAAAGAAGAGTGGACCACCAGTCTATCTGACCAGCAGACGACCAAAGCAACTCTAACATGATTTATTTTTTTACTGGTTTCACAATCAAATGAAACATACAGATAATTCCAATTAAAGATGGAGTTAAAACTGTACAGGCTGAGATTTTCCTGAATGATCTCACCATCTGGGGGAGGACTATCCATCGACATGACTTCCTGCTGCTGCGTGATTGGTGGGGGCTTCTTTCGGAGGGAGCCCCGCCCATCTGAACTGCGCTGCATTTCAGCCAGCCGCTTCACTGCCAGCATTAGCTTTTTCTGGTGGCCTACAGCATTAACAAAGTGGAATTACAGTTTGGCATAACACAGGTAATACAAGTCAAATTCACTGAAAATTTGTTTTGTCGTCAGTGCACTTTCCCTTAACTCCTGAACAGAAAACTAAACCGGACTAACTGAGAAAACTGTAAGGCTACAGAAGCTAGCTTATCTAAAAACGCTACAGCTAACATGGCAACACTAACCAGTTTAGCTAGTAAATGTTTTATAGATGGGGAGGCGTGGACAGAGAACTTGTAACTCAGAACTCCCACTCTTTAGATGCTGGGTGTGATATTTTAAGTTTACTATATTTTATGTAGTCCAAAAAGGTCAGTCTCGTTATAGTTTTTTGGGTTAGGGGGGTTCATAGGGGTCAAGATATTGAATAAAGCTCAGGTTTTGAGTGTAGTAAATGACCTTTCTTTGAATTTTAGGGATGCCACAGAACTGTAGAGCTACTTTAGCTTTTATTTCAGTCATGAAATGATTAGCAACAGAAAATTTCTAGCAGCAGAAATCTTCAACCGGCTTCTTTTTTACAGATATCCTGTCGTAAACCCTTCATGCACCATTCAGCACCCAGAGGCAGAGTGCTAGTATTTTGGGGGAATAGTTAGCTTCCCTGTAAGAAAATCTAAAAGACGTCTTCATAATTCATCATTAACATATACTTCATGGCTTGGGTTTGTGCTCTGACATGCACTGTCAACTGTACGACCTTATATAGACAGGTGTGAGACAAATCATGTCCAATCAACTGAATTTATTACAGATGGAGTCCAATCAAGTTCATCGTCTGACAGATGATCAGTGGAAGAAGGACACACCTGATCTCAATTTTGAGTGTCAACTTTTTTCACTCATTATGGTGTATATGTAGAATTTTGAGATGAAAAATTAACTTAATTCATTTTGGAGTCTGTAACACGTCATTATGTGGAACAAGTGAAGCCCTGAGAATACTTTCCAAACTCTCTGCATATGCTTATATACGTATTCTGGTTTTAAGTCTGCATTTTAATCACTTCACTCGTTTATTTTTGAGATTACTGGTTACTTTCATCTCTATTAAGTGCACCTAACATACATAAAGCTATGCTCAAATGTGAATGTTGGCCACATTATACACCACATGCAGAGTCTTGTGATTAGTAGGGGATATTGTAGCTTAACTTTCATGTTTCTGTCATGGTCTGTGGAATGCGTGATGCTCGGGTAGCCACGCCCCCGGGCTGGGCCATCACTAGCACACCTGCTCTCCATCCCGGTGATTACACGGAGATCCACTTAATCCGGCGCTGACGGATGCTCCACGCCAGTCCGTAGTCATCCCCACAGTGATTTCTACTCGGCGTCTGCTACCTGCCTGTCCTCCGGCTCAACTGGATCTCGCGGCGCTCACCTGGCCCACTCGCCATTCCACGGACTTCCTGCCCCCACGGACTGCCACACTTCCCTCCCGAGCTCCCACGGTTCTGTTCTATCCCCCCCGCCGTCCCGATCCCGGCTTCCTCGTGTCATTGTTTCCCCGGATTTTTAGTTTCTGTTTTGCTCTCTACTTTCCCCGGGTCGCCTTTCGTTGTTTTAATAAAGTGTCTTTTTGTTAGCTCGGAGTCTGCGCCTGGATCCTTTCGTGCCCGCGCACCACGGCGCATGACAGTTTCACAGTGGAAAAACAAAACAAGCACTGCATTGTTTGTTTGTCGTACCCAGTTTGGTGATGCCTATTTCCTGCAGGTCTTCCCAAGTGATGTCCGTGATGAAGTCGATGTTCTCGTAACCGTTCTGCACTAACATCTGGTGGTACTGGCTTAGACCAACAGAAGATAGCCATTCTCCTAGGCTAGCCTGTAAGAATGCCAGAAATAAGAGCGCTGAGCAGGCAGTAGCTTGTAGCTTCCCATGGTAGCTCAGAATATTAGCCCACAGGACACTTCGTGTCATGATCAACCAATCAAAGTTTTGGCATAGCAATGACATACAAGCATCTATTTGACTGGTTTAAAAAGTCTGTGTGTGCGTGTACTCACAGGTTTATGCTCAGGCAGCCACTCTGTAACACTTAGCTTGTTAATCTCTGATGTTATCTTCTTTCTGTGACCTGGTTTAGTTATTCCAATAGCGGTCAGATCCTACACACACACAAACATGTAAGTAAGAAGCTGTAAGTATATGTTCAGGCATTTTTATTCCACAAAGTACAAGAAAATCTCCCCAAGTGCCCATCACTCTCTGTCGTTCTCTCTCTGTCTTCCACACACACACACTCAGAAGAAAATTTGCAACACAAGAGATGGCGTGATATCTGATGAAGGCTTCTGTCGGCTAAAGGGAGAAGAGCGCGGATGTGTCAAACCCATAAGAAAAGCATGGCAAACAAAAGCAAATGTCTGCAGTGAAAGGAGGCGGCCAAAATTAAAAAAAACAGGCTGAATCTGGTACGCAGACATGACCGCACTTTGATATAAAGAAGACAGAAATATCACAGAGCGCTGCACGGCACAAGTGCTACATTTGACTTCAGTGCAACTCACTGGAAGTTGTTAGGACACCCGAGAACACACTTTTATACAACAGCCGCCACGTACACTTGGCTGCATAAATCATTTTGTGGGACGAACCAGGAGACGAGGCCTCCGCTCAGTGACACATCTCTGATGAGAAAAGCCCTTTAAGCCATCGCTAATCTGAGTCCCTTCAGCGTGCACAAAGTGTGCATATATACACAAGTAATTTATGAATGCTATAAATTATTTGTTTTTAAGTGTGGCAGGGCCAGGATTGTTCCTCAAAGCTAGCAGCAGCAGGAGCAGTGTTGGAGGTGAGGTGAAGGGTCACAAAGTCGAACACAAGTTCACTGAGTTGGTTTTTGAATGTGTTAAATTTCTCTGCGTTCAACCGGCAGCTTAAAATGGAAACAACAAACACGTAAAAATACTATAGGTATCATCACAGGAGGATTTTTGTCTTTTATGGACTTTGTTTTAAGATCTTGATGCTAACATTTAAACCAGAGCTTATTTTTAATTCATATTTAGGCAGAATTCTGAAGACAATATTTAAACACAAAAACATTACATAATAATTTCCCCATACTGCAACTCTTTATTTGACATTCTCTTCTGAGTAAAAAGGAACTACTTTTAAAGGTCCACACATTAAGTACGACACACAACTTGCATTAAGTGACCACTAGGGTGTACCAAGAGCCACAGTACGCAGTAACATACAGTCGTCTTGTACTGGTTATTTTCTGTTTAACATTTTGCAAAAATAGGGATACGAACAGCAAGATGACTCGTGTCTCATTATCTTCATGGCCATTTTATGACCTTTCTTCAGACTTGAGCCGATGGCAAAGGTTTTAATACTGTGGGGCTGGTGAGAGCCCAGAGACTCAACAGTACGCGAAGGGGTTCACACATTTAAACCTTTTCTGGAGTCAGAGGGGGAAGGCAATACATGATCGAGGGGGGAGGAAAGTGAACGTAGGCAGGTGAGGCACGAGGCAGGAAAAGGCAGGTGGTTGGTTGAGTGGTTTAATTGTGCTCACTTGCGATTTTGTTTTGTAAAATAAATTATTTACATGCATATTGAAAACATCAAGGACAACACAAATCAAAGTCGTGCAGACTTGTTCTCATTGTGGTCCTTGGAGGTGCCTGCGACCTCTCTGGGAGTCAGGGTCAGGGTTTAGTTGCCTTACCTCCGGGGTCATTCGGCTAATGGTGGGCAAGTCATACCCAGCGCCCAGGAAGTTTGGAGCGTAGACCTGCAGCTGAAAGTCGCTCAGCCATTGGACAACGGCCTCTGAGCTCTACGGGAGAGAAGACAGGGGGCATGCGGTCACTGGCTCCATGTGTTTCTTCGACAGCCATTTTTTTTTCTCAGCAGGGCCAAGTAGGGCAAAAGAGGGGCTACATTTTAATGACCATGTCTTGTCATCTTTAGGGTGGTCCTAAGCTAATTCTTACACATTAATGGATGATTCAGCGGTATTATAAGCTGGCTGGCTACTGAAATAGCCCTGGACAGCCTCCCTTGGTCCTGCAGTGAAAACCAGGCTAAGGTTAGGAAGGGAAAACGTCCAGTCGACAGAATCTCAGCTACTACAGAAGGTCAGATTAGCAACAACAGGCTAATCTGTATCTTACACTTTACAGCTGGAAAGCAGAGAAAACACATAGTGTCTACTGTTTGTTTTGCACAGTGCTGCAAAAAAGGCAACGCCAGAAAACGCTGCTCTTAATTAGAAGAATACACATTCGCTTTTGCACACTTCCCCTTTTCAGATACTTTCACACTTCTAACCCCGATTTTCTGACTGATTGCATGTTAACTCAAAACCTTAAAAATTCACATTATAAGTTCAGCTTTCTGTCCATGTTTTATCTGTGATTGGCGTCTGTTAGACCGGCAGATGTTAGCTAACCAGGATGCGACATGAAAAGTGGGAAGCCACTGAGGCGTGGAAATCCTGGGTCTGGGATGTAGCTTAGCATGCTAAACAACAGTCAGACTAGCAAATATTTCCCTCCTGTT
Organism: Aulonocara stuartgranti; assembly: GCF_965226115.1. NCBI lineage: Eukaryota > Metazoa > Chordata > Actinopteri > Cichliformes > Cichlidae > Aulonocara > Aulonocara stuartgranti. Next base: position 34,685,319 of record NC_138942.1, read on the forward strand.
TTACAGTCCAACAATACCACAGGGTCAAAGACAGGCCTCTTACTGTTAAACGTAACTTTAAGCTAATCTTTGACTTCTTACGATTGCTACTGGAGTAAGCAAGTGTTATTGTTTTTGAAATAACTAAAAAAAATTCTAAGTGATTTTGATACTTTATACAGATTTTAAGAAACCAATTAGTTACTGGCTTTAAAGAACTTCATTAAGTTTGATTAAATGTGTAGCAATAAAAGTTGGACAATGTGGGACAGGTTATCAATGCTGTTGTGTGGTGTGAATATTCCAGGTGATTTGATATTGATCATGTAGGACAACTACAGGATACAGTTTTCTGCCTCGATAAGTCCAACATTCAGAAATGAAAAGTTTGTTTATATGGTGTTATGATATGTGTGCCCTCTATCTGTCCTATTTCTCACGAGGCTCATGTGTTGGCTTTTATAAACTAGACCCAATCAAGACTGAACACCGTATCAATATATGGGGTGAGCGTCGAAGGAATAAAAATGCTGTGCAGTCCCAGGTAAATTTGTTGCTTGGTGACCTTCATTATGACCCAGACCTTTATTATGATGGAGTATGGTTAAAGTAGTGTCCTGCTGTGTGACAGCAGATGGAAAAGCAATCGGCCTAACTGGAAAACCACTGCTTGACTTCTTCCCACTCACACGCTGCTTTTCTTTAAACTCCCACATCCCTCCTGTCACTCTTGTTTTTCTCCATTCTTTCAGGCTCTTTCTCTCTTTCCCCGTGTCCCTCCTGCTTCCTCAAAGTCCCTCAAGAACCACCGGCGTTCTTCCCATCGTTCTTCCCATCGTTCTTCCCATCGTTCTTCCCATCGTTCTTCCCATCGTTCTTCCACGTTACCCGTCTAGGGAAGTATTGTGAAGCTGGGTGCAGAGGAATCGGGACTCTATCTAACAGATGGTCAGTAGAACATGGCTTACATGCTAGTGTGTGCACACATATACTGCAGGCAAGCGATGCACACTACCACCATGACCACCTGCTATTTAAATATGCTCACTGTTTTGTTTTTGGTTTTGTTTTGAACATGAAACGATTGTACAATGACACGTGAAGTCAAACACATGGGCAAACATGCACACATACACTGTACAGTAAATGACAATTTATTGCACATGGTGCAAGCTCAGATTTCACACTTTTAGTGCTAAGTCCACCCACGTTATGCACACTGCTGGGCCCCTGCCAGCACACACACACAACACACACCCGCCAATATCTAACTAGGATGTCCTTCCCTCAGGTGCACTATCAGATGTTTTTCCAGCAAAGTAAGAAAAATACAGCAATGGAAGAAGAGAAGCTGCAACTAAAAGGGGCGAATAACAATGGCCAGCAGGTAAAAGATAACAGAAATGCAGGATTTTCTCACACGCACACACGATTCCTCGTTCACGTTCATACAGGATCCACTCTCACACTCACCGTGTCGTGGCTGCATCCGAAAACTCGCAGCACGGACGAAGCCAGCTGCGAGAGAAACCGATGGGACATCCTGGTGTGTGTGTGTGTGTGTGTGTGTACAAGTGTGAGAGCGAGTGTTGTGGTTGTGGTGACTGAGAAGCTACGTTCTTATCATCCTGCAGTTAGATGCTGATGGTGGTGACTGCCTGTATGTGTTTGCATGAAAGGCGGAATCTGTAGGGATTTGGGACTGTCCTACCTTCCCCTCGCATGGACCCTCCCCCTTCCTGGTTGCCGTGGCATCATAAGGCGGCGCTTCGTGGAGTGGACAGCCTGATTGGCTCGACGTCCGAGAGGAGCTGGCAGAGCCTGTGAGGAGAAATATTGTTGGCCAGTCACAAATTGTCGTCCTATGCTTGCATACTTGGATCGATCAACAGGTGAGTTTATCGCTTGCTATCTGACCTCGAATCTCCTCCTTTAACTGCCTTGCGATCGGTCATCTTCATTGTTTTGATGCTCAACCAACAGAATTCCTGGTTCCCAACATACAGCAAACCTTTTTTTAACCAATCACACCCTTCTACACTCCCTCCTACATCCCCTGCCTTGGCCATCTGTCTACCAAACAAGCCAAGATCTTTTTGTGTGTGAAAGCAAATGATGACATTTTCTAAAAGACCTGTGGATTAAGACTCATTCCACTCTCTTGCTCCCTGGTTCTGCTCTTCTCCTCTTTATTAGAAAGCATTGGCTCTTCTTTCTCTCACCAGCTTCCTGCTGCTTGTGCTTCGGTTTGTGTTATCAAATATTACAGTATGCCTAAAATACTTGGCGGTGAGATTAGTAATAAGCAACAAGAGGAAACGGAGAAAGCCTTCTTTCTTTTCTGGTCACCTGCCTGGCCTACCTGGAGGCTGATCCACAGACTTGGATTGCTCCATCAGATGCTCCTTCGCTTTGGCAGACTGAGACAAGACGGTGGCTAAAAGCTGGAAAAAACAAGTCCACACAAACACAGCACATTTATGAGACCACACTTTCATACACAGGAGCACCAACTTCTAACGACTTTCTTTTTACTGCCCTGACGTGGCATTCATTTTTTTCCAACATGCTGAAAATACAGCATATTTTCATCTCGATGCATGCTCAATCATCCCAAAGGTTGATTCTGTTCATCTGGACGTTTTCAGAGGGAGAAATGTTTCGTCACTCATCCAAGTCTTCAGTCTCAGCTGACTGCAGGTTTGCCCAGTCTTAGGCTACGTCCACACTAATACGTTTTCCTTTGAAAACGCATCTTTTTCTCTCAGTTTTGGCCTCCCGTCCACACTGAGACGGCGTTTTCGTTCAAGGATAACGCAGCATTTTGAAAACGCTCTCCAAAGCGCATACGTTTGAAAACGCCGTTTTCGCGTCGCAGTGTGGACAGCGAACCCGGAGCCTTTTCGAAAACGATGACGCATTTTAGTCATGTGATGCAGTCATGTGACCAATTAAACTAAGATAGCGGAGGGCATTTTGCAGCTCTGAAGTTTGACAGCCCTATTAAAGATTAATAACAGTTTGTACATGATTCAGAGAGCTTTTCTTTAAATTCTTTCATTCTCACTCGCTTTTGCAACTTTGTAATTTGTGTTACTCACAGACTCGCAACTCCACCTCATTGTTAGTCCATTTAAAAAAAGCTTTTCCTCGACAGTTTGCCGCGACGTTTCAAAAAGCCGGAAAGTAAATAAGCAGCAGACAGAAATGAGGCAGGTTGAATCTTCTTGCGTTTCACGCATGCTCAGGACTGGAACGTAAGTGTTTTCAGTCGTTTCAATGTGGACGCACAACTCTGTGAAAACGTCTGAAAACGTTAGCGTGGACGCGGAGCGTTTTCAGATGAAAACGTGTAAATAGACTGCAGCGTCGACGAGGTAGCTCTTCTGTGTTGTGCCATCCGCTTCGCCAGAGGTTGTTTGGTTTCCCCGATGTATAAATCCTGACAATCCTCCTGCACTGAACAGCGTACACTATGTTACTCTGTTTGTGTCGGGGGACCCGATCCTTGGGTTGGACCAGTTTTTTGGCGCAGCGTGTTTTGGGGTTCAAAAGCCACAGAGACCTGGTGTTTAGAAAAAATGCGTCTCAACTGCTCCGATACTCCTGACACGTACGGGATCACTACGGGTTTTCGCTTGGGCAGCGGTTGTCCTTCCCTCCTGGATCAGCTGGAGCTTTCTTTAGGTGATTGGGGAAACCTGGAGTCAGCTGAGACTGAAGACTTGGATGAATGACAAAACATTTCGCCCTCTGAAAACGCTACGTCCACATGAACAGAAGTACAATAGGGCAAGAATAGCTTCATTGCCACACTTCATCTGCCTGTTTGGCTGTTTTCCCACAGACGTCTGTTGGACTGGATGTCTTTTTGTGACCATAGCTATCGCCATCTGGTGGCCTTTCGGTAGAAAGTTTAAGACACTTAATTGGCTTCAGTTTTCCAACATAGAAGCTGCAGCCAAGTTTTAATTTTGTCTACCAGCCATGACCCAGTTAGCCTTGGCCTGCTGATATTAGCTACTTAAGCTAAATATCATTTAGCTAACATTACCGTATCACTACGTTGAGCTAGGAGTTGCGTAGTAGTCCCTTCGATTAACTACTGCTAACTTTCTGATAACTTAACCCCCTTCTGTCGAACACCTTGCTCCTCTGTACACTTAGCAAACCACAGTGTACGATCTCAAACATGGCACTCTTCATTAGCAAGACTTTACTGTCAGAATTAGCATCATATAGAAAGTAAAGACTATAAATTAGAAAACTGTGCATATCTTGCCACAGCTTGCATGGATACATAGTTGGTCAAACCAGTTTTTTAATGTTCTAATGAAAGACATGTTCAGATCAAGCGAAAGGTAATAACATTTCACATTATCATATATTCTTTGTTCTAAACATACTAAAGTTGATGCATCGCAGTAAGAAATCCTTCATTTTTAAGCTCTTAAGATAACTATTAGGTGAAAAAAAATTTTGTCATGAACCACACAGCTGGAAACATGGTGGAAAATTCAGTCAGAGCTTCTTGTCTTTTTTTATTATAGATATAAAACCATGTGTTGGCTTCCCTGTGCCAACACGGAGGCCAAATTGAATTTATCTGAGGCATATTAAAACATAACAATGGCAGTAGTATGGAAAGGTTATATATAAAGGCAGGGAATAAACTCACTACTGTTACAATAGTCACCACAGGCTACACATTACACCAGAACAAATGAGGCTGTAGCAGCAAAACTAAAGTACATGTGAGTATATTTCAGGAATAATGAATTCTACTTTTCATTTGTTAAAGAAAAATGTGGTATCGCTTCTAATAAATGTTACTCCACAGGCCATCCATCCTGGATAAAACATGCGTTTAAAGGGTTTGGTTTCCTGAAATCATGATATCTGATGATAAGTGTCCATTTCATGCTCATATACTCATTCTAAATTATCTACTGTTGCCTTCAGGGGACAGTCACACCTTTGCTGAATATCATATCCTCAGTGAGAAAAAAGTCAGTTGCTTGGGTGCTGTTTCTGCCTTTTATAGATTCAGTACCTACCATCATCTCAGTTAGAATTGATCTCTGGAGAAAAGGCTGTCTTTTGGGAAAAAAACCCTGACATGATGTATGCCGACTGCCACCGCATTAATCACAGTAAAACATCCTCCTGAAACCTGCAGCACTGCAATAAAAATTGGACTTCCAACGAAAGAGAAACGAGATGCAGAGAGAACAGAGGCTTTCACCGAGTCTGAGCTACACAAATCTGCTGTGTGGTTCTATTACTGTAGTGCGTTCAAATAACTGACATCCATCTGCATAATCTTTTTATGAGAGAAAAATGTGGGATATAATGTCCATGTGGCATATCTCTGTGCCACTACTTCAATCTTTAACGTCGTGGTATACTTTACTTTTACAGATGTTTTTTTAATGTTACATCTTATCTATAACAAATAGGAAAATATTAAAAAGAATAATGCATAAAGGCATAGCATAAAAAAGTCAAAGCACAGTTATCCACTCATCTGTTTGCCTACAAACTATTTACATGTGACGTCCTGAACTGTAGCTTCAAACAACAGCCCTGTACCTTCATTTTAAAGACAAGAAGAAATAAAAATGACTTTGATGTTGTCCACTCATTGGTAAGACTTGGAATAAATAAACATTCATAAGGAACAAAGGTTATATCTTCTATTCAATTCAATTCTATTCTATTTATGTAGCGCCAAATCACAACAAACGTCACCTCACAGCGTTTTATAATGTACAGTAGATACAATATAATAGATCTTCTAAAAGCAGGATTAGTATCATCATGTAAGCCTTCATCAGTGATGATGTACATGGTGGTAGAGCCAATCCCTGAAGCGTTTGCTGCAGGTTTCCTAGTGTTTACTAGTATTTTATACTACAGTCACACTAGGATAAACTGTGGTTCGAGACCATGGCACAGAAAAATCACTGGAACCAGTGAACTTGAGATGTTGTTGTATTTGAAACAACATCCCTCTGAAGATGTGGAGCAGGTCTGCAACCACACAGTCAGTTACTGTGAAGTGACTCTGGTTCATCAAGATGGCGATAAAACAGCAATTAGGTGGAGTCAGTCTGCTTTCAGTGTAAAACTGGTGTCAAGTTTGGATGGTGCAGGGTGGTGGTATCTACAAAATGAGATGCTTTTATATAGCAATATAACCAGAAAACAACCAGCTGCAAACCAGGTTTAGACTCAGATTGATGAAAGGTGTTGGCAAAATGTTATTCCTTTACAAAGGTTTGCAAACCTTTGGAGTACCTGGAAGTGAAGCCCGTTCTTACTCCCGACGCGTAATATACCGACGATTTCTCACATCCCGAGGCGTTCCATTGGAAAGGTGACCACCCACGCTCCTATGCTACGCGCCGGATTGAGCATGAAATCGAATAGGATGACGCTCCTGCGGTAACACACGTTCCAGCCGTGTATTCCAGCCCTGACCCTAATCCCTAATCCTAACCATAACCTTACCTTAACCTTAGTTAGTGTTTTCCAAAGCGATTTAAGTAAAATAAACGTGCATGTGTAGATTGATTCCAAACAGTTCTCATGTTTCCTCATTTTTCCAAACTCGTAATATAGGAACGTGTTGGGTGGCGTAATATACGTGTAAGTGCAATCAGTTGGACTGCAGTTATTTGGAGACACATTTCCCAGGCGACCTGAACAATGAAAGTACTGGGCGGGACTTGAGAGATTTGCAGCCACCAACTAATTGCTGTAACTACAATGCAATCACGAAGCAAGCGCAGATTTTTCCCAGTTGCAGAGGCCGCAGTTTTAACTTTAGTGTGACTGAACCATTATTAGCCCGTTGCCTTAGCACTAAGGAAACCCACATAAATGAAAGTCTCGAAACTTGCTAGCATTACCTAATAACTTAGCACTCTACTAACTTTGAACTTAAAACCTAAACTATAGTCAAAACCAATGGATATTGTCACACTGGCTACATTATACTTTTATAAAATAGTTTTTTTAAATTAAATAAACACAAGCCCCCAAAGCCTGTTCAGTTGTCATTTTTGACCTCCAGTAGCCAAGTAACCAGTCATGAGATGTTACAATTTATTGCACAGCCACAAATATTTCAATTTCAGCTTTTAACTCCCAGCTTGTTACGTTTTACAAACTACGGCTACGTTCACTCTGCAGGTCTTGATGCTCAACTCCGATTTTTTTATCAAATCTGATTTTTTCGTCTGCTCGTTCACACTACAGATAAAATGCGACAGCAAACGCGCTCTAGTGTGAACGCTCAAAGTGCCCGCATGCACAAAAGAAGACGTCACACACAACACGCTCTGTTTACACCCAGAGCAACAGTATTGTTTGACTGATGGCCTTAATATAAAGACTTCGGACTTTACGTTTCCTAATTTTGCTTTAAGTTATAAAGTTATTTTGTTATTTACAAACTAACTTTATAACTATCATTATTGCTGTTTTAGAGGAGCGCTGCTTCAAAGGATAGCTGCAGGTTTCTGTCAGAATCTGCAGATTATACAGTACAAATAAAATGTTCACGTTTCTCCAACGCTCTCTTCCCAACATCTACACTGGATGGCCAGGAAGCGTTCGCGATGTCTTCTCCGGCGCTGATAATTGGCGTCTGTCTCGTGTCAGTGACGTAAAAGACGGATTCAATGCGACATGACCATCAAACAGCAGTCGCTTTCTAAAACATCGGATATGTATCGGATTCAGCACCACATACGAAAGTGACCCAGGTCGGATTTGAAAATATCGGATTTGAGCCGTTCATACTGTCACCATGATGGGATAGATGGTCGCACAGGGTCAGAAAAGTCGGATTTGATGCGCTTTCGCCTGCAGTGTGAATGCAGCCTAAAGGACCATTTCATAATACCTCAGAAAATTTCACTACTTGTTTAAGATCATCCGTTAGGTTTAGTCAAGTGTGTGTGTGTGTGTGTGTGTGTGTGTGTGTGTGTGTGTGTGTGTGTGTGTGTGTGTGTGTGTAGGGTACCTTAACCCCCTCAGCCTGTGCGTGGAGGATGTGTGCAGCGCTGCCAGCACTCTGCCCACTGCCTGATGACCTCACACTGGTTACACTGCCGGAACTACCGACGCTGCTGCGATCTCCACCTGGAACACACACACACACACGCACACACACACACACACACACACACACACACACAGACGACATACACATACATTCACACACGCATGCAACCGCCCAAACAACACGTATAGATTTTGTTCATACGAATGCAAACATGCAACAAGATGGATGCATACAGTCACACACACACAGACACACACACACACACACAAACACACGCATTGAGTGGTTTAGCTGATATCCAAAGCAGTGTGGTAAGAGGTGTGACTCTCCATTGAAATGCACTGGGCAGCATGTGGTTGGATGCACAGGACGGACAGACAGGGTGACGGACGATTGAGTGACGAACAGAAAAGTGGAATAAAGACACTTTCATACATGTTGCACACACACGTGCGCGCACACACCATCTTTTCTCTTGGGTTTTCTCTCAGATTTTTTAGCTTTCTTGATGTCCCCACACAAGCAGTTGGAAAGACACGCACGCACAAAGACTGTAGACCGATGCAGATGGCTGCAGTCCTACACATAAGGCCGCTGACTTCAGCTAAGCTTCGGATGGAAGGATAAGCAGGAGATGGGAGACTGTCAGGAGCAGGTCAAAGAGTACCTGAAAGCCTTCAAACCACATCATCTTGTGGTTCAAACAAACAGATGAGTGGTTTCTGTCTTCCAGACATTTGTACTACTGTAGGCACTTAGAAATGGCAGCGCTGGGTATGAAAAGTTTTTCTGAATGGCGTCAGATACTGTTTGACCCCTGGTCAGACCTTCAGGTTTCAGGGATTGAGGGCTCAGCGCAGCGCGGCTTAGTTACCTGCCACAGGCTTGCGCAGTACCCAGATCTCTTCATTGGAGCCTCCATGGGGCCCGCTGGACGGGGTAGGAGAACTTTGAGGACTTGCCTCTGAGCCGCGACAACCTTCAACACAGAATACCACTGTTAGCCGCTAACTGACTCTAAAGTGACCGAGGAAACTGGTGTTGTTCTGCCACTTAACGCAGTAATACTTCATTTTTCTGTGGAACAGAACTATAGCAATCAGCACTGTGCTTATTTATGCAGCCATGCATTACACTTTTATTTTATAAAAACACTAATAATTGTCTATTTTGCTGCTAAATGTTCCCATTTCATAGGTAGCTGCTAACACCATGTGTCATGAGTCAACGTATGGTAGCTTTGTATTCAATTACAAGGTCCACAGAACAAGTGGGACTAACAGTAACTGTCCACATGTTCACAATAATACTGCAGGGCTTACGTCTGCTCTTTCTTTTTATATGTTTGTGATATTTAGCATTCAAATTTGACCTCAGAGTGGATTTAATATGAGGTTAGCACACAGGTCTGCACTTAATACTGCAGCTATCAATGCTACGTATGTGTACTGTACTATGTAACAAGTTCATATGATATATATTTATATATATTATATGTATAAGTTTGTATAAAATACATGAGATTATATCTGCTCCTTAAATATACTTTAAACCAAGTGCAGGCCGTGGTAACGGCTGACGTTTGCAGATTACTGAGGTTCCCAGATTAGGCTTAACGCCTCTCAGTGGCCTCACATTTTCTCATGTTAGTCCTAAATCGCTTCAGACGACAGCATCTTGAATCACAACCTGCCTTGATCCATAAAAAAAGTTGCAATGGATAAATTTACACTGTCGTCTGGAGTATGTTCATATTCATATCCGTCCTATTCTCAGAACAGCAAGGATAAAGTGGAGTTAATTAAGTTAACTCTAAAGTAATTCTTGAAAAAGACAGGAAGTAAGTCCAGTAGGAGAGAGGAGCAATAAAGGAAAGGTTTCAAACTTACACACATTCTCTCTCTCACACACAGAAAAAAAACACAGCATATATATATAGATATATGAAAACATTTATATACCAATAGTACATAAATAAATCCATAACATGAAAATCTGTGTATATACACATATATGCCATAATGTACATACACATACATATATAATGCATCCAAAAATATGTGATTATATATGTTGGGCTTTTCAGAATGGGGCTGCTGTAGTGCATTTGGAGAGTATTATAAATAAACCATTATAACCATCTTAATAAGGGCTGGATAATGGTTTACATGTGTGACCAACAGTGCTGCAGAGAAACTGAGCTGCGACGCTCCTTGTGGACATTTTGCATCCCTCAGAGTGACCTTGGGAACGTTATTGACCAGTCTGTTTCCACATCCTTTCATAGAGCCCGATATTCCAGCTGCTTGTGAAATGTGCCGTCTTTGAACCATCGAGGCTCAGAGAAAACATGCTGAGCTGACATAGTTGTGATGAAGAAAGGAAGGACTCGTTTTCCTCGAGGTAACAGAATGGTCTCCCATTCACAGAGCCGTTTACAATCAGTGAAAAACTTACCTGCACAGCACTGATGGGGACATTTTCTAGCAATGTATTTGGGTCTTTTATGCAACACTTGACATTTTATACCTTGTAAGTTGCCAACTTTTACATAGTCTTTTTTTCTCCCCCCTAATATCTCATGTTCAACAATCAAAGAAGATAAAATTTGTATTATTCAGGAAGCAGTTTCTCACTGAATAGCTAGAAAATGTCCCCGTTTGGTAAAGAGAAACGCCAAAAGTATTACAAACACAAAGCTGTCAAACTAAAACTCCTCCCAATATGAAAAGAAAAACACCTTTACTGTATGTTTCTTTCAATCATAACAATTTCTAACTCTCCAAACCCTTCAACACATGTACAGACCTAAGAGTTTATTGAAATAATTCACCAACTCACTCACACACAAACACACACTCACATCCAGTGACGGTAAGTGAACAAGGTGGGTAAAAGTGATGCTAAAATGAACAGATGTGAAACGGCACGCAGGACGAGGACAGAACAGAAAACACTCTGGCTTGTTCAGGAGAGGGCTTCGAGTGGAGCGTGTCGGGATAAGGAGCAGGGCTGCCCTGGTGGCTGGGACGATGGTGAAATTCAGGGAAGGAGGGAAGAACAAAAGGAAACGGAAACGGGGGGAAAGAACTGTAAAAACCAAAAACTACAAATCAAGACAACTAAAGCACAAACCAACTCAGGAGAACAGAGGTTTGTCACAAAATGAGGAGCCTACCCAGCCTATTTGATACCTAACTTCTCTTATTAGCAAAGACGCTGAAAGCATTTTTTAAAAATGTGGCGCTGCTGTTCAGTTGCACCACTTTAACAGCATCAACTGCTTGTCTGTCTTCTGCTCATCTGTTGGGCTGTTTTTACTGAAAAGGTCTGAATACAACCAAATAACGTAAAATAGTTTTCTGCAAAATGAATCAGTAATTTAAGCCTAACTCTAACCCTACGCACTGAGAGTACTGGCATTTCAAGGGATGAAGATAACAGTCCTTCTAACTGACACATATTTACATCAGTCCCATCAATGACTGTTTTGCTTAAATATAGGGTCAACCTCAGAGTTCTTGCCCCAAGTGGAAGAGTTTAAGTATCTCTGGGTTTTGTTCACATGTGACGGGAGAAAGGAGCGGGAGATCGACAGATGGATGTGGATGCTGTAGCTGTCTGTGGTGGTGAAGAGAGAGCTGAGTGTAAAAGCAAAGCAATTTACCGGCTGATCTACGTCCCTGCCCTCACCTATGGCCACGAGCTGTGGGTAGTGACCGAAAGAACGAGATCGCGGATACAAGCGGCGGAAATGAGCTTCCTCCGAAGGGTGGCTGGCCTCTCCCTTAGAGATAGGGTGAGAGGTTTGGCCATCCGGGAGGGGCTCAGAGTAGAGCCGCTACTGCTCCACATCGAAAGGAGCCAGCTGAGGTGATTCGGGCATCTGACAAGGATGCCCCCTGGGCGCCTCCTGGGTGAGGTGTTCCAGGCCTGTCCCACCGGGAGGAGGCAGACCCAGGAGGCGCTCTGGTTACCAGCAAGTTGTCTTGGTTAGGCTATTTTTTGTTTAGCCAAACGTTATATTGGCAACCTTTCAGAAACTAGAAGCTGGTACCTTTCAAATGAAGTCTTGCATATTCACTTTCTTATTATTATGTTATATTATGCATTATGATTTTTCTCCTAAACACTGTTCGATTTCCTAACCTGAATCCCACCCACTACCCCAGATGAGCTGCCAGAGGTTAACCCTAACCCTGTCCTGTATTTAGGAGAAAGGTGAAATGGTCTCTTATAGGGAAAATAAATGTGCATAGGTTTTCTCATGTGTCAGTTTGACTATTTTCTTTTTTTGCTGACTGATAATAAAAATAAAAGTTAACTTCTCACACTGGTTAGGATTAGTGTTGGGACTAGGGTTAGAACTGACCACAGAGGGTTAAGAGGTTAATGTATATTAAAGCAATTTGAATGTAATGAGGGAATAGATTTCATGGATAATAATGGAAAATAACACAGAAAAAACAATATACATCTGAGTTTTATCACCTAACCCACTTGAAACGACTGTTATGTATGCTGGAGATTAAAAAAGACAAACTCTATCTAAACTTTTATGGTTCTTATTTAATAATCTTTTTTTTTTTTTTACATATAATGTCATTCCTGTAACTGTATGTATTGCATATTTTTGTGCAATGGTCTGCAACTATTTCCCTGCACGGTTTGATCTCTGTCCACAGAGCCAACTGAAATAATAACACCAGAAATATCAGGTGGTCTAAACTCTTCTTCCCCAAAGCGGATTCTGGATCTCAGTAATGGAAATGACAACAGCAACAATTGAAAAACAAAAGTTAGACAGTATGAGCAACACATAAAACTACATGGATAATGATTTAATAACAGAAAACTTTAATGGATGCCTTCGTAACAGGAAAAATGCCAATTTGAATCTTACATAGCCGATCAGATTTTTTTAAACTTGCAATTAGTTCATAAAACATAAGGAAAGCATCCCTTAAAGCTTTCATAATAATAAACATAATAATAAACATAATAATAATGATAATAATAATAACAATAATAATAATGAGAAAGGGGCCGTGTACCTGGGGCAGCAGGTGTGTCTCCCTGTGGGCTTGTCACGGGTGACCTGTTATAGCCAAAGGAAGTGAAAAGTGGAAGCAGTGGCTGATGGGAATGTGGTGGAGGAGGAGGCGGTGGAGGCAGGATATGGATCTGATGGAACGTGGTGTCGTTGCCGTTGACTACTGCGTTGGCAGGGGCAACCGTCGCCGGGGCAACCAGCGGTATCTTTTGAAACTGTTGAGTGCAAATGACTGTGCTGGCCAAACCTAGATAACACCCACCGTGACGACACACGGAAAACACACACACAACCAGCCAACAGTGAGCCACCACCACGTGACAAACAAACGACAAGACAGAGAATTACATGTAAGAAAAAAGGGAAGAAAAAAAAGGAAAATTAAAAACAAGGACTGAAGTTAGAACTCAAACCAAGAGGAAGAGGGGAATGAAGGACAAAGCTGATGTAGTAGATGCAGTGAATGACAAACAGCTGTGAGCATCAGTGGAATGAAATGAACGGAGCGCTGCCGTGAAAGTGGAAATGGGCTGAGGGGCTGATAATAAACTTGCACTTGAATCAAGCAGTGGTACTGTGCAAAACAGCAAATATGTTCTGTTGCATGTTATTAGCTACAAGTGTTACTTCTACGTAACATGTAGGTCTTTCACTCACATGTGCCAGTTTTAGTAAATGTTGGTGGTAGAGACCTGCCTCAGCACAGAGGAGCAAATGAATATAAATATCTTGTTTGTATCAACCATTGTGGAGAGGCTGTGTAGCATCTTACGACAGCAGCTGCATACTTTTGTTGGAATAGCATTTTATTTTTCATGTTAACATAATAACAACTTTTAGAATATGGAAAGAAGACGTTCTGAACCAGAGATAGCACTTTAGTAATGAAGCTAGCTGAACACATGCTAACCTGATGCTAACCTGATGCGATGTTAGGACTGTCCTCTCTCTAGTGTGCGAGCTAACAACATAATTGGCCATTCAATATATTTTATTCCTTACAGGTGCATACTTAAAATGTATTTCACTTTTGTTGTATTAGTATTTTGTGTATTATTTTCACTTTAAATTTGCTACTTTGTTGCAAGTCATTAGCCAGTTGTAACCAAACAATAAAATGTAGCATTGATGACTCCTAGCTTTAGTACCGGCTGGATAAGTAGCCACCCTTTGCTTTGTTGACAGCGCTGCAAACCCTTGGCCTTCTGTCACTGACCTTCATGGTGTAGTCACCTGAAATGGTTTTCACTTCACAGGTGTGCCTTGTCAGAGTTTATTTGTGGAGTTTCTTGCCTTCTTAATGAGGCTGGGACCATCAGTTGTGTTGCACAGAGGTCAGGTTGGTACGCAGCTGACAGCCCTATTTGACAACGGTTAGAATTCATATTATGGCAAGAACCAATCAGCTAAGTAAAGAGAAACGACAGTCCATCATTACTTTAAGAACTGAAGGTCAGTCAGTCCATAACATTGCTCAAACTTTGAACGTGTCCCCAAGTGCAGCAGCAAAAACCATCAAGTGCTACAATGAAACTGGTTCACATGAGGACACGAAAGGAAGACCAAGAATCGCCTCTGCTGCTGTGGATAAACTCATCCAAGCCACCAGCCGCAGAAATCGCAAGTTAACAGCGCCTCAGATTAGAGCCCAGATGAATGCCACACAGAGCTCCAGTAGCAGACACATCTCTACATGTTTAGAGGAGCATGAATCAGGCCTTTATGGTCAAATAGCTGCTAAGAAACCACGGCTAAGGAAAAGCAACAAGAAGAAGAGATTTGTTTTGGACAGAGAAACACAAGGAGTGGACATTAGACCATCTGTGCTTTGGTCTTATGAGTCCAAATTAGAGATCTTTGGTTCCACCTGCCGTTCAGGGATGGAGGTGTGGTGTACCATTCCATCCGGGTTGCGTTTAGTTGGACCATCGTTTATTTTTCAACAGTACAATGACCCCAAACACACCTCCAGTGCTGTTTGACCAAAAGGAGAGTAATGGAGTGCTAGCCAGATGCCCTGGCCTCCACAGTCACCTGACCTAAAACCAGTGGAGATGGTTTGGAATGAGATGGACCTCAGAGTGAAGGCAAAAGAGCCATCGAGTGCTCAGCATCTCTGGGAACTCCTTCAAGAATGTTGCAAAACCATTTCAGGTCACGACTTCGTGAAGCTCATTGAGAGAAGGCCAAGAGTGTGCAAAGCAGTAATCAAAGCAAAGAGTGGCTACTTTGAAGAATCTAAAATTTAAAGCACGTTTTGAGTTATTTTACACTTTTGTGTTTAATTCCAAATGTGTTCATTGGTAGTTTTGATGCCTTCCACATTTTACTGAAGTCTATAATTCTATATAATGTATTGCTAGTAGTAGCAGCAGCACAACACTAGCACAACAACGCTGACTTAACAAACCTGCAAAACATTTATAGCTAATATATCTATAATATTTATAACTAGATAATTGCCTAGACATTCTTTCACAAGCTAGCTGCTAAAGTTTGTTCTGTTTTTGTGATTGGTCACTCTACACTGAAACTAAACGCTTAAATGCACGAGCGTTATTACAACATTTAGGACAAATTATGAACGGTTGTCTCTGAAAGGTTTTGCTGCTGCTTCCCTGTTAGCGGGAATAAAAGAGCAGATGAGAGCAATATAACATGGAGAGGGAACTGACTGAGAGAAAAGAATAATTAAAAATTGATGAAAAACAGCTGAGTAAATGAAACTTCCTGTTAGAACAGCTGCTGCTGATGCTGCACAGTGTGTATCTGTGTATGCGCGGATGAGCGGTAGCAGTGATTAGTCAGTCTGGCTCTGCAAGCCAAGTGGGAGCATTCCAGCTGTTTCTGCACTGCATACAGCTGCCGTATACAGTATAAGGCGCCGTACAGCTGCTGCATGATTTAGTGTATGAAAGGATGGGTGATGCCACAATAGTGCCGAGGTGGTAATGCAGTGTGCAAAGGTAATCAGAGGAGGACGTGATGAGCATGAACAGACAACAGGTAACGGCTGTCAGTGGTGAGCAACAATTAGAGAGACACTCATACAGACTAAGACAAGAAGACATATACTGGTAAACAGAACTACCAGACCTATAGGGACCAACACGACAAACAATTAAAAACATCTGAGCCTCTCTGTGGCTGCTCAGTCACACCGAGATGACAGGATGGGTCTGAATATGTTGTGTACGTTTCATCCAGGTGAATAAAAGCTGATTAAGATGGAGGGGCGCACCAAGCAATGAAAGTTTACATGCTAAACAAATAAATGTTTGATACTTTGGGGGAATGTCTATTCATGCAGAGGGTTAGAAGACAACAGCCAGTAGTTTCATCTTAAACCCTGAAAAAAGGTTTAAACTAAAACATGTTTATACTTTTTTATAAAATCAGATCTAGCGTGCTAAATGTTAAGCTTTAAAGGTGCTATTAGGGAGATTTTCTTACCTCTGATCAAAGCCAGGCTAGCTGTTTTCAGTCTTGCTAAAGTTAAGCTAATCGGCATACAAATACGACATGTTGTCAGTTTTCTCACCTAATGCTACTTTTATAGCATTTGGTGAGAAACAACAGGGTAACTACTTATATAAAATACATAAGCACACATTTCTGAGCTCCATTAAGCCACTTGTGCTAAGCTAAGCTAAGCTATCTGCATGCTAGGAGCAGCACCTTAATATTATCGTTTCCCATGTAAAGGCAGACATTTTTATGTCAAATTAGTCCTTTCATGTACGCAACTAAAAGTACATAAATGTTTAGCTTTGGTTTTATTTATATTTTCCTGTCAACATTAAGAGGTGAGGGTAAGCTGCAACCACAGACATGTAAAACATGGACGTAGCTTTTGGGCTGGAAAGATTCGGTGCAAACGCTTTTCACTCATTTCAGGCCACACTGAATAAAAAAAGTCTATTTTCTAAATGTTAGTCATACTGTGTTTAAAAATGGAGGATTATCTGCGTTAAGCTCATTGGCAAACATCATGTGATCGACAATTCGTTAACCAATGAGCAACCGGTTTCACTGCCAGTGTGTGACATCATGGTGACTTCATCCGTCTTTTACACTGTCTGTGGTGGCATAAGAAAGATGTTGATAATTGTGGGATATATAACCTTGTGTCGACCACCTGAATGTTTTGGGTTTGGGGGTTTTTTGTTATGATTTTTTCCCCAGGTTGATGCTGTACTATCAAAAATTCCACCAGGCTTGGACCTTAACTTGAGCAATGCGGAGATGACAGGTGGCTGTATGGTACCACTTTGATGCTGGCTGACTCACAGACAGCTCCTCTCCCACTGTATGAGATGAAAGCGATGAAAGTCTCTGATGTGACTTCTATTTTAACTCGCTCTATTCAAAAAAAGCTGGCTGAGGGTTTTTATCGAATTTACCTTTAATGTACGGGTTTTACAGATGTTTGCCTCCGAGTATCTCCTGCGTTTGCTCCGAGTGTGCACACGTGCCTGACTCATGTGCAGAAGCTTTTTAGCAGCCAGCTTCATCAAAATTTCAAAAGCAGCTCCAACACGACCTTACATGCGCGCACATATACACGCAAACTCACCTGTGCGTTTGCTGATGACCTCCACCATGGTGGATGGAAAGTAGCCCACGCGGTCATTTCCTGTCCGGTTGTCATGGATACAGCCTTTCCAGCGTCCGTCGGGGTGCTGCTCCAAAACCTGCGAGGCGAGCACATCCACTACATTAAATGTGGACAATACATAAATTAATAAATGATTAATACCACAGAATTTAATTTAAAGCTTTCCAACGTGATTACTTTATAATTTTATTCTTTTAAAAAACACAAAGCTGCACATTTGGTGCTGAATCCCCAAAGTCAACTTGTTCATTCAGACCCTGAGGAAAAAAGCGTTGGCACTACTTGGCTTCCTCACTACTGTAATAAGTCCCCAAAGGCTTCAAACATGCTCATAAATATCCATCACTGCGATGAAGGGAGTGAAAACATGCTTCTGTAAAACACGCTCACGGCAAATAAAGGATGCTGAAACCATCGTCCTTGCATTTCTGATTCCAGTAAACTGCAACGATGGAAAAGTGTCCTATCTGTTAGGCTAATCAGTGGATTGGAGGTAGGACTCTGAGTCTGCAGGGATTACGCAGTGTCACCATTTTTTTTCAAATGTTTGGTAAATCATTTCATACAAAATGGCACTTTTTGTTTTTTTCTGGCAGTGAAAAAACAAATATTCACATATGACACACTTCTTTTAATATTTTCAAGGTTTTTTTTTCTTCGTTTAAAACCTGAATGATGAAATCACTGCCAGAAATATGACATTTTTTGTGTGTTTGTTGACCCTTTATATCATTTATTATCAAATTTTAATCTGCATATATGAGTTGTCATTTCTATCACATTTGATACATGAGCCATATTTTTGCAATTTAGTCTTGAAAAATTTGTCATGCAATTTATATCATTTTTTGAGGGTAAAAAAAGTCATGCTGATGATGTAGACGTCTCAAAAACTCACAAAAACACATGTAACCAATACCATACGCTTGGCTTTCAAGGGTTAGCTAAAATTAACAATATTGTAACTGCCCCTGAAGCTACTCTAAGAGGCCGGTGAAGAATTTATATTTTTTAAAGAACAATATTCGTGCACTTTTCAAGCTTCAGTGGAAATGTATCCACCTATTTGAACTTCCAGAATTAATAGTTTATACAAAACAGTTATGAATGATCAGCAGCTCGTTTCAATCATATTATTATGGAAGACAAAGTTTTGCCTCACAAATTTACAGCTTTTTTAAAAATTCATGAGCCTCCAATGAACACAATACACCATCACACTAAATCCTCTTGCTTCTGACAGGAACAGCTGCTTTACCGTGATGACATCTCCTGCTTTGATGTTGAGGCTGGTCAGGTCATAGTTGTTGCAGTAATCCTTCAGAGCTCGAACCTGAAGGGCTGCAGACGCATCTGAGCGGCAAAGAAAGTAAATTATCATTGTGAAGTTGCTACACAATAATGATGAACTGTGCAGAACAATCCTATTGATGTAAAAATGTGTCAATAAAGAACTTTACATTCTCAACATGACATCATTATTAATTTATCACAGTATAGTTTTACCTTTAAAAAGCACGACCAAAAGAAACTTGATAGAAAAGTAAACTGTAAATACATATATGATAATTGAATATATGAATACAGTTTTTAAAAGTATACATTTGTAATTCTATAATTATAATAACGGGTAAACTGGCTGCTTGTTTGAGATGGATGCAGTCTGTACTGCTAGCAGCTGGTTAGCTTAGCACAGGGGTGGGCAACTCCAGGCCTCGAGGGCCGGTGTCCCTGCAGGTTTTAGATGTGTCCTTGAACCAACACAGCTGATTTAAATGGCTAAATTAGCTCCTCAACATGTCCTGAAGTTCTCCAGAGGCCTGGTAACAAACTAATCATGTGATTCAGGTGTTGACCCAGGGTGAGATCCAAAACCTGCAGGACACCGGCCCGCGGGGCCTGGAGTTGCCCACCCCTGGCTTAGCACAATCATTTTGTTGATTAAACTATGTCTGTCCATTGTGCTTTTCATTCGACCATCTATTCCTCTCTTTTGTTACAGATACAAACATCCATCCTACCCCTCAGCAGTTGTTTGATCTCTTTGCTGGCTTGTGTTGCAGTGAACTGGTAGACGATGTCCAGCGCAGTCTGGCTGTACGTGTTTCTCACAGTGGCATTGATACCACTCTGCAGAAGAGGGGACAATTTACAATTCTGGTTATTACATTAACAGCCCTGTAACAGCCGTCTGCATACAGCAAAAAGATCCCACGAAACACACTCTATCCAGCTACTTAGACTCAGAAATGAGAACATCTAGATGCTGATTAAACGCCGTAGGGATGCGATGATTTACCATAATTGACGTCAGGATAACATAACCCTAACTCCCTGGGCCTCTTCTGCTAATTACACCCGCATCTTACTTTTCTGCCGAGGCAGCTGAGAGCCAGAGAGCAATATCACGTTTAAATCTGTTGACACAAATGTAGGCCGAGGGAACAAAGATGAATTCAGTCCAAAGACGCTTCAGGGTGAAGGCTGGTAACCTTTTCGCAGCTCGGGAGCTAAATGACACGGTTAGTTTATTGTGCCGAAACACACACAGTCACTTAAGCATGAAACCTCGTGGCGTGTTCAAATCAACCATACAGGCGGTCGTTTCGTTATTTGCCCTGCTGGCATAATTTTGAGCATAATTATTTCTGATTTTTATTTAGGTGGATATAGGACACACTCAGCATTCATGTCAGTATTTAGTAAAATGATGTTAAATGTTTACTAATAAATATCATGTGTTTTCCAAAACAAATCAGAAACATCAGTTTGAATAGCTTTATGTAGCATTATTATCACACTGACCTTCAGCTTAATCTATTGACCATGGAGGAAAGGTCAGAGGTCAAAGGTGACATGATTGCAAATCTTTAGGTGAGCTGGATTCCAGATTAGTTATGTGCAGTAGCGCAATCCTGCTGCTACCTACTGCACCCCTGCATGTGCACTGAGACACAAACCCAACTCTTTGCAGCTGTAGTTCCACTCACCTCCAGCAGGAGTCTCACTGCTTCAGTCTTTCCACAGAGGGCAGCTTCATGCAGGGCAGTGCCTGCTTTGGTCTGCCTGTTTATGTCGATGCCAGCCTGGATCAGCAGCCTGCCGGGAGAGGCACCAGGCGGAACAGAGAGCGAGAGAGGATAAAACAGGCAAGTTCAAAAGTATAATAAAAGACAACGAGGAAAGGTGACGTGAGAAAGATTTAGAATTCTATTTAGTTATTTTGCTGAATCACACTTTAAGCAGGACATATTCAGGTCGTTCTGTTTGATACACTGGTTACTTTTTACATACAACATATAAAATATGAAGATGTTGAATATCAGAGAGCTCTGATAGTCTTGAGGAATCCGCTGTGCGCTGCACGGTGTGCTATCTCGGTCTATGGGAGCCAGACCTGAGCTGACCTTGCTCAGCTCAGGTCTGGCTTCCTATTTCATGATGTCATTCATCGAGCTTCCTGATTTGCAACAGTAACTCTAAAGACTAATTTTGTTTTATGGATGGCATCTTTTTTACAGTGGTGGAGACAAGCGTCCACCCTCTGATGTCTTTATTAATTATAATGGTGACTGCAGCAGCAGACGGCTGCCCCTCCCTGAGCCTGGTTCTACTGTGGGATTCTTCCTGTGGTGGGAGTTTTTCATCCCCACCATCGCCAAGTGCTTCCTCACAGGGAAACTGAACTTAAGTAGCAAAGACTGAGGATCACTCAGATCTGTTTGGCCACATAGCACACATAGCTACTAAACATCAGCATGGTAAGTGTGATGATATCAGGACACTGATGTTAGCTTCTAGCTTAGCCGCAGGTAATTGAAAAATCTGTGTGTCCACCAGGCCACACAGGCTGTACTTGTTTGTAGCATCAGTCACTGATAATGTTGGTTTTTTTAATTGGATTTGTTGACAATGAGTACAGAAAATCAGCAGTTTGACCCATAAAATGACAGGATCAGAGAAAAGTTCATTAAAAAATAAATAAATAAACGACAGAAAGAAAATGAAAAAGCTGCCAAAAGCACGTTTAATTTTCCTCTTACTGTGAGTAAGTGTGCGTGTTGTCTTCCACATGGCTGGCCATGACTAATGAGCATCATTTATCAGTGTCACTTCAGCCGCACCGTGCTCCATCAACTATGACAATCTTTATTCTCTGGCTCTGTTTTGAGCTCCTTTTCTCTCCATCTCGTCTTTTACTTCCTCTCTCTCTCCTGTCCTCCTGCTCTCTCCTATCTTCCTTCAGTTGCAGGTCTGTCTCTCATTTCTCATCTTTCACCACCTGCCTTTGTGTGTCCCCGCCAGGCAAGCCGGTGTCTGCACCGACACATACACAGCAGCTCTGAGTTACTTCAAAAGTACTTGAGAGCGAACGGAGAAACTAATGGACTCTGCCGTATGTGCGTTTACCCGCCATGGCGCATCATTCAGCGGCGATCTTTTCAGGCTCTGTGCTAAATGCTGCCATCACCAAGGCAACGGGAGTCTTTTTGCCGCGATGCACGCTTGCAAAAAAATAAATGAATAAAACACAGATCCATGCTGAGATGAGCTTATAATGACTGAATATTTAGCGTGATAAAGTGCAGTGTGGATTTGGAGTGCCATCAGCTGTCTCCAGATCTCTACAGTGTATTTAGGACTGATGCATCAGCAGTGACTCTCTGCCATTTGCTCCATTATTCTTTGCCTGTGTTGGATTATACAGTTCCCCTGCTGTGTTACACATCTGTTTGATCAGCAGTCTGAGGAGGACATTTAAAGCCAGTTTATCATTAGATGTGTGTGTGTGTGTGTGTGTGTGTGTGTGTGTGTGTGTGTGTGTGTGTGTACCTGATGATGTCTATGTGTCCATTCTTAGCAGCTAGATGCAGCGGAGACGTCCCATTAGGGTCGGTCGTGTCTCCTTTTTTGGGCTCCAGCAAAGCAGCACACATGTTACTAGACAGCAACAACTGGACCACCTTACACACACATAAACAAAGAGAAGATAAGCAACACATTGTTGCACTCTTGTTGACGAATACTGATTGAAACCGTAGGTTCTTACCCCAACTCTGCCGAACTCACAGGCCAGGTCCAGAGGGGTTTTCCCTGCGTTATCCACGATGCACGGGTTGGACTGGTGCTGCAGCAGCATCTCAGACTGGAGACGGGGCACACAGACACATGAGACAAAAATCCATACGCTCAAAGGGCAAAGAAAAGGGCACGAGTATCACAAGGATCACAATGTGAGAAGACAGCCTCTCACAAAACAGAGATGAAGACGTAGAATCAGAGCGCTTTTCAATACTGAGCTGTTTCTCTTATGACACAGATTTTTGTAGGCTTTTCTTTTTTTAAATAAACAATTTTAATACTGAGGGGGTCACTCCCACTAGGTTTATATCTGGGACTCTCCACCATTTGACCTTAGAACTGAAGAAGCTTCTCGGATGAGAGGTGAAACGTCTTCAAGCAACTTAAAGAAGTCCAGACGCTTTTCTTTGCAAGCTCCTTTGACTTTAATACTGAGGGTTTTTTCAGAAGTTACATTTTAACAGGCTTCTGACAAACACCATTTCCCATGATCCTCTACAAAGCAAAACTCTTAATTTGAAAAGCTCTGAAGGTAGCATCGAACGTTTACTCGATCCACGCCACAGGAACAAAAGAGTAAGGAGTGTAAAGGTGCGTTCGCCAGCTTGGAAACTAGATCGTTTGCAAAGCAAATTAAAGGAAGGATCAGTGTCTCAGCAAGGAGCCGCCCGAACAGCTTCAACCTGCTTCAGCACATATTGTCCAAGATTTTGTAAATGATCTGCAGGGATGAATACCATACTTCCCAGTTTGGTGTTGTGATGATGGCGAAGTCTTACCAGCGATTGTGAATAAAGTTTGTGGCGCACTCAGTCGGGTTGAGACCTGCTCTGCAGGACAAACTCTATGACAACATAAACTTGTTTCCAGCACAGGGCTCGAGAGTGCGACCACATTTCTCAATGGTGCGACTAAAAGAAATCCCAGGTCGCACCGGTGCGACCAGCTGTTCAAGTAAAAAAAGGTCTGCAACTCTGAAAGTCTGTGTGGTCAACAACAGACACACATCAGGCCCATATCGTGGTCTAAACCAATCAGAGATCAGATGCCCAATGTAAGATGCTCAGATTTAAGATGTTCACTTCGAGGCACTTTTAATTTTGACTTTCATTTTTGGAAATGTTTCATCACATTTGATCTCTGATGTGAAATGACCCGTCCATGTGAGGAGCCAAGTGGGCACAAACCGTGCCAGCCCACGTCCCCTGCAGCACAACAGCACTACTGTCAGCTTTTCCATTTAATTTGTAATACAGTAAATAACTCATCCATTACGTAACGCCCTCGGGATTTCATAATGGAACAAAAACATAAAACAGCATCGATGGAAGGCACAGCACAATCCCAGAATGTGACGCCTCACATGTTAGAGACTCCATTCTACATTATGCTGCATAAAAATACTATAAAAATGTTCTGCTCTCTCGTTACACTGGATAAAGTGTGCAGAACAATAAGATGTGCAAAGGTTTCAACACACTGAAGGCTGCATGGGTCTGTTAAAGGGACGGCCTTCTGACATTCAGACACAGGTCAGTTTGACTTCGTAGGCTATAAATGTTTACAGCTGACGATGTTTGTTAAGAAAAAAGAAGAATTCAGTAAATGCTGAGAGCGAGGCTGCACCACAGCAAGGAGTTCATTATGTTTTCCTTTCTTTGCAGCTTAAAATGAACAAATGAGAACGATACTGTGGGCTGAAGCCTCTAGTGTCTGTGTTTTTAAATGTCTCCTGAATGCTTTCAGTTTGCTTTGTTGGATTATAAATGATTCATTTTTCATCTGTAGTCAGTTTCTGTAACTTTTTGTATTTGAACTTCCACATGGAGAGCGGCTGCAGAGTAAAGCTTCAGTCCAGTTTGTTACCCTCTATAATCACAGATATTTAATCAAGTAGCAGCAGCGCGTCTCCAGCTGTGCAGCCAGGAAACGCACATCTCTTCTTTTTTCTACTGCATGTTACCTGCTGCAGTTGATCTGCTATATTTGACTGTTGTTTCTCTGCTAAGGCTGCTTAAGTACAGATTTAGTAGTTTGTTTACATTTACTGCTAATTGTGCCGATATATAAAAGCATGTGTGACTCCAGCCCATTTGAAGCAGTAGACATGCTCCTCGAAACAACTGCCGTTTATTTCACCTCTGTGACTTTTCTCTCCTCTGTTCTTCACTCAGTTAGTTTGTGCAGACAGATGTCTTTGGTGCTTTTTAAAAAACTCTCCCTCACCACATCCTGCTGGCCATGCTCAGCTGACTAGTGCAGAATAACTAATGGCCACAATATGTTACGCAAATAATATTGAGATTAGCATCTTCCTCCTGTGCTGCTCTCGTGCAGCGTTTGCTTCTTTGGTAAAACTACATGATACTCACCACATCGTAGTGGCCGTGCTGTGCTGACAAGTGGAGAGGAATTTGTCCTTCGTCTGATTGGCCGTTGACAGACGAACCCGACTTCAGCAGCATCTTCATGGGCTCTGCCTTCCCCTGCCAGGCTGCGTAGTGCAGCGGCCGCATACCTGCAGACCCACAGCGCGTAAACACAGGACGTGTCCATCGCACGCTCAGCTGCAGTACATCATCATGTGTTTCTTTACCTTTCTGGTCTCTGATGTCGACAGCAGCCTGTGACTCCAGCAGCAGAGAGATGAGCTCCAGGTTCCCATTAAGGGCAGCATGATGCAGCGGAGAAAACCTGTAGCACACACACACACACACAGGTCACTGATAAACGGCGAGGCTTGGCGTGACAAATAGATTTAATAGCAGCTGATTAGGCTACAGCTGTATCTGCTGCAGAGCTACAAACTCCAGCGCAGCAGCAGAGATAAGATGGTGGGATACAGTCACAGGAGGAGAAGTATTTCATCAAGGAAAGGACGCGGTGACTGTGCACAAGGATAAAAAGCAAGCAGATGAGACCGATACGTCAGCCTTGATGTATCAGCCCAAGAGAGCGTCTGAGGAGGAGACGACAGGCAAACGTAAATGAAAGCAGGGATAAAACAGCCTGTTTCTGAGCCTTCCTAACATGCACACCTTCTATCTGACTCAGATCTGCTGTGACATGTGTGTCCTCGCTCCTCTGCCTGATTTGCTCCTGGCTGTCAAACACTGTCACAGTCGAGCTCGAGGAGCGTCTGCAGTTACCGTGACAAATCGTGAAGCCGAGGTAGCGAGCGTGTCTCCTGTTAAAATGCAGCCACATGAAATTTCAAACACACACACAAATATAATAAATAATATTTAACTTTTATTGGATAGAAACAGTCCAACTTTTATTGGACTGGACTAAAAAGGTCATGAGAAAAAAAGATCCAAAGAAAAGTGACCTGAACGGAGCCGTTCGTTAACCTGTGCTTAAGCATGTTTTACACCGCGGGTGTTAAACATGTCTGACACCACCGTGTTGGTGACCAGGAATCTGGCAGGAAGTGACCGATCAGAGCATGCACACAGAAAGCTGAGAAATCTGCACATTATCTGATTGACTCATACATACAGCGTTGTGCACAAGACACAAGGAGATATTTTGAATGCCTCCTTATTTTGTGCTTACTTCAAATGTTTAGTACATTTAGTAACCTTGATTTGTTAAATCATCAGTGGGCGGTGTTTTACCAGTGGCTGAGTTCACAGGTTTTCTGATGTGCGATGAACCACTTGCTATTTCCTCAAAAGACTGAACTGATTGAACTATACCTGGCAGCTGAAATCATACATGTTTTGGACACGGAGGGATTGTTTCTTCACATTCATCCGACAGCTTCAGCTAACTCGTGAAAGATTCAAAGTATTTTAAGCAGGAATTTACGAGAAGCACCTGTGAAGAGGTTGTGATTCGAGTTTGATTGGTTCATGCTGAGGAGCATTTCTACTGCGGGACCCACCACACACACTCTGGCCTCCAGCTGGTTGTATTTTGGTTGTATTCCTATAGAACAGGAGGGTTGCTGAGTGCAAATGTAATAATTAAATGTGAATCTCTGTTAAATATGAACCATTTATCACAGTTATTTGCCCGTTTGACCCATTTAATCGTAGACTGATTGCAGAATGACGCAACGTTTACAGCAACTTTTTTTCCCATTTTTTAATTGAATTCGAGAGGTAATTTATAAACAGTTGGTCTGTGTGACCATTCACATTAACACATCACGTGATCCCAAAATTAATTTGAATGGTTTAATATTTGCCAATAATCCATCTGCACAGCAAAGCCACTCGTGTAGCTTCAATGTTAGCTTCTAGCACTTGCATAGCACTTTATTCAGCTGACGTGTAGCAACTTGTGCACGTCCACATCTCCCTTCAGTTGCAACGTATGCGCACTTACATGTGAATAAAAAGGGCTGAGAGAGACTCCAATAACAATATAAAGCATTTCCAGATTCCAGAGTTTTACCTCCAGTTGGCGCTTCACTGACTGGTATATATCAACCAGGTGATTGATATATGCATTTTTTATTTTTTTTTCTCTGCCCGTTCTGTTGGTTTTTGTCTTTTGCCCTTCTCCCCCGTCCCTCTTCTCAGCTGTTTCTCTTTCCCTCTTTCTTTCTCCCCTTCTTTCCCCCAGTCAAGTCTGTCCCGTATTCAGTAAGTGAAAATAAAATGAACAATAAAAGGTGAATCAAATGGACCATTACGGCAAGGCTGGGATGGTCAGTTTGGTAAAGTAAATCCGTTGGGCATCTTTCTTTGCCTTTAGACAACAATT
This sequence comes from Aulonocara stuartgranti, assembly GCF_965226115.1. Lineage (NCBI taxonomy): Eukaryota > Metazoa > Chordata > Actinopteri > Cichliformes > Cichlidae > Aulonocara > Aulonocara stuartgranti. Next base: position 34,712,841 of record NC_138942.1, read on the forward strand.
CTGATGCAAAAGAGCCAAACGGGACAGGCAAAAAAAACAACAAAAAAACAACAACAAAAAAAGGAAACAAAACTGGAAATTCACATCTTTTTAAAGACAAGCTTTCTGGATGTGGCCGTGTGAGGCGTGTGCATCGACAACAAGCTGTGTCATCATCCTCTGCATCTCCGCAGCGACTCGTCTTCTTCCATTCGTGTTTAACTGCAGGGTTAAAAAAGGATAGTCTTACATAATGCTGCAATAGGCTGAGCCGGAAGGAAATGTGTGTGTCTGTGTGTGTGTGGGTCTCAAGACTGTGTCAGTGGGGTGTATGTTTAGGGGGAGGGAAGCCCTTGGTTTTGGCAAGTACTCTAGTAAAACCTTCCATGAAATATTCATACACTTCTCCTGTTATTCTTCCTCATTTAAACCAAACCCTCGTCTGTCTCACTCTCAGCAGCTGATACGACGTCTCTCTGCAGCCTCATCCTTCCTCTCCAGGGTGTTCCTCGCTGCCTCATCTCTTTGAACTCTTTTTCTCCACTGTTTCCATCTTTTGCTTCCAGTTCCTGAGCCCCAAAGTCCTCCAGCAACGACTGTGCACCCAGTTATGCTACACTCTTCATACTATGGAGGCACCTGTCTGTCTTTGAGTAGTGATGGTGTGCTTATAGACATGGAAACAAAGGGAGATATTTGGAAATACCAAACACGTTCCAAACATTTCAATTTATTCTGCATTCTCTGATATGTTATCTTAGATTAGCACAAAGTCGTACTTCTCTCTCTTTTGAAAGGTTTTTGCGGTTTTGAGATCCTGATGCTCCGTCTGTAAATGTGTAAAGACAAAGGTTGTCCAAAAAATCGATGTAACGTCACTGCAACGCTGAATAAAGTTCTGTGTGTGGTCTGGCTCCAAACATGCTTTCCAAATACAACACTGACATTTTGTAATGTGTTTGCAGCTCTGTATTTACCACACGGCTAAATCCTGCTGGAGTGTCCCTTTAAAACACTAGCAGCTAAAGACAAATACAACACAAGCCACAACCCGCTCTCAAAGACAACACTGCACGCTGTTCTTGAATCCATATCCTACATCCACGTCAGACACCAGGGAGGCCACTTTAATATCTCGGGTTTTCACCTGCTGCCTGTTTGTTTATTTTCCTCCTATGAGCCTCACGAACGCGTCTCTTTCCCTCCTCTTCATTTTTATGCCTTTACTCCAAATCAGCTTTATAACTCCTCTGCCCTGTAAGCACACACAGTCTGTTCATGCAGTTTTGCTGCGAGCCTCGTACCGGCCCTTTTCACCTGTCGCGCGCGCACACACACACACACACACACACACACACACACACACACACACACACACACACACACACACACACACACTGTAAAGCCACATGGGTTGACCCATTTTCAGTAATGAGACATTTCTTATGCCTGTCAAGCTTTCCCGAGAAGCACGCCGCTCCAACAATCACACACTGGACTGAGGAGAGAGAAGAAAGGAAGGACGCCAGTCTGTCTCGTCACTCGTCTCTCCCGTCTGCTGGCGCGCAGTTCAGACGAGCTGCGTCTATGACAAACCGCATGTAAACCTGTTAATGTGTGTGCGTGTGTTGTTGCCAGCTCCTGGCTCACATATCACGCCGTCCTGTGTCTCTGTTGTCTACTAATCAATGTCTGTCACGTTGCCTGTACAGAAAGTGTGGGTCCTTTCGTTTCTCCTACTTTTTTCAGGCCATTAAACGCACCGCGCACACCCTTCTGTACATAATACCGGCTTTGTTTATTTATGCTTTTTATTCTTTTAGTTTAGTTATTTATTGCATTTATTGTTTGTGTGTTGTCCTCAAAGTAAGAATGTCATTGCTCAGCACATACACAGATAGTGATCCCTCTCAATAGAAGAATGTGCTGTTTTAATACTCTGATTACTTCATTTTCAGCTCCTGAAGATTCACAAATAATCTAAAACCACCAGCAGCTACAATAACGAGCCACTGGGCAACGAGCTGCTTCTATAACAGCTCCTCTGCCTGCTGTGGGCAATGAAATCGTTGTCGTTGTCATAATTACAAGGACTGAGAAGAATTTCCAGTGGACCTGTGCTGTTGTGGGCCCACTGTGGGCTATTAATATTGCAGCAGGCTTAGCTGACAGATGACAGTCACACACACACACTGGTTAGGTCACAACCCAGTTAAAAGTAGGGGAGAAAAACGTGTGGCTGCTTCCCAATGTGGTACAGTTCACCATGGACCTGACCTGAAAAGAGCTGCTATTCTCTAAATAACCAGTCCTGTACAAATAAACTCTGTTTGCTCGTGTGCTTAGTTTATGTGTACATGTCCAAACAAGCTCGACATGTTAAACCTTTAGTTTTACTAACTCTCACTGTAGGTTACCTCCTGAAACAAACACACACACACACACACACACACACACACACACACTCTATTCATTTAATTGCCTTCGAGCCTACCTTTTTATGTACAGAGAAATTATTAGCTCTTGTCGGTCATGGTCCAGGCTGGCTGCTGCTTCGTGGGGAATGTTTTTCCATTCCTGCCTCTAAATCCAGGTGTTTCCCTCCTTAGGCGGAGTTCCTTTTTCCTGCTCTTGCTCATCTTACCTGCAGGTCATCATCATCATCATCATCATCACCATCGGAGCCAGTATTTAAGGACCAGCTCGAGCCGCCATTCTTCACCTGACCGTCTACCTGTGTCTTCTGTGATCCACGGCCCAGCTTCTCCACCGGACACTCACCTGGCCGCTCGCTCTAGATATCCTGCAAACCCACCCAACCCAATTCTCCTCTTTTACCAGTGAAACCACTCCCTGTGACACTGAGTGCATGTGATTACCTGTTAACCACGTCTCAGATGTTTAACCTGACTTTGACAACAAAGGTGAAAATGAAATAAAGGAGGAGCTTGCCTAACATGTTGGTTACAGTTGCTCCAAGACAGTAACAGTAACAGATTAAACTAATTAAATAATACATATATACCAGTTTACAAATTTAAGAAACAACACTAATATATACAGATCACTCAGTTATAAATATCAAGAGTATTACACAAGTTAAATCAATATGATTGACATTTAATTCTAACCTGTGAAACGTTGTCATTTGTTAACCGCGTTGTATGAAGCTTTAAATATGCCAAAGATAAGAGTTTGACAAGTATAAAATAGTATTTTTGCACCAAAGGTGCCACCTCTGCCTGCCGGTGGTGCATACTGCGCTCGTCCTTCCATATAAAATTATTTAACCTCTTTTTGGTTAAATCATTTGTATTGATTTGACTTGACTTGTTCTAGTTCCAGCTCCAAGTAAATAAAGCCAATTCATCGTAGCGTTTTTAGGCCTTATATCTTTAAGTAGCATGTTCAGTGTGTTTATTTCCAGAAAAGCCTCCGTCCTCTGTGATACTTTCCAACAGCAAACCTCTACGCGTGCACAAACACACCCACTACAGTGAATACATAATGCCAGCTCTTCTGTAATGTCCTCTCATGTCTCAGTGGACATCTCCTTGTCAGGCTTTATAAAGAGGAATCTTCATCCTCGGTAAGTGGTTTGTTGTTGTCAGGTCGCTTGTGTCAATCGTACACATGTGAAAAGCCTTTGCTCTAATTTCTCATTTCCTCCGTTTTCAAAATATCTAAAAATAACCAAACTAGTGACGAGCATCACAGTGCAACACCAGCCTCCATTTTCACTCTGGAAACGTTGTTTTGTACACATGCACTGACGATGAAAGTTGCCAGCTATGACACGAGCTTCTTCTTTCTTCTTTTGCAGTTCATTAGGAGTCTTCGAGCCGCTGCCAAGAGGAGCAAATGAATCTAAAGTGAATCAGTTTATGCAGACTCATTACGTGCAATATTTATCCTGACCCATACATTTCTCTCAGAAACAATATTCATGAGTTATTTGCGCCTCATACCAGCCGTGTTAGCATCACCCGTACTCATTACTGTGAGAGGAATTAGGGGGCAAACAGGCAATAACACACTAATTAGATTAAACTGTTTAGTTTCACTCAGAGTGGGAACGCTGCTCTGCAAGGATTGCTCTTCATCTTTATCTTTGCAGAGGCCACTGTGTTTCGCACGCTTCGCAGTCTTTTTTAGCTCAGTTTAAATCATCCTCACCAGCTGAAGCTGGCATGAGTCGAGCTCCAAGGAATTTGCATTTCTATCTTCTCTTGTTTCCTGCTGCATTAAGTAGACAATCATGGATGAAGTGACAGTGAGTGAGCCAGACTGACGGAAAAAAGACGGACCACCGTGGAAGGAGAAGCAAAAAACAAGCGCGCTCAGGATTCGTGGGAACTCCTGGTACAAATGCTGATATTTATACTTGCATTCTAACTTAATTAAAGTTCACTCATGCATTTACATTTTTGTCCACTTTGTCTTTTGAGCTAAACTGTTTAATTTCTTTTTCTTTTACAGTAGTACATGCTGATGAATTGTCGTGTACATCAATTAAAACAAGTACAGCGAAGTCAAAGCGATTCTGTTACAGCATCAGTCAAAAATGAGCTGGGTTATAGTTGCAATGTGCAAACGATTCCAGCCCAGAACTAATCTAGAGGAGTGGCACACAAAGGAAAAAATGCTTGGAGATCCACTGTTTAAACCGCATAGTTTTGGTATTCAGAAGTTAGTCCCTGCCTCTCTTGTGGGTGGTCTTACTTACTGGTTGGTCAGGCGTTGGAGCCATTTGGGGAAAAATGTAACCACAAGCAAAATTAGGTTGCTGTTGGAGTCCACAGATTCAGGACTCCTACTGCTCCTCTTTCCACAAGGTTAGGGCATGGTGGAAATGGTACAAGAATACAAATACCCAAGAGATCACTTAAATAAGAAGGTCGATCGGTCCACGTACTCTGGATACATGAAGGTTAATTCCCCACTCACCATGCGGACCAGTCTTTATCGTTCGAGCTCAGGTCGTCGACCAAAGGGCTGGGAGCAAGAGGGTCCTGCACCCTTCCAAGGACAACAATCTTCTGGACAGAGATCTCAGATGTCGTTCCTGGAATCAGTTGGAGCCACTTGCCAAGGTTGGGGGTCACTGCCCTGAGTGCTCAGATGTTCTCTAGCTAGTTAGCAATCACTAGTTTGTCCATATATATCTGGAAATTTCACAGGATCTTAGATCAGTCATTCTTGACCACCCTGGGGAGCGTCTCCCAGTTTGACCTCGGGACTTCCAGGCCATACTCGGCACAGATGTTCCTGTACACTATGCCGGCCACTTGGTTATGGCGTTCCATGTATGCCTTGCCTGCTGGCATCTTGCACCCTGCTGTTATGTGCTGGGTTGTCTCAGGGGCATCTTTACACAGCCTGCGCTTGCACAGACAAAACCCAGCCTCTATGGATCTTGTGCTAGGAGCTTGTTCCTGTGCTGCTGTGATTAGTGCTTCTGTGCTGTCTTTCAGTCCAGCCGCTGATATTATTTATCGATATCAGCTGCTATTCCATGCATTTCTTCCATGATGGCTCCCCTTCTTACTCCTGTCTTTCCTCTGGTTTCTGCTGCCTGAAGTATTCACGAAGCACACAATCACTTATGGCCATCTTCCTGATGTACACATGGACCTTTATTGTTTTATGTTGGATAGTGGTTGTGACACTCACCAGTCTTTGGCCTCCTTCCTTCCGCTACAGTCTCAGGATGCTGGACTTGGAATAAAACCCTCCATGCATGGTCAGGTGCTTCCTTGTCTTGATGTCATTGGTCCATCTCCTCCTTTGGCCACCCTTTCATCCCAGAGGGTATCTAACCACCAGCAGGGCATAGGTGCTAATTGTCCTGATCTTGTTCTTCCCATTCAACAGACTCTTCAGGCATTCCCTTACACCCTGTTGGCATTTGGTGGTTGCAGCTTTCCCAGCGGCCTCTTCCTGATTACCATTTGCCTGTGGGATTCCAGGATACTTAGCTATCCTCAATCTCTGCAATGTTGCTTTCTGGTAGTACAATCCTCTCAGCTCTATGAGAAGAGTGTTAATCACAGGGAGTAGGGCTCAATGTAAAAATGTAGTTTCCTGTTTTGGTTTAGGAAGCATTGTTTTATTTAAAAATGACTAAGTGGCTCTCAAATACAGTCCAGAATTATCTAGATCCATGCAAGTGTTCCACCTACTGTCATTTCCACCAAGAGTAACACGTTGGGATGCACTGAGAGATATAACCTAACTTTAGTTAGCAGTTCATGCATCTGAAAGAATGCACATCGAAGACACTCCTGCAGCAGCCTCGCTAGCTTGGCTAATTTTCTATCAATTTCTTGATTCCCATCAGGGGTCGGCTACGTTTTTTTGTGGCTCTGTTAGTAACACAAGAATTGTTGGATATGATTCACAGGCGAGGGTGCATATTAGAAAGGAGGAATAGAAAGCTAGCATGTGAATGAGGGTGAAGTGAGTCACCGGGAGAATTTAAAGTTGATTTACTGATCGTTTCATGGCCGTCGCATTCTGACGGCCCAATAACATGCACCTGCAGCCTGCATTTCCACCTCGGCACAATCCTTTACAACCCTCATTAAACCCAACTCAAACATAACTGTAACACAACAAAGAGAAGACATAGAAAGAATATCATAACGTCTCTCCTTTGTTGTTTTCTTGGAAGTGTGTTTCAGATGACGCTGTGGTTTTTTTTTACCATCATTGATTGTTGTGAAGTGCAAAAAGGTGCTAGCAGGGGATTTACAGTATGCCGTTTGGGACACTCATTTGACGAATGTCTGCCTTAAAGCAATGGTTTATTTATTCATGCAGCTAATCTTTAAGGAAAATGTGCTTGTTATAAACTGAATGTATATTAATCAAGTAATTTTCATTTAACCATATTCCATTAAATTCAGCATTTTACATTGTACTCATGTAACAAACGTACAGGAGAAAATTTATTGTAATCAAACTAGTTAAAGTCAGTATTTTGTTTCACATAACCAGGCTTGAATGGAAAACTTGAGTATAAGTGATTTTTATAAGACAACTGCACAGATATATCTGATAAAAATGTTGCTTCCTTTTTATTTTTGCATGGTTTTAGTTATTTCACTGCAATGTACATGTCATTGTTGGATAGGTCCTTTGGCATGTTTATAAAGGGTGACGGGTCAAGTCAGCTTTATTTGTATAGCTCAATATGTCAGATCACAGGCTTGCCTCGAGGGGCTGCACAGCCTGAACAGTACGAAACACCCTCTGTCCTATGACTGATCCGGATGAAGAAAAATAGTTCTCTCATAATCTGTTCTGCCTAAGAAGGTCTGGAGAATTTCTTCTAGATGAGTGCCTAAATGCAGTTTGTCTTGCTCCATAGCATTCTTGACACTATCCGGTCGTTAAGTCTGACGTCACTAGCCGTGTCTGGGTCTAAACTCCGCTGCAGGTCCATATATCAAACGATCACTATGGCATTACTGAGAGTTGAAAAACTGTCTAAAGTCTTTCATCTTTAATAAAATGATCAGCGTTCTGCTCTACCAGGTGTAACAATTGAGTTTAACATCCAGGCATCCATGAAAACGGAATTTATGACATTTAACGGAGTTAGAAGTTAGCAGGAAGTTAGCTCGCTAGCTTCTATCTAAATACAATATAGCATGTCCTGACTGCGGGGTTTTGGAAACAAATTAAAACGTACAGCTCTGTTATCACTTCCAGCATAAATGAAGACAGAAAACTAAACAGCAGTGACGTTTGTAGGGTTACTGAAGTTGGGCTAGCTGGTATATAATGATGTGCTACGTGACCGCTAGCGACACAGCTATGTTAGCATAATATAAACAAGCTAACTTTTTTTTCCACTCGATAAAAGTTACCGTGAGTGTTCTCGGTGGTCAGGAACAAATGTAATCGCATGGCAGGATGCTGTAAAAGGACCAAACTTCAGCCAGGAGAACAACTGAGATAATCCATCCACAATACGAGGTTAGTCATTCATATACTGCTGCATGGGCTGGGCTGTAGTTACATCCTAAGGTTTTAAAAACTGAGCTTAAATAAATGATTAGCGGTAATAAAAGCCGAGGGAGGTCAACAGTGATCACTGACTGTTTCAGGAGCTTTTTGAGATCAAATAGAAGAAAATACATAACATTGAACATGTTAACAACACAAAAGCCATATTAAACACAGACTACTTTAGGCCCGGAAGTAGGATTCGTCGCGTCATCACTGAACAACCGGATGAAGCAAGAACAGTCTGAAACAGTCTGCTGAAGGGTTTAAGAAGCCTGCAAGAGCACTGAAATTGGTAGCATTTGATGCAGAATCTAAGCCCTCTGCTGTTTACAGGTTACTGCACCATAAATGTGATCCCGTATATCAGCGGTCCCCGACCTTTTTTGTGCCACAGACCGGTTTAATGTCAGACAATATTTCACGGACCGGCCTTTAAGATGTCGCAGATAAATAAAACACAAAAAAAATGATACGACCAAGACAAAAACTGTGGTATATTGTACATGTAATAATAAACACGAATCCATGGTGTAATTGTGTAACTTTATTAGCAGCGTCCTCCTGAAATGCGCCAACAACATTGAGAGTAACGTCCTCCTCTCTGCCCCTTAATACTCTCTGGTCGCTATGGTAACACGTAAATATTTATTTCAAAATAAGACACACAACTACAACACGGGATGAAAACCCTGAAAACCATAAATTTCACACCCGAGCCTCAACTCTTGCGGCCCGGTACCAAATGACTCACGGCCCGGTACCAGTCCGGGGCCTGGGGACCGCTGCTGTATATGACATCAAGGTATATAAACCGTGGTGGATTTCATATTAAACATGACCATTAAATCAAGGGATCATTGCAGGTACAAATGAGCCAAAAGCTCAGCCCACATCCCCAATACGGTCACCTCAGGCATACAACTCTGGCTGCGAGCACAGAAGCTCCACCCACTATTCAAATTAAAATAAATGTTTTGGTTGCAAGGGACAGCCAATCAGAAGAGAGATAGCTTACAGGGAATGGAACTAAAACTGCATGGTCTCTGAGGGACACCAAGACCTATTGGAAGATATAAGGGGATTATTTTGGACAACTAATCATGCAAAGCTACTCTATTACAGACAAAGATGAAGATGTATAGAGCTGGAGGTTAAAATGTAGCAACTCTGGATTCTTTTCCCTTCAACTTCAGAACAATAACCCATAATGACAAACTAAAACCATGTTTGTAGAGTTTTACAAATCATATCAGGATGCAAACAGGTACCAGACCTCTCTGTAGACCTCTGGTATTAAACTGTGGTGAGACATAGAGCATAAAATCACTTTTAAAGTTTTATGTGTTCCCAGGAGAACCCTGACTTTTGATTGAAGTGAAATTTTATCAGTTTTATCTATTTAACTTTCAATTTTTAACACATTAAGTTGTCATTACTCTAAAGCACCTTTTACACACTGACGCTAAAACATACTTAAAGATCAAACATGTAATATCAGGTCTATAAAATCAAATGAAAGAAATACCATTAAGTTTATGAAAACGATGAGAAGCATTTTTGAAACAGACTTCACTTCTGTCACATTATGCTGAGCCAGAATCCCAGATCAGCCACGGCTTCATTTCTCTTTGAAATACTCGCAGAAGAAACAGCCACAAACCAACCAAGGACGACTGAAAATAAACTGCACGATGAGTTTAGCGTTAACCTTCAGACTGCAATATGATCCATATGTGAAACACGGGGAAAAACAACAACATCATTGCACTGCATTTCCACTAGATTGCGTTAAAGTGATGTAAGTCGTCTCCACAGCCTGTTTAATGACGGCCATATCAACCCCTGACTTTTTTTTTGGCCCTCCTTTCCTCCACCTGTCTGTGTGAGCTGCCACTCACTTTGATTTCTCGCCAGTTGTAGCCTGCAGACAACAAATCACCTGATTTTTCACACTGAGAATCCCTTTTTTATGTCTCCCCAGCCTTTTGTCAAAGAAACAAAAGTCTGTCTCTCCAAATTGTTCCGTTACATAACACACCAGATTGCATGGAAGTGGGCCACAGTTCTGTTTGCAGTTTTGTTTTACCATCGTCTGGTGGATTTCAAGTGGCGGCTCCCCAATGAGAGCCGACGGGCCCGTAGCCGCGTACTGGGCGCACGCGATGCTTTCAATGACAAAATGGGAGCAAAGAGGTGAAAGTGCTTAGATGTAATACCTAATATCATGCCTTTAATACTCTCACACGCATAAATAAACACGACATTCTGAGCTGAGTGGTATATGGGCTAATCCCCCAGCTTTTAATACTGTAAAGAGAGAAGTAAAAGCACTATGATAATGCTGCTTCGGGATGCTGTTAAGCAGGAGAAAGGAGGGGGGAAGCTGGCCTGGGATGGGTACAGATGGGATGGAGACATGATATATGGAAGAAGAAAAGGAGGGTAACTCACCCATCTGTATCCTGGAAGTTGACATTCACTTTCTTTGCAGACCCGAGGAGCTCTGAAAGACAAAAAGAGGGAGCATGAGTGGATTTTTGCAGCCCTCAAATATGATAGCAAAAGCCCATCAGTACCTTGTTATGAGCAATATTTAACGTTTATGATTGCAACAATATTGTGCTCTAGAGGAACGGTTCATTCATTCCTGAAGCCAGAAACAGCATTTTCCACTTTTCCCCTCACTCATTTCCACCAAACGGAAGCAAAGATCTCATTATGAGGCAAACTGCCATCACATTTCCTCACCTGCTGTTTGCATGAAAGAGTGCCATTACTTCGAGTCCAGCCCCCCATGGTGACAGCACCCTACGTGTCTGTCATTCTAAATATTTACACCATTCAGAGCATGCTCGCTCATGTGTGTGAATTTAGGTAATGTGACAAACAGTAAAAACTTCTATGATTTACTCATGAAAGTGGCCACTTTCTCATTACTTTCATATATTGTTTTAGTAAGTATCCAAAACATACAAGTTTCATTTACATAATTTTTCAAGGGATCTTATATGTGTTTTTACTCTTGTATGCTTTTCATACAAGTTTCACACAAGACAGATACAAACTTTATAAGATTTATATATATCTTTTCCATATGGGTCTGCAGACATCCTTCACATGTAACTGTTTATCATGTTTCCAGAGGGTGGAGGACATGTTGGAACCACGGGACTACAGAATCTAGAGAAGCAGCATAAAAACAACGTCTTAAATGTATAAGACGTCCACGACAACCCCTCCAGTGGACCAAGATTGGATGCCCAAAAATGACATATAAAAGACGTCACTCCGAAGTCACAACGGGTAGCCAATGAGAAGAAAGATGCCTTTAAGAGAGGACAGCCTTAAAAAGCCAAAACTGCTTGTTTCAGACAGAGGATGAACTATAAAGGCTCCCAGGTCCCACTATAAAACAAATAAGGATTATTTTAAATGGTGACTCATGCAAAGCTACTCTAATAGAGTCCAAAAATAAAAATGAGAAGTTGGAAATCAGCAGAACTGGATGTTATGTTCAGCATGAGATGCAGGTTCTTGGCTTCTGACTTTTTTTACATTTCAACACAGCACATTTGAATCCACACGGTGTAGCTGCAATAAGGACTGTGCATTAAATCTGTGCAGGAGATAACCAAGCCCGACTAGGAAAAGTGTGCAGCATAGACTGGAATGTCAGATCTCTCCTGCTCATGGCATATAAAGTACAGATAATACTGAGGATATGAACTATACAGCATGAAACCAGGCTCGGTTATGAGTTATTATAATTATGTGCAGGGTTTTACTATAAAAGTACAAACTGAAGCTATGATGCTATGCTAGAAATCTTTGTATTGAAAATCGAGCGGTTTCAAATCTACACTGTTTGTCTTTGCTGCCCCAGACTGACAAAGAGAAAGCTGAAATAAAATAATAAAATCACGTTTTAATAGTTTTGCCTCCCTAATGAGCGGAACGATCCTCATGTTGCAGAGACAATGAGGGAGTACCTTAAACTTGCATTGTTTTTAAGGGCCAGCAGGGGGCGACTCCTTGGCTGGCAAAAAGTCTTGATATGGTGTGAACTTTGTGGGCCCATTCACTGGTTTCAAGCCACACTGAACAAACCACTGAGTTCATTTTGTGTATTTTTGTCACAATCACAGTCAATCACAGGGGATAAATCAGGAAATGCTTAGAGGCTTAAAACCTGACAGTCACAAGTTGCTAGCCGAGGAACACAGTTCCTCTCAGCCGGTTAGTCCATCGCACACTCATCACATCTGGTTTCAAAACACACAACATGAGTCTTCCCAACAGGAGAATTCAAACCAACTATTGTGGCGATGGCACTGTGGAACGTCCAGATTTAGGTCAAGTTCATTGTAAACACACACAGATACACAATTACTGGCTTGAAATAACAGATGCAGATCCATGCATGCTGTGGCGGGGTGTAGCTCAGCTGCAGGGGTGCAGCACATGCAGGCACACACATGCACATCCACACGCATGCATACAAGTTTAATGCTGCACTAAATCTACAAGCACAACTGCTACTTTCAACCTCATTATTTTTCATTTTCTGCCCTTTGTTTTTATGTCTCTTATTAGCTGATGGTGCAGAACTGAGGCACAGCAAGGATGAGCTTGCACGCTCCCTTCTTTCTCTCTCACATTTTTGCTCTTTCCACAAACACACACGCACACCCCCTCTAGGGTGCAGGAAACAGGACAGTCCCTCTATTGTAGGGGAGACAGCTCCCAGCACCACTGGGAGAGGAACATTGATTTCCTAACAGGCTATTTCTGGCCACTTAAATGCAGGAATTCACTTTTTTTTTTTAAATACAGGAGCTTTCAAAGGCACAATGTACATCCTGTGTGTGTGTGTGTGTGTGTGTGTGTGTGTGTGTGTGTGTGTGGGGACAATAAAACCTGATATATTTCCGCTAACTTACATAAATACTAAAGTATGGTAAAGTTCAAAAAGTTCAAAGAGGCCAGAGAAAACGCATAAAGCTCACTTTTTAAAATTTTCCTGATAAACACTGAACAATCACCGGCTTCTCCCCATAAAAGAACAAAGTCTTTGAGACAGACCAAAGTTATAGGAAAACGCCATCTGGATATATCTTGACGCGCGCTCAGTCATCCAGGTCAGGAAAGTTATTCTGTTCATCCGTTTTACATTTTTTTTAAAACTTTAGTCCAGATGAACAGAATCAACTTTTTGGGGGCCTGCTATATACTGCTCTTTCTTATTAGCTGGAGACCCGTTGCCTCAAGCTCTAGTTTCTTTATTACAGCTAGCTTGTCGATTAAGCTAACGTTAGCTCCATAAGCTGTTTAAAAACACAAAATCGGATTTCTTACTTGATGACCGAACAACAATGTGCTGAAAAAGCCAGTTGTGAGCATCTTCAGTTGTTGACATTTACATCAACTAGACTCAGGAATGTTGAGGTTACTATCTACACAAGTAGACTTAAAAAAAATTAATTTAAATGGTGAACAAGCCCAAGTGCTCCAAAAGAAAAGACTAGGGATGGGTATCGTTTAGGTTTTATCCGATACCGGTGCCAAATCGGTACTTTTGAAACGGTGCCGGTGCTCAAACGGTGCTCAAACTGGTGCTTAAAGAATGGAGAACACAAAATTGGTCCAAAAACCTCCCATGTTCAGCTGTTTTTTTGTAAAAAGATAACAATGTTAGCCTTTCCTGCAGCTATGGGGCATATATGGTATCACTCTTGGCTGGAAGCAGTGCTTAATCAATGGAAAAAACATAAACTTTGTCCAAAACCTCTCATGTTTAACTGTTTTCCACTTCTTCTTTGGTCATTTTAGCCCTTTTGGCCAGGGTGAAGGGAGTATCTGCCATCAAACAAGAAGACAGCCGCATGTAGCTATGATGATGTTTGCTAGTTCACCTTACATGCATTAATGTAATAACGTGGTTAGCCTACTCAACGTAAATTACACACGAACAACATTAAGCTACTCACGCAGAGAAGAACGGCTGCTGCTGCATCATCATCCTCATCATTTCTGCTACACTGGCAGGGCTAGGGGCCAGGACTCTCCTCTTCGGGTTTTTGGGGGATGTTGCTAACTCCGGGTCTGATAACTGGCAACCCACCCGCAGTAGATGCGCTCGGTGTGAGGTCTGGCAGCAAGCTATCAAATACGGCGCATTTCTGGGCTTTTAAAAAAACCGCTATGCGTCACCAGGTGTTTCATCGGATTCTTGGTGTTACCTCCTTTGACAGTATCACAGTATCAGCTTAAAGCACTTGTTGCTGCTGAGTTTGCATCTTTTGCTGTGAAGTACAGCCAGACTTTTGACCGCTTCGCCTTGGACATTTTTAATCTGTAGCTCTGCTCTAAAAGAACGTACGTACCTGGCCCCGCCTACTATCCTCGGAAACGTAAAATGATTGGCTAGAATCTAAAGTGTATCACAGCTCAGGAAAAAAAAAGCACCGAAATAAAGCACCGAAATGTGCGCTGCTTTTCGGTCTGGTTACTACCGTTTATGTCAGAACCAGTGCCATCATGGCACCGGACACCGGTACCCATCCCTAGAAAAGACCATGCAATGCTTTTAAAGGGTAAAGGTTCACCTATGAGGTCCCATCAAACAATGAAACCCCGAATACAGGACTGGAAATGATCAGAACACATCTGCTGTCAGTTTATAGTATATTCGTGATTCTATCCATGTTTAACAAAAACAAGTAACTACAGGATTTTAAGGTACAATAGGTAACCAAATTTGCCACATTTTTCACTGGATAAAGAGGAAGACTATGAAAAGGAAACACACAAAAAGCAACTCTTGGATTTGTTACCAGGCATGTCATACGAGAATGTCATAGCTAGATGAACATGCTAGCATGCTAGGGGTTTTGGAAAGGTAACAAAAAAAGGAACCACCAAACACTTAACGCTTGTACTGCCACATGTCTACTGCTTTAACTCATGGATCACGATTTACAGGACTATTAACCAAAAATAGAAGAAATCAAAAGAGCAGTTTTTCTTCAACATGCATGCAAAAAAAGAAAAAAGAATAAATGTGTTTTTCCATTTACATCTAAACAAATTGGTTGGCCTGCCTCCTTGCTAGTATGTTGAGCATCAGCAGCAGAATTGTGAGTGAACTGAGGCCTTTTGTGTCCAGAATTTGGGCTGAAAATTTGTCATAATGAATATTGGGGGGGAAAAGCTATCTGAAAACAACATTAAGGATCTCCAACAGCATTCAGGAAAGTGACAATGAAAAATAAGTCGGTTCAGCAGAGTCTACACTCATAGCGACACATGATGAGGCATTAATAATTCAGCATTTTTACTGTCAGACTACATAAAGGGCTACTACAGTCAGGACTACTGTAGTCAAAACAGTTCTGGGAAAGGAGGAGCAACATCCGAGCACAAAACAGAGCAGGTATCAAGGACAAACGATATGACTAAGACAAAAACTGCATGAAAGTTGTCAACCCACCTCCACCTGGAGGTGGGTTGCAAAGTGGCTTGCAGATGTGCTTGCAGCAAGGCTAAAGCTCTTTAGAGAAAAACATATACAGATTTTCCAAATGTGAAACCACATGTAAAAAACTGTCACGACTACTACTGTCCATGCCTAGTCTGCATGTGTGTGTGTATAATGTGAAGTCACCCAGCCGAAAACAGCTCAGGACTCCACATTCACTGAGCTACCGTTATATAAGATGGACCAACTCTCTGTCATACTTGGAGTGCTGAATACTGCTATTCTAACAAAGCCGCTGGCATCTTAGAGATTTGAATATAGTGATCTTTTGAGAGAGCAGTCTCACTTTCAAAAGATCACATTTGGAAACTTTGTCAGGATCTTTGGCATCACCAATATTTGTTGATTTGAAAATCCAATATATCGCTTACTGTGTTTCAGACACACGACACAAACAGATTTCTCTAATGTTTTATGTGTATCTCCTTGCTATGCTTACTGACACACATGCATTCAAACAAGCTTTATTAATAAGAGCGAACAACAAAACCATCAGTTTTCCTTCTCAGCAATAGGTGTTTCCTGTATTTTACCAACCAAGACCTGCCTGAGGGAAAGACCGGACCTGCAGTGTAAACCTACATGGAATATTAAAGAATACAGCACCACAGAAAATTGCTGCTCACCAGCTGATTCAATTCTGAGTTTATTCTAGCTTCAGAGGCAAAACTTCTCTGAAACTGCTGGAGGCTGAAAAACTGTGAACTACAATCTGTTATTGCGAAGTCAATTAAAAAGGCTCAAAAAGAGAAAAGACATAAAATACATCTAATATAAAGAAGTGGGTTTAAGAACGGCAAACTGTTTGTTTGTACTTGGACTGTTTAAGCTATTTGTAAGCTTGAGGCAAGTGCCAAAAACTGCAATTCCTGGAGTGACCACTGGAGGCCGGCTCCAAAAAATGAGTCCGTTGGCTCCCATGTTTAGATGCCCGAATTTATAGCCATACAATTACACTCATAGTCTAACACGAACAATTATTTTTGTATCTATGGAGAGTTTCCCATCTCATACCAACTGTACAGAGGGTTTCATTTAAATACTACTAGGGCACAGCTTGTTGCTCCAATAACTCAGGTTCATTGGCGTTTTTTTCTGTTTAGGGTATTTTAATATAATTATATGACAAATATCTGCCTTAATTTGTGGTACACAGCATCTACGAAGTTTTTGCTTCACTCTTATTGAGTAAAATTGTAGCATTTAATCAGTGTTTTACCTGAAACTTGAAAAACTAGCATCTTTCCATTGCACCAGATTGGTCATCGCTAAAGGTGACCTAGCATGCTGGCACTAGCCGACATCGTAGCACTCTGCCCTGTATCCACATGTACTCGTCTCTGGCTCCAAAAACCAACATGACAGGAAACAGTAATATTAGGGATTACAAACCTATGGAGTTCACATCCATCGTTTATATACACCCTATAGGATGAACCCAAAGTTAATTTAAAAGCCTTCTACCTCTGCAATCCTTCTCAGGTCCTGATGTTAACTGGGCTGCTTCCCTTTAGCAGGCTTGTGTAAAGGTGAAAGGTCAATGAGAGCTGAAAGGCACTGTGGCTCCTTTAAATTATACATGCCGGCGAGAAGGTGCATGCTCAAAAAGGTTAGATTTATTCATATGGCTAATATTAAACACAGTTGGTGCAGCTAAAAGAAGAGGCTGTTGTTCTTAGAGAGGATTATTCTCAGTCTGCTGATCCTCTGTTTTCTTGCCTGTGGCAAAAAGGGACCGATGCTATCATCATGGGAAAGGAAAGCGAACCGTGTCACTGCTTTTCTCTTTATGTGTTCACTTATGTAATATCTGTCCTGGGAAAGACTGTGCCTAGTGTAAAGATTACTTTTAGGCAATGCCATTTATTGTTCTATTACATAAAATAGTTGTTTGCTGAAGAAAAGGCAGCTTCACTAGCTCTGCTAACTAGTTGTCTTTGGCTCTTTGTTTCTTCTCTCTGCATATTTCTGTCCCCTTTGAGGATGGAGAACAGTCGTTCTGTCTCTGAGAGCAGACCTGTTGTCTTGGCCCTGATCGATCTGTCCCACTCTGACTTTTTCCTTCACCTTTTCCTCTTTCCTGCTTTCTTCTCTCACATTCTTCCCCACAGGCTCACCAATGAGAAAGGGAACAGCACTTCTCTGCTGTGTCAGTGAATCGTCTTTCCTCTCTCCATTTTTCAGCTGCAGCATGTAAATTACACTGGCAGATGTTGGAGCACGGTATGCCTTCATGCATTATGAAGGTGGACTCTTATTCTTTCTTAAACATTTACCCAGAAAAATCAAATCAGGAGCGTTTTACCGTGTCAGAGTAACTTCCCCTAACTTGTTTAAATGCTACATTTAACCCATGAAATGTCCCTTACCTGACCTTTGAACAGTTTTGTTCCTAGTATTTGCAGGCATGTGTTTATGCACAGCTTTCTAAAGGTCCCACCGCAGCATGAGCACTGGGCCATCACTGAATCTTTTCTTTTTCAGCCATTCTGTTGTTTCAGCCTCACATCTGACTCCAGAATACTTTGGTATACAGAGGACTTCATGGTCAACTCAACAGCTGGATGCCCAGGTCCTATGGCTGCATGAGAAGCTCAAATCATCACCCCTGCATCTTGACTATGCTGGGTTCAGTTTTTGCCAAAGGTGGCGCTGTGCCTCTCTACTCCAGTCTCATCTATCCAAAGGACGTCATTCTGGGAGTCTTGTGATTTGTTCAGATGCACCTTTGCAAACTTAAGTCGTGCTGCTCTGTTCTTTTTAGAGTAAAGACTTTTCTTCCAAACAAGCCATACTTGTTCAGTCTTCTAATTGTACTGTCATGACCTTTAACATTTAACATGCTAACTGAAGCCTGTAGAGCAGAGAAGTCAAACTCGTTTTACATTGTGGCCCACATACAGTCTAGTTTGATCTTAACTAAGCCGGATGGTGAGTTCCTGTGTACTTCATTCACTGTCCTGTAATTATAAAATGTTCAGTTTTTGTTCATTTAAGGGAAAGCATGTACAGTATGTGGTATTTTTTTAACTTGCTCTGAGCTGTGCGCGGGCTGACTTTGCAACAGCAATAAGTGACAGTAAGTATGTTTACCACAATGTACACAAAACCATGAAAGGTTTATGTCCTGTGAAACACCATCATTGATATTTTAAGTTAACACTGGTTTTTCTTAGTGGTACACGTGATGCATTGTTGGGCAGTGATGACGGGCTGATATATTTTTATCTCATCATGTGGAGATGGAAAGGTCCTTGCACACTTTCATGTTCGTATATTTTAGGCTCTTTCTACAAAGTTTTTTTCTGCAGACTTTTAAGTGCTATGATTGGATGTTATCTGAATGTTCCTTTGAGGTCGTGATTAACTTATCCTCTTGGATTTATATGTCCACAGGCTTTTAATCAAATTTCCTAATGCAGCTGTTCATCTTTTCGGACTGATAATGAAAGCAAGTCATTTTGTCTGTCTAAGCTTATTGCAGCCTGTGGGAAGGATATAGAGTCCTACCGATATCAGATTCTGGTACCAATATTTGTTGATTTAAAAATGCGATATTCCAATATATTAGCCATTATTTTTATTTTTTATTTTGCCTTCACTTTCTTCCTGTTAAAAGAGGGTTTTGCCTTCTCACGCTTGCCAAGTTCTTGCTCATAATGCTTGTTATTGTAGAGTCTTTACCTACAATATAAAACACCTTGAGGTAACAAACCCCGGTCATACGCCCGGGCGGTCGCCACTGACAATGTAGGAGGGCCAGGAGAGGAAGATGTCAACTCCACGGAGCATCAAGTGGTTACCTTTCTACGGTCCAAAGGTGTGGAAGTGGATTATAACAACATTGAGGCTTGCCACCCTCTACCCCGAAAAAATGACAGTGACAAACCAGCCATCATTGTGAGATTTGCAAACAGAAAACAGAAAACAGCACTGTTAAAACAAGGAAGGAAACTGAAAGGATCCGATGTCTTCATGAACGAACATCTGATAAAAAGAAATGCGGACATTGCCAGGAAAGCACGTTACTTGAAGAAACAGGGAAAAATTCAAAATACATGGACCACCAACTGCAAAGTATTCATTAAACTCAATGGAACACCGGAACAAGCCAAAGTGTTGGTCATCAGAAATATGGAAGAGCTGGACAAATACTGAGGTCAACTTACTCTGGAGGTATGAATACACATGTGACGTGACACACAACACAACACATGGCACAGTCCAAAAGAACTTCATCTGCATCCGGCAACAATATCAACATGACTCATTGGAATGCTCTTTATGATAATCTGGAACTGAGAACATTTCGATACACAGACCATAATGTTCTAGACTTAGAAAAGGATATAGACCCGGAAAATAATTTCTTCTACAACATCAGCAGTAACTGCTGCTACTTCACTGATGAACAGTTTAAGCACACCATCAACACGGAAAATAAATTATCAATAATCCATTTTAATAGCAGAAGTCTGTATGCCAACTTCAACAATATAAAGGAATATCTAAATGAGTTGACAAATCCATTTGGAATTATTGCCATTTCTGAAACATGGATCAATGCGGAGAAAGGAATGGACTTTGGACTGGAGGGATATGAAGTGAATTTTGTAAATAGAAGGAACAAGAGTGGAGGGGGAGTAGCTGTGTATGTGGATAAAAACCTAAACTACAAGGTGGTAGAAAGTATGACAACTGTAATTGATAATTTACTAGAATGTATAACAATTGAAATTTATAAGGAAAAAGAAAAAAATGTAATAATTAGCTGTATATATAGAACACCTGGCTCTAGTATTCAAGTATTTAATGACTTCATAAAGGAAATATTCTCTAAAACAAATCAAAAAGTTATGTTTATCTGTGGTGATTTTAATATTGACCTGTTGAATCCAAAAAAACATAAAATGACCGACGAATTCCTAAACACTATGTACAGTTTGAGTTTTTTAAAATATGGCAATATGGCATTAAAATATGCCATATTGCATATGGCATATTTTTAAGAATATTCATGGAGTTGTACGATAAAAACTGTCCAACAATAAAATACAACAGAAAGCATAAATATTCAGCTAGACCATGGCTCACTAAGGGTTTACAAAATGCATGTAAAAAGAAAAATACACTCTATAGGGAATACCTAAAACAAAGAACAAAAGATGCTGAAAATAAATATAAAAAATACAAAAATAAGTTGACCAATATTATACGTGTGTGTAGAAAGGAGTATTATAGTAAAATATTGAACAACAATAAACATAATATGAAGGGAATATGGGATGTTTTAAACGGTATCATTAAAAATAATTCTGGACAACAAAGTTATCCTCAATACTTTATCGATAATGGCAATATTATGGAAAACACTGCTGATAAGGTCAACAGCTTTAATCATTATTTTGTAAATATTGGACCAAAACTGGCAGAACAAATTCCTGAGTCACTGCCATCAGTAGAATGTAGTGAAAACCTGATTGATAGGAACCCTAACTCAATGTTCCTCACATCAGTGGAGGAAAAAGAAATAATTGACATTGTACACATGTGTAAATATAAAACATCTACTGATTGTAATGATATTGACATGAAAATCGTCAAGAAGGTGATTGAAGGAATTGTAGGACCTCTAACATATATTTGCAACTTATCATTTCAGACGGAAAAGTGCCAAACAAAATGAAAATAGCTAAAGTTGTGCCGCTGTATAAAACCGGGGATAGACGCCACTTCACAAATTACAGGCCTGTTTCTTTACTACCACAATTCTCCAAAATCCTAGAAAACCTGTTTAATAAACGATTAGACAAATTCTTAGATCAATATAAATTACTCTGACAGTCAATATGGATTCAGATCAAAAAGATCAACATCTCTGGCATTAATCGGATCAATTGAGGAGATTACGAATGCTATAGATCAGAAACAGTATGCAGCTGGAGTATTTCTGGATCTCAAGAAAGCATTCGACACAATCAATCATCACATATTAATTAATAAACTGGAACGGTATGGGATTAGGGGGGTTGTACTGCAATGGGTGAAAAATTATTTAAGTGACCGGAAACAATTTGTGAAGCTGGGTGTCCATTCCTCATCATGCTTGGACATTGCTTGTGGTGTTCCACAAGGCTCTGTACTGGGTCCAAAATTATTTATTATTTATATAAATGATATTTGTAAGGCATCTGATATATTAAAATTAGTATTATTTGCAGATGACACAAATTTTTTTTGTTCTGGGGGGAATCTAAAGGAGCTGCTGGATACAATTACTTCAGAAATGTGCAAAATTAAAAAATGGTTTAACAGGAACAAACTATCGCTAAATCCAAGTAAAACTAAAATTATCTTATTTGGGAATTCCCTTAGAAATGCACAAGTGCAGATTCATTTAGATGGTGTGGAAATTGAAAGAGTACTTGAACATAAGTTTCTTGGTGTGATTATAGATGATAAATTAAACTGGAAGTCTCATATAAATCATATACATAACAAAATTTCAAGAAGTGTCTCAATCTTGAGTAAAGTAAAACACATTCTGGACCACAAATCACTCCACATTCTCTATTGTTCCCTGATTGCACCGTATTTGAATTACTGTGCAGAGGTTTGGGGCAATACTTACAAATGTTCGCTATCATCAATCTTTATATTACAAAAAAGGGCCATAAGGATAATCCATAAAACTGGTTACAGAGATCATACAAATCCACTATTCTTAAAATCAAAAATTCTAAAATTCACAGATCTGGTTCATTTTCTCACAGCACAAATTATATATAAAGCAAGAAATAACCTGCTTCCTGACAATATTCTAAAAATGTTTTCTAAAAGGGAACGGGGATACAATTTGAGGGGGGAATTAAATTTAAAACATCCTCGTATCCGTACAACATTAAAAAGTTTTTGCATCTCTGTGTGTGGAGTGAAGCTGTGGAACAGACTAAGTAAAGATATGAAGCAATGTCCGAGCATGGCGCAGTTTAAAAAGCGGTTTAAGGATATGGTTTTTACAGGGTACAGGGAAAAGGTAGAGATTTGATAGGGTGTTCTTGTCTAATATTTTCATGTGTGTGCGCATGCACGGGTTTGTTGGTATGGGTATATGTATGTATGTATATACATATATATATACACATATATATACACATATATATACATATATATACACATATATATACATATATACACACATATATACATATATACACACATATATATATATATATACACACATATATATATACACACATATATATATATATATATATATATATATATATATATATATATATATATATATATATATATATATAAAAATTGTAGGTTGTGTATCCTTCAGGTGTTAATGGGGTTATTGAAAATGTGTATATGTGCGTATGTGTGTATATACGTATGTATGGATAGATAGAAACATATATGTGTATATATTAAAAAAAAATTACACATAACATATAATGTAATTGCAAGGAGGTATTTCTGTAGTCTATTGATACTAGATAGTGGAAAAGGGGTGGGATTAAATAAGCTTATGCTTCTTCCTGCTCCTTTTTGAACATGGACGTTATTTGGAGTTGTGGTTGCTCGTTTTCCTTTTGTTTGCTTTGTTCATTTGTCTCTTTTAATTCTATTTTTTTTTATACTTTTTCAACATGTTCAAAATAAAGATTCAATCAATCAATCAAAAACTGTTGTTGTGATTTGGCACCATATAAATCAAACTGAACTGAATGATCAAACAGCCTATTTTAAATGTTGATACTAACAGATCAGCAAAAAGCTGATAATATGAATTAGTTAACCTCAACTTCAGGGTTGGGGGAGCTGCAGGCCTCGAGGGCCAGTGTCCTGCAGGTTTCAGATGTGTCCTTGAGCCAACATAGCTGATTTAAATGGATAAATGACCTCCTCAGCATGTCTTGAAGTTCTCCAGAGGCCTGGTAATGAACTCATCATGTGATTCAGGTGTGTTGACCCAGGGTGAGATCTAAAACCTGCAGGACACCGGCCCTCGAGGCCTGGAGTTGGACACCCCTGCTCTACTTGAATCACTAATTTAGATGGTGGGAGTTAAATAGTAAAACAGACTGGTTCTTATAGTGCTTTTCTACTATATCTGTAGACTGTATTATCTGACACGCTGGCCTCTTTAATATGAGCGTCCACCTTTATAATGGAGACATGGATAATAGAAACCCTGGAAATTCAACAAGGTATAGAAGGCAGTGTTCATGTCTGGTGTGTGCTGCCTGAATCTTTGCTTTGAAGCAAGCTCTCTGCGGCCTCCTGCTTCATTTCATGACATCATAAAAGGGCATGGCCACCCCCATGTCATCAAATAAGGATACAAGCTTTGTACGAGGCATCATATAAGGACAGAGAGGGTAAGAGTGGGATCCCTGCCAACATCATCCTCTGCCTGCCAGATGTACACACAGTAAATCAGCCAACACACCCACACACACAAAGACACAGTTCTGCATCATGAACGTATACACATGCAGTGAGAGGCAGCTTCGCTTCCAAAACACATTTACAGACATTACAGTGACTTGTGAAAAACACTGACTCCTCAATATATAACATTTAGCAATAATAATTTACAGTGTAGATATTTCTGTGTGTGTGTGTGTGTGTGTGTGTGTGTGTGCACGCGCATGTTTCAACACTGCAGGAGCTGTTTGATCCTCATTGACCCTCTCTTTTTCCTCCCTCCTTAACAACACTTCCTGGTTGGAATTTCCCAAGCAGGTATCGTGCACACACACACACACACACACACACACACACACACACACACACACACCATCTGCTCTCAGTTCACACACAAACACGCACACACTTCTAAAATCAAGCATGTGGATGTGAAAATGCACATATACAAAATATTGACATTTTATTTTGCATTTTTACATTTCCTCATTTCCAGTATGATTCAAATGCTTACCACCATAAATAAAGCCAACCGCTGAGCCGACGTGCTGGCCAGCAATGTGTCAAACTCTGGCTGCAGCTGTCAAACACTGTATTTTCAATGTTCATAACACATGCAGTGATACTCAAAAGTGGGCTGATAGATCAAATGTGCAGCGCTGCAGGAACTCAGTGTTCTGCCAAAGAGCAGGTCCAGCCAGTGATGGCGTAACGGCGGGAATTGGAGGTAACTTTGGTGTTAGCTCCACATCTGTTGCTGTTTCCATCCAAGTAACCAACGCTTAGATGGAAACAAGTCGTACTGCCCAAAACAAAGAGCTGGGTGGAAGTGCATGACTTAGGATTGCCAATAAGACACATTTTGATTACTTGACTTGTCTTTCTCCATCAAACTGTTTAATTAAAATTCATAGCTTAATGTTTCCTTCCTCTATCAAGTTATTACACCTGAAATCGTCTACTGCTGCTGTTTCACAATAAAAGGATTCAACAGTGCTTTTAATGTGAAGCAGTCAAATTTTACCACGACTGACTTTTACTGAATTGTGACTTTAAAGTTTCTGTGTTATTCTGACATTTAAGGTGCAACACATTTACGCCTCCATGTAACACAACCATGGAGTGTTTATTAAAGATAGACATAGCCACCAAAATATAACCCACTGGTTGCCATCTTTGTGTTCTGAAATCACAGCCGCCTTCTTCTTCCCCCTCACAGCTGCCAAGTACTTATTCAAAAGGGGGCATCTTATTCTTTGCATTGCCTTTCTAATATTGTAGGGATTAAACCTTTCAAAATAAAGTGCTTTGATGCAACTCTTGCATTGTTGACACTGCATTCAAAGCACAGCCTGCTTTGTCCTCCTCTTTGATTCCCATATAGCTATGTTTTGTTTAGTAGGACTTGGAGCTACTAAAAGACCATGATTTCATCAAGAAAGTCTTAAGTGACTGAGAGTCATTTTTCTATTGATTCCAAGGTCTTTTTCAATCCAAGGGAGCTGCTCCCTGTTGGCTATTGAAAAGAATGCATTTCTGCACTGGCTTAGGTTTTTAGAGCCAGAGGCTACTTCTATATTTTATTTACAGCCTGTGCACAGACTACAGACCAGGTTAAAGGAACTGAATTCTTAAGTCCACCTCTGACAGAGGCTGCCTTGAAGCCCCTACCTATACTCCAGACAGTTGGTGGCAGGTGCACCTCCACCCAGAGGGTTTTTATCTGAATTTAAATGAGCTGGAGTGTGTTTTAAACACTACGAATAGATGCTGGCATATTTTGACATCATCAGTCTTGGTTTCACACAGAGGCTATAACATTCAATGAATTGCACTAAAGCTCCAGATGCACTCTTTTAATGTGTAACTCTATTAACAATTTTAGCAAGTCTAAAGCACTTAAGTAAAGCAATCACCCAAATAGTTGTGCATTTTATGCTGTATCTTTTCATTAGTGTTATTATATATGTCCTGCAAACGCACATACACACACACAAAGCCACACTAAATCATGTTACAATTTTGTTGCCTGCCGCAGCAGAACTCTGGGAAAATACTGATTTCATGATGTTGCTGCAACCTCTCATCCTGCAGCCTAACACACACACACACACACACACACACACACACACACACACACACACACACACACACACACACACACACACACACTCAACCAGGGAGCTCTGGGTTGCATGGAGGCGGTTGCTAGGTAACAAGCATCCTCTGGCTCCTCCTACACATGTAGAAGTGTGCTGCACACACACCCTCAAAAACACAAGGACTCAGACTCACATGCACCCACACAAACACACACACAGTAAAAACCATGACATAATGAGAGCGGTGACAGTGTGACGTCCTTATTTCCACATGAACTGTCCAAAACAGGATCTGCTTCTTCTGCAGAGGATCCGAGCGAACACTAGAGACACACACTCTTCTATTCAGAAATTCAGCTGACACCTGAATCCAGATCAGTTGAGCTCAGCTGTTCAGTTCATTACCACGTTTTTATACTCATCAATTACCGTATCAGCTATAGCCTTTCTCTCTTTGCCTTCAGCCCGTACTTGAGGCTGGTAGCGAGCGCACTGCCTGTGCATTTAAATAACTCTCTAACAGCCCGATCCTCATTTTCAGGGGAGCCCCGTGCAAAGCAACGCAAAGGGGAGCGCTAAGTCATTAAAACAGAAGGCGGTGCAATTATAATCATAGACATGCAAGCAAAACACAAACACATTAACTCATAGAAATGACACACCAGGGATAAACAACAGCGTTCGCGCTACAAATGAGTGATTCTAATTTAAGTTTTTGTGGTGTGTTATTTCAGTCAAACACTGCTACATCAAACAGGCCATAACTGTGGGTGTAATAAAAAAGAAAACATCAAACAAAGCAGTGAAAAATTCAATCGGTTTTGTAATATGAAGCGGGAGTTATAGAAACACAACACAATTAAAAGTCATTTGTAGTGCATGGGCACTGTGTACTCCCCAGGTGGTTGGCAACATATGGCTGGTTGTTGCCAGATTAAATCAGAGACACCAGAAACCTCCTTGTGATCACTCTGGTTGATAGCAGGTTGTCTTGGTTACCCATAGTTTCCATGGAAGACGCCAATTTGTCTCCAAACACTTACCTACTACTGGCAGAGCGAGGGAAAAACACAAATTTTGCCTTAATGCCACCGATATATGAAAAGGGACACGTTTCACACTGAAGGCTAACGATCTCGGTTTCCTGTTTCCATAGCTAACAGTTACCATCGCAGCAGGCAGCCTGCTACCAGCCAAAGCAGTCACGAAGACCTCAATTTCACCCAGCAGTCTCCAGCCAGTTACTGTGGCATCACTGCTAATGTGGATATCAAACATTTAAAATTGCTCATGTTTTCGTTTTAATAGGTTCTTGCCATACATACTGGGTCCAGCAAAGACTCCCATAGGTCCCACAGGACAGCTTTGGAAAATGTGACATGAGGACATCAGACTTTTAACTGAATTTGTTTTTAGGTTTTACAGCTTTTCTTATGTCATTCATCCTACACCAAAGGAATTAAGTGATAGATAAACAATAAAGTGACAGAAAAGCATCTGTTTCTCACTATCAACTATACGAATATCTGTTTCTCAGTCGTTCTAAAAAAAAAAAACTGACTTTTTTCAAAAAAAAAAAAAAAGAAAGAAAAAAGAAGCATTGAAAACAAAAACAAAGGCTGAAATCTGTTTTATAATTACAGGACAGTCCAATTACAGAGCTTTGTTTCTTACAGTTTAAGCCCAAAGAGCCATGCTTACAGATTTGTTTACTACAGCAGTGTTTCTTTATCATGTTGAAAAACTGAGAATTACTCTTGAAATCAGGCTTTCTTTAAAAAAACTAAACAAAAAATAAATAAAACCCTTTTTGACACCAGGAAGGAAAAAGTGGAGTTTAACAGGAAGAAACTTGCAACAGAACCTGGCTCAGGGTTAAGGCAGGGGGACGGGACAAAAGGCGGGGTGTTAACCTGTAGGAGACCATTTGGTTTTACCTGTCAGGTAAATTAAAATGACCTATGGCTGAAACATTCACGACAAACGCAGCAGTTATCATTATTAAATTAGAATGAATGAAGTAAAACAGGTTAAAACAACTATTTATATCTGATCACTATCACTTGCCACCCAGTTGACCCCCTCACCATCACTGTCACTCAGGGTGTTGCCATGGGACAGTCTGATTGATTGACAGCAGCACTGTGAGAAAGCGACAGTCAATGATTGCTCTCAGCCCGACCACACATGATGGATGCATCGTAATGTGATCAGAAGAATGGAAACAAGCCTGTGTCAGTGTAAATACACGACCTCATCGTGAACACCCGCGCAAGCTAAGCATGCACATAGCAGGTACACACACACACACACACACACACACACACACACACACACAATGATGAGCATTGTTCACAGTGTGCCAGAGGAAGTCAGAGGTGCAGCCGGATGAATTCATTTACTATAAATACACACATCACAGCCTCGCTAACTCTCCACTCTCTCACACACACACACACACACACACACACACACACACACACACACACACACACACACACAGAAGAGCACAAACACTAACAGAAGCATCTCTGTGTGCTTCCTCGCACACATGTGATCCTGACACTTCTGAGGCCTTCAGCAGGGCAGGCAGGATGAGAGTGGAAGATAAAGCACAGGATGGAGGAACACAAAGGGTGTGTGTGCTGTCTTTGTGTGTGGCTGTGATACACTGGCTGCCAGATGAAGCCAACAACCCAGCCAGTCTTTCTCATTCTGTTACCTGATCAGTTACTGCTGCTTCCTCTCTCATCTTCAAACCTGCCTCCTTTTCTCTCTGGTTTGCATCTTCTTCCTGTCCTCTGTACTTCCTCCCTTCCTTTCCTTCCTTCCTCCTTTCCTTTTCTTCCGCTTAAATCTTCGTGCTGACACGTTCTTCTGGATGATCTCCTCCTCTATTGTATTTTTTATAAATATACTGTGATAAGTACTACTTTCCAGTGATTCTGAGGAGGACCGCTGTTATTGAACTGGGCCTTATCTCCTAGCATGAGTGGCTAACTGAACTAATGCTACAAAGCCTGAACACCTGCAGATATCAGGAGCAGGCGGAGAACAGTTGTCATCGTCTCTGGTTAATGATAAACAGTCGGATTCTTACATAAAGCGCGTTATACAATGTGGCTCATTCAACCATTTGTGTTATTCAACCCAACTGTATTATTTAACACTATTCAGTGGGCTGAACATATAGATAATCAGCTAAAGCAGCAGCTACGATGACCAATGACACTTTAACATTAAGTAATTCTGAAGAACTGACATGAGTCACCACTGAGTCATTGCTTTCACCGCGCTGTGAGCTACCTGGTTATGCTTTGCCTCTCTGGAAGGATGGTGATCAGTGGGCTCTGTCTATGTGCTGGTGGTCTGGGTCTGCTTTCTCCTCTACGGTTCTCTTGCTGCTCGTTCCAGGACAAAGTTTTCTTGTTCTTTCTTGTCTTTAAGTTGATAACATTGCCACAATACAGACCATCACCAGCGTTGACTATCGATATTTGGATACCCATGAAACACTCAGAATACCCACAATGCAATACTCTTTGTCAAAGGCTTCAGCAGGTACTTTCCATTCATGTTGGGGTTAACATGCTACTTTAATCTTGCACCACGTATATTCTTCAGTAATGCAACTATTACCTGCGTGATGGGCTGACGTCACCTACCCTGTGTTCTCGCGCTACACCCAGTTGACTTGTGTTTGTGTAGCAGGAAGTGAAAAGTAATAGAGCAGCCCATAATATGAAATATGAATCACTTTCAGTTTTATTGAAAACAAGGCCAATAACATGCACCCAGGCCAGAAACAGCTGCTGCTAACTAAAACAGCAATCATCTTTATTTTCAACAGGTTTCAAAGGTTTGTGATGAGCAGTCAGTAATAACAAAGTCCTGATTCAATCCAACAAACATCAGCTGACTTTGGTCAGTGAGCAGATGGTTTTTGCCAGGCCTGCCGCACTTTGTGTTTCAAACACAATTCAGCTGCAAATTCTAATTTTGGTGACCGTTAAGTTACACATGAGGGACATATGTTCAATGTATATACATACAGATGTTTATTACATTTTTTCCACTCATGTGTACCTAGTAATACAATGTATAACTAGCGGTATACTAGTAGAACACACTTGCTACTACATTCATGTTAAGTTAGCTTGTGCAACAGCCTGGAGGTTCACTGTGTCACCACAATGTAACATACAGTTGGAATGGGAACTTATATTTTTTCTGTGTGTGTGTGTGTAGGCACAACATTTGGATGATGAATACTGATTACCTCTAAGCTACAGATTCATATTTGCTCAGCTGCACACACACACACACACACACACACACACACACACACACACACACACACACACACGTGACATCAGAAGCAGGTAAACAGGAAGACGGCTGATTGAATTAGAGTGGAAAGACTTACTAGACCATCTGAGAGCAAAGGACAGCGATGGATAAGGAGGAAAGGCAAAAAGAGATGGTGGGACAGGAAGCACTGATACAGAAAGTGATTATGAGGCAATCTGATCAATGCAGGCTTCAGCACACTGCATTATTCCTGTGTTGTTAAACAATAATACAAGTTTTCACCTACATTAGTCTTAATATATGGTGACAGCTTGACATATGAAAGCTTTCATCATTATCTGTTAGCCTCCTTTGTCATTTGTGAATGCCATTTATCTACACCATTTAGCTAAGTGTTAGATGGAAAACTGTATCTGCCAAGAAACCTGACTGTAATAAGAATGAAAGTGGAAGTGGCTTTACACCATCTGGCTGTAATAACCAGCATTTACAGAATTTAAAAGGGTGAAGTAGCCAAAAGTGCAAAAACTCCAGAGTCACTTACTGTAAGTGTACTGCTTGAAAATAGAAACATACATTTTTCATTTTCATGTTACATGTTCGCATCCTTTTAAGAGTAAGACAAAAAATGACTCCACAAACAAAACACTATGTTTTTAGCTTAACCAGTTAGCTAGCTAATGCTGCTAGCTAATGCTGCTAGCTAACTGGTTAGCTGTACCAATGACTTCGTAGCTCTCATTTGTCCAGAAATAACTCACATTTCTCTGCCTGTCTCAAAAATCAAGAACTCATTGTTCAGAATAATAACCGTAACAATAATTTCAAAAATAAACTGGCCCCATTTTCACTGTGTAATTATGAAAAGCAGGGGTGGAGAATACAAAGTTAGCATGGTAAGAGCCACAACAGACACATTAATGGGGAATATGCAGCTTGAAATGAACTGTAATTATCTCTCTGCCTAATGTATGTCATTTTGCCTTTTATTTAGAAACGTGTTTTTATGTCTTTTTTTTCATGCTAAAATGTTATACCTAAACTCACAAATGATTAGAAGATGAGATGACTAGAAAGCACGTGATGGTGCGCTCTACTGTACACTGCAGGCTTTTCCTGGGACACTGGGTTTGTTTCCATTATTATCTGCTATTTATACACCGAGTGAAATTCTAACCCCGGCTTTGACCACTCACACACACACACACACACACACACACACACACACACAGCTTAACATGGGAGGCTGTCTCCATGGATACGAGAGTGAAGTCCTGCTGAAACAGGATGGGGAGCACTGGGATCTGTGGGCCATCCCTGCTGGAACTTTACCAACACCAACCTGAGAGGGAATGTCTTCTATCTTAGACACAAAATGAAGGAGTGGATCCCACTGAGTGGGATTTAAAGGGGTGAAGAGTGCCATAAACTCCTTAAATATGTTCAGGGTGAAGGAGAAAATTCTGTACACCCAATAGCGCCGATACAGCGACACCAAATATCGATATCTTGTTAAATAAATGCAAACTCTGGGCTCATCTCTTGCACCACCATCCTGAGATAAGCCATCCAACACTGGACGTAGCGTTTTAAAATTTTGTGTGATGGTAGACACCGATGACATCTCGAGCTTATTTAACTTTGGTGAAAACTGGGTCACTTTATCTTACCCACAGTTTTTTATGGATGGTTCTCAAACTTCACAACATTATACTGAGCCTAGGTTGGTGAAGCAATTATGGTCATCACCAGTGATAACCTAGGCTGGGTTAATAATGGTCACTTATGGGCAGAAAAATTAAATTCTTCATGCACTGGGACTTTACTGTCCCATGTATTTCTAACTGGATAACAACAAATCCCTCAGCTAGAAACAGCAGAAGGCTTTGCAACTGTGTTTATGTCCATATTAAAGAAATAATCAGTCAGATGAGACGTCTCCGTGTCACGCGCAGCAGAAAGCGTGCTCCACGCAGACGTGGAAATGACAGACATGTTTTTTTAAACATTTCTATTAGCAGAGCTGAGCATGGAGCACTCCTAAACTGCTTAAGGCTCCGTCTGTTTATGACTGCCGTTCCAGCGCTTCTTTTCTCTAAACACTTTTGCTCGCGATGAGTTTTAACAGAACAAAGTGGATGTTCGTCAGCAGCAGGCCAAGAAAAGACTGCTAGGACGGCTCAGCTGCTTCCAAAAACTGCAACAAAACAAGGCCAACTATGTGTTTTATGTTTTGATTACGCTCGCTCATTGGACCTTTGATTCAAAATGCTTCAGCTGCCACAGTCTGACGACACCGGTGCTCTATGGTTACCTAGCAACAGGTTTTTCACCTGCTATCAAGGTTATCTCCCTGATGGTTAACAAGTCTGCACACACACACACACACACACACGTGTACGCTTCAGTATGTCACGCACATTCTTTAAAATCAAGTAAACTCTCTTGGTCTGCTTCTTGTTAGCTTGATTTTAAAATTTCCAGCACCACATTTTTCCCATGTATCGCTGTCATGGCCTAATCTGATGTTTATTTTCCTTTTTGGTTTCTTTTTTTCTGTTTTAAAGGTCGTGTTAGATGGTTTGACTGATTTGCAGCAATGATGTTTTGGTTGAATCAAGAAAGGCCCAGATGTGTCTAACATGGGACGCTGTCGCTCTCTGTAGGGTTGGGCTATACATTCAAGTTTTCCACTTTTAGTTCAACAAACTGGTTGCCAGTGTATCTGTGGAGGTGTGTGCGCAGCTGAAAAAGAATGCAATAAATCCACAAAGTCCTTGTAGGCATGGTGAAACATCGCTGTTTACTCATATGAGAGTTTGGGGTTGTCACCTTGTCACCAGTGATGACTTTAACCTTAGCGAGCTGAACCAGGAAGTTCAGTTCCTGAGATTAAAAGTGTCTTTTGTCAGAGTGCTCTGGGAAACATTATGGAAGAAACCAGACTTCCTGAAGAAACCCTGGGCTTACAACTACAAACTACATAGAGCCTGTGTAAGGTAGCTTAAAACACATTTAATCCCTGAGATATCTCAATATGAGAAAGAGAATTGCAGATTGCATGTATCAGCCACTGTGTTAATTAGAGGTGGGAATCACCATACATCCCACGATACGATATTATCACAATACTTAACGCACGATACGATATTATTGCAATTTTTTAAAAATATTTTGCGATATTCAGATTCTGTACATAAAGGTAAACTTTATCAATATTCATTTTATCTAATATCAAAGTCTCACACTCAGTCTTTCTCTCATTTCAGTCAGTTTTATTGTTTGTATTACAGTCTAGTCCAACTTAACTGAATGCAACCATCTGGTACAATTGTAGCTATTCTGAACTATGCAATTTATGAAAACTATGCAGCCCATTCAGCAACTGAAGAATTTGAAAGTAAATTAAAAGAAAATATAATTTTACATTAAATAAAAACGTTTTACACTTAATTAAAATAAAACATGTCTTAAATTAAAATAAGTAAACTGTCATGTTTATTGCTGCCATAAAAAAAGTTAAACACATTTGGACAGTGTCAGGATTCCTGCTCAGAAAAAGGATCAACATGCTCTGAAGTCAGAGCACAAAAACTTTTTTTGTAACAAAATATCGATTTCTGCTGTCCCTGTATCGATACATTATTAGCAAACAAAATATCACGATACTACACAGTATCGATTTTTTCCCCACCCCTAGTGTTAATGAAGTAGCTCTGTCAGCGCAACTCTTTGGGATTCAACTGTAAGAAATAAATGTCTCAAATTACAGAAAAACTCCCAGCATCTCGATGCGCAGACTGTCTGTTAATTATATAAGAGAAAGCTTTTTAAATTTAATTCAAATTGTTTATTCATGTATTTATTTAATCATTTTACTGTGGACACACTGTAAAAAAACAGACATTCCTATAGTAGATATTGGGATATAAAACTTCTCTGTCATTTAACTGTCATTACTGTAGTATGAATGGCTCTGAAGTAGGTTATCAGCATGTATGAAAATACAGCTAAAAGTCCATAATGTATGCGCTACTTCACATTTTCCAAAGCTGTAAAGTGAGCTGACTGAAGACTGTGCAGGGCCGATTCTGGGCCTTAGATGATCTGTATCAACTGATCTTTACTTATCAGCTTATCTTCAAGTATGATGACGTTTTACAGCCTGACTTAAACTAACAATTTGGTCAGTTGCAGATGCAGATATTTTACTTTTTGTTTGTTACTATTTATTCTCTGGAAATCTTCATCTTAACTGATATCTGAACCGCTTTTCAGGACTTTATCACACTTTTTAAACATTCAGCCAGAGCAAAAACCAATGTGACACAGTAGCTAAAAATCGGCCACTAACATTCGTAAATACCATCCTATTTGCAAGTATGGTGATACTGTCAAGTACTGATCTGATATCAGTGTTAACCCTCTCAAGGCAGGCGTTGCCGATTTGCAACAGTTAAAAACTAACAACCTGATTACCCCACATACATATTTTATGAGTTTTTTTACTCAGAAGTACCACTGCAGGACCTGGTTGTGCATTAGCAACAAAAAGATTAAATTGAGCCAGAGAGTGTTCAATGAATTACCTATATTTGTCACTCCGAGGAACTCGACTTAAATATTCCCACCTCTGTATAGTAAAAGTGAGAGCGAACAACAGGAAGAGAAGCGATTGCAGTGTCAATGGAGATTTTGAAGATCACTTGATCACAGCTTGTGGTTAACAAGCTGATGAAGATCCCCTGCTGATCACATCCATACTTACATGGACTCACATACTGCTTTCTTACTACAAACCACGTTCACCCACTTATACAGGAACTCATACATCGTTTAGCTGTTACCTTTTTTAGCACTTTTTCTCACTATACAACTCTCACTCTGAAGAATGTATCAGGGACAGTTTGGGGTTCAGTATCTTCCTCAAGGCCAGTTCAACCTGTCGGGTGGAGGAGTTGAGTTTCAGTGGGAGCAGTACTCCCTCTCTCTCCTGATCCACAGACAAACCGCACATGGAGTCCAGTTTTATATGAAGTCACATTAACATTTTGGTGGATTAAAAACCTTTAGTTAATTATGGGGGGGGGGGCATAGCCTCAAATGTCGATACAGCGGATAAATAAAAGCAGAGGTTCTTCATAAGGAGTTGAGAACGCTGATCTCGGTGGAATAACCGCTTGCTGAAAGTCAAGAGATGTTTACACCTGTCACGGCGGGGTGCGCCGATGTGTGCGGAAACAGGACCCAAAAGCAGATGATGACGAGGAATAGTAATGATTAACAGAAAAGTGAACCTTTATTGCGATGACGGCAGGAAATGAACCAAGAGACCAAAGCAAACAGGCAAAACACTAAGAAACAAAACACTAAAGGTACTAAGACCAAAAACTATAACTATGACCGAGGTGGAAAATAAACAGGCTAAGACTATGACTGTAACTCTGGTGAGAATAAACAGACGAACTGACAATGGCATGAAGAAAACAAAAGGCTTAAATACAGACATGAGGTGATCAGGGGAAGTGGCGACACATGGGGGAAAACAGCTGACAGACATAAACCTAATGACAGGACCAGGAGAGGAAAGCTAAATACAATGAACAAAGAACACATGACATTGTCAGAATAAAACAGGAAATGACAACACAACTTAACAGACCTAATATGTGATGAAATAAATAGAAAACCCCAAAACATAGAAAACCCAGGAACAATAACTGCCTAAACTAAAGGCAAATAGGAAATAACACAAACTAATAACATATCAAAAAATACAAAGAAAACTCAGAGTGCTGGGTCGGAGACCCAGCCTGTGACAACACCGAAACATGATGTACCGCATGAACTCGTGCCTCGCGGCCTCTTGCTCCGAGCTGATTGCCGTTTTATTACGTCTTCACTTGTCTGCCTGGAGAAATAAACACAATGAAGTCCAAGCGCAGACACAGACGCAATTCCGATCCCCATATACTTAATACCCACGCAGACGGGCGAGAGCACTCGGAGGCAGAGAGAGGCTTACAAAGGACCACAACACACCCAGGGGACGGTCACATGGCTCGCTGATCAATAGAGACCATGTGTCTGCTGGGCAGAGATCTTTCCCTTCTCTCACACTTCCTCTCCACTGCTCCCTTCCTTACTTGCAGGCAATCTCTGTCATTATCTTCCCAACACTACTTGTGTTTTCCTCTACGTCCACCATTACTTTTGCCAACCCTTCCATCTAAATGACCCATCCTCTCTCTCTTGCTTCTGACCTGCTTCTCTCTGACCTTCAATTAACAGATTCTAATCACCCGTGGCCAATTTTCCAGCCTCCCAATGTGACCTCGAACAAAGACTCCTGCACGTGTAATAAAACACAAAATGATCTACTTAACAGTCTAGGACGTACTCCACCAAGAAACTCTGATCACTCCACCAGAGCCGATTTATCTGAGAACAGGAGATTCACAAATACTGTGCATTGGATGACGCTTGAAACGAGAAGCAAATTTACAGCAGTTTCCAACTTTTAGTATTGCAGATAAGCTCCTATAATAAGGCACAGTGCACCTCACCTGAAATCTGAACTAAGTGTGAGATTGTTAAATAAGTGGCAGTAAATCTGGGCCAGTATGTGCTAAATCACCCAGAACAGGATTGCTGATTTGGCATTACTCAGTAATTCCTTCATAAGGATGAGAAAGAGAGATTTCCTGCACAGGCAGCACTCCTGTTCCCAAAAGCCTGATAGGAACATATATAGGAACATGTCTTATGGTCCAGTATCTCATCTATACCGTGTGAACAGCCTTTGTTTTTGATCTAAGTTGTGCCGTGATATTGTTGGCAACATTAGCATCTTCTCTTGCTGCAGCTGCGTGCATACATAAGACATAAATGTGCAATTGGCCGAGGCTTTTTAGCTTTTTCTACAACATTATTGTCATCAGTAAGTGAGCTGAGTGTCTGACCTTAAGCGAGACTAAATCAGATTACTGGTTAAAGGCTGTTAAAGGCAAAAATCATGAGTGGCATTTAGATGTAATTGAAAACAGAAACAAGGCCTTTTAAGTGAAGTGTATCAGGAAACAGGATAAATGCAAAGCTAATAGGGAATCCTGCTGCTGTTAGACATTAATAAATCATCTTTCAGGCTGTATCTGACTGTTTGAAGTATTTGTTTGAAAGGTAAATATGATTAAGAGGTTAAACGACACTCGGATTCTTCTGGAATAACTAAGCGTCTCTGTAAGGTGCGGCGGTGCTTCGAGCTAAACACGCGTCAGGATGCTAACATGCAATGTTCATGTTTACAGTATTTACCTCCATACTGTGTGCAAGCGTCAAAAGACGGTTGTAGCTCTCTAAAAACGGGATTCAAACAGGAAGTGTCCCAAACTCGCTTTCTGTTAAATGGCCATCAGGGGGCGATCTATGTGGATATAAAAAGGAACGTAACAGACAAGGACGGGGAAACTGCTTACTTCAATTTTTAACGTTAAATCCTGTGACAGGTCAAGTAGCTTACTAACGTTACTAACATTAGCTTAGGCGTGGATATAAGTGTGGTCATTAAAAACATCTTAGCTTGAGGAATATGGCTGATTTCACCACAGCGATACCAACTGTGTTCAAAAGAAAATGGAAATATTTCAGCATAAAAGTGCAAAGCACATTGACAGCTGACTCTGCTTGAATAATCATTCAAGAAGCTACAAATATGGACCGTCACAGTGGGTGGTAAAAACATTCATGGTCCCCAGTGGAGCTCGGATTGTTCGAATGACTTCTTCAAATCAAATCAACTGAAGTGTTTGCTCCATGATCATATATAATATTCCATAAACTGTGCTGTGTTTCAAAGTGATGAGCTGCAGGGGAAAAATCACGTGGTTCTCATTTTTGTATCCTTACTGTCTGCATTGTTAACATCACCCAAGCTAAATATCAGCACGAAAAATGTGAGCAAGCGGTCGACCGCCACCTGCAGCACGAAGCGGCCTAACAGAGACGGACGCGTACCATCAAAACTGCAACAAACACTAGGTTCATCGGAAACACTTTTTCTGTTTCGAGTGGATATGAACAGACGAAAGATGTTTAACAGGAAAATAACTGAGATTACACTGTCAGATTTAAAAGGCGCTGCTTGCTTTGTTTTGAGACAGTCTCTAGATTTTTCAACAAGTTTCCAAGGTGTCACACGACACCTGTCATCATTCGCTGAACAACGACGCTGAGGATAAAGCAAATCACACTCGAAATGCACTAACAGACGCCATATTTGCCGCAGACTTGCGGGCGTGGGGGCAGGTAGTGAACAGAGCTGAGCAATTCTGCTCACCATGTAATATTTATTTAAGTAAAATTTGAATTCGAACCTTGTTTTTTATTGTTAATGACTGATAAAAGAGCAAAGTGTGATCTAGATCCTTTTCTTCTTTTGAACTGGGGCGTACCAGTCCAAAACCAGTCTACATGATGCAGTTGTATTGACATTGAGCACACTCTGGCTGATCATCCATCCACTTCATTTATATTTGACTTTTTGAAAAAGTGACAGTCGTACAGTAAATGGGGCTAAATGCACACACGCAGACACACGTGCAAATGCGTGCACACTAATCTAATGGTGTTGATACTGCAGCTAAGCTGCCGTCTATCGACTTGAGAGAATCTCATTATTGTCAGATTAAGCAGCTCTGGAGCAGTGTAGTCTGTGCCACAGTCAGGACTAAATGCAGTGAAAGTAAAGCCCCCAAATCCCGTGGAAGCTCCCCTCATTAGATCAAGACAGAAGAAGAAGAAGGGAGACTGAGACAGGAAGTTATTGAGAAGGGACAAAGTAACAGGTCATGTTTTGTAGGTTTCGTGTCAGGACTCTGCTTGAAACCACATAAAAGTATCCAAGGATGGTCAAAGTGAGGCTGTTTAAGCTGATTACTGATTCCTGTGTGTGCTATAAAGTAAACTCTCGTGGCTTAAACATGATTTTGTCAGGCGTCACTGTGAGTCGCGCTGCTTTGTAGTGTGTGTTTGTTTGAGTGCTACAGTTGACTCGGTGGCCTCTCTTCCAGCACACACCTCAGGGCAGCTCTGTCATTACCATCCTGAACAGACAATGACCACTTCGCACACAAACAGGGACACACTTATACACACACAAGCCAGAAATTAGGCTAACCCGCCGTCAGACCACAGTTTCCACTCTGTTCACCCAAAAATTACCAACCGGCTGTCTTTTGCAGGCAAATTTTCACACACACGTACACACAAACACACACACGTACACTGCATAGAGTGGTTACAGTATGAACTGACTCTAAATTGCGCACATTTAGAGACGCACAAACACACGCAGACAATGCACTGCCTGGGAGTATGTTGCATTTGACAAACACGTGCAAACACAAGATGCAGCTTCATACACATGCAGTAAAAACAGTTCACAGTCAGCACCTGGAGGACATGTTAGTCACAGGGCGTCATTATGTCTTCATTCTGACTTCCTCCATCACAGGAGCCACATGTTTGTCATTGGGGAAAAAAGGGAGGGAAGCTGGGGGAAAGGGGGAGGAAGAAGAGAGGATCTGCTGACTGGTAAAGTACAGAGTGAAGGAGGAGACAGAAGATGGAGGAGGGAGGAAAACAAGACTAAACAACAACAAATTATTGCCTAGAAAATGACCTGCATGTTCAGTTACAGCTATCCAGCACCCACAAACTTATGTCCAGTTTTTATGCAGACTGTAACGTCTGTGGCAAAGCTTACTTTATAACCGTGTCTTTTCCCATTACGCACAGTGAAATCTTTATTTCTCACATCTTCCTGTCAATACCAAAGAACGGTAGCTCAATTCCAGTTACACTGTGGCACAACTGGAGACGTAACCCAACCCCAGTCCTTGTTTGTGGCTTCACAGTCAAAGCTAATTGTCATGTTTGCTACGTTAGAACATGCTAACACTAAGGATTTACTGTTTTGGGCAAGCACATATCTCACAGCTCCCACAGACTGAAGTCTGCCCAACAACTTTGGCCAACTGGTGTAACAGAGCCTGACCAGTAGGGATGGGTACCGGTGTCCGGTGCCATGATGGCACCGGTTCTGACATAAACGGTAGTAACCAGACCGAAAAGCAGCGCACATTTCAGTGCTTTATTTCGGTGCTTTTTTTTCCTGAGCTGTGATACACTTCTAGCCAATCATTTTACGTTTCCGAGGATAGTAGGCGGGGCCAGGTACGTACGTTCTTTTAGAGCAGAGCTACAGATTAAAAATGTCCAAGGCGAAGCGGTCAAAAGTCTGGCTGTACTTCACAGCAAAATATGCAAACTCAGCAGCAACAAGTGCTTTAAGCTGATACTGTGATACTGTCAAAGGAGGTAACACCAAGAATCCGATGAAACACCTGGCGACGCATAGCGTTTTTTTTAAAAGCCGAAAAATGCGCCGTATTTGATAGCTTGCTGCGAGACCTCACACCGAGCACATCTACTGCGGGTGTGGTGCCTGTTATGCAACATCCCCCAAAAACACGAAGAACAGAGTCCTGGCCCCTAGCCCTGCCAGTGTAGCAGAAATGATGAGGATGATGATGCAGCAGCAGCCGTTCTTCTCTGCGTGAGTAGCTTAATGTTGTTCGTGTGTAATTTACGTTGAGTAGGCTAACCACGTTATTACATTAATGCATGTAAGGTGAACTAGCAAACACCGTCGTAGCTACATGCGGCTGACCTCTTGTTTGATGGCAGATACTCCCTTCACCCTGGCCAAAAAGGCTAAAATGACCAAAGAAAAAGTGGAAAACAGTTAAACATGAGAGGTTTTTGGACAAAGTTTGTGTTTTTTCCATTGATTAAGCACTGCTTCCAGCCAAGAGTGATACCATATATGCCCCATAGCTGCAGAAAAGGCTAACATTGTTATCTTTTTACAAAAAAACAGCTGAACATGAGAGGTTTTTGGACCAATTTTGTGTTCTCCATTCTTTAAGCACCGGTTTGAGCACCGTTTGAGCACCGGCACAGTTTCAAAAGTACCGATTTGGCACCGGTATCGGATAAAACCTAAACGATACCCATCCCTACTGACCAGTGTAGGACTTTTAAGACCGATGCTGATACTGATATTCGGTGATTAAACATTTTTATGTAGATTGAGTGTTTTAATAGTGCTAACTAAAAAATAAATACATTATACATTCTGCAAAGTGTAAGAAATGACTTAAAACACACCTAACCTTATTTAAAACAACAAATCACCTTTTATTATTTACTAAACATAAATTAAGGAAAGGACTCGTGCTGTCATTTATCTGCTAAGACAGTGGTTCTCAAACAGTGGTACCCGTACCACTCGTGGGACGTAGGCGCCCTCTAGTGGGACACAGAAAGTCTCCAAAAAAATTTAAGATGTAATAATATAGCATGTTCTGACTGAGGGATATCTGAAAAAGTAAAACGCATAAATCTGATATCACTTCTAAAATAAATGAAGACAAGAAACTAAACAGCAGTGACGTTTGTAGGGTTACTGAAGTTGGGCTAGCTGGTATATAATGATGTGCTACAGGTCGCTAGCGACACAGCTATGTTAGCATAAACACAGTGAAGCTGGAGGATGAACGCTAACTTTTTTCCACTCGATAAAAGTTAGCGTGAGGGTTCCTGACGGTTAGGGACAAATGCAATCGCATGGCAGGATGCTGTAAAAGGACCAAACTTCAGCCAGGAGAACAACTGAGATAATCCATCCACAATACGAGGTTAGTCATTCATATACTGCTGCATGGGCTGGGCTGTAGTTACATCTAAGGTTTAAAAACTGAGCTTTAAAATAAACAGTGGTAATAAAAACCGAGAGAGGCCGACAGTGATCCCTGGCTTTTTTTTAGGGGCTTGTTAAGGTTAAACAGAACAAGATACGAAACATTAAAACGTGTTAAAAACACAACAGCCTTAATAAGGGTAGTTTGGTTTCATCAGGCCATCACTTAAAGACTGGATATCCCACCTGCTGTGAACGTTTTAATGCAGTACAGTTGTTATTATTATCACTTGTCACATCCTGTATATGACAGATGAAATAAAAAACATTCATGTAAGAAATAAAATTGTCTTGTGTAAACAGTATGTGGTGTTTAATAGGCCTGTGTTACTGTACTTTAATGTCGGTTATAAGGGCGGTACTTTAAGAGCCATATATTTTATGAGGTGGTACTCATTGTGAAAAGTTTGAGAACCGCTGTGCTAAGAGAAGTGGAAGATGGAAAAGAGCAGGAATGCAAAACAAGGCCAGGAAATGTCAACACACACAAAGACTGATCGAGTAGGGGAGGAAAAATTCCACTCAAGGCTGCGATGAGCTGAGTGAAAACAAGAAGGAGGGGGAAAAAGATAGAGGTGACAAATTCATCACAAGTGTGGCAGTGATCGCGGCAGTGATCGCGGCCGGGAATAAAGCAGCAGCGCGTTGGAAAACAGACTGGGAGCTGCAGGACTGAACACAACAGCAACAACAACCTCGCGCTCCCTCCCTTCACATTTTTACATCCTCAGTTATTCATCATCTGTCAATATCTCTTCTATATGCCTCTCCCTGCGTGTTTCACTGTTGTTCTTTGACCCTCTATTATACCCTAACAGCGTGGGCTCGGACTATTATGGGATACCGTGATTGCTCACTGCATTTAGACTGTGAGAGGAGGAGAGGGGGAGGTGGAAGAGAGAAATAAGGGAGAGACAAAGATAGAGACAGATTATTAAAAAAAACCTATATGACCTTTCACATAACCGTAGTTGGCCTTGGGGCATCTGTAAGACAGAACAAGGTGTGTGTGTGTGTCTGGCTTTCCAATGCAGCAGTAAATCTCCTCCTATATAACAGAAGGGCGAGGGCTGAAAGAGAGGAGAAGACAGAAGGACGGCTTGTCCCACTTTCACTTTGACCTCTGTCTGTCTGTCCCTCTTCTCCCTAATGGCACCGCACACATTATGAGAAGCTCCTGAAGGCCTTTTGATGCCTGGGACTGTCAGTGAGCTGTTTCCCCGGCGGCCATGCAGCCTCCCTGGGTATGACTCACAGTCTACACCACACCTCCTCCTCCCTTCTTCACCTATCATTCGCCACTCCAGCTGCATCTTCCCTTCCTCTGCTTCTCTCACCTCACCCTCTTCTCCCGTTTCTAATCCTCCCCTTTCTCCCAGAACTGCCACGCTATCTCTCTCATCCCCCCCACACCCCCACCCCATTTCTTATTCTTGTTTCTCTGCTCTCACCATCATCCTCTTAGTCCATCCCGCCTGGCCTGTAAACTCCCATTTCCACTTCTCTCCCAGCTGCTTCTCTTGCTCCCCTCTCTGTCATCCTCTTACTCGCTTTCCGGGCAGTGCCGCGTTATCTCCAGCTTTCAGGCTGGAAATTGGCTCTGGAAAACAGCCAGGACTTGGTTAAACGCCCCATCAGCCCCCCAACCAACCACACACATCCACACAAGCACATAAATACACACGTGCACAAGCACGCAACAAATCAAATCCAATAAAAGAATAATGGATGCAACAAGCAAATGGACACATGAAGCTGAGTATTAGCTGCTACACCTTCCGTTCTCACGTTGTGCTAGGGCTGCTCGATTATGGCAAAAATGATAATCACGATTATTTTCACTGAAATTGAGATCACGATTATTTGACGATATTTATTTAACCCTTTAAGACCTACTATAGAACCAAGTCCACCAGAGCTTATATTATTTTTTTTACATGCTGTAGTGCCATTTGTGGGAGCATTTCAAGTTGCTATACATCAATACAACTGTTATAGCCCATATTTTAATAATATGTATGCATTAAGTGCATAGTAACAACATAAATTGCAAAAAAGTGCAATAAACTACAAAAAAAATTGAAAATCGCTTTTGTTTTGTTTACATATATTTCTACTTGGAGAAATTTAAGAGGCTTATCCCTCAAAACTTTAAATACAATAAAGTTGCAAAAAATAGTTTCCCACCACAGGAAATTTATTTTGAGTGTCTTCATAGTTTTATTTTGGAGATACAGCAATTTTTATATACTGCAGGAAAAACAAAAAAACAATCCTATGATGCAAATTTGCAAAGAAAACAGCAGGTGCATCATTTCACTGTGGGAAGTGTTACGAACAGCTGATAGGAACG
Source organism: Aulonocara stuartgranti (assembly GCF_965226115.1). NCBI lineage: Eukaryota > Metazoa > Chordata > Actinopteri > Cichliformes > Cichlidae > Aulonocara > Aulonocara stuartgranti. The sequence goes on from NC_138942.1 coordinate 34,757,399, forward strand.
GCGAAGCCTGTTTCTGGAATATTATGTTTTTGTTCCTGCAAGCGCTTTTTATGCAATTTTTGCAAAGCTATATGTGGAAGGAAACCGTGACCGAGGACAAGCTGATGGCATCAGATGTAAGTACAACTCCTCCGGTTTCATATGCAAAACAAATTATTGCGCTAGCTTACACGGTTCAGGTTCTACAGGGATTTAAAAATAGTTACGCAAAACGGAGCGTGCTGCTCTGACCGGATTTAAAGGGTTAACAATGACTTTAAAAAAATAATATAAAATAGTGTGCAACACCACTGAAGTTTTTTTACCTCTCTTTTCAACCAACAGCAGTCACTCTCCTCTCCAAATAACTTCTGCTTAGCTTTCCGAGCTTCCCTCGGGTCCTCTTAACCAGCGGTCTCCAACCTTTTTTGCGCCACGGACCGGTTTATGCCCGACAATATTTTCACAGACCGGCCTTTAAGGTGTCGCGGATAAATGAGGGAGGGGCCAATAATCGGCTCAGTCATTTTTAATGATCGTTGAAAGCCCAGATCGTAATCGTGATTAAAATTCGATTAATTGAGCAGCCCTACGTTGTGCATGCGCTAATAGCTTTTTTTCTTTGCATACAGGACTTCAGAGAGACCCATGTGAACTTTTAACTTCTAGATGTCGATGAATTTGCCATCTGAAATCACAGCCTTGCTGCCAGATTGTATCACCTTGCCAACTAATTGTGGAAAAAACTCACAATTAGCTTCAATTAGATTTCAAGCGGCTTCAAATAAAAATTAAATAAAACTCCTAAATGTGTTGATGGGTTTACTTGATGGGTGTATTAAAAAACAAAACAAACTCTAGAAAATACAAATGCTTTTGAAAAAAAGTAGTAATCCTTACCAGTAATGCATGTTTCTTATCCTTTAGTTAAAAGCTGTTATTTGCTAACACTCACAAACTTTTTAAATGCCAAAGCTCTGAGTTATCACAGCACTTTGCACAGCTATGAAGAAAGCTAGTCAGCCTGTGATGGGTCATTTGCAGGCCAGGGCAGAGACTCGCATGCTATCAATTAGAAAATCGTAACAAATTGTACACAAACATTCCGCACACATGCTTTTTAGTTACACGTGACAAGTCCCTTAATTATCAGAGCATCAAATTCAGCAGAGAGGGACTCTTCAATCTCACTCCCAATTTAGCTCATAAACCAGGCTGACTGCACTGATTCAACACTGGCTCACTGACTCCCTCTTCCACTATGTGCTGGAGTGTTTGTGAGTGTGTGCTGCTAGGTCCTGTGTGTCTCTGAATATTGTGAAGATCAAGTACCCAGCAGTAAATTACTCCCTCGCTATACTCATATAATTATCAAAGACATACGTGTGTGTGTGTGTGTGTGTGTGTGTGTGTGCATACACTGATTCATGTATCTGGTTCAAGTATCAGATTATTACAATATTTCATAAATTCACCTATAGTTGAGTAGGTGATTAATCTTAACTCAAACGAACAGCATGTGAGCATCAACCTTCATGTGTAGATGAGGGTTTGATCAGAGAGTAGATAATGTTACTTTAGCTTGCATGACCATCGTCTGGAAACATTAAAAAATCTGACTTGGGTATCAAGTAGGGCTGCCACGATTAGTCGATGACTAATTTAATAGTCGACGCGTCGTTTGAAGCTTTGTAAGATCCCAAAAGACGCAGGAATAAGTAGCAGGATTTAAGAGTGTAATAACGGACTGAAACAGAAGATGGCAGCACTGCATGTACAAGGATGCCAGCTGCCGTTAAACCCCGAAGAAGAAGAAGAAGCTGTATCCCAGAATTCATAGCGCCCAGCGCAGTTGTCAACAATGGCGGCAGCTAGTTAGTTTTAATATTACTCTTATTATTCTTTCTGGGTCACAAAATAAACGTTTAACATATTTTCAGGCGAGAATGTAGCTGTGCAAACCTCAAATATCTGCTCAGTTTACCAGGACACCACATATTTTCAAAAGCGCTCCGACGTTTTCAGAGACGTCTGTTACCCGCTAGCTCGATAGCGAGCCGGGGGCTAGGCTCACTAGAGCCATGAGAACACCGGACTCCCGGCAAATCATTTCAAACCCACCGCCGTCTTTCGCTACTCAGGTTAAACATGATACATAAGTCACTTAGATAACTTAACAATGTTATTGTTTGGCTTTTTTCAGTGTTTTATTTGTTCCTGAGTAAATCGGTTTGGCTGAGATTAAAGTTATAGTTTTTACACAGCTGAATAAACGTCAAGCAAATTAAACTCCATCGAAACAATCTGCAAATTTCATTAAAATTTAATAAACTATCATCTTGTCTTTATTTTTAGTTAGCACATACCTTAAACACTTAAAGCTGTAAGCTAATGATAGTTATATAAGAGCAGATGCTGCTGGTGCAATAAGCTGTATGTTTTACGTCCAATGGATGATGATCTGATTAGTCGACTAATCGCAAAAATAATCGGTGACTAGTCGACTATCAAAATAATCGTTTGTGGCAGCCCTAGTATCAAGAAGGGTTTTGTGAGTAGGATAAGCCGCTTGCTGTATGGTAAAGAAATAAACAACTACACACAGACAGATAAATAAGGTTATTAAGGGAGCTTGTTAATTAATCTTTGGTAAAGGACAAAAAGTTTAAAAATTATATATATATATATAATATTGAGTGTAATTACTATATACTATATACCCAAGTTGTGTTCTATGACTATTTCAGAAAGGTAAGCAGACACCTCCCCAAAGAGTAATCTGCTAGTCTACCTGCTAACCCTGTGTCTGTTTCCCTTGCATGTGCACAGTAGCGTGCAGATGGATACTGATCTCAGAGCAGTGAAAAGCAGATTTAGGAGCAGCATGTCTAGTACACGGACCAGAGGTTTATCCACAACGCATGTGAACAAGCAACCAGAAAGCACTGTTGGCCTCTCAGCTTGATAAGCTCAAGCCTTCAATACAAGGACAGTACCAGCAAAACAGCAGAAACTATAGATTACAATGCTTCTCAGTCGGGCAAAAATGACAGTCATTTCAAATATGGATGCAAATATACGTTTTTATGACAGAATGCTATTTGCGATGCAAGAAGAGACAACGTGGCAAGCAGTGCTTGCTTTGCTTGTCCCAACAGAAGACTACTATCAGATGTGGGTTCTAAATTTGAGTAAATGTCAATGTATTTTTGTAATTTCGGTTAAGGAACTGTTAGTAAGATTTAAATTTACTTCACTCTGCCTTCTCTTTAAACTTTAAACTTTAAGTCTTAAGTTTATATCTAGTCTGCCTTCATGTATCTTTTTACACAGTTTAGTATTCCGGCCTTTTGTCAGTCTCATCAATGAATGAAACACTAAATACAGCACTAGCTAAAACTATGCATTTCTGCATTGCCTTCACTTATCAGACTTCGATGCTATAGTCCTTTTTCCATTAGTACCTACTTGGATCAACTCGCCACAGTTTGCCACAGTTTTTAGGGTTTTCTGTTAGGTCAGAGAACCTAATACCAGGTGCTAAAATAGTCCCTGCTTGCTCGTGGTTCCAAGCGATCCAAGCAGGCACTTGCATGCCGGCGATTGGCAACCAATGACTGGCTACTCAGTGGTGTCACTCAATCAAAGCGTCTAGGTCAGGAAACTCAAAACTCATGTATTATGTAACGTTCGGTGGCATTGTTATGGCAACAACCACGCACATTAGGTGGTACGTGATTGCAAAACCCTAGTCGAGTCTTGGTGAGCCGTGGGAAGTTGATTCGAGTAGGTACTAATAAAAAACGGGGGCTTGTCTTAATCGTTATCAATATATGAGGTTGTAAAGTTGTGAGACTTATACTTATTTTTTCCTTCCCTCTGCCTCTAAATTGATTTCAGCTTCCTGAAGTCACTATTTACACACAAATATTCGTTCAGCACATGGTGATGAACGTACCTTCAGTATTTTTGGACTGTTTAACAGCAGCAGCAGTGACCCCATCTAGAGAAAGATGCTTTTTTATATTCCTTCCTACAATTTACAACTTATCCCTCATCACTAGTGTAGAGTTACTTTGTATTTTATGGGTTTAAATTATACTAACAAACAATTAAAAACTGCCCTTTCGCCACCAAGTTACCACAAAGTAATTGTTAGAAAGTAAACCATAAGCCTTTGGGGTCTGGGGCCACAGCTGTATCAGCAATGGGAAGTGTTATTTCCTTAAAAGGAGGGGACAGGTGTTATATTATATAAGAGACAAGTAAATCATCAAGAAACAATATCTGACCTCAGTATTTAAATACAAAAACAACCTCCTAGCTGAGAAAAAATGTGTCTCAAAATAGCAAAGCCCTGTTGTTAAAATTAATACAAAATGTAGGCGTGTGATTTTAGATGGCCCACGAGAGACAAGACAAGAGAAATCCAAAGTTTAGGAGATTCTGATGTGCAAGTTTGTGCATCCTTCTAAGAGTGTAAATGTCAGGTTTCTACCACAGAAGGCACAGTCTAGCCCCGTGTGTATGCGTATCTATTACACTTGACTACTGGTGCACACAGGGCTATTTCTGTCTGACTGCTGGGAACACAAATGGATAGATGAAGCCTAAATGAGGGAAGGAAGGAGGGAAACAAGACGACACGACCAAATGAAAGGAGGAGCAGGAGAATGATGGCAGCAGATTAGACAAAAAGTCGAGATGAAAGCGGTCGCTGATGGATCGGCTCAATATCAATCCACTATCGAGGCAGCTACATGTTGCATTTAAATATCAATGCATCAATGATCTGGCAGTTTGCTGTTATTGTAGCAAAATAACACTGTTGACGCCATGAAGACATTTTGACTGATAGTGATGTTTTGTAAAGCCATCCACACTGTAACAACGTGTTCATCAGAGATCCTCTGAGCCTAAAAATATCAGAAACTAAAAAGCTCAAATCAGCAAAAGACTCGGAGAATGAAAATGAGGTTAGAAAGAAGGGGTTCATGGCGTGATGTACGCAGAGGCAGGGAGGAAAAAGCAAAACGTAAACAGACAACAAACGCGGGCTGCAGAGACGAGCATGGCTGAGAAAGTTTTCAGAGATTTTTCAGGATTTAAACCCAGAAGCTACTACAACAGCAGCTGTACTAACAGCTTTGTGAGGCTGTGATGTTGAGCAGAGATAATATCACCATGTTTGGTTAAGTTAGCATTTTAGCATTGCACTAAACAAAAACTACAGGTGGCAGTGATTGAAGTGTTGTTTTTTTCAGCTGACAAACTACTTTTGAAATCACTGACTTTATAGCAGCTGAATACTGTTAACATTTGGATTTGGGAATGTGAGGTTGGTATGTGTTGGGAGCAAGGCTGACATAGTTTGGGCTAGCTAGCCCAAACTATGTAGCTACCTAGCCCAAACTAGCTAGCTGGCTAGTCTTGCCACAAAGTGACACTGTGGCACTTTGTGACACTAAGGGAAATATCAATAGCATCCATCCTTTGTGGCCCATTACTGCTTATGGTAAATTCATCCATTAAATGCTGATGTAATTCAGGCTTAATTAAAGAGAGTTTACTGGAACAGGGCAGTTCAAGTAGTGATTGATTTTGACATTTTTTTATTTTCAGTTTTTTATGTGTCTGAGAGAAGCACACCATCCACAATGAAGCAAAGCAAAACTACTGTCATCAGCTGCAGTCAGCTGATTTTACAGCTGTTATTTATTTGGCTTGGCAAATAAAATATTTGCAGAGTAGAAAGCTTATAGACAGTACTGAAGATTTATTTACACATGTAATGTGTACATCTGGTTAATTAATGAAAATGAAGCGTCGTTGAACTGAAGGAATGAATTTGTTCTCAATCAGTGAGAAAGAATGATGTGGCTAACATTCATTAAGGTATATTATCTGGTTTTTCTTTGATGACATCATCCTTTTAAAAAGGTGACATTGAGGATATAAAATGTTTCTAATGTCAGACACAAGAGAGAAAACAAACTGTCTGATCTGCTGTTATAAAATTTTGACGACACACCCAGAACTCTATATCTCTTGCTCGCTCACACACACAAACACTCACATCCATTACAGAGCATGGGGGATAGATTTACAATCACAGGAAGCCAATCCCACAGACACAGAACCGCCAGCCCTCCCTGGTCTGAACCCGATCCAACAGGCAGAAGTCTAGGCCTACATAATACCACTCTGTGCTTCCACTGTCCTCATATACACACGTATACAGGTAGGTAGTTTAAATGTCTTTTTCAACAGCTGCCGTGTCTCATTTTCTGTCCAAATCTTACCCAAATAACAAGATATGGCTGCAGATGAACTATTATTTTGAAATTCTAAGCTGTTACTTTTTCATGTTTTTATCAGGCTTCTGCCAAAACAGCCACAGCGTAGTTGCTGTGAATTTCCAAAACATGTGGACAAAGCCTCTGTCTGGATAATTACTTTCACAGTTACACTTGAAAAACCCTCAAACAACATTAAACATGGCGAAAATTCAGAAACGGAGGATATCAGGTTGAGGACAGGAGTGTTAGGTGATGAGAACAGTGGGCCCACTGGGGCGCGTAATGAAGTGATATAATGCAGTGTCAGCAGCCGCCCCTTTAATTCACTACTATAGATTTGCCCTCAGAGAGAGTTACACATAGAGTAAGATCGTTAAAGAGAAGGAAAAACAAGCAAAGGCTGGTGTTTCACCTTCAAAGTGAGAGCTGTTATAGTACAGATAATAAAAGAATAAAAGAAGCACTCAAAAACATAAATATAGCTGAGAAACTCGCAATTTTTAGACAACAAATTTCTTTCTTATCACCAAATGTAAATGTATTCTGTTTATTAAAGAAGCTATTATCACTATTAACAGTTAGAGATTTGACCAGAACCGACTTAAAAAACCAAAATGTTGAAAATGTGATGCTGCCTGATTTCAGCCCACACATTCAATTGGCATCCCTACATGCAAGAAGAAGACGGATGCCCACAAACACACATGAAAGATGTCAACTGCCGCAACTTGTGGAAGCTCTCTGCATGGTTATCCTGAAACACACCTTACCATTTGTTGGAAACAGCTGGGGTTGCCGCTGTGAAATCAACTCTGCTCCATTGCTTAAACTGGATAATAATTTTTAACCTGTAACACCAAATGCATCACGGTTGACAGTTTTGAATGTTTTTACATCATCAATCTCTTTTTTTCTGAAAGAAATTGCACAAAACTTTTTAAGCAATAAATTGATTGATATAGTAAATATGATACAAATTAAAACATATATATGCAAATTAATATTTAACTTTGTTTTTTTATTTCTTTAGAATGTTCTGTCAGTTTTCAGGTTCAGAGTTTAAAGGGATAAAGGACTAAGGTAACGTAATGTGACTAGCTGTGGGCTACTCGGCAAGCATCCAGTTTTAGTCCCGTCAACAAAGAATAACGATATTTTGAAGACGAGGTCGATGTGCCATGTCACTGATTTACAATAGTTTTAACAAAGGATGTTATTTTTAAATATGTGGTTTAATTTTTTAAGGAGGTATGTAAGGCTGACACGAGAGCTTGTCAGATTTCACTAAAACTTAGAAACATCACTCCTCCCACTTCTCTTCTCGCGGGGTGTGAGTGGAGCCCCCTGGTGGTCCGCCTTACCTTAATGGTTGTAGTGGACGTATGTATACATGTCCCTTAACTGGTGGGCCAACCTGAATGAAACTTTGCACAAACACCATCCTATGTACAGCGATTATTAACATCCTGATGTTTTTAACAAACATTTATTATGAATCCAAGGTCATCATCCCCCTGCAAATGTGACGTTACGTTCTGCTCTCGAGAAATGTTTGCAGCCACGAGGGAATTTTGTTCCACTCCTAAATACAGAATGAAGAATTTGAAAAAGTGCTGCCGACCTGAGGGTTTTTTTTCCCTGGGGGTCGCACAGAGGACAGGATTTTGACAGGGCTCCCACACAAACGCAAAGAAGACAATGAAGCATCGCCAGATATGCTTCCAAACCAACTTCCTTCCAAGCCAAAGACTAGAAAATATGATGAAGCATATCTGGCTTTACAAAACATCACTCTGGCTTCTGCTACTACACCCAGCAGAGGGCTTCTGCTGGGTGACCCCTCATCTGGGGCTCTCCTCAGCTCTTCCCAGGAGGGTGGCACAATGCCCCTCCGGTGGTCCTCCTTGGGCTCTCGCACTCTGGGGCCTCTGGATGTCTGGAGCCTGGATCTCCTCCATGCCTGCTTCATGCCCTGGGGGGCGGGGCTATGGCTCTCTACATCCTCTAGCAGACCATTACATGAAGAAACCTTTTGAATACAAGCGTGCTGATCCACACAGGTGTGCACACGGGTGTTCACTGTTCATAGACATAAACTACACCTCTATTGGTGCTATTTCCAAGCACATTGTGCGCTGTCGGTCCTGCTTGCTGCACCACAACATTCAATATTTAGTATTTACTGCTGTTTACGCTAGATTAACGTGATGGTGTTGTGTTTAGTACGTTGCTCTGTTTTGTTTTTTGCTTGTTTTCTCTTCTTTTTCTCTCTCAACAGGTGATCCAGGAGTTTTTTTCCTCTTCTTTCTCTTTTTAAGTTTCCTTTCTCACTGTCCCTCTTCCCTTCTGTTTTTCTTTTCCTTCCTCTTTCTTTCTCCCTTTCCTATCCCTCAGTCATGTCTGTCCCGTCTGTAACAACTGAAAATAAAATAAAATAAATAATAACAACAAAGGTCGATCAAATGGACCAATATAGCAATGCCGTGATGATCCACTTGGTAAAGTAAATCCATTAGGCCTCCTTGTTGGCAAGAAAACAACTATACATAAAATAATTACAGCATAAATATGGTTTGTTTTTCTGTTATTTAGAAGAGGTAGTAGGGGCGAATTTTCTTGTAAAACAAAAAAAGTTTGGGAACCACTGAGTTATATGTGTATAAATATTTAAAAGGAAAACAAGTAGCTCATGTAGCTATGATTTTCAGACCCGCAGGGCGATGTACACTACACTGTACTGCAAACAGTTTATTGCAGGCTTTTGAATGTAGCATTCAACGGCTAAAGAACCAGATATTTCCCCTGGAGAATGTTAAAGTTGTTCTGTACATGCTGGATGCTACTATACTAACTATTACTTTTTGGAAGACGCTGGCTGGTTTAGGACAACAACATTTAGCTGTTGCTGTTTATTTCATGCCAGGAAGAACAACATTTGAATAAAGAGTTGTAGGTTATCAGCTCATGTTCCCTTGGTTAGCAAGCTCAATTCAGAAACTGTACAGAAGACATCAGGGCTAAGTAACTGACTTCTAAAAAGCCTAAATTTTTACTCAATACAACTTCTTCACGTAGAAAGGCATATTATCTATGCTACAACAGACAGCTAGTAGCTACAGCATCCTCTGTTGGCACACAAGGCAGCCGTACCAGTACTTTATGCTTTAACAAATTAAATCTAAGTTATGATGAAAATTCAGCCCTTTACAGCTGTTACAAAATGAGAAGCTATTGAATAAGAAAACTTTTTTATATTTGTTGTATGTTTAGCTTGACATTGCATGGCCTGTCTCTGTCCTCGATAGGTCCTGGTGGCCTCAAGTGAGCATGTATGTAACTACTTTGTGGGTCTCCACACGTACAGAGTGAGACTTTGAGGGTCGGGAAAGCCAGAATGACAGACGTTCTTAATGGAGTTTTAAGAGCAGCGAAACTTATGGCAGCAGGCTTTTAAACTGATATGACTTTCATTTAAAGACCACACTGAGATCTTTGAAACCAGGCACACAACCGCATTCTCTCTTTTCCTCTTCCCCTCTCTGAAATTACCAACCTATTAAATGTCTCTTTGTATCTCGCCTATTCACATGCGCTAACCAATAGAAAGCCTTGGACTAATTCATTGAGCGAGTGTGCGTCTGCGTGTGGTTTGTCATAACAAAGTTGCCCGAGTTTTTTGTTGGTTTTTTCTGCAGTCAGTGAGACGATGTGATTTTATTAGTTTAGAAATTAGATGCACTTCATTAAACACAGCGTGTGTGTGAGAGTGTGTGTGAACGAGAGCTAGAGAAAAAGAAAGAGAGCCTGTGAGGACTAATGTGATGGGTGTGTGTGTCCGTGTGGTAGAGTTACACGGAGAACAACAGCCTTATTGTACCTGTGTCGGCAGCTACTGTCTGTCTTGGGTCGATAGTCCAATTCTACACTGAGCTGCTTTGCCAGATTCACTGAATAAAACATTATTGTTTAACATTTCAGACGATAAGTTTTCTTCAACAGAAATAAAATTGTTGGTGACAGATGATATGAAAATAATAGCTGTATGGCAATTTAAAACTTGCATATTTCCAAGAGTGTATTAAAGGTATGTGACTTAAAAGTGAACAAAAATAGCTTTAAGTGTCAGCTGGGATACATTCCAGCCCACCCGGAATGCTGAACTGGATAAGCAGTGAAGAAAACGGGTGGATTTTCATCTTTGCAGTGGCCATATTTGGAAAACAGGCTGAAGTGCAAAGTTACGACTTAACATAAGCAAGCTCCGATAGTAATCTTTTCATAAACTACACAGATACAACACACAGACACGTGTCTGCTAATCAGTGCTGTGACAGGCTAAATACTACAAGAGTGTCACTCAGTAAAACTGATGCATAAACATCTTGGATGGGCTGTAGCACTGTAGATAGTTTTAGCCTCTTGGTAGAATCATGATTAGCATAACCCTATCCTACTGTTGTCCCTGCTATTGTCACTCTAACTTACAGAAACTTTCCAATAAAGCACTTTTTGCCAGTCTGTAAAACCCAGGGTTAGGGTCAGGGGTTCAGGCCTCAGAGGGTTAACTGCACATGGATAAAAACCATTCAGCGCTACAACTAGACAGCAAGCTAACGCTATCTAGTCACGCTGCGTTAGCCCACCACAGCAGCTCTCCTGTCTAATTTCCTCTTTTCTCCATCTGGTATCAGTGTTCTCCATATTACACCATTAATCCAAAAAAGAATGAGTTATTAGGGAAAATATCTCAATAATAATTGATTAGGACAATTATTACACACGGTTTATTAAAAACAATGTGTTTGCGTCAGTTTGGGGTGAGGTAAGTAAAGTGGAGGACACAATAAAAGCTTCAGCTTTTCTATTTAGCCGTCACAGTTGTGGTTAATAATCAATGCCTGTTACCAAAGGTGAGGCTACCAGCAGGCTTTAGAAAACGGTTCTCCCATAGTTCCCACAGGGTTCTATTTATCTTTTTTATTGATGTTTACTGTTCCACAACGCTCTGTAAACCAAACTAGAGCAGTAGCCAAAAGGAAACCATGAAAAGGAAATATTCTCATATACATTCTATAAATCAGTCCAGTATCAGCACAATTCATATTTCTGTGCATGCAAAGGAAGCTTAAGGAACTTAGTAATGAAACAATGACTGAACAGAGCTAAAAGCTTTGATCTAGACCTGCAATAAACTGAACCCAGACTGCACCATCCCCCACCCCGATCTGTGTTGGCACCCAGCTTTGCAACCACTGTAGCATACAGAGGGGGCCCAGGATGAGGGCATGTGGGTGGGGGTGAGAAGAAAGACGTGGGAGAAGAGATGATACCGACAACAACAAAAGTCTCGAGATCAAGAGTGAATCCTGAGAAGCCTGCGAAGGGGAATTTCTTCTCCCTCAAGGGATGAGAGAGGATCTGATGAATGAGAGACGGGGTAGGGATGGAGGGAAGAAGACAAGGGAAAGGGTGCGATGGAGAGGCAAAGAAGAGGGAAGGAGGGCAGACATGCGGACATATCAGGACAGAAGAGGAGGGAGGGATAAAAGAATGGATACCGCAGAGATGAAAAGGATGGAGGGCCATGATAATGAGATAGGATGGAGGAGACGAAAAAGGGGATAAATGGTAAAAGAAATGATGAAGGGAATGAGAAAGGAAGTAAAGAAAAAAGGGGTGATGGATCTAAAATAGACAGTAGGTCAGTAGATCTGCTGGCTAATCTGTATTGTCTGATTTTAAGAGTCCCACACACACACACACACAACATAAAACCCAGACAGGTCCAAGGACTAAAGTGTCTGGCTGGACCCCGCAGTGATGAACTGGAATAACTGCTTGTGATCCAGATATTTCCTGGCTGGCACTGCGTGCCTGTTGCCACGGTGATAGCTCTGGGAACAGGGAGAGACGGGGCAGGAAAGCGAGGGAAGATAAGATGGGACGAGAGGGAGGGGAGAGATGGAAAAAGATTGAGCAAACACTAAGAGCAGAACCAGGCGGTGCCACGGTGGATTTGGCACCAGCTCCACACAAACACACACGTGTACAGTATGTGGATACACACACGCACACACAAACAAGCGTGCAGAGCTAAACCACATGTTCTGCATGTGTTGGACAGCTGGATACAACCAGCCCGCCAGCATGAACGTACCAACAACGGTGCCCATTGGCTCATGGCGCTACTACTTCCTCTCCATTGGCTGATGTGCTGCAAAGCAATCCTCTGATTAAACTGGAGTAACACACACCTACTGCAGCAGAGGGATCAAAGCACACCAGTTAACCGAACACGGATGTTGGTGTGATACTAAAACACACGCGCATGCACTGCACATTAAGCTTATGTCTCCTCACGTAACAGAATGTCAATTTAAGCTTTAACAGTGCGCAAAGTGACCAAAGCCTCACATAACTCATTATTTTTATTGTTTTTTTTGTCTCATTTGTTTGAAACTGAGTGTGAAATAGAATATCTCATGTTGTATGATTACACTGTACATGACTAGAATACTGAATGGGCCTACTGGGCACAAACCCAGACACCCAAGGCTTCAGGGCACAGTCTTTCAGAACGCCTACAAAAAGACAAGATTTACCACTAAAACGAGAGCGAAGCGACAGCAGGGGACTCACAACAGACACAAAAATGGCCTCCTGATGAAAGAAGCAGCTATGCTTTCATTGTGGACTTGAACTTAGCGGTCTCCAGCCATAACAAAATAATGTCCTTCAACTTAATTTAGCGTGTTAGAATGCTAAGAGGTGTTCATTAGCACTAAATGGAAGTAACGTAGGTTGTTATGTATTTATTCATGAAAATGCAGTACTGTTAACCCTCTGTGGTCAGTCTGTGATATCATTCACCCCATTGCTGGTTACTTTAAAGCTGAGAAAGGCTGAACTTGATAGTCATTCACATGCGTTCTGCATCCTGTACTGAAGCTAGTTTCTTCCATATAGAGCAACGGTCCCCAACCCCCGGGCCACGGACCGGTACCGGTCCATGAGTCGTTTGGTACCGGGCGAGAGTTGAGGCTCGGGTGTGAAATTTATGGTTTTCAAGGTCTTTATCGTTAACTCGGTTTCTCTGGGTCTTTCCCGTGTTGTAGTTGTGTCTTATTTTGAAAGAAATATTTATACATCACCATGGCGACCAGAGAGCATTAAGGGGCAGAGAGGAGGATGTTACTCTCAATGTTGGACGCTGCTTATAAAGTTACTCAATTACACAGTGAATTTGCGTTTATTGTTATATTTACAAAATACCACAGTTTTTGTCTCGGTCGTATCATTTTATTTTGTTGTATTTCTCCGCGACACCTTAAAGGCCGGTCCGTGAAAATATTGTCTGACATTAAACCGGTCGGTGGTGCAAAAAAGGTCGGGGAGCGCTGATGTAGAGTGTTAGTCCTTGTTCTGCTCTGCTTCTATGAGCTTAGTGTAGCAACATAAGTCAGGTTTCTGATGTAAGAGTGGCCATTCACCTCATCGCCATCTACAGCCAAGTTCATCTGGGTGGAGTTTGATCCATCCAACCATGTGACAAGACCGTCCCTGACACCACAGCCAGCAGACCCTAAGTAAATATAACCAATTCAACGGCAGTTTATCAAGTTGATCAGTGAGTTTTTTGAATTAAGCTAAAAAGATTAGCTAAGTAAGCAGGATTCTTCCTCTACAGTACCATGAACAGTACCACGTAAGGTACATGTGGTATTCTCAATCCAGCATCTGATATCACATGGCTTAAAATTGAAAATAGTTACAATATAAACGTTGGAAGGCAAAGAGCAGCTGTTGCTTTTGTGGAATCTTCCAGAATCTCTTCTTTTCCTGTTGTCGGCCCAGGCCGACCAGATCCTGGCCCAGTTTGACGTGACGAATCACCCTCACAGGCTCCTTGACAGCAACACACTGCCAGCCAGACTGATTCATAGGGCAGGATTTGGGGGATGGAGAGAGGTCAGGGGAACAGTAAGAAGGAAACAGATGTAGAAGGCAAAAAAAAAAAAATACAGATAGATAGTGTAAGACACAGAGCCTCCAGGTTTTATTAGAAACACTAATACATGCAAACAAAACCAGACCAAAATATGTGTTACTTTGTCTGCAGGCAGAATTCAGCACAGGAATGAAGACTGTAGCCTTAGAGCTACAAATAATAAAGAGAATTGTTTTATTGTTGGAAAGCCCAGAAAGTTGATTCTGCTCATCTAAAATATAAAAACATATCCCATGTAGGACACAGACATGGGTCTAGATTTAGAAAATTAAAACTTTCACATTTGAATTGACATTGAAATTTAACTAGAAGTCTGCAATCATGCTAGCAGGTGGCGCTAGCCCTAGGCGTGGCCTATAAATACTATACTATCGATATTGTGTGGATCAGTGGTCCCCAACCCCCGGGCCTAGGACCGGTACCGGTCTGTGAGTCATCTGGTACCGGGCCACGAGTTGAGGCTCGGGGGTTTTTATCGTTTTTTAGCCTTTTTTTTTAAATCATTTTTATCGTTAACTCGGTCTAGGTCTTTCCCCGTGTGTTATGAATGTTCATTTTGGTAATGGTGCTGGTTTTATTTTGTTTTATTTATCTGCAGCACCTAAAGCATGTTAGAATGCTAAAGATGACAGGAAAGAGTTATTAGCCTTTTGAAGCACCTGGCTAGGTAGTGATGCTTTGAGCTTAATATTGTTATCGCCATGCTAATAAGCTCTCAGTTTTACCATTTCAGACTTTTGAATGTAATTTAAGAAGGAGAAGAGGTGTTGCTAAGGAGATTAATTAATGTACTATTCTATTTAGGTACAGAACCTTAATCTGATGGACTGTTTTGGGAATTCATCCCATCGGCGCAATGAGTATCAGCATACAAATGTAGACAGGGCCTTTAATAATACGCACACAATTTAGTTTTTAGTACGCCTGATCCCAGATCTGCTTAGATGGCCTCTTTCACACACATGTGGTACAGATTTTCATTACTAATGGAAGACAGAAAGATGAAGACTGGATTGCAGGTATGTGGAAAATTAAATAGCTGCAGTGGAAGAAATTATTCCAGGAACTTGATGAGATTGGAAAACGTAGCACAAGAATAAACACTGTGTGAGTGATTTGTGGATCATCCCACTGTTGTGTGTGTGTGTGTGTGTGTGTGTGTGTGTGTGTGCAAAGACCAGGTCTGTGACACTCTTGTGACACAACTTTCCATCCTCTCTCTCTCTCGTCATTTTTCATCTTCTTTTCCCGCCCTAATCTCTATTTTCCCCCTAATTCATATCACTCCAGTTTCCACATCTGCTTGGAGGATTGAATTCAGGTGATGTGAAAGTCACAAGTTCGCTGATCACCTCTAACCGTCTATGCACATATTTTGGAAAAGTTCAAGCTTCCTGGAAAATGAACCTGACCCAGATATCTGACTCCATATCAATGGGAGAGGCTTCCTCAAAGCCAAAGAGACTACACAAGGAGTAACTGAAATATTTATAAGTTAAGTGAAAGGACGGGGGGGAGGTTTCATCGCCAGCTTCAGCATCAACTGTTTACTAACACTGGACGCTCGTGCACCGGCTGAGATATAATTTCCTGTTGTTCAGCCTCATACTTTGAGTATTTCTTTGAATCTTTTGATAATATGATGTGCTGTAGATGGTAAATTAAAGGTTTTGTAGACAAATTATTTGCCCTTTTAATCACAGCAATGCTATTCTTAAAATACTGAAGTATTGAACAGCCGTGCAGTCTTTCACAGAGCAGTGCAACGCTCATTAGTTCTATACCTGAAAGAGTCAGTCTCTCCAGGATGCTCTTACAAGCCCATTCACGCTGCTAATTAACCTCATTACCTATTTTAAAGCACTACACACCTTTTCAGTCTTTTGTCGCCCCTGTCGCAACTTTTTTGAAACACGTCGCTCGCATCGCTTCAAATCAGCACTCTACTCTTTCATATGTTAACTGTGTTCTCAACCAAATATAGGCTTTTAATGATTTTCAAATCATTACCATCTATTATTATTTACATTTTTTTCAACCAGGTCGTGCTGGAGGTCAGGTACATTATGTGGAATATTTTGCAGATGTGTGGACAGCAGTCCAACACCAACCATCTGTTCAGTCGCTGCACATGTACGGCTATGTTTGGACACACATACACACACACATCAACATCTGTCCCTGCTGGACAGGCCCTTCTGGTCTCTGAGAGCTTTCCTTATGCACAAGGACACAAACACATATACACACACATTAAGGAAGCCATGGAGTAGATATTTTGTTGCAGCAGATGCTGGCTTTCCAGCAAATAGTAGCATTAATGAATAGCTACCTTTCCATTTCCAGAGACCACGCAGTTCTTCTAAAAGCTAATCGTTTCACAAAATCATCTGCCACGTCAACGGTTTGGGGGAAACAGCCTGGAACCAGTAGCAGAATTAGACGCATCATAGCTTTACAATGCTTCTGCAAAACTGAATCTATGGGCAGAAATCTGTGCCATCAGAAACTGAATTTGAATAAGTTAAATCTGAATTTGAATTGCTCGGATTGAATCTGAATTGTAACTTGAATAAATGCTTTTACAAACTGAATATGAATTAGCCTAATTTGAAATTCAATTTATTGGTTTGAAAATGATCTTCGCTAAATTGAAATTGAATTTTATAGTTTGAAAATGAATTCATTTGCTTTGAAACCGTATTTTATCCTTTAAAAATGTAGCTCTCGAACTGATGTGATCCAGTAATGCTGCACTAATGAATTAGACTAACTATTCACTTTAGCTAAAGTTATTAAGTTAGCTAAAGAGTTGGGATGCTGTGTAAGACATAAATAAAGCTAAAACACAAAGGTTTGGACACCGTTTCAGCTCAAGACGCTGTAGATTCCCGTCAGTAGCACAATAAAACGTAGTTCTATTAATCTGCGCTCGATTACTCTTGAACCGGAACCGGATGTAAGTCCCAAAAAACTGAAAAAACTATAAAATTCAATTTCAATTTAGCGAAGATCATTTTCAAACCAATAAATTGAATTTCAATTCAGATTCAATCTGAGCAATTCAAATTTAACTTATTCAAATTCAGTTTCTGATGGCACAGATTTCTGCACATATGAATCTCCTGAGCAACATTCAAATTTTGAAATTTTAAACAAATATTGAGAAACTCAAAAGTGTTTTTCTGCAAAATCCTCCAATTATGTAAGAAATATTTCTTGAAAAGCTAATAATGCTGCTCTTTCACTAAAAATGTGAACATACAAATATAGCTCCTTTCAAACTACATAAAACAAGATCGCTGACAGTGACTAAGTCCTTGTCACAAGTTTCATACTGAACCAGAATTGGCTTCCAGATTAATAACAATGTTCCAAATTCCCCATTTAAAAGTTAAACCATAGTGTGAACACAGCCTTTTAGTGTCTAACTCAGCACACATATCAAGTTTAGAGCAGCTCATTTTACAAGAAACAGCCTGGCCTTTTATTTTTCCTATTTATATTTATGGAGCACAAGTAGCAGCCAAGTAAAACTGCAATATGAGAACAAAGCTGTTTCTTTGTTGTTTTGTTTTTTCCTTTTTCTTTTTTTGCTTGTCCCATTTGGTTCTTTAGCCGTCAGAATTGTTGTCTGAAGACCAACAACCCAATGGATTTACTTTACCAAATGGATCATCACGCCCTTGCCATCACGTTAATCTAGCTAAGTGTAAACAGCAGTAAATACTAAATATTGAATGTTGTTGTGTAGCAAGCAGGACCGACAGCGCACAATGTGCTTGGAAATAGCAGCCAATAAAGGTGTAGTTTATGTCTATGAACAGTGAACACCCGTGTGCACACCTGCGTGGATCAGCGCGCTTGTATTCAAAAGGTTTCCCCATGTAATGGTCTGCTAGAGTATGTAGAGAGCCATAGCCCTCTTTTTATTACTTTATTGTAACTAAAGTTGTGTAAAGTATATTCATTTTTTTATTTTAGAAGGAGCTGACAAAAGCAGCATTTTAACTTGTGAAGCTAACATTAGCTTTACTAGCTAGCTACACCCGACTGTAGCTAGCTACAAAAAATGAGAAATTTTGTGTCTCTTGCCTTTGGCTGAAATTAAAAACCTACTGTGCCAAAATAACTGAGAACTTAAATGTTCATTTTGCCAGTTTTATTACCATAAACTAATAAGAAAACAGGCCAGGCATAGCAAAAGGGGTCAAACTGACCTCTGCCAAAAAAAGGCTAAAGGGAAAAAGCAGGCTACGCAGTGTCACGCAACCAGTTGACTCCACAACATTTCTCACACATATCAAAGACCTAAGGGTGTGTCAGTAACCAACACATTTTCCCAACCCCTGAGCCTGCACCCACACTGTGTCACAGCCCTGTTTTTAGTGGCAGCTCGCATAGCAGGAGAGCACCAGTATTCATTCAAAAGTCCCAAGGCGATGCTAACTGCATTCACTGCGGCTGCAGGGTGGAACATTTCTAGAAGGCTCTCGTGTAGAGTACAGTCAAACCTTGTCCCAACCATGTTAGTTTAACTTTAGGAGCAGGGTCTGAAAAAAAGCATCATTTCCTGCCTTTATTAACTGCTCAAACATCAGTTTGAAGCAGTAAGAACACTCTGTGTTATGAATTCGGGGTGTGAGTGGGAAAAAAAAGTCCTGCCAGGCGATGTAGAGGGACAGTCTCGCTCTATAGCAGCTGCTGAGAAAACACATCTTTGCAAGTACAGCTACTTACTTACATAACAAATCTCCAGTGACATGGCTCAGCTTTCTCTTCTGATTCTGAATCTTTCCCCCTCATGCCTTTGAGAATCAGCTCATGACTGCAGAGCATTTTTTTCTATCGCATTATGCTGCATGCATGTGACTCTGTAGTTAACTGTTGTCCCCTTTTTTCACAATTAAAGCTCACACACACACACACACACACACACACACACACAGATGATGTAAATTCCAATAGAGACGGTACCTCTCTGTGTCAGTCGTATGACGGTGGGGGGAAGAAGTGTGTGTGCGTGTGTGTGTGTGTGTGTGTGTGTGTGTGTGTGGGGTTAATGCCACCCCTTTAATCGGTGCTGAATGAGTGAGAGTCCCACCCTGCTGCCCTTCTCATTTTGTGGGTGGCCATTATATTTACTCGAGCCTTCCTCTCTCATCCTGGTAAACGGTGCAATAGAATAGAACAGGATAGATTTGCTATCACCTGATCATCTGCTCACACTTGATGTAACAAATGCCTTCTTTTTTTATTTCTCATCCACCTCTCCGGTTTCATTTTTGTTCTCTTCGCCCAGCTGCCCTTCTGTTTCCCTTCCTTTCCTGTAAAACAGTTTGCTTCATTTCCTTTTCCTTATTTTTCTGTGGCGCCGTCCTTTTTGTTATTCGTTCAGTTTTCTTTCTCATCCTTCCATCTAATGTTTTTCCTTCTCTGTACTGTGCTGGTGTAACCCTTTCCTTTTCTTTCTTGTCCTTTCTCAGATTTGTCATTTGTTATTAATTAATTTATACTTCCTTTGACGTGTACTTCCTACTCTTCTCTATTCACTTTTATATATTATATATTGTACATATATTTATTAGTTTCAGGTTGGCCATTCTTGTATTTTGCTCGTTTGTGTTGTTGTGTTTGCACATCTCTGTTGCTTGTGGGGCTCGCACACAAGAATTTCACTCGCATGTGCTGTGCCAGTGTGCCTGCACATGTGATGTGACAATAAAAAGTGATTTGATTTGATTTCATTCTCACCCTTTTCTTTCTGTCTAATTTTTCATTTATTTTTCTCTTTCCTTTCACTTTTTTATAACATATATTCATTTAATTCCCCCTCCTTTAAGTTTTTTTAATCTTTCCTTTCACATTGTTTCACTACTTCCTCCATGGTATTGTTTCTTTTCCTTTTTTCCCTTCATTTCCTTCCTCAACTTTGCACTTTATTTCTTTCTCTTCCTTCCTTCTCTTTCACTTTCTTTCCTCAGTGTATATTATTTTATTTCAATCTTGTCTCCTCTCTTCCTTTTTAATAAGCTCTGTTTCACTTTCCTTTCCATTCCAGTTTTCTTCTTTCACTTCCTTTCCTATAATTTTTACTCCTTTCCTTTCCCTTCTCTTTCCTTCCATCCTCTCACCTCTGCTGTGCTCTCCACTTCTGCCTGAACCTGCCACTGACCCATTAAACTGTGTGGATGTTATTTTTGCTGCATGTGTGTGTCTGTGTGAGAGGGAGAAGAGACAGAGGGACCCGACGTGAGCCGAGCAGTCTGCGATCAGAATAAACGGGAGGTGGAAAATGACAGCGTTCAGCTACCCCTGCGTTTCATCACCTCGTTCCCTTGTTCTCTTTTTCATCATTTTCAGTCTTTCATCACTCCCCCTCCATCTGTCCCACTCACACATCAAGAAGCATCTTCCCCTCCTCTTTCCTTTTCTCTTATTAACTCCTCTGCCTATCCCCCTTTTCCTCCAAGCAAAAAATATTCACCCACCTCTCCCCCCATCTGCTCTGTAATTCAATCATGGAGGCAGTCAGCAGTAGCAGGAGAAGTGAGTGATGATGTTTTGGAAGAAAATGCAGGGAACAGCGCCGGCCAATCTTCCCCTCGCTCCGTATTATCATTTCTAATATGCTGTGCTTCAATTTTCAAGATCACTCTCAGGATCAATAACGCCGCCCGAGCATGTTTGCTTCTTCTCGTGAGTGTTGCTGCAGTAATATATTCCAAGTAAAGGCCTTTAGGTGCGCTTGATTGACGGGGAAATATCTGCTTGAGTACATTATCCGCGCAGACTCGCCGAATATTTACGAAGTGGTGAAAACACATAGCCGCCCACATTTTAATAATATTTTCAGGGTGAAATAAGAGCAACACCCCCGACGCACACTTTCATTTTATGTCATTTACACTTTGTTGTTTTTAGTGTTTTTATCTACCTTAAAAAAGCGCGAGAGGGCTGTTATGCTCGTTTCTTTGACTCTTGGACTCTTGGCTTTGCATGATTGACAGTTTGAAATAATCCTTACGTATCTTTCTTTGAGCCTCTCAGTTCATCCACACAAGCTGTCTTAGCTTTCCCCTTTAGCTTTCTTCTGATTGGCTGCCCTTCACAAGCAGAATATTTGAATGTCATGTTCAAATGCCTTTATTTTGTGAGGGGCAGCCAATCAGAGAATGCTGGGTAACAGGAAGAGAAGCGCCATGCTGACAGTGAATGAACTGAGGGGCTAGAGTCGTCGAGCTGAAATACAATGCAGGAAACATATATTAGGTACCTGTTTAATTGTATTGCACAATATGCACAGAGAGTCGTATACCTGGAGGTGCAACAGCTGTTACGCTAAATTAAAAATATTTGGCGTAGCTGTCAAGTTGCACTGTGAAGTGCAAACGCTAGCTGCTTCTTCACGTCACGTCGCTCCTCTGAAGCATACGGATGCAGACAGAGCATCGTTAGCCAGTCTGAGAGACTCCGGCTGACAGCGTGTGGAGCTTCCTCTCTGCTGCTCCTTTGTGAATGTGCACTGGTGTGGATGCAATCATCTGCTCTGCTCCTGCTAGCCCGCCTCGCACGTCAACACAGAAAAGATTGGCGGGGGAGGGCGTGAGGAAGAGAGGGGGAGAGAAAAAGAGAGAGAGAGAAAAAGAGAGCGAGAGAGAGAGAGAGAGAGAGAGAGAGAGAGAGAGAGAGAGAGAGAGAGAGAGAGAGAGCGAGAGAGAGAGAGAGAGACTGGTATCTAGAAATGTCTGGGAGTGTCAGCATCTCTCATGGCTGCAAAGAAAGAAAGTGAAGGAGGAAGATAGCTGTGGAAGAACGTGTCAGTCTGTCGGACATGGCGTCTTTATCATTTCACTGAACGAACACACACACACACACACACACACACACACACACACACACACACACACACACTGCTATGACCCAGTCAAATCCTATGTGCAGAAGGCAAGTTGAGTGACAGCAAACTGATGATAGCTCTCCAGATGGTGCCAGATGTTTGTGTTAATGTAACTGTGTGTGTGTGTGTGTGTGTGTGTGTGTGTGTGTGTGTGTGTGTGTGTGTGTGTCTGAGATGGAGGTAAATGCGTGCATTTGTGCGGACTGTGTGTCTGACCTGAGTGAGAGTAAATGATGTGCATTAGGGCAGAGCCTCAGACCCACAGACAAACGGACACGCACACCTCAGCCACACGTCCACTCGTTACCACCACAAACCACTCACACATTTCACTGGCAGCTGCACACACACAGACAACACACGTCTCCTGTAAGCTTTGTGCTGCATGCTAAGATGACAAACAGGTCTGTGTGAACATCAGCCTAGCGTCAAACTGCCCTGCTGTCTGTCTGGGACACTCAGCTGCACTCTGTCATTACCGCCCTGCTGCTTCTGCCCTCTTTATTTGTTTTTTCCCTGAAATAAACAGGTCAGTATCAGTGTCCTGCAGACACTTTTGCAGGCACTCCCTTAAAACACACGCAGCAAAAGATAAATAATAAAGTGGCTTATTTTTGCTTTGCACGTCCACAAATGAAATTTCAAAGGGCATATTAAACAGTTTGTCTTGCAGAAAGCAGTTCCTGTGGTATCAGCGGCTGCCAATTACACAAATAAATAAATTCAGCCAAATACTGGAAAGACAGCGCTTCACAGCAGACTGAAAGGATTTGAAAGAGGGAGGCGGAGCAGAGACGAGCCTCGAGTCTGCGTTTAAACACTGTAACACTGTAAGTTATAGAAGGTTAAACTGCAAGCGAACCATGAAACACTCCACTCAGCCAGCGATGTGACAACATAGATAACACACTCCACAAAGCTGCCGTACTCCTGCAAACCACTTTGCAACCCACCTCAACCCCAGTTTCTCTAAGTGACTCGAATGTGATGTGAATTTCATACCTTTTGTGATGATATGATGACAAAAACATGCATATTTTGGATTTCAGTGTTACAGAAAGTCTGACTAAAGTATGCCTAATTACCCTAAAGCAAGACATATTAAGTGCACTGAATTAAAAATGAAGTAGCGTGAGCTCACTCACATTTCACACAGTTGCTGTGACTCATCCCAGATGCTATTTTTGTTATTTAAGTGTAGCTCACACAAAATAAATCTTTTATTTTAGGTCCTCTGTTACTTTTCTGTGTCAGTGAGTATTTACATAAAACTAACTAATCACACTTTGCAGTACAGAATCGTTTTCATATAAATGATTTTGCCTGTTTTGTATCTAATGTTTATAGTTATGTATTTTTACCAATTTTAAGACTGAAGGTAATCAACTGCCTTCATATTATGTTACATTACTCAGTTAATCCTGCTTTCTCCTTTAAAAATGTGATTTTTTGTTAAGTGATTGAAATTTAAAGTGTTGATTTTGCAACAAAAAATCTGCTCACAAATAAGATGCATGCATTTTGTACTTTTGTACTACGGGGCTTCCAGGTCCCACAATCTCAATTTCACTTTCAACACAAGTTTATTAAATTTATTGAGTAAATCTTAAAACACAAAAAGGGTCTCTAAACATTTAATCTTTAGCAAAGCATTTTCCTTTAAATAAATAATCAATAGCATAAATAGAACCGAAATAAACAGAAATACAGAAATTTAACCATGTTCTAAGGAAGTCAAATACAGGATCACAAAATCTATTCAAAAATGTAAATGTAACGTTGCCAAGTTCCCCAGTCTATTTCCCTGTATGCAGCATATAGACTGTGTAGATTAATAAACAAAGGTCACCCACTGTGTGCACTAACAAGCATCAGTCAGGCCGCTGCCTCTTTCACCTGCAGTATCTGCTTTAAATCGCTTTAGTCGCCATCTGTATGCACTGCAGTCCGGCGAGGACTGGCTCCATTTGGAGCACATCTATGCATGCTGCCAGCGGCTGTCTGCTGCCTATGAAAAATTAGTTTGAGGCCTTACCTGTCCTCTGCATCTCATGTACTGAGCAGTAGTCAGAAAGCAGCTTCCAGCTGAAGAGCACTTAAGTGTAGCCTAAAGGTTGTTTTGTGCTCTTGTACATAATGTACTTTGCTGAGCTCCACATACAGAAACACACACTCATTTTGGGCACAACCTCTATGTGCTGGACCCTACCAGTTCTTTTATAGTCACGCCTGTCTTTTTCTGCAGTAGACAGACTGTTTATAATCCAGGGGGTTTCCTGCTCTGCTGTAGACTTTTGTTCCAGCGCCTGCATCAATGCAGTGAACCCCGCTAATTGCTACACACTGTTATGAAGCCATATGCTTCGCTTAATCCTGCAGAGTGAGCACTGCCGTCTGAGGCACAGAACCCTGCGACTTATAAAAGAACTTCAACACACATAGGAGTTGGATGGGTGGGATGTTTGTCTCACTTCTAGGCTGGTCAGGTCGCCGCTGCTCCACTTTTATTACACCTTTAATGGTCCACCGACTACTTTGAAGTTCTGCTTGGCTTGTACTGGGCTGGGTTTAAGAACGGCCTTGATTCTTCATGGTATGGATTGAACAAGTTTCTTGGAAACATTTCTCCGGGTTTCTGGTGCTTATTGATATGATAGCATCGCACAGGGCACCACTTCCATGATGCGATTCTCCCATGACACCACCACCCTGATCTGGTGAGCGCAGAGGCCACTTTAGTACAACGAGCTCATTGTCATCGTCGAGAAACTAGACTGATGACGTGAGCTTTGTGATGTGGCACATTTTCCTGTTAAAGTGGCCGAGAACACTGTAGTCATGGAAAGATAAAAAGGAATGGACATGATTATGAACAGCACTGGCTAAAAATGATGCTCAATTGGCAGTAAGTGGCCCAAAGTGTGCCAAGACAATATCCCCCACACTAAGAAACCATCAACAGCGTTAAAGGTTCTCATCCTTTACGCTGTTCATGTTAAAGTATCGATATTGCAGCAGAAATCAAGACTCATGAGATCTTTTTATGCCCAGTTTTGTCCAGCTGCAGCTGTAGTTACCAGTTTTTAGCTGAGTCAATTGGTTCCAATGTGGGCTCCTGTTTCAAAGCTTTAACATGTTGTGCATTCAGAAACACATCTGGTCATGCTTCTCTAAGCTATGTCACCGAATGAGACCTTTCCCCCCAGAGAACCACTTCTCACTTAAACCTATCTTCTTTCTCCATCCCTTTTTCTGTGTGCATAAAATCCCAACAGCTCACGAGTTTCTAAAAAGGTTAAATCAGCTCATCTGACACCGAGAGCTACGACACGTTCAAACTCCCCTAAATCGACTTTTCTTCCCCTTTTCGTGCTTTGAACTTCAGCAGGTCCTCTTGACCCACAAACAGAAGACAAAAAGACAGACAAGAGCTTTCAGGTCTGAAAATGAAGGATAAGCATCTTAAACCTGCAATCTTTTTCATGCCCAGTAGGGTCAACTGAACTGGTTCCCAGAAGAAATCCAGTTGTATTGAACTCAAGGTAAAAATGGTCCTGCTTCTTATTTGATTTTAATCCCAGTAAACACCCTCCTGACGAGCTTCTGTTTTCAGTTGCTAGAATAACTAACAATATAATGCTCTTCTTGTAGTTTATGGTCTCATACAGAGTGAAATAGACGACTGAATTGGGTATGGGAAGTTACAACCTTATGAATTCAATGCAGTTTATATTTATATAGAGCTACATCACAACAACAGTCCCCTCAAACCACTCTGTATTGTAAGGTACAATATTACAGAGAAAACCCCAACAATCAGACGATCCCCTAAAAGCAAGCATGTGGTGACAGTGGGAAGGAAAAACTCCCCTTTAACAGGAAGAAAGTGCATCAGTGCATCATGGGAAGCACCCAGTAGCCTAGGCCTATTGCAGCATAACTAAGGGAGGATTCAGGGTCACCTTGTCCAGCCCTAACTATATGCTTTAGCAAAAATGAGAGTTTTAAGCCTAATCTTAAAAATAGAGAGGGTGTTTGACTCCCGAGTCAAACCTGGAAGCTGGTTCCACGGAAGAGGGGCCTGAAAGCTGAAGGCTCTGCCTCCCATTCTACTTTTAAATACTCTAGGAACAACAAGTAGGCCTGCAGAGCGAGAGCAAAGTGCTCTAATAGGGGGATATGGTACTATGAGGTATTTAAGATAAGATGGGGCCTGATTAATCAAGACCGTGCATGTGAGGATGTGGATTTTAAATATTACAAATGCATTTCCTTTCTGTCATGTAATTGGCCGATTAGATATTATTTTAAGACGTAGTTCCAACTAATCTAGTGGCCGTAAGCACAATATTTAGGAGTGGATGTGCAGCGTCTTCAAGAAGAGAATATTCAGCCGCTATGTTAGCCAACACCAGTCATTTTAAATACACAGAGGTCAAGAAGTACAATAAAGCTCTAGTGTTACTCAGTACACAAACAGACTGACAAGTGA
The DNA here is from genome assembly GCF_965226115.1 of Aulonocara stuartgranti. Lineage (NCBI taxonomy): Eukaryota > Metazoa > Chordata > Actinopteri > Cichliformes > Cichlidae > Aulonocara > Aulonocara stuartgranti. The sequence goes on from NC_138942.1 coordinate 34,784,077, forward strand.
ATTTATAAAGTCATCACTTGCAATAGGGGCTCAAACGTGGACCATTATTTGTCATTAGCATGGCCTCTTCTTATTCAAATGAGGCCCACCTGCTGTTTCCAGTGTAAGCACCAGTTCAGATGCTGCTGCGTACCTGCCCAAGCAGAACAATTATAGTAATTGGATAATAGGCTTGGTGTCAACTAGCTTTTATAAAAATAATTACAAGAGTTAAAGCTGAATTACTTGTTATGCCTTTGTGCAAATTCTACCTCCTGCAGCTCGGCCTGTACGCTACCCCTCGCTGTCTGCTCACAACTGGACCAGCCAGTTATATATCAGTGGAAGTATCAGCAAGCCACCGCCAGCCTCTACAGAATGATCTATCTGCAGCTCTCTCTGGCTTCTCTCTGTATTGCCCACACATTAGAGTGGGCTGTGCAAGTGAAACATTGTTGGATGTTGTAGTGCTACACTGCCCGAAGGAGAAAAAAACCATTAGAGGAGCAGTCGTGAAGCGAGCCTCGCAGTATGCAGGATAAAAGAAGAACACTGGGAGTCGTGTCACACTGATTGTGATGTTGAAACCTTAACTATCACACGGCCACCAGTATCATGTCACTGGAGAGCCAGGGTCACACACAGATCCAAACACACACACGCTGTGTTCCCTCCCTCTCTCTGTGCTGCAGTGTACAGAGACAGGGGTTTGAAGATGCGCTGCCACTCTCCAATCACACCACTAATCTTCTCGGATACACCCCGATGCATGCAAACCCCTGTCTCCCAGAAGACTCACACATGCAGCCTTCACACATCACCATCATCTCAGCGGTGAACAGCTCCTATGCGAGAGAAAGCTTTTGCCCATGGCTGAACACGGGCATCTATAGGGGAGGGTTTCAACAGAAATCCACAGCTGTGTTCTCATCTCTGCAGTGGGAGAGAACCGACTGTCTTACTTGCTTTCCCTGGCCGGGGCCTCTGCAGCAGCTTCTGCACGGTGAGCAGGTCCTCGGTCTTCACCGCCTGCAGCAGTTCCTGGTCCTTTCCCATCTTCCGCGCTCGGCCGCTCTATTCCAGCATCCTCCGATACAGAGGCGCCTCGCCACGCGGAGGGTACGTCTACACCCCGGCCACGAAAAGCCTCCTTCCTCCCACCCCCCCAGGTCCCTGGCTTGATGAGACCCCCCCTCCTCTCTCCCCTAGAGCTCCGGCATAGCACGGGTCCAGAGGGGCTGAAAGCGAGAGAGAGAGGGGGGAGAGAAAGAGGGGAGGGGGGTGGGGATAGGCTGGGTGGGATGGAGGGATGCTCTCGGGTTCTCCCACGGCTACGTGCAGCGCTGCTGAATGGAGACGGGACCGGAGGCTAACGGGCCGCTCGAGATCCCAGCAGCCGCGCGGCGGCGTCGCGTGCGTCGTATTTTGGCGGAGCGGATGAGTGGTGGGGGTTCCAGGATTCGCCTCACCGGCTCCTCGGTCTCACCCCCGCTGCAGCTGCCCTCGATATTAAACGATTAACCGACGGTCACCGGGAGGAAGGAGTCAAACGGAGAAGCCTCGCAGGCTCAGACACACTGCGCGTAAATGGTTGTGCGTTTGAAGGCGGGTGCGCGCCTGTTCGTATCTGCCGAGGATGTGCCGCTCGTGTGCTTTACGTCGTAAACGCAGCCCAGCGGTGACGCGGCTGCAGCCACAGCTCCGCGTGCGCTCGCTATTTGGTAATGATTTTCTCCGAGTGGGGTGGGTGGGTGGGTGGGTAGGGGTGTGCAGAGGTAGTGAAGGGGGGCACGTGCACGTGCCCGCGCGCTCTACAGCTGGGCCAGCTCGCACTGCTAAATGGCTCGTGCTGAAAGTTGTGGGCGGACCAGGAGCGCGGTGCTCTCCCGCCTCCTCCTCGTCTCTCTCTCTGGCCCTGTTTCTGTGGCAGAGGCTGCAGAGATTTATTGAGGAAGACACAGAGAGAGTGGAGGTGTGCCACGCCTTTCTGCTTATTGGCGCGATGAAGTCTTATCAGACTACACACCTGCATTCTAGCCTAAGAGTTAGACTGGATTCAAAGCTGCACGACACAAACAATTTCAGATTTGTATTAAAACTTACCTTCTTTTTTACATAGATGTTTAAGGCCTCAAGGCAAGGCAAGTATCACTAATAAACTTGGCATTGGTATTGGATAAACACTACTAGGATCAGCACTTTGTTCATTTAACCCACTATACTGTGTTACATAAAACATTTTTTGAGGAAATTAAACCCCCACCCATATAGCTCCATATACCAATGGCATTCCATCAGGGCAAGCAAGGCAATCAGTGCTTACCTTGTCAAATCCAAAAATAGACATAGCTGTCATAAAGCTCCTAGCTGATTACTTTTCTGCCATCTTGTGACTGGAGTGAGTTATTGTTGCTGAAAGCTCCACTTGTTTTGTGCTCATAGGAAACTTAAGTTGTCTCCATTTTACCCGCACGTCCATTTCCCGTTACTTGAGCTGATCAAGCTGAGAAGCTAGACACTTCTTTCTGGTGGTTTGCACATTGTGAATAAGCAACTGCTCTTTCATGGTAAACTGATGGGAGACCAGCTTGTTGCTGCTGTCTCTACTTTCACTGCTCTGAGACGACTTACAGTCTGCACTTTGTGTGTAAGCACAGCTAACATTAGCAGGCAAACAAGCTTCTGTGATTTATCATCATAATAAATAAGTTTCCTCTTGCTAACCGCTATGTGTGGTTTAGAGAAGATGGAGTGTGAAAAAGTTGTTGATAACTTGTTTAGTACGTTAGCAAGAAAAACTGTGATGATGATGGAATGATACATGGTCAGAGGGGATGGCAGCTCTGACCATGTATCACGACTAAAACAGGCAAGTTGAGCAGGTGCTCAGCAGCACCTTCAGATTAGCATCTATGAGAATCTCTGAATGTTTGGCCATCGCTTCATTTTCACCTTTATCTTTTTTCCATTAATATTTTTAATCGTTGTGTAAATATCGATAGGTAACTAAGTCACACACTGCTCAAGTCTTTTAATTCAGATGTTTTTTTAATGTTAATAATATGTATAAATATACTTTTATAAAATCAAGATATAGGCGTGTGTTTGTGATCTTATGAACAACTATTTAAACTTAGAGGAAAATACATACACATGCTTTCAGCTAATGCCAAGAGTAATATTAACCAAATGCTAAAATGCTAGAAATTTCTAATCAGCACCAAAACCACAAATGCAGCTGATGTTTGGCATTACTGCTCATTGGAGATCTCATCAAAGACAAAGCCCACAGTCCTTGTTCAGTGCAAAAATCTGGACAATAATCTGGTGCTACGTGGGGCTTCACTAGTCTGAGTTTGTCAAGTCACTTGAGTATCTTTCATAATTTCTCTAAAAAAAACACACAGTAAGAAGATATTGCTTAATTTAGTGAATTCAGTAGGCTGAGGCTAACCTTGGATGAACTTCCCGACATTTTTGTAGGAATGCCAACAAAAGGGGACCAACGTTTGGGACAAGTAGCAGACCATTAAATGACAAGGATAGCTAGAAGACATTCACACAAACCTACCTCTACTTTTAATAAAGAAAATAGTTTTTTAAATATCTCACAGGTGAAAGAATTTCAGAAAAGCCATCAAAGCAGTTATATTTTTACTACAAAGCCATAAGTGTCTCACATTGATGCTTTTTAAACAATGGCTCACATGTTAAAAGCAGGAGTAAGATTGTAAAGATCTGCTAACCGTTGTCATTATGAGCATTAGCTCCAATACTACAAATATGATTTTACTACCTCCAGCAAGTTAGTTTAGCTTAGCATAGCTTACAGGATCTTCCATCCATCCATCCATCCATCCATCCATCCATCCATCCATCCATTCATTCATCCATCCATCCATTCATATTCTTCTGCTTATCCAAATCAGCATTGGGGGGCGGAGTCTGTCCGAGCTGTCAGGAGGCAGCTACACCCTGGATAGACGGCCAACACAGAGAGAAGACAACTTTTTATGCTCACATTCACGCCTACATGACTGTCTTGCTCTGAGGCTGACCGACCCAAAACTGTGCCACACCACTGAAGCTTGTTAATTTAATTAAAAATTACTTATTGATTAGAACTTATTGATTTCATTGGGGTGGCACGGGAATTCAGATTCTTTGATCAGAAGTAAATGTGGTGAACAAAAACACTGGGCACAATTTTTCAGCTCCTTCTTTCCTCATACAAATATATGAAATATGACATGAAATTCACCGTCCAAAGACATGCAGCTTGTGGGGATAGGTTAACTGGATAATCCAAATTGCCACTAGGTGTGAATGTGAGTGTGAATGGTTGTCTGTCCCTGTGTGTTGGCCCTGCGACAGACTGGCGACCTGTCCAGGTTGTACCCTGCCTCTCGCCCTATGACAGCTGGGATAGGCTCCAGCGCCCCCCGTGACCCTGAAAAGGATAAGCGGAAGCGAATGGATGGATGGATGGACATGAAATAGGCTTTGCACTGAGCAGCCTAACTGCTTTGCAAAGTACAGAAATGGGTATTTACACCCTTTAAGTAGAAGTAGTACTTGTACTTTGAAATGTTTTAGCTTTGACATGCACTTCAATTATGCAGAATTAAGTGCATGAAGTTTAATGGATCATAACATTTGATTTATTAACATGTACATCAATTTGATATTATAGGTGGGAGTTATTTTGATTACTAATATGCTGCTGGGTAGTTTTGTCTTTAACAACATCTGTTAGCCGCACATATAGCCTTCAAACAATGGTGTTGTCATCCAAAGTACAGTGGTGCTGAAATGGGAAGCAGCAGAAACAGAGAAATACTTGAACAAATTAGAAGCACAGGGAAGCTGTAATTCAGTACTTGGCTAATTGTACTGTTACTTTCTATCCGAGGCTTCTCTATAAGATCAGGCCTGTTTGTGTTAAAACTTGTGTTGCCAAAAATCATTGTGATCTTTGGGATAATCACTTGTACACATGCAGCATGTGCTGCGGTCATGAAGACAATTAGAGAGCACACACACTGCAGAATTTGACCCTGACTTCCAACTGCAAAATCTAATGTTTTCTTTCCCTCTCCACCCTCCTCCACGTTTTTTATTTCACTTTTTTCTCCATTGTGTGTGTGTGTGTGTGTGTGTGTGTGTGTGTGTGTGTGTGTGTGTGTGTGTGTGTGTGTGTGTGTGTGTGTGTGTGTGTGTGTGTGGGCAGTGAGCAGTACTTGGATGCTGCTCTCTTCCTCCTCCACATAACCAGCGAGTTATGTAAGAACTCTAAAGAGTAGCCCGTATGGTACCGGTAGAGTATTTATAAATATGCCTCTGTCAATGCAAAAGAACCACACTACCCCAGAGGCGTGTTAATGCTAATGCCTGCTGCATAGAAGCTTACTTAGAGAGTGCTTACCTGCAGCCCCTCCCCTGTTTCTATTTGCATATCTCCTGTTATTGCTAAGTGCAGAGGCTTTCAGAAGTGGATTCAATATATGTACACTGGACACTCATGAGCCACTTGTCTCAGAGACAAGTGGCTCATGCCTTTCTTGTTATATCTTTGAGCACGTGTTGACACTTTTCACTTGACACTTTAGTGAAATTCACATTCACAACAAAGAATGAGAAAAAGGGAGAAAAACAAGAGTTTTTTTCCACTGAAATAAATATCTTCAAACTACATTTGATTTGTCTGTACTCATCTACCTGTCTGGGTCACATGAATAAGGGTTAAATTATAGGGGGAAAATGTAGTAATTCTAATTAGGCAGCAGGACTGTTTTACATCATGAAATCGTGTTTATTTAAAGCTTGAAAGTCACTTCATGTAGCATGTGCTGGAGCTGGGAGTGTTCGTGTGAAGCTTCCATAAAAACAGAGTGCCCTCAAGTGGCCGGTCCAAGAGCACACACCTTTATTGGGTAGTCTTTGAACCTCTGTTTCCCAGAGATCTGTGATGGATAAAAGCATTGGGGATTTTACACCTAGTTTTATGTAGAAAGTGGTTAATATATGAGTATATATATAAGTATATGGTTGGCTTCGTTAGTAATTTGAACCTGTGTATAGTTATCATAAAGACCTAAAGAAAAGGGGCAAATCACATTATAAAACACTTGTGACCGAGCAGCCATTGCTATTGCTCAGTGTTTTGAAAATCATGTGTCACTACGACAGCAGTACAGGTTGAGTTCAACATCTTCAGGAAATTCTGAAAATTAGCCAACCTCAGTTGTAGGCAATTTGAAACAAGATTTAGCGAATAAACATGAAGGAGAAATACAACATATTAATAAACCTCGCTGAAAAATGTATTCCGTTTAGCATTTTACATGTAATTGCGACTAATGATAAAAAAAATCGCTTGTCTCCAATAACTCGTCTTGTCTACGGGTTTTAAATGTAATATTTTTCAGAGTACTTGAATGCAGCCTAAGGCCGACCCTTTAGAATTTTCTAGTCTTTGATTGGTTGAGTCATACGTCCGTCAAAACCGAACCTCACAGTCTGTTCGAGTCAGGGGAACAGGTTGGAAAGAGCCCGACGGAGGCTCGTACAATCAAATACTGTTGGTTGCAGGTTGTAACCGGATCTAACACACAAGCTGGTGAGGAGTCGTGTTAGTTTTGCTTCATTTATTGGATTAAAAAAAAAAAAAAAGGTTGTGTTTTCTGCCTACCGTACAGACAGGCTTGCTTTCCGACGCGTGAAGAATCAACTCGCGCAGTCAGGAGCTTTGGCTTGCCATTATGTGTTGAGCTATCGCGTTAGTACTTATGGTAACACAGGCTAGCCTAAAGCTATATCATGATGTTACAGCTATACATTTTGGTGGTAGCTGGGGTTGAATGGGCTGTTATTCCTCTACTTTCTTGTGTATAATAGTCATGCAGACACAGTTTCACCACGCAGCTTGACTTCTTAACGTATTCATTCCAGAATAACAAATGGCATCATGCACTGTGAAATCCGACTAGCTTAGCAACACGAGGAAGCTAATGTCGTGACTGTTTGTACTGTTTATACCACCTATTACATGCTATAGAGGGACCTTATTAAACGTCGTGCACCTCTCAAAACAGTGTTTTGTATTTAAATAAATGGTTAATAGAGTGGTCGCATACATTTGGGTTTGTATTGACACTTCATTGTTTCCCAGTCTCTTTGCTTTCTCTATTGTTCTACAGTTGTAATATGCATGCACATGCAAACCTGTTTAATAAAAGCCTTTCCTGCTGCATATACTCCAAACTATAACCTTTTTTTGTTTCTAATGCATATGCAAGTCCTTTTATTCAGCAAGACAGACGTGTAAGGCACTGTGAAGAGAAGCATGAATTTTTAAGCTAAAAGTGGCATCTGAGTAGATGTGGATAGTGTTGTGTTTAAAAAAAAAAAGATAAGGAGCCCCCCCATAATAAAAGCTTATTCCCTTTTTGTTTAATTCTTAACTTAAAAAGAAAATATATTTATCATATTTTAACATAAACAAAGACAAGCAAATAAAATGAACAACAAACCACCTGTCCCAGTCCCACGCGTGGTAATCTGATACTCAAATTTAAATCAATTCAAAGTACACACAAAAAACTGCATGGTTACCATTTACTGTCCTAAATGCTGCTGCAGCCACCACATTGGCCACATATTTCTCTTTCTCCTGGGCTGTTTGCCATTGTTTGTTTTATCCAGTGAGTGGGACACTGGGTCTTTTTCTGTTTTTTTTTCTTCCTTCTTTAATAATTGTGTTTTGGGGAACCAAAATTTTGAAATCATTAAATGTTACTTTGTTACATAATGTTAGTCTTCTAGACTTTGTACATTTAGATGTTTGGTATATTTTTATTGAAATGGTTTAACTTGGCGGGAGTTGCATATATTTGGATCATAGTTGTTATAAAACATGGATGCAACTTCTGTGATGTCAGCCATTGGTTTCTGAAGTCCTGTTCTTGAGATGCGTGTTGGTTGTAAAACAAAACCAAGCAGACTGTATGGATGAAAGCACTTGCTCATTGGCTAATGATTTGGAGCGGCCGTGGTTTGGGGGGTAGATCGTTGTCTACCAGTCGCTACCAAGTCTGGATGTCAAAATATCCTTGGGCAAGATAATGAACCCCCAGTTGCTTCCAGTGCAACTACTGGAGTGTGAGTATGTGTGCACATACGGCCGGCTGCAACCGGTTCAGATTGCCCCCCCCCCCCCGCCTGCTTCTGCCAGAGGTTTCTTCCTGTTAAAAGGGAGTTTTTCCTTCCCACTGTCGCCAAAGTGCTGCTCATAGGGGGTCATGTGAGTGTTAGGGTTTTTCTCTAAATGTATTATTGTAGGGTCTACCTTACAATATAAAACGCCTTGAGGCGACTTGTTGTGATTTGGCGCTGTATAAATAAATTGAATTGAATTGCACATGTGAGACGGGCATAGAAAAAGGACCTTTGTGTGACTGGGTAAACGGGGCTTGCATTGCAAAGCTGTGGTATCTGCTTTCTGCAGGATCACATGATTCTTTGTGAGAGCCAATGTTGTTTTAACCAATATGCATTTTATTCATGATATTGTGGAAAAAAGGATTCTACCATGAATCCTACAGTGCTGTCGCTCAGTGGTGGAGGCTGCTGTTACCAGAAACTTGTTTAAATCCGTGAACATTAGTTTGCAGAGTGAGTGTCAGACTTCAGTAATTGTGAGAGTGGTGATTGCTGTGCATTGAAACTAAGCACTGTTCTCGATCATTTAAAAAGAGGGAAGTCTGGCAGTGACCACTAAACCATTTAGAAGAAAAATGGTTCCTGGACTTGACATCAGTAAAACGACAACGTTTTAGTTTTAAATCTAGGATTTATTCCATTATTTTTTCTGTCTATTTTTAATTTTCCTTGAGATTTCATAAAAAGTTTACATGTTAAGCTTGTAATCAATGTTACAAACTGAGGTGTTAAATGATGTTGCAGTCATTAAGTTTACAGGTGGCATTTTGACTGTACGTCTTTAAGGACTAAACCAAATCTGTTTCCTGTTTCCATTTTTTGGAGGACCTTTTTTAAAGGAAGTAACCGCCCTCCTCTTTTGTTACAGGAAGGGCTCAGTGCAGCGTGGGTGCCCAGGGATCCACTGCCTGAGTGTGGGGAGAGCAGCGGCCGAGACCCCAGAGACATGAACCACACCAAGGGTGGCCTGGTCATCTTCACCGCCAACTCGCACCCCTCGAGCCGTGAGCTGGGCAAGAGGATTGCAGAGTAAGTTCTTAGACATGCACTCAGACACACAAAGCAAGACGGGTTATTTTAGAGTCAAAGCCCATACACGTCCTCCAGGAGAATCTCGGTCTCCTTTCTTTTGTCTCATATGGTAAAAAAGGGACATTTAAACTCACATGTGTCAAGAAGACATGTTTTGCTCTTGCTTCTTCTGTTTAACATGTGTGTTTATTGATAGCATGAGCCTACATACGCAGTCCTTATGTGCTGTCTTTTCTGTTTTTAGCCACCTTCCCGAAACAACAGGATGATTGTCCTGCCCACCTTCCCTGTCACCAGCTCATCAAATACGCTTAACTCCCATCATTGCATAAACCTTTAAAAAAGGAACCGTTTTCTAATTAAAAGGGAGATAAAAGACTCAAAAGACAGCTGTCTGCAGAGCTAAACTAATAATGGGTAAAGGGTGTGTAGCCTCATTTTAACAGAACGTGTGTGGTTGCTTTGTTAGTGTTTCATCATGTTCTGTGTAAACCGAAAATTCCTACAGTCCAAACGTACTTTAAATGCACAGAGTCCAAACCTGGACTGCACATGGACATCTGAGTCTGCATGTGTTTATAGAACAAACAGTGTTTGGCTGCTTTAGTGGACACTAAATACCTCACTGTGCACCAGGATGTAAACACTGCTTCTTATTGCATTTCCAAATGAATAGTACATTTTTTAAATGTTATACATATATTTGGTTGTGGGTTGTTTTTTTAAAAATTCATTTTTTTGTTTCAACTTTAAACAAACTTATTTACTGTTGTTTTGTCATTTTCTTTCTCAGGCGTTTAGGGGTGGAGCTTGGCAAGGTGCAGGTGTACCAGGAAGCTAACAGAGGTAAGCTCATATAATAATACATGCTACAAGATTCTTTAAAAACAATCATTTAGTGTCTTCCTAGTTTAAAGCTGTAGCAGCTAGAAAATGCTTAAATGAAAAGATTCTATTTGGAAATAGCTCTGCGAGTAATGAATGCTGAGAATGAGGTTCCAGTGAAAACCTCTATAAAGGCAGAGTACAGGAGTTATAGAAGAGTTGGACACGCATCATCTGCATAAAAAAGAATATTATATGTAGCTCACTGCTTTGTCGATTAACAAAAATTATATCTGCAACTGTTTTGGAACAAAATTAATTCTCTGGGCTTTTGACAATTAGATGACCAGGTAAAAATGGGCGGTGGACATTGATGTGATGGACAACAACAACCTAAATGAAAATACATGGCAGAGTAATAAGTGCTGGGGAATGCTGTTAGCTGCGGCTGTAATTCCAAATACATGAAGCTTACAGCCTTCTGGTGCCGTCTCGGCTCTATCACACAAACCTCATCCGAACTAAAGCGGACGAGATCGTGTAAATTGCAAACTGAAAAATGATTTCTAGTTTTACTGTGTTTGTCATCAGGTTACCTTAACTTCAAAGTTAAAGCTTCATGTTCTTTGAATTCTTTCAAGTCTGTTGTAAAGTGTATGATATGTAGTGTCGTGACATTTTTTATTAGTATTATTCAATCCTTCTCACCCACCAACAGTTAGTACTGCCATCCTATATTTAATATCTCAAACGTTTAGAAACAAAGTCTTTGATTTTTGTACAAAAACTTCCTTTAATCAGCTGCAAGTCACACGATTTAGGTTTCTTGAAAAAAAATGTTCCCCTTAAAAAGTGACAAATTTTTATGGAACATACTATATAAGTGTTTCTGCTTGTATTTGTGGAGTTTTCTCCTTGTACATTTAATAAAATGCTTCAAAAGTGTAGGTTTAAATTTATCGTTGAGCTTGTGAGAGCGTTTAAAGCAGAAACTGAAACACTTCTTGTTCCCCTTTCATGACAGCAGTGCTAGACACAAGGTCACCGTTTCAACTGAGTCTGTTCCTGTTGCAAATAAATTTCCTCTTAGAAGATCACAACCGTCCACTGGGCTTGTACTGGGCTTGTACTGGGCCATGACTGTGCTGACTTTTAAAAGTTTCTAAGCAGTAGAACGCGAAGCATTTCGCATTATTCACCACTGGAACAGTTTCTCTCATTACTGGTGTTTGGGAATGGGTTTGACAGGGTTCGTACGGGTGCTTGAAATCCTTGAAAATGCATAATTGAATTTTCAAGGATTTGAAAAGTGCTTGAATTTCAGATGTGGTGCTTAAAAGTGTAGCTGTATTTCATTCACCACAAATAACTATCTGATTGAATAGTTTTCTTATCAGATATAAAAATAAAATGAGTCACAAAATGTAAAAGAAAAATTTCCCCGCCTGGCTGCCTTACGTCTGTTTCAACGTGTGACCCCGCCCCTCCCTCGGACAGTCGGGGATGAGTGCGCTAACATACCTGTAGGCTGCTGTTTTAATGAGTGTTTGATGGAAAACAACAATGGCGGAGTTTGCGCTCTCCAGCATGATAGGTGAGTCCTAGTAAATAATTTTCCAGTACGTGTACGTTACACATGCTATTTTTTAAAATTATGATTATTATTATTTTGCTATCAAACTCGCTGGAGAAATGATTGAAACGCACTGAGTGTGATGCAGTATGGCAGCGCTGTTATGGAATATGCTGTGAACTTAGCTAACGTTACTTAACATTAGCCCGATGCATAACTAGCTAACTTAGGCTTTCTGATTAACCCTCTGGGGTTGACGGAGCCAAAGTCTCCATTTCAACTTGGGTCAACGTGCGGACTTCAAACTACATACCAGTGTTTAAACTGTGTTGATAGGCCACGTAAAACCGGTGTTTGTTTGTTTGTTTTTTTCTGAATAAAACAGCTGTTTACTCCGGAAGAAACGATAAAAACAGCGTTTTCTAAGGAGAGCACTAGCAAACACGCTTTGCTTCTGAGTGAAAAAAGAAAAGGAAAAAACACTCCTTCCCTATTGGTGGAAAAATGTACCATGTCGACCAATCAAAAAATGATATGGCAACATGTGGCATCTGGTTGTTTGGGAGGAGACGGAAGCTTTAGGAGTGACAGAGAGCGAGAGTTTTGATACTGAGAGGTTTGTGACGTTTGGAGTCTCAGGTTAGTGTGTTGTCTTGTGTAGTTAGTGTGTAGTCGTTGTTTTGTTTTGTGTGTCAGTTCTACTAGTGAACAGTTGCTGCCTTAAAGCCACCAAAGGCAGACTGCAGTGTAAACGCTGAGTGACACAGCTGCTGTCAGACCTGCAGGTTTATCCCTGAGCTGTTCTCATGTGTTATAGTGACACAAACTATTTTTTGGAGTTGCATAAATAATTTCTGTGCCTTCTTATTTGATGCAGAACACTTGATTGTTCTATATAACCACATAACTTTGTTGTTTGCAAAACTTGTGCGTATTTTTTAAAAATGTAAAATTTCTATTTTCATTTCAAGTTATGAAAATGATTCGTTAAACATGTTTGTGGTTTTTACAGTCAAAAATATCACTTTCTACTCGTATTTTACATTTTGTCTGAATTTAGATAAATTGTGCTGACACATTATGTCAAAATGAGAAAATAACAGATTGGCAAGATAAACAGTTTTTAAAGGTGAAATATAGAGGCCAAATCAAAAGTAGTCAAAAACAGCCAGTTATACCCTGGACACCAGCTTTTTGGAGTATTTGAAATAATGGTAATATGAGTGATCCATGTGGTTTTATTGGGAATTAACTTAAAAAACAAACAAATATCTGTCTCCTATTTCTTGTCACACAGGAAAGAAGCATCAATATCTGATGAGAAGACTTATTTATTTCTTTTTTGTTTTCCAACAGGAGAATCTAACAAGTTGATTTGTTCACATCTTAATTTTTAAGTGAAATGTGCATTTTGAGTTTATACACGATAAGGCGACCGTTTCCTTTTGCAGTATATTTGTGTGTTACGTTTTTCTATGTCTTAACAAAAGGGGAACAAAGGTGTTTAAGTTCACCTGGGATGATTTGTTTTAATGTTCACATGGTCTTACTGAGGTGATGCGAATTGAAGCATGCATTCTTTTTTTTTTTTTTGGCGGGAGGGAGGGGGCTGGAAAAGCTTGAAAATGGACCTTGAAAGTGCTTAAAAAGTGCTTGAATTTGACCCTGAAAAGGCACTTGGTACTAACCAATAATACTAACCAATAAAGAAAGTGGCCCTGTGTCAAGTTGTTAGCCCAGCAAGAAAAGCTGAAGCTGTCACTCAAGTTATTCCCCCAGCTGCAACCTTTATGTCATTTATCCTTTTAATTTTTATAACAAACAAACTAATTACAAAACTTACAACATACAGCAGCCAGGTCAGCACATATCATACCAAAATAATAATATAAAAGAAATGCTTCATGTTTTTACATACATCCTCAGAGGGAACAAAACCGTGACAAACAAAAAAAAGTGTTTCTCAGAATCTGCGTTCCTTCGTGGCGTCAGATCGTCCCTGCAAGAGAGTTTTCGGTACCGTCAGTTAGCCTGGCCAGCAGCATGTTCATATGAATCGCAGTCAGCCTTGTACCTGGATCGCTGTACTCTGGTGTTTGGAAATATTAGGCATTACTGTTGGTCCCCCAGTAGGCATATTCCTGGTGACACTGTTGTAACGTTGTAATCTTATTTTCCAAAATGGGAAAATGCATTTAGAGTCCCAGATTGTATAAAGCTTTCTGGTTCTGCTTGACATTTCCAGCATATGTTATTGGTAAGTAGAAACCTAGATGCAATAAAGTAAAATCTGTGTACCATCTTATTTTCCTCTAGTTCTAACCATGATTTCTGTACATAAATCACCTGTATTGTGTTTTCCCTTTGTAAGCCATTGTTTCCAGTAAACAGTTTTCCCAACACAGACAGAAGGGTTGAACCATAATGAGGAATACGGCTGTTTAAAACGTGACACCATGTGCACCTCCCTCCATAAATGCATGGCGTTGAATTTATGGAGGGAGATATATTGCATATCTGAGGGCTGTGCTGCTACTGTACAACATGCTGTGTAGTGACGCAGCTAAACCCCTTTACAAGCTTTTTTTTAGTCCAGCATTAGGATACAATTGCAAATAACAATCTGTAGCTACTTTACTATGTTAGTTTCTTCTAATAATACTACTAATAATAAATAACTGCATCATGGGCATATTAAAAATGCAAATTCCATAACCTTAAATTTCCATATTTACTCAACTTACACTAATATATGGATCTAATGTTGAAACACGTTGCATTTTATTACCTCTTTTGTGACACATGATGGAGACCTGATTGTGTCCTTGAGACCTGTGTGTTTAAATGAAAGCACGAAGTACAAACATTAAGATGGACTGCTACACATTAAAATGACACATTATACGTAACAAATTAAGAAAACATGAGTAGTTGCAGACAGACTTGAAATATTGTAGCTTGTTCCATTTATACACAGCAAAGTATTTAATCCAGTTTTTCTCAGTTCAGCTGACAGTGTGGTAACAGTAACGGAGATTTAACGGTGTAATGGTTTAACATGTCCGGAGGGGTTGTGTTTCTTTCTCAGTGTGTAGTAGGGATATGTGTGACTCAGGAGTTGTTGCTGCTCTGGCTCATCAGCTCCTACAATGTTAACAAGCAAAGCTTTGACATAAATGAGCAGTTGTATGCGATTGTAGCAATGCTCAACCACGCTCTTCGTGGTCGGTGTAACATTTCTATGACCAGCCTTTGTGTTCTCGTTAGAATGTTTTTCTTACTTTTAGATTAGTCCACTACTCTTATTTTTCCTTCTCCTTAAAATGACCGATCGGTTGGTCATCAGCAGCAGACCTGGTCTGTATATAAAACGTGGGCGTAGCTCTCAGGTGTGGAAAGTATTTTGTTTTCTCATCTGTTTTTCCTGGGAAGCACATTTTTGGAATGCTAGTGTCTACGATTTAGGACAGTGAGGGTGGAGGTGGCTTTGTTAGGGGGCGTGTACCGGTGAGGCTCAGTGCATGTTTGTGTGCGCGCACATTCTCTCTCTGCTCTTTCCTTCTCACATCCGCTTTTTGTTTCCATAGAAACGCGGGTACAGATCCAAGAGTCGGTGCGAGGCAAAGATGTCTTTGTCATCCAAACGATGTCAAAGTAAGAGAGAAGACAAATATTTATTTGGACGTTTCCCCAGAAACGTGTCCCTCACGTGTAATCGTCTGCTTGTCTCTCTGCACTTCAGGGACGTGAACACCACCATAATGGAGATGCTGATCATGGTGTACGCATGCAGGACGTCCTGCGCCAAAAGCATCACGGGCGTTCTCCCCTACTTCCCCTACAGCAAGCAGTGTAAGATGAGGAAGAGGGGCTCCATCGTGTCCAAGCTTGTTGCATCAATGATGTGTAAAGCTGGTGAGTCTGTCCCTTTAAAGCACTCAAGAAGAAGACAGGACACTATTCAATGTCACATATCGTAGTATTTCAAATACATGATCTGTACAAACCACAGACATGTTACAAGCTGACATGACCATGTTTGTGTAGGCCTCACCCACCTCATCACCATGGACCTCCATCAGAAAGAGATCCAAGGCTTCTTCAACATCCCAGTGGACAATTTGAGAGCCTCCCCGTTTCTGCTGCAATATATCCAGGAAGAGGTCATTTCTAAAAACAGATGTGACACACACGCCTCATTTCTATCACTTTTATTGTTTCTAGTCTTAACTTTAACAAATTTGATGCTTTTTTGATACTTTTCTACATTAGTTCATCTCTTGTGTGTCATTTTAGCTCCTCTCCCTTTAAGCTTACTTCTGATTGGCTGACTCAGGTGGGAGCAGGTGGGAGGGGCTTCTGTGCCCGAGATGGCCACGTTTTCCTTACTAATTTCATTCGTAAACAAAAGCCAGTCTGAAGGGATTAGCTGTATTTTCCTGACATCGTTCTTTGACACTTGCACCACATCTAGCATGAGCATCCACCCAGTTACAGTGTTCATATTAGCAAGGCTGTTTTGCTGACGTTAGGGGCTCTCTGCCTGCTATTACATACAAAATCAGTTTAGTAAATGGGAACAAGGTCCAAAGCTACCTGGTCCAGTGTAATATTGCAGAGCACCATCACACCTGAAACACCATCACTTCTGCTGGAAGTAGCACATGGACAAAGGTCACCTTATACAACAAAGAAACTTGTTTTGAACTTTCTTTAAACAGACCAGTTTGTCCATTTTTATACTGGGATATTATTTAGGATGTAATTTAAATTTAGGAGTCTGTAACCTGCAGTACACACCTGCTAAACTATCTATCCAGGCATGCCTGCTGACACCTGGATATGAACATATATTAAACACGTAGAGAAACAAAGAAGCTTGATATTCTTGCTTGCTGAGTTCTGATTGGATAAGCTATTGTGTGCTTAACCGTATGTAACTCTGACCTCAGTTTTGTGTCTCCTCCCCCTCAGATCCCCGACTACCGAAACGCTGTGATTGTTGCCAAGTCGCCAGCTTCTGCCAAAAGGTAGGCTCATCTCCTCTCGTCTGTACGAAGTCGCCTTTATCTGTGTTACCATTGCTGATGAGGCCAGCTTGTTGCTCACTTCCTTTTTGTAGTGCTTTTATTTTTGTCACAGTGTGACATGAGTTCAGGCTGGTTTCTGTGTGTCTTGTATTGGAGTAAGTTGTGAAGCGCTGCTGACTTGGTGTGCGCAGGGCTCAGTCGTTCGCCGAGCGGCTGCGTCTGGGTATCGCAGTGATCCACGGAGAAGCTCAGGACGCCGAATCAGACCAAGTAGACGGCCGACATTCCCCACCCACCGTCAAGACCACCGGAGCCATTCACCCCAGCATGGAGATACCATGTAATGCACGCACACTTGCAAAGAACTCGTCACACGCAGGACTTTGTGCACCCCGTATGAATCACAGCAGGACTCACTGTCTGTGTTCCCTTCCAGTGTTGATCCCTAAAGAGAAGCCCCCCATCACTGTGGTGGGAGACGTCGGAGGACGCATCGCCATCATAGTGGTGAGAGATGACGCACAGTTTCTGAATTTTGGGATGTCAATGTAGACAATATGTCAAATCGACCCACTTGAAAATGCGTGTGAGTGAAAGTGGCTGCAGGAAACTGAGGCAGCACTTTGAGAAGTCGGTCAGCGGTACCTGCAGCCATAATGAGTTCACAGTAACAGTGAGAGTTAGTAGTTTGCTGAGAGGATGTAGCTGTGAGCTTCCTGACAACTTCCTGACTCGTGGTGGCTGCTCCCTCCAATTAATCAACAGTCTAACAAAAAAGCCCCAAACGAACACGAACACGATCAGCATGAACTGCTGTGAGGAAAAGTCCTTTAATTACTTCAAAATGAAATCCACCCTTTCACTCGCTGAATCCTTTTTGAGGTGAACCAGCATTAGATGTAAGCACAGCGTTACCATTAGCAGTCATCTCGTTTTCACAAAGACTGAGAGGAAACTGTGAGAAAGCGAGTCTAGCCAATCAGGAGTCGTCTCTGTGGTGCAGTAGTTAGTATGAAAGTGTGTCACTTATAGATTTATTAGTCATAAGTGATTAGAAAACACACTCAAACACACCTGAATGGTGACTTTGCCCTAAACTAAAGTTTAAAGCAGGTTGATCTCTGTCACACATTACACAGCTTCATTAATCTGTGTCTGTTTACTCATACCAGTCCCAGCACTCGACGAATACCCTGATAACTCCTGCTATGAACACAGTTAGCCAAGTACAGTTACATTTTATATATATGTATATTTTAAACTGTCATGCATCAGTGCCTCAGCACACGATGCTGATCCTGTCCTTGTGTGACTGCTGGTTGGATCTCTCGGGGCAGAGGTGGGACAGCCTCCATGTTTCCCTCACAGAATATATTTCTATTAACCCTTTAGAGCCGGTCAGAGCAGCACGCTCCGTTTTGCATAACTATTTTTAAATCCCGGCAGCACTGCAACCACGTGAGCTAGCGCAATAGTTTTATTTGCATATGAAACCGGAGGAGTTGTACTTACATCTGATCCCATCAGCTTGTCCTTGGTCACAGTTTCCTTCCACATACAGCTTTGCAAAAGCTGCATAAAAAGCAGCAACAAAAACATAATATTCCAGAAACACGCTTCGCCGATCCGATCAGCTGTTTGTAACACTTCCTACGTCCATCAGCGCGAACTCTCGCATGTCCGCCATGACCTGCCCGAAACCGGAAGTGACGTCATTTTGCAGAAATGTAGTTTTTTACCATCAGGGCCTCATGAGCCTATACTGGTGTTTTTAAAAGTTATCTTTGACTTTATGACTTCCTGTGTTGTTTCTGGGATGCTTCATATTGCACTGCTGGAAATAGTTTATTTTGATGCATATGCTGCTTTTTTGCAAATTTGCAGTATAATATTTATTTTCGTTTTTCCTGCAGTATATAGAAATTGGTGTATTTCAAAAATAAAACTATGAAGACACTCAAAATAAATTTCCTGTGGTGGGAAACTATTTTGTGCAACTTTTTTGTATTTACAGTTTTGAGGCATAAGCCTCTTAAATTTCTCTAACTAGAAATATATGTTAAAAAAATAAAATTTTTATTTATTTATTTTTGTAGTTTTTTGCAATTTATGTAATTACTATGCACTTAATGCATGCATATTATTAATATTTGGGCTATAATGGTTGTATTGATGTATAGCAACTTGAAATGCTCCTAAAAATGGCTCCACAGCATGTAAAAATATAATATAAGCTCTGGCAGACTTGGTTCTATGGTAGGTCTTAAAGGGTTAATGATTCTTGGAGTGCCAGCTCACTCACTCACAGGTCTTTCATACAAACATGAAGTTGAATTCAGTCACACTGGTAATCTGCAGAAATTGGCCTCTAAAGACTAGCAGGACAAAGAGGAGATAGCTGCACAGCTGTTACAGTAACATGTTTCCATAACGTAACATTAAATCTTGTGATTTTGCTCATTTTTGTCCTGTCGAACTGAACTGTCTGGGTGTGGGTCGACTCTTTCACTCAGTCAGAAAAGGAGGAATGTTGTTGAGTAATGTGGAAAATGATCCCGCTCCTCTGTGCCCTGAACGAGCAGTTTTGAAACCTTGGTATATATCAGTACAGACCGGGCTTGATGACCATTAGAACAGCTTCTGGGTGTTTTCCAAAGATTAGCCCCAGTAAGCTGCGTAGTCGCTAACTGACGCAAACTCAGACATTTTGTTCTATAAGCAGGTCTGAAGTATGAGGAACAAGCTTTACCTGCAGTAGGTGTCCCAGGTGGAAAACGCTCAGTGAGAATTAGATTCTTTTCTTTGTCATATTTCAGTAAACTGCAGTTCTGGATGGGTGTGAGTGTGCAAATCAGTTCTAAAACTGATCATTAATTGGAGCACTAGAAGATTTACTGAATGTAAGTTTCCGGAACAAATTACCGATGATGTTAACGTAAAAATAAAAGTTCAACATCCATATGGGAAGAACTGAGAGAGGAGGGTGAGCTAGGCAAAATTACTGCGCCGCATCAGGAACACCGAAAGGAGGTTGGGTGGGGCGGACTGTCCTCAGCACGTTTAAAACCATGCCCGTTTGTCCCCAGGATGACATCATCGATGATGTGGACAGCTTCGTGGCAGCAGCGGAGACGCTGAAGGAAAGAGGGGCCTACAAGATTTTTGTCATGGCGACACACGGCCTCCTCTCCTCAGACGCCCCCAGGTTCATAGAGGAGTCGGCAATCGATGAGGTGAGTCGTCGTTCTTAGGCTTCCGTCAGCATGGCCGCCTCCTCCTCACGTGTGTCATTGTCTCCAGGTGGTGGTGACCAACACGATTCCCCACGAACTCCAGAAGCTCCAGTGTCCAAAGATCAAGACGGTGGACATCAGCATGATCCTGTCAGAGGCCATCCGCCGCATCCACAACGGAGAGTCCATGTCCTACCTGTTCCGCAACATCGGAGTGGACGACTGAATAACCTGTCTCACTCTCTCACACTCACACACACACACACACACACACACACACACACACACACACACACACACACACACACACACACTTTGCCTTCTCAGTCCTCTCCTGATACATAGATGAACGATGAGCGTAGTCAGCACCCTGAAGTGCTACCTCTATCATAACATACGAATATGAATGCTAACCTGTCCTTTGATTGCAGCTGAAGGATGTGGTGACTGAACACACACTCTCATGCATGCGTATCTAAGCACACCTAGTTTTGTTCATAGCTTTGACCAAACACACACACTCTCTGATTAGTGTCCCCAGTGGATATTAAGGGATTACTGCCGAGCTCTCCGGTGGCTGCGCTCCACACGCCTCAGTTCCTTTTGTCTTGTATCTTTCCCCCATAGAAATGATGTCGAGGTTAAATCAGCTCATGTTAGCACTCGTTTGTTAGCACTGAATGTGTCTGATGTTATTAGTAAAGGAGATTGTACTGATAATGTCGGTGCCTTCCACAGGACACAACACACAGGCCTTCGCTGCTCTTTTACACCTCGCCCTCGTTAGCAACTCTGGAATATACGCTTCACAGCTAATGACCACATGTTGTGCATGTTCAAATCCAAATGTGTGTTTGATTATTTCTGTGGTGTCTGAATGTGCAACTAACACGGCTCATTTCGACTGGTCCCAGCAGCCATACGTCTGAGTGGATGCCATAGTGTTTAGATGTTAATCTGGTGTCAAATCTACTAAACGCTAATGTTGACCTGCGTTTAACAGGAAGTCTTTGGATCTTGATAATTGGATGTTCCATTTAATGACAGTAAGTCATCCATGTAAATGTGCCATCATCTCAATACTTAGTGTTGAATATTTGTTCGTGTCACAAATAAACAGGGCTCTGGATGATTAAAACCTGACGCTCCAGTTCCAGATTTAAAGTGCAGTCAGTCTCTGGTTAGAAGTTTGAGGTTGTTCTTCATAAACTGGAAATCTTCCATTGTTAGATCCCTGTGAGGGAGACTGAAGAAGTTTGTTTCAACACATTGTCCAAGTTTAAATAAAACTTCAAACTGTGGCTAAAACAGGAAAAATGCATTTTTCTGACTAGCAAAACTTGACTGAAGCGGGTCTTTGTCACTTTATCAGATGCTCCCAAAATGTTTTGTATTTATTTTCTGGATTTAATATGAATAAAGATAACCTATGAAAGGAAAATGTCTTCTGCTGTGGTGGTTTGTAGCTTCATAACTGGGACCGTGTTTGCTTGAAAGCATGAAATGCTGTTTCCATATTAACCCCCAGGACCTGGCGTCCACATATGTGGACATCACATTTTGGGACGTCGAGACCAAAATACGTAATTTTTGTCTACAAGAGCCTGATATCCACCTACGAGGACATCATGCTGCCACTGTTCTACCAAAATTTGAAACAAATGTCCTCATATGTGGATCTCATTATTTTAGGTTAAAAAAAAATTGGTAATTCTTTGTTTTTACATTCTTTTGGTCCCAATTAACCCAAATAGCAAAGAAAAATTATAAATGCTGCCATGAAAGAGTTCAGGTCTTAGGAGGTTAATGTAGTAATATTACACTTAATGTCATTACTGTTTTATCTAAGTGGACTGGATGAAACCAAATGAGTCCGGACATATTGTTGAAATATCTGTTTAATGTAACTACAATCATATACTGTATTTAAAGGATGGAATATTGATGATGTCACCCATCGGTTTGTACAATGCTGCGAACTTTAAGTAGACATACAGATACTAGTGTTAAAAATAGTCCAGTAAAAGCTGAAGCACTGATTCAACCTCTTAAGTAAAAGTGATAAAGTACAGGCTCTGAAATGTACCTGTGTGCAAAGCTAGCTGAACCTTGTGCTATTTTATGGAATAATAAAATAATATCAGTAGATATGAAAGCAAACTTTATTTCACTCAAATTTTTAATTCTAATAAAGGTACTTTGAATGAGTTAAGTCGAACATGAGCAGAAAAATGGAAAATCGCTCTGCTGTCTGACGCCTACGTCGCAGACCTGACTTTGCCTTTGAACGGAAATAAAGGGAAGAGGTCAAAGTGGATTCAGCAGGTGGGAACCCTAAAATCAGTTGATTTTCAGGAGATTTTCTTAATGTGCAAGCTGTGATCAGCTGATTTGGGCTACTACTGCTCTGAGGGTCACTGCTGTTTGTGGATTTACACAACTGAAATGAACAAGATGTCAGCAGATGTTTCCTGAGGCGTCCTGGCTGGTTTCCATCCTCTACACGATGTTTATGCTGTCTTTAAATTAGACAGAATAACGTTGGTCAGTATCATCAGCTTAACTTCACTTACACTTGATGCAACCTCACTCTGACCATGAAAACACTGTGCACCAGTCACACACTGCTCTTTACTTTAAACCCATCACAGTACAGAAAGTAACCTCTTTATCCTGCACTAACCTGCAGAGGACTTTCATGTTACCTTTGAATAGTCTCAGTTTGATTTGCTCCAGTTTGAGAATATGTCACATGTCACCCAATATCTGATTTAAAAACATGAGGACTTACATGTAAGCTTTAAATTTCCACTGAACAGTCCTTAAATCTAACCTCTTCTTCCTCTGCCCGTCTTTCTTTCTCCATCTCTGAGTGAAGTTAGCTCTCCTTCTTTTCTCTCCCTCTGAAATAGAGTAGCTGGACCTTCAGCTAGCATCACACTGTGACAAACTGCACACAAACTGTTTGTGTGTTTGGTGATGTTTCTTGTGCTGATAGAAAAGTTGCATTTGAATTGACCTGATACTCAAAAACATCACTCCCTTTATGATCACTCCTCTTTTGTAGCGCTAGCTACACTGATGAGTATCTGCAGGGTCAGTTAGGGCTCATCCAAGACGCTTCTTCATGAGGAAGTTGCACTGCTTGCAACCATTCAACAGGCCTCTCCTGCTTTGTCTACTTTGCTTGGGAGCCATAATTTTACATCATAAAACCACACTGTATTAAACTAGATGTGAAATTAGCAACTGAAAGTTTTTAGGAAAGTGTTTACTAAGGTGATTAAAAACAAAATACTCATGATCACGTTCTCCACAGACTTCTATACAACTGCATGCGATTCTGCAACTATTCTGCTGGCCATTACCAAAAGTGCCTGTTTAAGGGGTTTCAACATGTTGGCTTCACTTTTCAGACTCTGAGGTAAAACAGCTTCATTGAAGCAGGGGGTGAATTGAGGTATTGAGGTAATTCTCAGTATTTCTTCCATCATACCTGCATACAGCTGCTGCTAAATGGAAGGTGCATCCAGAGCATCAAGAAATCCCCCTTGAAGCCTGAGGCCATTGTGTTGCCCTTCTTCTTCCTCCAATACTCTGAGAGAACAGTTAGCTAGAGGTTGGGGAAGTCCATCCATCCATCCATTCGCTTCCGCTTATCCTTTTCAGGGGCGCTGGAGCCTATCCCAGCTGTCATAGGGCGAGAGGCGGGGTACACCCCGGAAAGGTCGCCAGTCTGTCGCAGGGCGGTTGGGGAGGTAAGATC
The DNA here is from genome assembly GCF_965226115.1 of Aulonocara stuartgranti. NCBI lineage: Eukaryota > Metazoa > Chordata > Actinopteri > Cichliformes > Cichlidae > Aulonocara > Aulonocara stuartgranti. The sequence goes on from NC_138942.1 coordinate 34,807,735, forward strand.
TGTAAATCAATGCACACTTCAAACATATGTGAACAGTGAAATATGAAGTTAAATAAAACTTGTTTTTTTCTTGTCATATTTGATCTTTATTAACGCTGACAGACAGGTATTGGTTCAGACAAACATGGTGGCATCAACTGAAAACAGAACCAGGCAGAGAAGGAAATCTGTTTCAGACCCGAGACGCACTCCGAGGTCAGATTGTCCCGCTCTCATCATTTGGCACCGCATGACTGTTAGTCTTTCAAACCACACGACTTCACTGTCTAATTTCAAGCCAAGGACTAATAGTTTTGTAAAGAAAAGGACAGAACTGCTCCAAAGTGCAGTAAATTTTGGCGATGCATGAAAATAGAAAAAACAAAGAAACAAAAAACAAATTGCAAGGATTCTCATAGTGCTTTTGTTTCTTGTAATTTCACCCCCCACCACCATTTTTCTTCCAGTTTCTTAAAAGTTGCTGTGTGACACGCGTGATGTGAGCACAAGATTGCATCTGCTCTACATAGCAAGCATCTGTTCTTCTAGTTCTATAGAGGCTGGGTGTAAAGTGTTTAAGGATTGGCTACCAGTGGTTACAGCGCAGAACATGCCAGAGTTTTTAAGCTTTTCACCTTGAACATCAAAAACGGTCATTATGCAAACACAATCAGAAGCAACTTGACTTTGGGTCCTAGCATTTCAGTGCAATTTGGACTGAGGCTCATCAACCAAGGCGATCTGAAGGCAGAGATAACAGGAAGTACATGTGCAAACATCCATCCATCCAGTATAACTTATCAAGGTCTGAACTGCAGGGTCAGCAGTTCAAGCAGAAGTACCTACACCTCCATCTCTCAACCATCTCCATCTTTTCAGGAGGGTCACTGAGGTGTTCCAATGGCAGCCAAGAGACGCAATCTCTCCAGTTCATCCAGAGTCTCCTCCTTTCCTCTTACAGATAAGTCATCTTATCTGTAAGAGGAGACCAGACGCCCATCGGAGGAAGCTGATGCTTGTATCCACTATCTCAATCTTTAGGTCACTGCCCACAGCTTGAGGTCACAGGTGATGGGGATAGATCCAACCAGTAAATTGACAACTTTGCTCCACGCTCAGCTTTCTCTTCACAGCAATAAGCTGGTACTACATCTGCATTACTGCAGACCCTTCACCAATCAATCTGTTAATCTCTGGCTCCACTTCTCCAGTCTTGAACAAGAACCGGTGATACCCAAGGCAGGACCTCATCCTCAATCAGGGGCAGGGCAATTCTCATCCTCGCAGAAAAGCACAACATTGTAAGCTAGAGGTTAACCACTTGACAAAGCCTAAAAGGACCACGTCACTTGTGAATTCCCAACGCCACCAAACCAAAACCAACACGGCCTTTAGCTACATCTAGAATATGTTGTCCATAAAGGACATGAACAGATGGAGAGGCTAACTGTCTGACTTTCGCAAACAGATCTAATTTGGACTAACCTGAGACACTTGTGAATGACCTATTAAGCAGTTTCTGTGTACTGGCTACTTAACACTGATTATAACCTCCACCAACAACAACAATCAGTTATGACTCCTTGAAATGTACAAAGTGATTAGACAAGAACCGTAATCCTTTACCTACAAGCAAGGCACTGAACCCTCTCACTTCAGAGGCCGCCTGTTGACGAAAATGGTTTTGAAGGTCATTCCCCGAAATATGAACTGGGGGCAAATGATGAGTTTATTATCAAAAATCAATCTGTAACAGCTCTTACATGGCGTAGTGCTACAATCAGTCAGTCTACCAATATGGCAGTTTGTCTGTAATCACTGGTATTATCTTTAAACTGATGAGGACGAGCTAATTTTGTTTTTTCCAACGTAGACACAGCGGATGGGGCGGGAAGGGTAACAAATGACAGTCAGCTACAGTTAGCAAACATCGGAAGGCTTTTTAGAGGCAAAAGCAGCAGGTTAACTTATAGGTCATAAAAAGGCAAGCTGATCACTTCCTGTGTTTAGACATTAAAACCCAAAGTGACCAGGGTTCGATTTGGTGATACAACAGCTTTTGTACAGCTCACACTGTTTCAACACCGAGATGAAACTGTAATAAAAAATACTTAAGAAATAAAAATACTCAAGTGAGTTGCTTATGGCTGATTTTCATTCCTTTAAAACAAAAAATGCTCTTTCACCTTTGCTTCCATCTATTAAGACAACACTTTAAAACATACTGCAGGTTTGGAACAAATACTTGGTGTCTTTTTAGCAAAAGAAGAAGAATTCTTACATGAAAATAATCATACATTGTGATTTTGGAGTTACTCCTCCATGTTCATCAGCCAGACAGTACAAACACAAAAGATTATTTTCTGGTGGTTGAATGTCCTCATATTCCTGTTTGTTTCCACGTCCCCCGACAGTTCTCAAACAGAAACGTGCAAAAAGACTTAAAACTCTGCCCCCATGTCTCTCTAGATATCTGTTAATGCACAAATACTGTAGGTCAAAGGTGAAGCACAGATTCAGATCAGTTTCAGCTCCAACAGAGTGGGTGTGAAGAACAAAGCCAGGCTGAGGCTGAAGGCAGGGGCAGATTGGTCTTAGCAAAACAAGCTTTTTTTTTTTTTTTTTTTTAAGCAAATACCTCAGGAAAACATGCTTCTACCTAGCAAGTAAGCTTGGAAATGCAACTTTTCATTTTCAAGCAGATAGCAGCTTTATCTAAATAGTCGTGATTTGTCAAAATTATTTTGGGTTTCAAAGAAACGACGATACGTTTTCAATGTAGCCATGCTATAAGCTTTGTGATGCTATACTCAGGCACAGCAGTGCTTCGAAATGCTAACACTGGCATACGAGCGTGATCGCAGGCCCAGCAGGGTAATGTTGAGCAGGCTTACCGTGTTCGTGAAATCCATTCAACACGTTAGCATGCTAACATTAGTGGAATTTAGAACCTTAATATTTGATGAATTAACATTTATAACCGGCTGTTGGTGCAAAAGGGAAACTCGGTATGCTTCCTCTGGGCACTATGAACATCGGTACAATGGGCTTGAAGATAATGAGAGCAAAGTTGCAATGCAAATGGTACCATTCTCAGAACCAGGGTGCTAGTGTGGCTAATGTTTGGGAAAAAGCTGTAGAGATTGGTTTTAACTTGTCAACCTCAAAACTGCTCCATTCATTATGAGTTAAGCTTAAGTAGCCTAATTAGATCTCGGGATTGTACTCCACTTGTGGTTTTTCAAATAATGTGAGCTAATCAGAGCTTGCCAGCAAGCTCTACTGTCTTTACTCTCTCTACTATCTTGATTAACACAGGCGCTCATAACAACAGTTACCACGGGGAATGACAGCAGCAAAATACATAATCTACCAGTTCAGAATTTCATTTCACATGTAAAGGCCATCTTTCAGAGCACCATTTTGCCATTCACATGAATACAAGTTTCATATTTGAAACGGTCCACATTATAATTTTCACATAATTTTTTATAAACATAGAGCGTACAGTAACCAGTATCACAGGTTCAATCCTTGTCTAATTAGTCTATTCTCAGCAAATCAACCTTTTGATTCTGCTAATCTTAAAAAAGGTTGCAACTCATTACATTGATCTGACCAAAGAGGAGTTTGGGGAAAAGAAAAGAAATCATATTCAGGTAGATGGAGTTGACACATTGGTTACTGAATTCCTGAAGAAACACCTGACCTTTAATGGCTATAATAACACTTTTAAATTCAACCAGTTCAACTACGTCAGGCATGTATCGCTAACTTAAATTCATTTTCTATAGGTATAATACTGGCACTGGGACCCTCTACTTTTCTCCTAATGTAAGATATGTGGAGTGTGTTTACATGCACACAGTTTTCTGAATAACCCCGATGCTCATATCCATGTGACGGTCTTGTTACACAAACACTTCAGTGGCTACACTATCCTGTTATGCTAGCAGGCTTCACTAGCTAGTGAGGTGCTACTAGCTAGTGAGAATTGATAAATACTGATACAAATATCAATATAAAACAGAACTGGCAAAGACTCTGGCATCCTTGATAGTTCTAGTTTGTGATTTTGGGAAGTTAAATTAACATATTGCCAGCTAACAACTACTACTGTCAGTCGACACTTATAGCCTAACAAGCTAACCGACAGCCAAATGACATTAGCCAATACAGAACCACGGAGAAATGTCACTAACTTAGAACTAGTGACATTTGACTAGTCAGTATGTAATGTTCAAACAAAAGAAACTATTAAACTATTACAATAACACTTACAGAAACAGAAACCACTTCATAAAGGTAACTTTTAGCTAGTAAAGTTTAAGATTTTATGTTTTTTTTTAATGTTCAAATAAAATCTAATATTTGAGTGTCCAGTGTTTCACTATACTCCGTTTATATTATGTTAGTCAATTTATGATCTGGAAATTTAAGTCAGCCAATGAAGAAAAACAAAAACTGGGGGATCAATTGAAATTTTTTCAGTAGTAGTTTCCACTTACTTTTTATACTTGCTAGTTTTGGAAGAGAATTCGTGTGATAGTTCTGGGGGAAAAAACTGAAGTTAAATTCAAAGTTGGTTTTTTAGGGAGTCTTGGTGCATGCTCAATCATCCAGGTAAGTAAATCCCAAAAGGCTGATTCTGTTCACCTGTTTTTAGGGACAAAAAAAAAAAAAAAGGCCCCCGTGGCCATACTAGTCTTCCATGCTAATAAACTAATAATAATAATTAAAATGAAGATTACATTTCATATGAGTCTTTAGTTAGGTATATAATTGCTTGGAAAAGTTTTACTGCGCAATATAGGAACATTATTATTGATGGGGGATATTAGTGGCAGTAATAATAGTAAACTCCAATCTAAAAGTTAGTAATAATTGGACCTGCTTTTGGACAAATTATGAATTTATCTTTTTAGTAAATATCCAGTATATTGTTATAGGATTTTAAATGAGCAAATTCTCTAATCTTAGTGCTGTTTTCCACTTTGGATTTGACCTCAATTGCCAATTCAATGAATCAGTTTCTATCTGTAGTCATTCTCTGCTTCCATGACATGTTTGGACGATAGATTTTTTAAATATTTTATGTATATGGTAGTAGCTAAGAGTGCGAGCTAAGAGGATATTCTAAAACGAGAAAGGAAGCCTTCCTACACGTGAGAATATAGTGCACGGCTGACCTGAAAGCAGGTTTGTGTGCATGTAAACCCACAGAGTATATAGTAAACACCAACAGATATACACAATTAGAAGTTCTACAAGCACAAATTAGACTATTCACACCCTGTTTGCCATTGATGCTGAGAGAAAAGAGATGAAACAGACTGAGGACTACTGAACCATTCCCTCCACAGTAAGGCGTCACCGCCTCACTCTTAGATTCCAGATCCATCTAATTGCTTAAGCCACTTTAACACTTTTAAATAAATGTATAGAATATATACAAACATTACGCCACGTAGTTCAGACCTGAAACGCACACTTCTTCTTTACTAATACCACCGTTTGCAGAGAGTTAGGTCAGAAAAAAGAAAGCAAAAAGCTGGGCTTTGACAGTTTTGAAACACGGAGGCCATCTTGCTCCATAGTTTTTATTACTTCGCTAATGGGCGGTGCGGTGGCCATCAGAGTTTTGTCGAGTCTTACTACCGAGGTTCCACTTCTTGAAAGGTGTCGTGTCTCTAAAAATAAGGTCACCGCTTCTCCTGGTAGTTTCAGATGAAAACGAGCATCGCCACGGGCAGAGAACACGCTCGTCCTCTTCTCTCAAAGGTCGTATAACAGCAGTCCTTTTGTCCCTTTTGCTCTGCTTCATTCCCTCTGTCGCTCTATAAAGCACTTTGTGACGAGCCTGGTTATTAAAAGCGCCTTTTGTTTTTAATAAATCGGATTTATTCACAGAACCTGGGTAAGATGCTGCTAAAGAGAGGAGAAAACACATCGTCTACAAACTGAGTTGCTGAATATGGTTTCCGGGTTGAATGCCAAGCCAGTTGCCAGGAAGACACAAAAGGAGGATTCTGGATATGACAGAAGGTGCATTCTGGGATTTGTTGTTGACTGACGGAGCACTAAGCCACTGGCAGATGCCACATGAGAGGTTGAGTCTTTCCTTCTCCACGGTCCTCTCTTCTACTTGCTGGGATTTTTTCCCTCCTCTGCTACCTGTCCGTTGCAGTGAATGGTTGATTGGAATAAATTACAGCCCCCCTGCGGTAGGATGATGGGGGAGGATGGGGGAGCTCCTCCTCCTTCAGTCGCAGACAGGAGGCAGGAAGTAGCAGCAGTCTAGGAGGGATTGGGGGTCTTCAAGGCATCCACTTTGGTCTCCAAGTCTGTAATCTGTGGAAAACATAGTGGATGATAACTTCAAGAAATATAACATTAAACCTTTTATGAAAAGTGTTAAAGAAACACTTAATTGAAGCAGAGCATCAAGTGAACAAAACCTGTGGGACGATAATCTGCAGCTTGATCATTTCCCTCTGTAGCAGCATAGACTGAGATCAGACGTGTTCCTTTAACTTGTTTGAGCAGTGTACTAAAACATAATGCAGGGACACTGCCATCAAGATGTGACCCTCCTTTGCCTTTCCTGCTCGGGAAAAGCTCTGCTACCTGACAGTGAGAGATTCAGGTGAGTCCACTGCGAACCTTTTCCTGCAGGTTGTCTGTCTCCTCTTTGTGTGTTGCCTCGCTCTCCTCTTGTGCCCGACGCTGAGCAGTCTCTTTCTTCAGGTACTCGATCTCCCTAAAATGCACACGCGCGCGCACACACACACACACACACACACACACACACACACACACACATTGGAGTGGTGGTGTTTTTTTACTCCTTTTATCTTTTTACTCTGTCCCTCCTTCTCCTTCCTTACTTCTGCTGGTATTCTTTGATCAGCCTCTTGGCTTTGCTGTATTTCCTCTCCAGGGTTTGATACTGAGCCTGAGTTTCCTTCAGGTGTTCATCCACAGCCTGAAAAGACAAATACTCGCTGTGAGTAAATGATAACAAAACTAGTTTTAGGGTGGCAGTGAGCTCATTTTTTTTAGTTTTTAAGGGATGAGGGGAAAAAAAGAAACACTTGATTCACTCGTGCCTTTTTGAAGTTTAGGTTTACTATCTTACCTTACATAGAGACTGTGCCTCCATCCAGTAGCCCTCAAGTTTTTCCATCCTCTCTTTACTGTCCCGGATATTTTGCTCCAACTGAGCACGCTCCATCCGCCAACGCAACTTATCCTGCTCTGCGTGAGCCAGCTGGAGGCGGGGTGGGGGTCAGTGTGGGAGGAGGAGGTGGTATGTGGGAGGCATTAAGTCATCACAGAGCCAAAAAGAACTGGTGTTATGCATGTGTACATTCTCTTCTGCAGTGCAACCTGAATGTGCCGTTGTTTTGAGGGTTTTTTGCCTGCATGTGTATAAGTGTGTGTTAAACAGGCTCACCTTCCTCTTGAGCAGCTGGATCTCAGCCTGGGTTACTGCATGTTTAATCTGGAGCTGCAGACAGAGGGAGAAGCAATCTGATTTCTTTAACAAACAAATAAACATAACAAAAATCAAGCTAGGTAAAACTGTAAACAAGACTGAATAAAATAATGACATTAACATCCAAATCATTTATATCACATGTACCTCTTTGAACTTGTGGGCCAGTTTCTCTGGGTCCAGCTCCACAGGCGACAGCATTTCCTGGTTTTCTGCCAGATCGAAAACCTCTATCGAGTTCGGAAACATCGGACTCATCTCCTCCTCCTCGTCTGTCGCATATTCACCTGTCTGCAGGTAAACACACGCGCAACAAATACAGTTACATTTGGTAATAGTTGTGATATTTTATACATATTGTATGAGTAGGTTTTACAGGTATCAGGTTACATAGCAGACCAATGATTGCATCCGATATGGAGCTGGAGTAGCTGGTTAGTATAGATCAGGGGTCCCCAATCCCAGTCCACCAGGGCCGGTGTCCCTGCAGGTTTTAGATGTGTCCTTGATCCATCACAGCTGATTTAAATGGATAAATTAGCTCCTCAACATGTCCTGAAGTTCTCCAGAGGCCTGGGAATGAACTAATCATGTGATTCAGGTGTGTTGACCCAGGGTGAGATCTAAAACCTGCAGGACACCGGCCCTCGTGGACTGTGATTGGGGACCCCTGGTATAGATGGTATAAAAGACTGACTTCCAGGTTTGTGCTTCATTAGTTTCCAGGGCCCTATTTCAGGAAGCCGGTTTAGTGCAAACTCTGAGTAAGTATACCCTGAGTTAACGAAAACTCTGGGTTTTCGGTTTCACAAAGCGAGTTTAGATTAATTCTGAGTGAGTCACTATGACGACACACTCCGTGAAGCTAACCTGCCCCCTAGCAGGTTTACTTCAACTAACCCTGACCTTCTCCGCCTCTTTGTCAGAAACCTGACTGTAGGAAGTGTCAGACATGGCGTGTCCCTTCCTTGAAGAGCCAGTAGATGTTGAAGCCCAAATTCTCCGCAGAGCTCTCCGCCGGGAGAGAGTGATTAGAGCGCGTTTGGACATTTTATCATTTCCTGATGATCTCCTGTGCGAACGTTACAGTTTTTCAGCACAATCTATAATTTATTTGAATAACATCCTCAGGCCTAATATTGCTCATGTGACACATCGCGGACATCCTCTCAGTTCTGTACATATTATTTGTATTGCACTTCGGTTTTTTGCAAACGGGAGCTTTCTGTATAATATTGGTGACGCTGAGCACGTTTCCAAGGCTACCGTCTGTCGGGCAGTCAGGAATGTTACAGTTGCACTGAAACGTCTCCTGTACTCGTTTGTGTTCCCCGGTCACAGACCCACAAGATTTATCAAAGAGGGATGCCACAAAATTGCAGGTATCAGGATGAACAAAACTTAATTCATGATGTGGTGATACTTGAACTACTACTTAAATTTTACATTTATTCTCACGGTTCCCAGGCGTGATTGGCTGTATAGATGGCACTCACATTCCAATCATTGCTCCTTCAGTAAATGAAGGAGACTATGAACAGGAAGTCTTTCCACAGCATTAATGTACAGGTACATAGTTCCCTGTAGCATTTCAAACTTACAAATTATTTCATTATAGTAATGGATGCTAATTTGTGTTCTCTGCACTGTGAAGATCATATGTGATGCTGCCAACATTATCACAAATGTGGAAGCCAACTGCTCAGCCTCTGTGAGTGGTGGTGGTGGAGGACCTCCACCTGTTTTTCGGGCCTCCGCTTTTTTTCTGTTGGCTATAACGGGTCACATTTGAGCATACAGAGTAAGCAAATATGTACTTGTAATGTGCTCAGATAATTTCAATAAGTGCTTACAGAGGGGAAATTAACGTAGCCTCTAACTGCAATTGATTTACAAACAGACCAAGCACTATGGCTCATAATACAATTACACCTTACCTGTTTGGACTATATTTTTATATTTCATTTTTACTTGCTGCCAGGAACGTTTGGGGCCTGTTGGGTTGCACCTGCGCTCACATCACATCACAAAATCAAATGTATAAAATAACAAATAAAATAAAATATAATAAAATAACGTGTTAAATGGGTGGAAATCCCTAGATCAATGTTTATATTAACACTCACGCATTGACTCTGTCGGCTATGTTTTGCCATGCATGCTCCCTTTCTTTTGCAGCTGAGGCTGTGTTACTTTTTTTCCGCAAAATTTGCATGTTATCGGCATATGCTGCCATCAGAATTTCAGCCTCAAGCGCTGTAAAATACATTGACCGCGCCTTCTTTCCCTCCGTCTCCATGGTGACTCGCTTACTCTGTGCTCCACTAATCAGGGCTTTATGTATCCTCGTGCGCGCGCCTAACTTGGGGTTAAAGCAACTCCGCGTTGACTGAACTAATTGTTATCAGCCTTTCTGGAACCGAATATTCCGAGTTGGACAGTTCGGGGTTACTCAACCCTGAGTATCGTTTTTCACTCTGGGTTTTCTAAACCGGCTTCCTGAAATAGGGCCCTGGTGGCGTTCAGATCTAATGCAGGCTTACAGCACCACCACATTTAGTTGGTTTTTCAATGCTCATGTTTGATACACTGTACACTGTCCCTTTGGGTTTAGGAGTTCAGTTGCGATCGTTTGAAGTCAAAAGTCCATTTGGTAAGTTTTGGTCATTCCAAGAGTCAAAAAGGACTCTTGGCTAGGCTAAGCTCATGCATGTGGTTTCACAGTTTGGTGGCTTATACTCTTTAAGCTAGTTAGCTTAAAACAGTCTTATGCTACTTAGTGCAAAGCCAGGTTGCTTTGGTAGACAAAAGGTATCTCAGTCACCTACCAACATCTCCAAAGGTAACCGTTACAAAAAAACTCTAAACATGATTAGTGAATTTTATTTTTTATTTATTTTTTCAAACAGAACTTAGTCATTTGTTAGATGTTAGCTAGTTGCTGGCATTAGCTTTACACTCATAGCACTGTGTGGTACATTTCAGTCGTCTGTCTCTTCATAATCTAATTGGCGGGAGTACCCGTCATATAAAATGATATAAATGGCAACTAGGTCAAGTATGCAGTCACAAATTAAGTGAAAGAAACGATCTGGTCAGTGGTTTGACAGTTCAGACTCATTCCCTTGGAACAAAAAGCAGCCAGCACATCGTCTTCCACTAAAAGCATTCACACAATCGATAACAGCCTGCTGATCATTCGTCTTATTCTTCTTTGTGTTACAAAGTAAATTAGCCTCACATTAGCCCGTGTCCAGCATGTTTTCTTCCAGGCTAACAAACGCATTAACTAAAATGTATTACTTAATACATGATTGCTTTGCACAATGACTGCACCGTGTCTTCCTCTCTGCTTACTCTTCCTACTCGGACACAATTTGAGGTAAATACTGTAAAGTAACTGTATTTATTACAAGACTGCAGCAAACCAGAGCGCACGCTGCCGTCCATATCAACATCCTCTGATAACTGCAGCTGTGCTCTGTGGCTTCTCTGGCTAACCAAACCAAAGTACACAAGCCTTGAGTTGACATTTGCCCCCAGGCATGAAATCAGAGCTCTTTCATTTTAGGCTGTAGAGTGATGAAATGTTATGAGTCTATCATTAGAATCCTGAATCGATTTTTAAATGTAAATTTATTTTGCCCGACATGCCAGCATCTCAGGTTAAACCTCACAAAATTTCGACAACAACCAAACAGCAAACCAGAGCAGGTACACGCATTCAGCACAAAGACGTAAACACAACGCGCCGACGCATCGCAGATGTCTGCTTTCTCAGCCGTCAGCGCACAGATTCTGATGCGTCGGCGGGTCCGTGCTTTGTGTTTACGTCTTTTTGGCGCTAGACTCCGAAGCTGCAGGTTTCAATACTCTACAACCAAAAACGACTGAAGATCAAACTAAGCTTCACATCATCATCGTCATGAATTTCCTCTTTTGCTTCCACCACAATAAAATCACACTTCATGCACAGCTCTCTCTCTCTACTGTTGTGTACAGCGCTGTCTGCTGCTGGTTTTATTTTTTTAAATTTAACTGATTTCCGACAAGAAAGTCTCGTTTCTGCTGTTCAATACTGAAGAAATGTAAACTTTTTAAAATGATGTGAAATTGCAAAATGCTCAGCTGTGTCTCTAATTAATCCTCTGCTTCACTTCAGCAGCATCAGGTGATGTTTATATGTTGATTCATGCTACTGCACAATATTTTTAAGGTTCTCTGCTATAAAAACCCAATAACATGTTTTTCTGTGTTTTATGCTCAGTTACTTTGACACTAAAGCGTCTGCTGTGATGCTCACACCTTTGACAAAGTCTCATAAGTCTCAGCTTTCTTTTTATAGCTATAAAAATATGGATATGTGCCGATAAATGACCAGAATTATAATATTTCTGACTGTCTGAGGCAAAATTTCCCCGATTCGAATCGAATCAGGACCTTGTGAATCGGAATTGAGATGATTCTGGAAATCAGTGACGATACCCAGCCTACAAGCCACACTCTGTCCCATGAGCCATGTGTAGGAAACAGCCTGGTCCCACTGTTTTAATTATGAAACCTGACCCTAGAAACTAGGAATTTAATGATTTCTGTATTGATGCAGTTTCTCTCTCTGACCAGACGGTGGAGATGCTGGACTGAGTTTGAAATGGCATGTGGTGGAGCACAGACAGGCATTTTCCCATGTACACATGTTGGATTTCCTGTGGCTAACAACCACTAACACCATCAAAAGGCTTGTGAAAATGAATTTAATGACTACATGCAGGATATCTTTGTGAAGTAGAGCAATGTTGCCTTCCAAATGCAGGCCAAAGTGCGTTTGGATTCTGTGTTTACTGACTAAAAACAATGACTTTTTCATTATTTTTGACTATTTCAAAGGACAAAGGAGGTGCAGTGAGGAGAACTGACTGTGTTTATCACCCTCTCAAGCTGAGAGCGCTGCTGCTGCAATGTGTCACATGGCATGTGTCAAGAACCGCCCCTCAGCAGCGCATCAACAGGGCAGGACAATGAAATGTCACGGGGGAGTTGCCTACTGAGCTATGTCTGCGCGGCGTGCACCCAGCCAACGTTGGTGTGGTAGCTGTGCCTCGAAAATGATATCAGTGGCTGTTCTTTTCCCTCCCACACGACGGAGAGGTGTAGCATGTACCTCCTCATCATCATCCATGTACTGTTTGTATCTCTGCTCCATCATCTCTCTCTGCCACCTCTCCTGTTCCAGAGTCTGCTGGATCAGCTGAGCCACTTCACTCTGTTCCCCCGGCTTCTCCCGGCCAATCACAAACCTAGAAAACAAAACCAAAAACTTAGGATTTGTCATTCGCAAGAAAAGGAAACAATGAAACATTTTACACAAACTGCATATGTGGAAAACATGAAAAAAATTCACTGTATCAACATCAAACCTGAAAAACTCCAGAGCTTCAAAACACACCAACTAAAAAAAAAAGTAATAATATGCAATTTATACCACTAATGGACAAAAAGAGCTTCCATAATGTGAAATGTGTTTCAAAAATGGAGATGTGGGGACCACACGTTGGAGTGTTACTCTACCTGTGGGGACCAGCAGCCCTTATGGGGACAAAATGTGGTTTTAGCGTCACGATTGCAATGAGGTTATGTTAGGATTAGACACTCATTCTTGATGGTTAGGGGAAGCAGCTACAGGAAGCATTATGTCCTCACAAAGATATGAAAACACAACTGTGTGCGTGTTTAGAGTGAGTGCGACACAGACCTGACTTTGCCGGTGGTATTGCGGAGGACAGTGGCAGCAAAGCTCTGAGTAACACCAACCAGGCTGGTCCCATCAACCTCCACTATGAGGTCATTCACCTGGATCCTACAGACACAAAGAGAACACTGTATGCAGAGCGATGTTTGGAGAAGACCAAGGTCGCTCAGTGAACACACCTCTCACATGCAACGACAAATGTAACTATGAGTGTCTTTGACCAGACAGGCCTGTGGACTAGCACTGGCTCCATGTAACATCCTAGCCTGTGGCATTTTATGCTTTTGCCTGTTTATTTTAAACTGGTGTCTCTAACAAAGAGCTTTAAAAACTTGCACTCACACTAATGAGAAGAAGGTAACAGTAGTGAGCAACTATCAGCTAAAGAATCAAGTTTGCAAAGAAATACATTTAAGGCAAAAGTGTACATTTAGCTAATAATCAATAATCATGCCTGCTGTCCAAAGAAAAATAGTGTTAAGCCTACAAAAAAGGGCCAACTATTGCTTTTTGATAAAGCACATAGTTAGTGTTGGATCATGTGACCTTGACTCGTCCCTTATGCTGCATTAGGTCTAGGCCGCCCCTCCCTGAGCCTGGTTCTGCTGGAGGTTTCTTCCTGTTCAAAGGGAGTTTTTCCTTCCCACTGTCTCATAGAGGTCATATGATTGTTGGGTTTTCTCTGTTCTCTTTGATTTACTGCAGGCTCTTTACCTTACGATATAAAGCACCTTGAGACAGCTGTTGCTGTGATTTCGAGCTATATAAATAAAACTGAAAGAATGAAAAATGCATGTCGGGGCAGGCAGGTTGAAGAAGGTACCTGCCGTCTCTCTGCGCAGCTCCGCCCTCAGTGACCGTCTTAACAAAGATCCCCAGCTTCTCCAGGCCCATATCAGCTCCTGCACCCATACCAATGATACTGATACCGAGGCCGTCACTGTCTGAAAGACACACAGACAACAGAGCCATATCTCAGTGGTGAAAAGTAAAACATAAATACATCATTACTGTTAATTAGAATCCTGTCATATTTATTTTGCTATCATAATAACTAATCATATTATAGAGTGGCAGGGAAAAAGCATGTGGGATTTATCCACATTCAAGCTATTAAATATTAGTGAAATTATAGCTATTATACAGTGCTGAGAGCAGCCGTCACGCATGGTTGCTGGTTCAAATCCATTACCTTCAGAGTTACTGGCTACTAATTAGGCCAATCTGTGCTAAATTTAATCCCATAAGGGGATAATGGAGCTGTTAGAGCGACAGTGTATGTCCACTAACTGCAGCCTCTTGTGTGAGTGTGTACAGTTACATAAGAGGCTTGACTGAGTGACTCTCGGTGACATGTAAGACGCGTGCAAACCTTTCTCCAGCTCGACGGGAAACAGGTCCAACTTTTCGACCCTCTTCTCCAGCTCGTACTCAGCTGACGCTGCCATGGGGTCAACGTCATCATTACGTCGGTCGTAATCTTCATTAGAGTAGGTGGTAAAGACCTATGCAGAGGGCAAACGATCAGATAGCTAATCCAAATGCATCTAACTGAGAGGGCTAAGTGTAAAAACAGAGGCACTCAGAAAGTTCCCTGAGGAACTCCTACATGAAAGCCTCATAAGCTCACAGTGACTGGTGAAGGTTTGATGCTGATGTGCTACACACGTCTTTTTGCATGTTCAGGTATATGTCCCAATCATTTTTCATACAAAAATTGAAATATTTAACCTTAAACGTCATCAATCAAACTGTATCTGCCATTTGAAAAAGGTCTTTTTCACTCAACTGTTTGGGGATATTTTGCTCACGTTGTAGACAAGAACGAAGATGGCTACGACGTTAGCAACACCTGTTCAACCTCTTGTTAAACAGAATATCTAATCAGGAACTTTGTGCACTGAGGTATGGTTAAGAAGACCAAGCATAAGACTGGGGATTTTCTTTCTCTCCAATTATTCTTCTTTGGACAGGAGCTGTAGAGAATAGAAAGGAAACAAGGGAAGGCACAAAGAAGCTGTAGCTGTGCCCAAAAGAAAGAGGAGTCTGAACATATTGTTGTTGACAGGTTGGTATGAGTATTTCACAAACTGCTGTTCAGACAACACAACACTGGATTTCCCCACACCACCATCTGCAGGGTTTACAGTTGATATCCAGTGAGCAGCAGTTCTCTGGGGAAACACTTTACGGTCTACTCTTCACTGCAAGGCTGTCAAATAAAGGTTAAAAAAGCTTATTTTTAACATGTTGCCTTGTGTGATGAGTCTCATTTTCTCTTACTCTCAGAAGTCAGAATTTGCCATAAACAGCATCAAAGCATGGACCCACTGTATGCCTTGTATCACTGGATAAGGCCACTGGTGGTGTAATGGTGTGAGGAATATTTTAATGGTACATTTTGTGCCCGTGAGTACCAACTGAGCATCATTTTAACACCACAGCAGTATTGTTATTGACCATGTGCATCCCTTTATGACCACAGCGTATCCATATTCCAACAGGATATTGTCCCATGTCACAAAACTCAAATCATCTCACACCAACACACTGCACTCAAATGGCCTGTAGGTCGTAAATCAATAGAGCACCTTTGGATGTGTAGGCAACAAATCTGCAGCAACTGTGTGATGCTGTCACATCGATATGAACTACAGTCTCTGAGGAATGTTTCCAGCGCCTTGTTGAATCTATGCAATGGATAATTAAGGAAGTTATGAAGGGAAAAGTGGTTCATCCTGTAAGGTGCACCTAATTCAATATTTTAGACACCTCTTAGTTGCAAAACAATTGATTAATTAATTAAAAATCACAAATTAAAGCTCAGAAATGATCATAATGTGAAAGAATGTATATATTTAGTGTGTATACTATTATTCTTGTATTATTATTAGATTATACATATGTCTCATCATACAGCAACATTTGAGGCCACTTAAAGTTGTTCTTCCCGTCCACACAGTGAATAAGCTCTATATGCATTTACCTCTGGCTTCGTCTTGATCAACTCCTAAGAGAAACTTAAAGCTCTCCAATGGGAGCAGACGAGAACGGTGAGAGTCAATCAAAAGGTGCAAGGACACACACCAGAACTAATGAGCTGAGGGGAGCTGGAGAGCCTCATAATAAACCTCCGTCTCAACACTTTTCCCATCTCCAACTCTGATCCAGTGCTGCTTTGAAAAAGGTGCAGCTTTGGCTCTTTTTATTCTAGAGCCGTAAGGTTACAAACACTGCACACAGACCAGGACATGCAGGAGGACGCTGGGTCTCGCTGTGGCTTGGTTTTGACAGGTGGCATGTTTGCATGCTAGGGAAGTACGCTTCTACATACTTCCCTTGTTTTTAACTGATGCATTAGATCTTCACTGCACATCATTAGCCTGCGATACTGGGCGAAGCATCCAGAAATATTATCTCACAATAACCATTTACATCTATTGTGGCTTTAGACACAGTCCGTACACTCTCACTGTACTGTGCTCCATATCTTTCTACTGAAGCCCATCCAAACCACCCCACACCCCCCTGTTAAAAAAGGTCAGCAGCATCTGTCTCCCTGGTGACCACCTCTGTGATCACGTGGCTTCATTTCCATGGCAACCTCAGGCTTGCCCAGCGGGATTTTGGCACTGATATGCTCTCTCTCACTGTCCCTGTCTGGTAGATATGCTAATATGTGTGTGTGTGTGTGTGTGTGTGTGTACACACAGACCCATAGGCCTTTATGTAACAGTATTATTACATTCCCTCGAGCGTAGGAGGTACACACACAAATACTGTGACACAAACAGGGTCGGAGGGCGGGATTGTAAGACTGCTTCCTGTTGTCACGCTTCCTTCCTGTCGAGTAACTTTAAAGCTTAGTTAGCGTGTGTGTCTGTGCGTACATGAAGCTTTAGGGTGTTCCTTTAAGATGTCAGAAACACAATCTCTACTGTTCCTCAGGAAAACAAACACACAAACAAAGAAAGATAAAACAGCAGGTAGAACATAAACAAAATAACAAAAAAAGTAAAGTGCACCCAACGACAGGAACAAGGTCGCCTCTAAAGTCTGTAACCCTGCAGAAGTACTCTGAACTGAAAAGCTGACCCTTAAAGTTAACATGCACCTGTAACCTAGATTCATGGGAGTAAACAACCTAGACTCAGTCCAGCGTTACTTGTACAGCGCCAAAGGTAAACAATAAGAGAGAGAAAACTAACAGGAGAAAGCATCTGCTGACAGCGGGAAAGAAACTGTCAGAACCAGGGAGGGGCGGGGCCATCAGCCGTGACCAGAACATAACAGCAATGATAGAAAAGTTTCTACAGAAGATCAATACACGTTCCAATATTACAACAGGTGCCTTAAAATAAAAGTCAAAATTGCCACAAAACTAAACAGCAAACACGGTTTAAGATAAATTGGCTTCTTCAGCAGTTTAGTAATATATTAACTTAAGATTAAGGTGTGGTTGTTGGGAGAAGCATTAGAGTCCTAATTTAGGCCCACTCTGAAGAAGAACCCCATAATGTAACATGACAGGGATTTTCATCCACTCACGCCATCTCTCTGAAATTTATGGTCTCAGATTTCAGGCTGAGATAAACCTAATGACATCATTATGACTTAATCTGGGCTATTCTTCACAAGAGAACCTCCTCCAGTCCAGAACATTTCCACAGTACTGATTGTGGTACTACATAGTATTTAAACAGTGAGTAAAACCAATGGAGGTTACGCACTTAAACGTGAGTTACAGTCCAATCCATACTCACAATCTCCTTAATGTATTTCAATGAAGTTTGTTACTTTACTAATCTATATTGATTTTTTAACACAGGATCAATACGTTCAATGTTACTCTCTTGAAATAGGTAAACATATGCTGGTAGTTTGTTCACTTTGCATAATCATAATAAACCCTTGGTATCAGGCTCTTTACTGATTTGAGCAGCTAGCTGCCGGGTCAGCTAAGAGGCTCCGTCCTGTTATAACAGTATCCACTTTAAAGCTCCACTGGGTTTGGCAGCGTGGCTCACAGACTCTGCTGCAGAGTCCCAGAGAAACAAACACCGACAAATATTAAAATGTTCATTTAAACTTGGGCAACTTGGTGTATTTGAACATTTTTACTTCAAAAAGAGAAGTCACTCTGTAATGATGACTGTTGATGACAAGAATCAAATCGAACCTGCAGACCGCTTCACAATTGTGTATTAAGACCTCGTCTTTTGTCAGTTTGAATGAATAACCAGTATTCGCGTCTTTGGGAACAAGTGAAGCTCATACAGATCAGCTCAGCCCTTCAGTGAATATGATGTGAAAACAATACATGTCTTTCTTTCGACTGACAATGCTGTGAATGGAAGCCTCAGCAGAACCGGGCCAGTCAGAAGCTACAAACTTACTACACGCTGGATAAAAGCCAAGCCACCGAGAAGTCCCCGGGGACCAGCCCGGGCCTCCAACACAGCCGCCATGACAGGGCTGTGTAGCCTCTCTGTAGCTTACAGCAGTAGGCTTTGTCTCCAACGTCATGTGAAGTTTAAACCAATCAGAGGAGCCCCACAAAACTCGTGAAGCTACACAAAAAGCTGGAATGAAGGATTGATTTAAAGCCCGTCAGATCCAAACTGGTGCCAATATTTTGCAATTAAAAATCTCATGTAACTATATCTGATGGTTATATCTGAAAAGATCCTCGTTTAATTTCCTATTTCATTTCAAATTCTTTGCTCAGATCAGCAAATAGCTGACATGGTCCAATATATCGGCCGGGCTCAGTGTGGATGGATGGATATACGAGGCCGTTCTTTACTGATATTAAACATTTAATTTTACTTATTCAATTAAAAATACCCTACAAGTAATAAGTTAAATAAAAATGTAATAATTTTTTTTTTAAGTAAAAAATAAAAGCAATAAGTAAAGCTTTGGGGCGTTCACTTGACATGAGCTACATACATGTTGTTAGATCTCTATAAGCAGCAGGCAGATAATGTCGCGTAGTATAAACACTGGAAACAGGAGGAAGCAGCTAGCTTGTTTGTGGGTCAGGCTAACATTGGTTAGCACCCGTCGGTTTTTGTTTACCTACTGTAGAGGTTTTTAAAGTCGTATTAATCATGTAAACATGCTTCTTCTTTTTTTTAGCCAAAACGCAAACAAGCACATCCTGATATTTTGAGTTTTTTGCAGTCATGCTGAAATGTATCGATTTATACTGGTGTACTGGTGAATCACCTCATACTTTATCAGAGACTTCCTAGTTCTGGTTTCTGATACGTGAGCATCAGCTCCTTTTTAAAAAACGAGTTTTCCATGTGATAACAAGCTAAACAGTGTTTATACAGAGAAAACTCGCCTTTGCCACTGTAAAATGTCAGCGTAATTATAAACGTGTGGGTGTTCTCAGTTTGTTTGTAACCTCCTGCAGGTCTGCCTGTCTCAGCCGGTCTTTAAAACCAGTATTTTCCGAAGGCCTGTGTAAGCAGGAGGTCAGTCACAGTGTAATTGACAGTTTTAAACTCTCCGTTAAAGCATCGTGAGACAACTGTTGTTGTGAGCCGGAGCTGGAAAAATAAAACTGGAATTAACGTCTGAATTTTAACACCTCTTTCAAATATGTTCAGCTTAGTCATGTGATCTAATTGTCCCGGCGGCTGGCGCGTCCCAACAGGTAGAAACAAAATCGAATCCGCCGACACCGCCTCTGTAAGTGGCGCGAGCTGCCAGAGAGATATCAAAACCGCCATCTGAGTTAGCCGCCGGTCAACTGAGAGCACTATCACAGGCTGTACAACAGAGGAGCGAGGTGTGGCTTGATAAATATTTGAAAAAGCGTCTTATGTGAATGCCACCTGGATGAAGCATGGCTCTAAATTAAGGTCTGACAGATGGATCACAAGAAAATTCAGGTTGAGTCATATCTGGTGGAGACGAGTCCTCAGGCGTTGGCATCTCCTGGGTTGTAATTTGTCCGTACTGAAAGGCAGCACAGAGCCGAGAAGCAGCTGGCAGAGGAAAGTTTCTCACTGAATGCTGCAAGGATTGAGTCCAGATCACAGGTCTGCAGGTAAGTTTTATTGTAACTGCCACGGTGACGTCTGAATTTGGATCTTTAATCGAATTTCTTTTTGCCGTCTTTCATTCATTTCAGATGGGATCAGAATTTTAGCCAGCCAGTCTTCGTTGGGCGGCTCGGGGTATGGCTGCGTAGCGCTGTGGACACGTGACCTCTGAGTGAACCTCGAGTTAATAAACAACAGGCACCAGATTTAATCGATTTGATTGAGTGTGTGGGCAGAGCTCCTCTGGGGATCTGCATAAATAGTTCTGAATTTGTGAATCGCACTACTTTCAGTTTCTGCTCATGTCACAGTCAAAGGGAAGCCACTCTTCCAGCACTTCCTGCCACATCCCATCGACCCTCCTCCCCCTCCACACTGGTCCTGCAGCCATTAAGGTTGGGTCCATTTTATTTATGCTCATTTCAAGCTCAGTATTTTTATTCTCGGACTCTACTAGGGTAACTTTAAATAATCCTTACTTATCTTATTCCTGCTGCAGACTCAATGAGGACATTCAAACACATTCACTCCATAAACTGTCTTTATGACATCATAAAGATCCAAGAGCAGAAAAAAGGCCTGAAACAGAGCAGTCTGAAGCTTTAAACATTTCTGCATATGTGAAACCCTGTTTAATATGAACATCCACTATTGTAACACTATAAACACTCACAAGCCACTTCATTAGGTCCACCTGCTTATTCACTCCGTTATCTAATCAGCCAATCGCAGCAGTAACTCATTTATTCAGACGTCCGGACATGTTCAAACTAAGCACCAGAATGAAGAAAAAAGGAGATTAAGTGACTGAACTGGCAGACGGGCTGATCTGAGTATTGTTGCTGACCACGTCCATCCCTCTATTAGCACAGCGTGCCCATTTTCTGATGGTTACTTCCAGCAGGATAGCACACCATGTCCCAAAGCTCCAATCATCTCAAACTGGTTTTTTGAACCTGTTAAAGAGACCAGTTTGAACAGTCCCCAGATCTTAATCCAGTGGAGCACGAGATGAGACGAGAGATTTTACATCCTGGCAAATCTGCAGCCGCTATGTGATGCTGAGCAACGTTTGCAGCATCTTGTTGAATCTGTGACGCACGTAATCAAAGGCGGCTTTTAACTGATTTCAGTCACAACTGGGAGCATCATTACCTTTGTAAAGAGATTTTCCCCCTTCAGTTCACATAACTGTACACACCAGGTAGTTTTTTAAATCCAAACAAAGCTCTATTCTGTGATTCTTATCAGCCGGCTTCCCCTGCTTGTGCGCACTTTTTTTTCCTCCCCGAGGAAAACAAACACACCCATCCACATTCCAACTGCTGCTTTTAACAGTCCTACAGAGGTGGCCTTGTACACAAGTCAGCATCTGCACTGTGTGTGAGAGAAAGTTTAGACCAATCGCATAGCAACCTACAGCGGCCACTCCGACGTGTCTTCATCACGCATTAACCTTTATGATGACACAGCGTCCGCGTGCAAGTCCAAAAATCACAAGACCTCTCACACAGGCTGATTAACCCGTGCTGTAATCACATGGCATTTCAGCTGCAGAGGACATTTTAATGAAGCGATGTTCTGCAGACTTGCTCAACACTTGAGGAGCTCTGAGCTGTGCTGGCTAACGCCAACTTCATGATGCAAGAACAGCAATTACTCCGGCTGCTGACGGCACTCGACATGCTCGGACAGTGAGCGTCTCTGTTCCCTGCAGCGGGACACCTCTCAGACGAGCGATGGGTTCAAATCAAACAACGTCCGCTCCTCTAATGGCGCTTCATGTACACCAAGTGTGTTTGTTCCAACAAATATGTCAGACTCATTTGTGTTACCTGAAATTAAAGCTTTTCCACACTCATTCATATCTACCCCGAAACAGCCGATATATCACGTAATGTTCTTTTGCTTGTATTGTGCCGCGAACCGAGGCCCCTCCAAAAGCATATAACCTGCATCTAAAGGCTTATCAGGCGCTTCACCCAGCAACCAATGGTCTTCCTGCATCTGGTTGAGGTCCAACACTCTTTTGAAGCAAGCCAACTTTCTGTCAGACGGGATGTTTATGTTTCCAAGTTTAGCTGGCTTGGCACCGTGTCAGCACTGGACAACTTTTCCTGACAGAAGATGCCCCTGAGGCGAGGCCTGTTGAAAGACTATTGTTCCCTGGTCCAGCTGAAGCTATTGACCGGTAGCTTCAGTACTCTGAAATCAAGTTGTTTTGTTTTTCCTCCTTTAGACTGTGAGTAATCTGCACTGCTGCTTGGCTGTGATTTCATTTCATTCCCCCTCATAAACCTCCGCTTCAGTGCGGCGTCATTTATAGATCTTCTATAGCAACGAGCATATGAGTAGGAAGCGTGTGTGTGTGTGTGTGTGTGTGTGTGTGTGTGTGTGTGTGTGTGTGTGTGTGTGCGTGCGTGCGCACATAACTGCTGAGTCTAGCTTTAACTGTTGAAGCTTCCTCTGAACCAAAACGATGATCTCTGCTGTGTCAGATTTGATTTATTAATAATTCTTCATGTCTGACATTTCTTGTAACACAGTAATGTCAAAGCGACTGGACAAGCATCACTGTTTTCTTCTTTGCATTGTAAGAAACGGCACCAGTTCATACATGAATGCTTACTCAGTTTCTCCTGAAACTCTAACAGGTCACAAGAGTCTGAGATGATGTCATGTATACTAAAATGTTTACATTTTACAAAGGTGGATGAAGTTGTCAGATTCTTTACTAAGTATAATCGTCTATAAGTTCCCCGTGAACAGCAAGTTGTAGATAAAGGGACTCAAAGAATCCTGAGTTCAGATCTTTGGAAGAATTGTGCAAAAAAAAGAGATGGTTTTAGAAGCGTAACTTCCAGTGGAAAGAGGCTTTTCAACGCTTTATCCTCATTAGGAGTAACCCTGAATCTCTCCTCTGTGCTGAGTGGCTTTGTCATGTTTCGGACCTGCTTGTACGACAGGGTGTTTATCAGAAGTTCGAGCGGATGGTCTCTGCCATGCAGCTGCCCCTGGAAAAACCCTGAAACTGTTCTTTGTTGATATGTACAAGGTGTCAAAACTAGTCGTTAAAGGTACAGGAGAGGTTAGCTTGATAAAGCCTTGTTTTGGGGGAAAGTTGCCAAACTTTTTAAGCTATTTTTTAGCACTTTTCATGGCGTTTTTATTTCCCAGTGACCACTTTAGTTAGAATAAATGCCCCGAGGTGTTTCAGGGTGATGACCAAGTGGTGGATGTTACTTGACTTTGACCATTTTAGAGCGATCGCCAAATCTACCGTCAGCTAGTGCCAGGGTTGTACTGGAGCACGACAAAGTGAACAGGAGCACGAAAGTGGACCACATGTCATGTTTTATTCTGTGACTTTATAAGTCAGCTTCATAAGTGTGACTGAAAGGAAATAACAGGAGGAAACTGGAACCTTCCCAACTGAGTCCATGTCAGCACAGTCAGCCTTTAGCTAGCTTAGGTCTAATTCTGTGGATGTTTTTCTAGCTCTTTTTAAGCTCATGTCCACACTGCAGAGGATAAACTGGTAAACCAATATTTTTCTCCTTGTTTTGACCCTCAAACTTGATTAAAACTGTGTTGCTGGCCTCCAAAAAACAACAGAAGCTGTGCTTTAAGCTGCTGCTGTGTTGGAAGTGTGTAGGTGTTACGTTTGTAGACCCACGTCTACGTGTTTCAACCTTAGTGCACACACAGCTGGGGGCCACTGTCAAAATATGTAGAACAACCATTAATGTGCGTTAGGCATGGTTCAAATGCTCAGAAAATGTTATCAGAGGAATGAAGTTAGAAGGACACCTTCATGAGAAAAAGAACAATTTGTTGGAGTAAAGACAAAGAGGTTTGAATGCTGTCTTCAGATTTAACTGTTGATTGCATACACGCAGTGTTTACATCTTAATAACCATTAAAGTAGAGTTAAGTAAATTTAGTCAAAGTTATTTTCAATAATAACCTTAACTTTGAATAATGATTCAAGACAGCTGCTCAAATATAAAACGAAGAACAGAGTAAATGAAAAATCCTCCTGATGTGGAGGACAAAGAGTCGAAAACAACGAACGATGTCATCTGTGCTAATCGTCTGGGCTCGCTTTTACTCCGTCTTTAATGATTTATTATTTTGTCTTTCTTTGTTGCAAACTCTGCTTCCATTACTCTCCCTGTGTCGGCCAATCAGCACTTCACCTGCATGCATCATCATCATCATCAGGTATCAGGCTGGATAAAGGTGCATCCTTGTATCTTTGCTGTTTTTGTCCACAGCAGAAAAGCCACGCACACAAACATCATCTAACTCGCACGAGCCAGATAGTGTTTAGTGCAGAACTCAAATGAAGTGCATTAAAAAGAAAAGAAAAAACAACCCAAATGTTGAATCTTAGAAGCCGCTGTGTTTTATTCAAAGTGAGAGCCCACTCTGATGATGCAGAGATGCAAAGATGGGGCGGGCATGGAGGAAGTGTACCTTGAAAACGCTGGCCACAAAGCTGCAGCTAGCAACCAACTGAATCACTGTGGCTGAAATGTTTTTGCAGCCCACTCTTGCACTTCATCGCCAAGAATTATACATCTTCTCTGTAACTCTATCACAGTTACTTAAATATGTCTTTGAATCAAGAGGAAAGAACGGCAACACACAAACACGGACACATATTTACTTTAAAAAAAAAAAAAACCCGATCTGAATCTGAGACCCAAAGTTGTAAATCTACCCGGGTGCAGCTGTTACCTTTGTAGTAAACAACACAACACAGCCTCAGGCCACAGCTCCACTTTTAGCCGCTCTGTGGCCAAAGAGGTCAGAAGCTAAACGTTTCCAGGTCCATGAAAATGAAAGGAATTCCTTTTTTTGCCCTGACGCTTGGCCTGAAATTAAACCCGTTCTTCCTGCTACCACCCCGTAGTAGCAAACATGACCGAGCGGGCAAAGCTCGCCATCACTTGCCGTTATACAGTTACATCAATTCTAGATCGGCATGCAGCGCTCTTCCTTCCTGTTCTTATCAGTGTTACGTGCTACATTATCAAACTCTGTGGTATGTCATTCAGAGGGCTGTCTAAACATATTAGGGGACGCGTCGTATTATTATTAATGCAGGTCGAGACAAGTTGCACGACGCAACAAGCTCAACCAGCTGACTGTTGCGAGGCTGCAGGACAGCTCTCCATCAGACAGGAGAGCTTCTTTTGAATCAAGAGCTACATTAACAAACACTTTGAGCACTGGCAGGAAGTAGAATGGCGAAATCAAAGAGTGAAAATCCCCTGTGCACCCTTCGTGTGTGATGAAGGAAGTCACTGAGTGTTTTTCAATTGTTTTAGGGCAGTGTTCATTTTTCTTTGAGTTTCCGTGGTTTCGTAAATTGCAGAGCATGCATGAAGCGAGTGCCATCGCTCGACTAAGTTAGTTATGATCTAACTTACTGTAAACCAAGAGTCTGGAGCTCAAGATACTGAGCAGAAGGCCTTTTTAACTTAATGCTACTGACCCCGTCTTCCTGCCTTTTTAGTGCTTAGCAGCTAGCGCTCGCTTCCTTGCTGAAAACAGCAGCTACTCGGGTTGTTGTGAAACTAAACTTGTGGTTCTGAAATACCAACATATATAACTTCAAGATGCTAAAACACTGAGGCAAAAGGGACTTATTATTCTATTATTCAATCTAATAGAAAAATATGTAACAGGTACAAGTTTATGAGCAATTAAATAAATTGTCAAGTCCTCATATTTATTAAAAGATCAGCGCTTTCTGTTTGGTGCTACCTTCAACATTTTCCCTCGACCAGCACCTTAATTCAGGAGGATGAATCCTAACGATCAGCTCGCTCCTTAACCTCTCTTTCTGTGCTGACATCAGCACAAAATGCACACATAAATCCAGAGAATCTATTGTTTCATATTAAGTGTAATGAACACTTAAGAGTCTGTGCACTACTGGAAAGTCGGTGGCGTTTGCTTTAAATATCACTAAAGCAGTAACTGCCGTGTCTGGAAGATGAAACCACAGAGGAAGTGGCTCAAGATTGACTTCCTCTTATGAAATCGGAGTGGTGGATACAGTAAAATTAAGACTAATGTGCGCTATGTGAGCACAAAAAAAAAGAAGAAGAAAAAACTCACTCTGATTGGCTGAGTGCTGAAGCGAATCTTTCTACTGGGTGGCGGAGGCTCCTCTTCCTCAGGAAGGCCAGGGATTTCTGAGCAGCTGGACTCTGGCTGATATGCCTCCTCCTCGTCTTCGTCGTCCTCATCGTCCAGCTGGCTTCCCCCAGAGTCCTCCTCCCCAAGCCCGCTGTATGCGCTGATATCTATCAGATCTCCCTCAGAATAATCCTCCTTCCTTGAACCATCCTCGTCATTCTCATCTTCTTTGGCCCTCTCCTCAGAGTCCTCTTCTTTCTCCTCCGATGAAGGAGAGGAAGATGGAGGCTCTTTCTCTCCATTTTCCAGCGAGGCATGAACCTCAGCTTGCACCAGCCTACCCGCGGCCTCAGATCCCGCAGTGGCGCTGTCCTGATCGCCAGACTGTGGCTGCAGCCCAGAGGCTTCCACTGTACTCGAACCCTTGGCCTCAGTTGCTGCCGGCTCTGGTTTGGCCTCCGATGAAGAGGAGATGGAAGTGACAGTCACTGAGGAAGAGGAGGAATAGGAAGAGTTGGAGAGCTGGTCCCCCGACAGTCCAAATGCATCCTTCTCTTCATTGGTCGCGGCTCCCTCCATGTTCCTTTCTAGAGAACCCATTTCTTCATGTAGCTCTGCTGCCTGGTTACTTATAACTCCTGCTTTTACCTCATCTTTCTCGTCCTTATCTGCAGGTATCACCTTTGTCTGGAAGAAAAGCACAGGGAGATCATGTAGTAGTGCAATCAAAAGATTTTCTAGTTCAAGAACTTCCCTACAGCTTAATTGCAAAGTTTTAAGTTTTTGAGAAAATCCTTTTCACCTTCCTGTCTGCTGCTTCCACCCTGGGTGGAGGTTTGGGTTTTGGTGCCAAAGCAGGGGCTGACCGACGCTGGGGGAGGTAGAGATTGTTTTGCAGGTCACCCTTTTCGAATGCGGCGCTGAGCTGGCTCACAGTGGGACTGACGGCCTCGCCTGGCCCGGCTAAAGCTGCAGTAGACGAAATAGAAGGAGGGGTGGGAACAGGGGGATCATCTAGCCGGTCCAGAGCTTCGGTGGACCCATTAAAGCGAGCCACAACATCTAGACGGCTGCCCTGGAAGCCTGACGCCCGCTCTTTCTTCAGCAAGATGCGGTTAGTGGCAGCTTGCTTCTCCTGAAGGACGCACAAATAACCAGTCAGTTAAAGATTACAAGCGAGCTATGTCAACTAAATGATAAAAAATAACAACGCAAGTGTAACATCTGACCTGCAGAGTCCGCTGCTCAAAGATCCTCCTGGTCTCCTGCAGCTTGGACAAGCCCACAGATGAGCCACTGCCCTCCCTACCAACTTTAGAGTCAAAACGGTTGACCCTTTCAGAGACCGTGCCCCCAAGTTTCAGCAGGGCGCTGTGGTCGACGTGCTCATTGAGGCTGGATACTCTCGGCAGGGACAGTTTCACTGCCTGTTCCTTACCTACTAATGACAGAAAATAAACAAGTTGTAAAAAAAACGAAATTGTCCTTTAAGGGAAGTACAGGCTAACACCACTGGAGTTCACCAGAGCAGGTGGTTTTATCATTAATGAATTTTGGCTACACGAAGTATCACAGCATGGATATCATCAACACATTTGTCTTTGTTCATAACCCAGTT
Source organism: Aulonocara stuartgranti (assembly GCF_965226115.1). Lineage (NCBI taxonomy): Eukaryota > Metazoa > Chordata > Actinopteri > Cichliformes > Cichlidae > Aulonocara > Aulonocara stuartgranti. The sequence goes on from NC_138942.1 coordinate 34,835,790, forward strand.
TCTATGCCTGCTACTATCAATAAACATGGCCTTAAGTGTTGGTGGTTAAATTTAGCCGCTTTAGCAGGAGCTTAATAATATATGTTAAAAACAAAATCTGAACTCACTTCAAAACCATAATCTTGTAAAAAGAATACACACATATGCAACATAAGGATACTGGTCACAAAAGACAGGCTAACGGCTAAAGGCTAGTTAGCTAGTTCCTAGCTAGCAACCTTACTAGCTAATCCATGTAAAAAAGGGCTTCTTCTGTCTGTAGTGTAGCAGTAGTGCAAGTGCTAAGGTTGCAAATACCAGGTGGAAAAATGCAGAAGCTACAGTGTTTTTACGCTTAAGATAAAATCTTTTGAGGATATGAAAATCTTTTTATTAATGTATTTGGATGCTCAGTTCCACTCTGACAGGAGGCAGAGGAGAAATGAATCATCACAGCAAAATGCTTTGAGTGTGAGGACTAATGGTCCCCGTGACTTTATTTTCAGAGCACTTCTCAAGCTTTTGTTGTTTCCAGGTTACAAAAAACCATCTTTTGATCACAATGCAGATACTGAAAGCCCCACCCTCTCTGACTGTTTGACTGGTGAGAGGTAAAAAGAGTTGTTGAGCACAGCACTCAACACACACACACAAAAACATGACTAGCCGTGCTAACATTCGAAGCTGACTTATCAGATAATTTGTGTTTTTAAAGATTTCTAGATCAAACCTTTACTATGGTAAACCCGCTTCTCTTTGTGAACACTGGAGAATTTAAAATTTTTCTGTCTTTCGATGGCCGACACCTGAGAATTAGAGGATATTTGTGGTTCTAGTTGTGTAAGTAACCCTCTTGTATATTTCCAACATATCACTCACATTACTGTCTACCAACTTTCCATTGGTAGTCATTCAATCTCGCCTTATTTTTCACATTAGCTTAACTTGATACTCAGCCACTTCATTTCACCAGTTGTTACTTGGCCTGTTATGGTCAGAAGTCAGAAAAGGAATCATTGTCATTGAAAGTATTGGGTTTATCTTGCACATTTGAATACTGGTACCAACCGATATTACTTTTGGCATAATATATTCTAAATTTGGTGTCTGAGAGCCGCACTTGCTGCAGTAGTCTTCTGATCGACACTTGACACAAAACCTCCACATCAGCGCTGGTATAGTAGTAGAAGCAGTCGAGACAGAAAGCAAATACATCAACACATTGCAGAATTTTTCCCCCCAAACTATTGCCGCATCGCTCTCTGTATAACTTGTAATTTTCAGCACTGAAATGATGGTAAAACCCAACACGATCACTGGTGACGCTACGTGTGACATCGAGGGGAACACGAACAGCCGAACCTTATCTACTATGAATCAGTCCTCATTAGTACCAATGTAATTTTGTCGGTACCCTAAAACAGCAGTCCGTAAACTTTTGTTTTGCGCTACGGACCGGTTTATGTCCGACAATATTTTCTCTGACTGGCCTTTAAGGTGTCTCGGATAAATACAACAAGATTTATTCATAACAGACAGACCCAGAGAAACCGAGTTAACTATTAAAAACAATAAAAATAATCAGATAAAAACCCTGAAAACCATAAATTTCACAGGCCCGGGTGTGAAATTACCAAACGACTCACAGACCGATACCGGTCCGCGGCCCGGGGATTGGGGACCGCTGCCTTAACTGAATTCGGTAACCGACCCTACAAGTTGCTACATTCCTTGATTCTAAAGGGTTCTGTGAAAAGGCTAGTTACCAATCATTTTGGCTCCATCCTCTTCATCGCCGGGAGACTGCATCTGCATGAACATGTTCTTGATACGGTGAACATTTGAGCCATATTTCCGGCCCCTCCCAGTAGGCCGGGGCAGAGGAGCGGGTTTTGAGGCAGGGTCAGCGCCTCCATTGGCGGCATTGTTGAGGTGGTCTGTGGCCTTCTTCAGCGCCGCAAGACCTGCCTCGTAGGCATTGCGGTGGGGAGACGGACTTCGCAGATTAGAGCTCCCGTTGCTCCCACCGGAGGCCCCGTTGCCTCCCGTGGCCGACGGAGGCTCAGTCTTCATCATGTTTGGTGAGTCAAATGTCCCGTGGTGAATAGCAGGTTGGCATGAATGAGGGGGGCAGCATCCTGGAGCTGTCTGACATTCACCTCCTGAATAAAACAGAAAGAGATCAATGAGCCGTGTACTCTGGACACGTCTGTGCATCGGTTTAAACATTCTGAAGGATATGAGGCAAATGAAATTTACATGTTGCATTTTTCAAAGCTTTAACCAGCAAATTGCTGTGCAACTGCAAACATGCAGATAAGAACCACAGATGTTCACAGTGAACAGCTGAAGCCACCCAGCAGGCCTTCATTTTGTTGCACTGAAGTAATACTTTAGCCCAAAATGCCAAACAGCCAGCGGTGCCAGCTTCTCAAGGGTAACTATCCTAGTTTACAAAGGACCTCTTGGCTGTATGCTGTCGCTCAGACAAGATTTTTGATACATACAATTAGGTTGCATATGATTGTGATCAATAATCAAAGACTCTTTAACGAACACATGTATTTGTGCCACCTGTAGGAGCCAGCTGGGAGAGTGTTAACAGAGTATAACTAAGCTGAAGATGAGCGAACTTGGCATTAGACGACATCACAATCGCCCCTCTGTGTACACCCACACGGCGCTGCCGCAGCAGTCAATATAATCCAATTAAAACAATGACGCAGTGTGACAACTCCCCCCCCCCCTGCGTGTTTATATTGCTGCTCCTAATGCCAAACTTGCTTCATGATAGACTTGCCAGATAAATACATAGCACGAACACAGAACAGCCCTTTGGTCCCAAGATATCACAGTGTTTTCTCGTGATAGCATCTCATTTACTGGTTGACAGCATTTGTGGCTTGTGCCGTCAGATCTTTGCAACAGGGATTCCTGATGTTTTCATCAGGCTTGATTGACTCTATAAAAACTATGTAGTATAACAGAGACAGCAATTAGAACACAATGAATTATAGAAAGAGTAACGAGGTTTCTTGATAATCTGCCAATGACGTGCTAAACTACAAAAAAAATAACGGCAACTTTGATTTGATTTTTTTTCTTTGATAGTTGCGTGACCTTTTATGATTTAAGGTCACGGCAGTAGTTTTGAGTGCACCAAATTTAACAGATCAAACTAAATTAGGAAAGTTAGATTAGCTTAGCTTAACTCAGGTAGACAGCTAGCCTTGTACAACTCAATCTCCACAGATTCCAATGCTAAAACGTCCAACTTTTCAATATTAAAAAGTGAACCTGGCACAAGAGGTTTGGATCCCTAGTCTCCCTCTTCATAACAAATGTATAATGCATGTTTTTTTAAACATCTGTTACGCCCTAAAAGGTGCTAAAGAGTGTGGCTGCTGCCGAGTCTGCATACACAGCTGATAGCTTAGTGCTACGCCACAGTTGTAATTATTAGCATCACTGATCTGAACGTCTCTACCACTTGTGAAGTATCGATCCATTCTGGAGTGTTTTTGTTTGTTTTGGACTTATCTGACAAGTATTATGGCTTGCTGTGTGGTACAGCCTGCCCAAGGAATATGTGCTTCAGCTTTTGTATTTCAGTAGACTGTTGTTTTGCACTAATTAGCATCTAAGCCTCTCAACTAAATATGCTAACTTCTGGCTGAAAGAAATGAACATGGCAGAAGCCAAAACACTAACATTAAAGCCTTAAAATGTAAAATCAGAACCAACCACGGCATCCATCTTTTACATGCAGTCTATGGTTACCAATTTGTAGCAATCTTCTCTGTTACATCTTCATAAATAGCGCTATGGGGTTTTGTGCAAATACATTTCTTAGCTAGCCGAAGTAGCATCAAGGTGATAAGACAGGTGATTCCCCTTCTTTAGTACTTCAATAATCTAACCCTGATGAAAAATAAATAAATACATTTGTAATTTCAAGGATTATCTAATGGAACGTGGACACAGCCAGAGACACGTCTGATTTTTCCAGCAGACTGTGGGATTTGTGTGAAAATTCATACTGTCATTTATGTTACACTGTCACAATGTTACCTCTACTTTAACTTATCATTGCTCAATGCAAAGAAGCGCAACAGTTCATTTTACTGCGAGCAGCATTTACTTGTACTTTGAATCTCAAGTATAAAACCTGAATCAGAATTTCCACTAAGGATTGTACCAAACGGACTCCAAATGAGGATAGCCACCGATACAGGAGCCCGCGATTTCATGGGCAACTAAGGCTGTGTTTCATTTGTCTTCCACAACTTGAATTTACAAGGTCACCACAAACTGCCTGAACTAAATCGCGACATTTTCCAGTATCTTCTGTGCAACGTAGTCGAGTTTGTGTTTGGCTGTTAATCAAAAGTCAATGCAGCAATTACATTTTAAACTCTTAAGATGAACAACTCTCTACTCAACAGACTAAGAAATCTATACAGCTCAGTAACAAGAACTAGCAGATGTTTTCCTTTGTTGCATGATAAACTAGAACTTAATGAAAATGAATGTTCCTCAGTGGCTTGTGCTTAAGGTTTAAACATTTCCATCTCCATGTTTTTATTGCTGGAACTTCTGGAATAGCTTTTTAGCAAGTTGTTCTAAGACAACTTCATTCTGATTGGCTGCGCCTCATAAACAGAAGGTCTGGATTGGCTTGACCTCTGTGCTCACAACCAAAGCTGTGAGCCTAAGATGACGTATTAGGAATAGCTGGAGTAGCTGACATCACAGAGGCCCAAAGGTAGGAAAAATGGTTGAAACAGAATGTTTGCAGAAGCCTGAGATACTGACTGAGATTCATGGTGCATGTTTGACGTTCCAGCGTTTGCGGTTGCACATAAAACTCCTCTCATTCCCACTTGCAGCTACTTACAAATGCTTTGCAGCAACATGCATCGTTGCTAAAGGAACCCCGAGCAGGTTGGATCATGTAACCGTTTAGCTTTCCGTGACGGTGCTAACAAACAGGATGTCGATGGAGATGAAACCATTTTTAGAGATGTGAAACTAATTAAACTAAACAAAGGCAACACTTTATATTACCGCCCACGGCTGTAGCTACGTGGAATCTCAATGCATTTATTTTGAAATCATTATAATTGCCTACAAACATTTTAAGGTAGACACACTAGAATAAGGTCATGTTTTTACAGGAAAGAACAAATAATTAAACTGTAAGTAATTTTAAGTAATGTGCAACTAGTTATAAGTGATGCACGATCAGTTTTAAGTATTGCATCACTTCAGGTAGAAGATAAATTTACATTGTAAGTAAATGTAAGTAGTGTGTAGTTACCTGGCAAACAAACAGTATTATGGACTGGCTCAAGTGTTATCCAGTGATGTCAATATGTACCTTTTCGACGCCTCCTATGAGGATCTAATGATTTCTTACTCAGACACGAGGGCAATCTGAATATCTTTGGATGCTAGCGTAAGGGTCACATGTCTGAACTTTTGCCATCTTTGCCTGCAGGAAGTCCTTTTATGGAGAAAACCAGTAATTAAAAAGAAATTATCAGACAAAACAATGATGAATTCTACTTGTAAACATAGCTGAAAGGCAGTCTGGGTAATAAGAAGCAGTGTTTATAGTACAGTCTGGCCTCACACTTACTCCAGATGGCACTGCCGGCCATGGGGGGTGGGGTGGGGGGGCAGACACACACACTGCAACAACGGTCTTGTGACACTGTCTTGCTAAATACTCAATTCTCACATACAGATCATGTGAAGTCAAGTGAGCAAATTGAATGTAAAGCCAATAACTTTCTCTCTCACACACACACACACACACACACACACACACACACACACACACACACCTTTTATAGTTCTTGGCTCGTTTCCTGATATTGTTCAAATGAAGCTCCCGCTCTGATTGACAAACAGCATGACAAACACACATAAACCCCCAAAACGCACAACACCAGCAAACAGACTCCAACTCCAGTCTCCACCGTGACGTGGGCGGGCCTTTGCGCCTCTTCATTCGTTGGTGTGTAGCCACCAGTTAAAAGAAACGTAACTAAATCCAGCACAAGTATGGTGAAGCACCTCTTTCGAAGAACAACTCAATCCGCCTCCTGCCTGCCTCTCATCCCTCGCGGTTTGGGGTTGCTTCCTGCCATTCAGTGTAGAGTCTAACTACCAGCTGGGCTCCAGGTTTCCTGTTCAATAACACACATGGTTTCACACGCAGCAGCGTCCTTTTCAGTTTATTATAACCAGTTGGTCTCACTCTCGAAACATCAGGGTCACTGATTTGCCTCAGCTCTTACTGACTTCTCTAATCTCTAACTAGATAACAGGATATTGCTTTCACCTGTACTCACAGACAGGGCTCCCATCCTCCACCCACAGACACACACACACTCAGTATCAAGTACAGCAATACGATCCAAAAAATAAAAACAATGCACCAGAACCACTGCCTGCACCAGTCACCCTAAGCATATGGAGGCAAGCATCTATTGACTTGTAATCTATTTATGGGAGGTCCCTGAACGCCTCCTCCCATCACTAAATACAGGCTACATCACACGCACAGCCTTCCCTGTGTTTTTCTAAGTGTTTGGGTGGTTAGTATGGCACAAGTGACCTTGTCTCATGATATACTGTAAAACCGAGGAGTGCTCAGTTCACTGTAACCGCTCACATCTGTCTGTGTCACAGTCTCTGCAGTAGCTCAGCTACATAATGCTTGAAACTGGCACGATAATACACTGGCCGTTCAGACGCGAGCATTAAAGTCCTTATGCCCTGCGTGCGTCACGCACAGTGTCCAACAGAAGGCACATTATGGTAAACACAATGACTCCATCTATTCACACGACAATCGCTGCATCGGGCCTCGGCTAGTGCAAAGGTTCATTCTGGCAGACAGTCTGCCTGCGTGCTCCTCCTGCTGCTGCTGCCACAAGCTCGAGAGAGGCTTTGTTGGCATAGCGACATATGCTCCACGCACCAAACTCCTATCCGAAAACGGCTCCTTTTTTGTGCCGCTTCTTTTCTAGCAAACACGTCAATCGCCAAATAAGACTGAATACGTACTGTTAGTAAGCGCACACTTTTCAACAAATCGGCGTCCGAGCAGCACACACAGCAGCGTTTATCTCACACTAATGTCAACTATTGTTTGCGGGTCGCGTGCCGTGGTCCCGCTCACTGCACGTCAATACCAATACGCTGTAGCACTATGCTCGCACGTTATCATTGGTTTTAATTTGAAATAAAAAGGTTTGACTAATGAGTCTGGCGCCGAATCCGACAGAGTACCCCGAGGAACCCGGAGAAGTTTCAAATGGTCTGATAAAAGGGTGGGTAGCCCTGCTGGCAGTGAGTCGAGTGCAAAATTTCACGTTTTTGTAAAGGACTTTGGGGTGGCGTTCTCTAAGGATAAGCGTGAGCAGTGGAATAGGGTGTTCCCGCGTGTCTTTCCCTGCTGTGTTTCAGCGCGGCCGTTATTACCCGGTTGATACGATGAAGGCGCAGAGCTGTGGCGGTATCGGACGGTTTCACCGGCCGGTTCCAGGACCCAGAGGCAGCCGGTACGCAGGCCCCGCTCAGCGTCTGCTGCGCCGCGTCGCTTCCTTCCTGCAGCCTCTCTCCTCTCCCGCAGACACACGGCAGCTTTTTTAACGCGGGTAAAACGACGGCACGAACTGACCCGTGTGCTAACCTTCAGCCATACCTTGTATTCCAGCTTGATGAAGCTGCCCGGTGCTCGTTAGGACCCGCGGTGAACGCTGTCCATTGTCCTTCTGTTGCTGCCGATTCCTCCTGCGAAGCAAAGCAGACTGAGTGCCTGCCTCCTCTCTGCTCCTCCTTCTCCTCCCCCCTCACATCATCTGTTTTCCTCCGTCCCCCTCTCTCTCTCTGTTTCCTCCTCACCCCTACTCCTCTTCCTCATCTTCTCCCCCAACCCGTTTCCTGCTCGCTCACACCTTTATCTGTTCACACACACAGCCTTCTCCCTCCTCGGTCGTCGTTCATCAGGTGTGGTTGAATTCATTCCGTTAAACAAGCAGCAACTACCTGATCTTATATAAAGCGGGTCCTGCCGGCCCCCGCTGGTTAGCTGCTTTTTTTGGTTGTTGTTTTTGTGTCTCTGTGGTTGGATGACTTTTACGAGCTGCTCGGTAGAAACCGATCAGCGAGAGCTCCTCTCCAGATACAGTAGAGCTCCAGCGACCTCTGCTGGCAGAAGCTGTCACTGCCAAACGCAAGGTGCAGTGACGCCACCGCTGCAGCAGCTGTTTGCACTCATTTACTGTACTTTTACTGTGATTTTACTGCTTTTTATTGACAGGTTATTGCATTTTCAATACCTTACAGTACATACAGAACTTTTTTACTAACATCATTGTAATTCTATACTTTCATTTACCTTTATAGCTTTAATTTACTGTATTTTTACATTTTTTCCAGTGATGCTGTTATGGGTGTATTTTCATTTACATCACTTTCATTTTTGTTTTTCTGCTGTGTTTACAATACTTTTGATATACTTTTATACATAAGGCAAGTCTCAGGAAGGGAGCATATGTCAGCCAGTGCTTTGTTCTATAAGGTGATGGAAATGATTTTTTTTATTTAAACAACTTATAAAGTGTAAAATAATAAAAATCTGATAAAAACAGGTGGTTACTATAACTGTCACTGTGGAGTAAAAAGCATGCCATATCTCTCAACTGCAGTCAAATAAACAGTGTTAATTGAAAATATCCACATAGCTTAAATACCACAAAATTACGTTTCAAATGAATGCGAGCAGCACCACAGCCTACCTGCTGTTTAAAGCTTTCTGTTGACAAGCAGGAAGCAGTCAGAATAAAGACGAAGGGAGAGACACTTGTTTCAGGCAGAACTGAGAGGCCGTACCACGACCCACTTTCACATAAACAAGGATTATTCTGAACTGTGAGTTCAATAAAAACACAATCTTTTGTTAAATACAAGTGAATAAAAGTCCTCAGAATATTTAAATCCACAAGATCTTTCCTTGTAAAGGAAACAGCTTTGTAGAAAGCTGTTAAAAGCACACGTTTGCTGATGCTGTGATCCTTTAACAAGAGAGTTCACCATATACAAGTGGTCACAAGGAGCTGCATCGTTGTAAATATTCATAGATGATAACCTGAACTTGACTTTATTAACCCTCTGGGTTTGTTCAAAATCACAACCTTTCAGCTTGTTCGTGGCCAAAAGTGGCCACCAACACATTAGGTCTGTAATTTTGATTATTTTCATGTTTTTTTGCCATTTTTTCTACACAAAGCTTTTAAGTAACTTTAGTTCTTTTCATGAACATAAAATAATTATTACTTTTTAAATTTTTAACCCTTTAAACACCAGTTTGTTTGTCCACTGCACTAGCTGGAAGACAACCTCAAATCTTGCAATTTTATATAATTGTTAAACATATGTTTGTATCATATTACTTATGATAAAATTCATATGTATTAAGAAAAAATTCCAATTTTTTGACTTGTTTTTTTAGATTAGCATCAGTGCTGTTCATCAAGACCAAAATTTCAATCAAATCCAGAATTTTAACCCCTTAAATACCAGTTAAATCACATAATTTTAATGATTTAAATAGGGATAAAAGCATAAAATCACAATTTTTTTCTAAATAATACATGCAAACTGATTTATTTTGTAACCATGATGGAGGTTAGATGCGTAGCAATAATTAAAAGTATCAATAAGTTTTATGCATCTTTGTTTTTTTGTGCAGTGACAGAAAAACAAAAAAACTCCCTCTCAGCTTGTTCGTGGCCAAAAATGGCCACCCCCTGTTTATGTTTACAAAATGCTATAAAATTCATATATATTAAAACATTTTTCTACTTTCATTGACTTGATTTTTTAAATTAGCACCATTAGCATACAAATGATGAAACCTAATATTTCCTTTTGTCATCATTGCAGGTCAGTAACAGTAACAATGATTTATTTTTACTTTGTTTTTTTGTTTTTGTTACATTTTTTCTTTGGTGGGGGGGTGAATGGCTAAAAAGAATATCACACATGGTGTGTTAGTGGGCAGAAAAGCAATTTAATGACCAAATGACCCAATAAAATGATCAAAATTTATATTCCAGTGTGTGCTTCTGTGTGCATCCTCATTAGCAGCAGGATGTACTAACCACATTAGAGTGGTTTTTGTAGGCACACTTTCTACACCTGAGGGGCTGCTGTTCCAATCCTGGAGGTGTGCCTTTTTGCACCTTCTTCTCATTTTGGTTAGCAGCAGTGTGTTTCTGTTGGAAAATAAACGGCTGTGATTTAATATGAATGCACTAGGCAGAGTGTTACAGGCATAGCGCTAAAGAATGTAGCCTCATGGGCAGTGTAGTCCGTGCTGCAGGGAGAATGAACTACCATACCCGTTATGTGTCTGTGAGCGACGGAGGGAGAAAAAGGAGAAAAGTACGAGCTGTCATCAAGCAGCATGTAAATATAATAATAACCACTGCAGCCAAAAGCCCAGCTGTAAGTAAGCTATTAAGACTCGACTGTACACCGTGTTCGTGTTTTCCTCCGAAACAATAACTTCGTTGGAGCAGCCTTTCAACGCCTGTCTCTGTCTCTCGCAAGAAAAGTTGACCCACACAACAAAGTAAAGCTATTTTTCTGCTACGAGCCGACAGGGACCCGAAGTATTAGTCAGAGGTCCCTTTACTACAGTTCGGAGCCGCGGACCTTCAGTAACAGTAATAAATCACACAGCAATCGTACATTCATGTAGTTGTAAAAAGCATGATAATATATTAAGTAATCCAAAGTATTCAGAATACGTTACTGTCATTGAGTAACGTAACGGAATACGTTACAGAATACATTTTGGGGCATGTATTCTGTAATGGAATACATTTTAAAAGTAACCTTCCCAACACTGCCGGCAGGACAAAGACATCGTATCCCAAGACATCCAGGAGATTGGAGAAAAGAGCCATCAGCCATCAGTTAGTTTTCCTTCAACAGCTCGAGGTGCCAACATCCTCTAAGTTATCCAAGCTGTATTTGTGCGTATTGTAGTCCAGGACTGCTTCTTGCTTTCACACATCCTTTATTCCCCATCACTGACTGCTGGTTCCTTGTGTGTTGCTGTCAAAAGAAGCACATTCCTCCGTTGCTTTGGCATGTGGGATATTGTCGTGGTAGTTTTGGTGAAGCCAAAGACAGACAACAAAATCTTCCTCTGTTGCATCTGGAGGAGCTGGGGAGGAAGCTCTGGGTTGTTTCCTCTGTGCCAGTTTTCATCTGAGGAGTTCTTCTGCCAAGGTGACCGAAGGAAAGACGTTGTCCTCGGAGCTCCTCCGTCAGTTGGAGTCTGAACCCCATGCCTTCTTTACTTCCTGAGAACTTCCAGTGTTGTCATCCAACATGCTATGTATTGCTTTATTGTGGTTTAGGCTCACATCTCCACTTCATCTATAATCCTCCAGTCCTCACACCTTGGCCTCCCGTGCAGGTTTGTAAGGTGCACAGCAGCTAAAAGATCTCCTTTGTTATAAAAGCAGATCTCAGGCTGCTAATGCAGAAAACTGCATACAGGCTGAGCCCTGGTTTGAAACCAGTGGGCACTGGATTGTAGAGCAGTCTCTCTTCAGTGGTGGGACCCACATGGTTTTCCTTTCATGAGGGATCCACTCAGTCACCGGCTCCTCGGTCTCAGAAAATGCTCCTATGTTCTTTTCCATCAGCTGCTCGGCCTCCACCTCCATGCCCCCCAACCCCAACCCTCCCCCAAAGAAGAGGATTCAGGCACTGGCTAGTACTCTTCATCAGTGGTGATGCTGTCAGCCTCTTTGGAGATTGGCCCCTCATCTTCTGGAGAGGAAGTTTCTTCATCTTGGGCAGATGTCTTTTCTTCAAGGGCAGAGGACTGCTGCTGTCCTTGCTCTCTGACCAGATCATACAGACCGTGCTTGAAGCAGTGATGACCTTCTTGCCATACAGCCAGAATAAATGATCTGGAAGCTGTTAGGCTTACTTACAGCAGTAGCTCTGTCTGCACCTGCAGAAACTCCAGGACACGTTTACAGTGTTTGTTGTTGTTTGCGCTGCAGCTGCAGGTTTGAACTCTGCAAAATGTCCTGTGATTGGAAGTGTGGCCCTGTACATCTTCAACCTGAGCCTGAGCCTGGAGAGGGTTCCTGAACTGTGGAAGACTTCCTGTGTGGTTCCGGTGCCAAAAATCGCACACCCCAGGGAGCCCAACCACTTCAGGCCTGTTGCTTTGACTTCTCATCTGATGAAGACCATGGAAAGGCTCATCCTGCACCACCTTCGGCCACTGGTGGGCTCAGTGATGGACCCCCTGCACTGGGTGTTCACCTCAACAATAAACTGGACTGGACTACAAATACAGACGTCCTGTATAAGAAGGGCCAGAGTCGACTCCACCTGCTGAGGAGACTGAGGTCCTTCGGAGTCTGCAGGACTCTGTTATTCTATGACACTGTGGTAGCATCTGCCCTTTTCTATGCAGTGGCCTGCTGGGGGAGTGGATGCACGGACAGGGACAGGAGCAGGATTGACAAACTGGTGCGGAGGTCTAGCTCTGTGCTGGGATGTCCCCTGGAGTCTGTGGAGGTGGTTGGTGAGGGGAGGATGTTAGTAAAGCTGACATCCATCATGAACAACTCACATCACCCACTGCATGAGTCTGTGAGTGGGCTGAGCAGCTCCTTTAGTCAGAGACTGAAACACCCTCGCTGCAGGAAGGAGCGCTTTCACAGATCATTCATCCCAACAGCAGTTAGGCTCTATAACTCCTCAATCACGATGTCATAAGTCACTGGACACTGTGAACATCCACGGTCACCACTTCATGCATAATGGACCCTCCATGTGTACGGACATGTGCAGGTATATATGTATGTATATGTATACATACATACAGGGAGTGCAGAATTATTAGGCAAGTTGTATTTTTGAGGAATAATGTTATTATTGAACAACAACCATGTTCTCAATGAACCCAAAAAACTCATTAATATCAAAGCTGAATGTTTTTGGAAGTAGTTTTTAGTTTGTTTTTAGTTTTAGCTATTTTAGGGGGATATCTGTGTGTGCAGGTGACTATTACTGTGCAGAATTATTAGGCAACTTAACAAAAAACAAATATATACCCATTTCAATGATTTATTTTTACCAGTGAAACCAATATAACATCTCCACATTCACAAATATACATTTCTGACATTCAAAAACAAAACAAAAACAAATCAGCGACCAATATAGCCACCTTTCTTTGCAAGGACACTCAAAAGCCTGCCATCCATGGATTCTGTCAGTGTTTTGATCTGTTCACCATCAACATTGCGTGCAGCAGCAACCACAGCCTCCCAGACACTGTTCAGAGAGGTGTACTGTTTTCCCTCCTTGTACATCTCACATTTGATGATGGACCACAGGTTCTCAATGGGGTTCAGATCAGGTGAACAAGGAGGCCATGTCATTAGTTTTTCTTCTTTTATACCCTTTCTTGCAGCCACGCTGTGGAGTACTTGGACGCGTGTGATGGAGCATTGTCCTGCATGAAAACCATGTTTTTCTTGAAGGATGCAGACTTCTTCCTGTACCACTGCTTGAAGAAGGTGTCTTCCAGAAACTGGCAGTAGGACTGGGAGTTGAGCTTGACTCCATCCTCAACCCGAAAAGGCCCCACAAGCTCATCTTTGATGATACCAGCCCAGACCAGTACTCCACCTCCACCTTGCTGGCGTCTGAGTGGGACTGGAGCTCTCTGCCCTTTACCAATCCAGCCACGGGCCCATCCATCTGGCCCATCAAGACTCACTCTCATTTCATCAGTCCATAAAACCTTAGAAAAACCAGTCTTGAGATATTTCTTGGCCCAGTCTTGACGTTTCAGCTTGTGTGTCTTGTTCAGTGGTGGTCGTCTTTCAGCCTTTCTTACCTTGGCCATGTCTCTGAGTATTGCACACCTTGTGCTTTTGGGCACTCCAGTGATGTTGCAGCTCTGAAATATGGCCAAACTGGTGGCAAGTGGCATCTTGGCAGCTGCACGCTTGACTTTTCTCAGTTCATGGGCAGTTATTTTGCGCCTTGGTTTTTCCACACGCTTCTTGCGACCCTGTTGACTATTTTGAATGAAACGCTTGATTGTTCGATGATCACGCTTCAGAAGCTTTGCAATTTTGAGACTGCTGCATCCCTCTGCAAGATATCTCACTATTTTTGACTTTTCTGAGCCTGTCAAGTCCTTCTTTTGACCCATTTTGCCAAAGGAAAGGACGTTGCCTAATACTTATGCACACCTGATATAGGGTGTTGATGTCATTAGACCACACCCCTTCTCATTACAGAGATGCACATCACCTAATATGCTTAATTGGTAGTAGGCTTTCGAGCCTATACAGCTTGGAGTAAGACAACATGCATGAAGAGGATGATGTGGACAAAATTCTCATTTGCCTAATAATTCTGCACTCCCTGTAGATTTAGTGTATACATGTCTATAAATAGGAATAGTAGTGGTACAATAGCTATGTCAAGCTATATAGTTTATGTCCATATTTCCAACCATATCCATAATCACATACTGTGTATGCTACCATTGTATATAGTGTATTATCTTACTTTTTTTCATCGATTGTACTTATTTGTATTTTTGTATTTCCTTCTGATATCTGTACCTGAGCTGAGGTGACGCAAAAAAATTTCCCCGCTGTGGGATCAATAAAGTCTTATCTTATCTTTGATTGGGGTTGTTTTGTTTTTGTTTCTAGAGTTAATATTTTGGGTATGGTGTCTTTTTATGATAAATACAAGAGTAAAAGTGCTTTTAACATGTGCTTCAAAGCTGAGTTTGACTGGGAAGCTCAACAACCTGCATCCACAGAAACTCACTGCAGCCTATGTAATGTTTGATGCGTCATTATTTATTCCAGTCTATCTTGCAAATACATGTTTGTGCTGCAATGTCATGCACAAACACAAACTATTAGATCCTTAAGATCAAACCTATGTCAAAATTGTTTCATTATTTTGGTCCATTGGAGTGAGGTAGGCCATCAAAGGCCGCTACTAGAAACGAGGAATATTACATGAAATTGCTTGTTTGGCCAAAAATGGGTAAATGATGTAATTTGGTAAAAAACATTAAAAACTACAATTTTCATGTGTTGAGTTTAGAATGAAAGCAAATTTACCTAAATCGCAGGATATAGTACTGTCAGTAACAAGGAATCAAAAAGGTGGTTATGATGGGTTTCAATTGGCCAAAATGGCCACGATAGAACCAAGAGGAACAATTTGGTGTATAGTGAATATTATTGACATTATTAAGGAGCTGATGTTGAAAATTAAAAAATCTGAAAAAAAATACACACATTTGGGAAGTTTCATTCCATTAAGAGAACGAAAATGGTTGAAAAAAGTGAAGTGGCCACCAAGGCCAGAGCCCAGAGGGTTAAATCAGAAAACACCCAAACATGCTTATTGCTACCTGATAAAGTTATCACACATTGTCACTGATGTTTCTCAATATGCAGAGAATCCAACCATCAGTAAGGTCCCTGTAAAGGACAACACACATGAAAACCCAGCAGGTTCTTGCTCCAGCTCCGTGCACGATGGCACCTGCAGGAATCCACTTCCACGCCGTTATCGTCAGCGGTGGATGGCTGTAATGGATAAATGCTGCCAGAGGAGGGCAGCAGCCTTTTTCTGATGATAGTAACCTGTCAGCAAGTGCATCACTTTTTAAAAGCGAGTAGATTCACTCCTACTCACACTTAGTTTCACCCTAATTTGTCCTCTAGTCACACGTGAATTTAGGATTTCATGCCATCGCACACTCATTTTGCATTTTAGGTTTGTTTGTTGTTCTATCCAACCTTGTATTGACCACAGTGAGTGAGTTCTGTTTAACTATAAGCCCATATATAGTACTTTAACTATACGTGTGCACTAAACTTATGAGTCCTGCTGTTCTTGGGAGAAGCATCACGTTTTTACTGCAGTTAACTTTCAAAGTTTCTGATACTTCTCATTTTATTAAACCTGAATAAGTGTCTAGTTTCTAACAGCCCACTGAATCTGTGATGTTTCACACTGATCATGTTATTGTTTATATATGTTTTATACATGTAGCCCTCAGAGGAGGTTCATGTGAAGGAGGCCAGGGTGAGGGTGAGCTGGAGGCAGGTGGGTTATGTTAAAGGTCAGCAATCCAGCATTTCCTGAAAGTCTCGTCACATGTAAGTCGTTCCTCCCGAGGCAAAGAACTGGATTCAACATTTACTCGTAATCCTGCGGTCGTGATAAATGAGACTAGTGTCTTCATTTAGTATCACAGACACCTTACAAGTTACAATCAGCCTATTAATGTTCATGGCTTCCTTATTTGCAGCATACTGACAGGAGAACACCTGCTGATGCCAGACTGCAGCATGAACCACACACAAGAGACTGTCCAAGTAGTCTGATGTGGCTTTGGCAGCTTTTATCAGCAGTCCATGAGTCTGCAGTCGTCCTCCTGGGTCAGAAGATACAAGTAAACTGTTTTCTTCTACTAGCTTTGCTTTGTACAAGACAGAAAACTATCAGTGTGACTGAGAAGCTAACAACTGTCCACTGAGTGGCTGTGCAGGCTATACAGGCATGTTTGTTTATTCCTCTGGTTTCCAAGCTAACAGTCAGGGTCCCACAAAACTGTTGCCAGAAACAATCAAGAGGTTATAAAACTCCTGATCTTAATGCAACTCAACACACACAGAGCTGAAACTCAAAGATCAAAAACAAAACCCTTCCCATCACACAGCGGAAACATAAAAACAAAATGAGGAACTCAGTCGTACCAGGTGAAAGTTCTTTAATTCACTTGTTGAGCCATCCAAACATGTCAAACACACATGATAGAAGCAGGCACAAGCAGAGGAGTACGCCTCAGTGGAGTTTGTAGAATAACCCCATGGCGCGGGGTCCACGGGGAGCAGCCACGGCCGGTTCAGCTCCTCCAAACTAAAATCTGTGAAAACTCTTTTTTCAAACATCTCACTATCATTTTTTTAAGCAGGGATCTAAAAGTCTAACCTAAGGTGAAGTCCCCCCTCTATTCACAAACCAACAGTATGCACCACCTCTGGCTCCTCCACCACTCCCAGGTTTTTATCCCCCCCTCCCCCCCCCACTTCATTCTTCCACCCGCCCCCCCAATCATGCTGACTCCACCCACTCCTCTTCCCTCCCACCAGCGCGGTTCAGGTGTTCAGCTGTCGACGGTGCGCCCCGACCAGGTTTCGTGTTTGGTCCCAGGTTTGAGATGGGTGATGGCCACCTCCACTGCCTGGATCTTCTCGAGTTTAGGAGGGATGCAGCAAACCTTGTAGCTCACTTCATCGCCTTCCACCGGCACATACTCGCCCTCGATGCTGAGGAGACAGAGACAGAGGGGTTCAAACCCAGCTGGATTTTACAGACACGCTGAACTCTTGTCCTGCTTCAGCCTCCCGAGTGCTGGATGAGCTGTAGATGGAATCAAATACAGTTTGGTGCTCACTGCTGATTCAGGGGAGACAGAACCAGTCACACAGCTCAGTCTCATCAGCACCGGCTTGTTAGGTAGAAGGACTTCAGCTGTAGCCACAGAGCAAAGGAGAGGAGAGCCTAAAAAGGCATACCTCTCTGATTCAAAAACACACGATACACCAGACGATGAGACACTTCCTGTTGAAGAGGACATGAACAATAATAAGAAACATTATTATAACAGCTCTCCGGCTTTCTCTGTAGATTTTAGTGAAAGTTAATGAACGGGATTCTCGAGCCATGATTTCTCGTGTGGTTTCGTTTTCATATCCGTCTATGCGCACGACTCCTCGCTCAGCTAATTATTCAAGAAACCCAGCAGCATCAAACATCACAAATCTGGATATTTTTGTGACAAACACTGTTTAGATATGATGTGTGGGCTCAAAGTGCAGACAGTTCAACGCTGAACACACAGAGACCACAAAGACACACTGACATGATCAATAAAAGGCTTATTTGTCAGATTTTGCAGGAATGCAACACACTACATCGTCTCCACTGTGTGAGCTTTTCTGTTTTTAATTACTGTCCTACTGGTAGCTCATCTTAGTTTTATTTGACCAAATACTGCAGCGGCCAAACATGTTGGCTGCTTTAACAAGTCTGATTGACACCCCCCACCTTCGCCAGATCCTCCTGTCGCAGGAAAACCAGGCCCATCACAGGTGACCTCTTGCACGCCACTCACCACCTGTTTAACCTGCTGCCCTCTGGTCGGCGTCTCAGCTTCACTAACTTCTTCCCACTTCATGCTGAGTACTGGTTTGTCACTGGTAAATAATAATATAGATTTTTCCTGGACAGTCTTCTTCACATGGCTTTCTTTACCTCAAAAAGGATTTGACAATCATCCCGCACTTTCATGGATGTTAAGGCCAAACTTAGCAGCTTGGCAAGAAGTGCTGGAGTAGTTCTTTACCTCACAACCTACCAAAGTGCTGATGGGGCCCAAAACTCCTTCTCACTCCTGCACACTTACAGGTTTGCACTGAAAGCTCCTTGGACCCTGTGCTTTGAGTTTGCAGAAGAAGGCCCACACTTGAAACGATCTTTCAGCTGATTTATTTATGAAGAAATAACAAAACTTATCCTCCAATATGCACGAAACAACTTTAGCAGGCGAGCGTGTTTAAAAATGGCCCCAATTTCTCAACAATTTATGCAACAGCTTCACCAGCTCCTTTACTTACAGCTGAGAATCTGCACTTCAACACCCCGACTCATAACACAACCATACATTTGAAATGTTTTATTACTATGAGGCCCATAGAGACGCCTGCACAAAGTCTGACAAACCAAAACAAACCTTTGAGTGGGATAGCAACGCCTTTAGGACCGGCCGAGTCAGTTTGGTTCATTCTTAAAAAAGAAAGAATGGATTTATGACCTGAAGGACCAGAGAAGGCTAATGAATCAAGTCTGCATCTAAAAATCACGTTGATAAGAGCTCAAGTTGATTAAGGGGAAAAAAAGATGCATGAGTTCAGATTTTGTGCATTTGTGTCAAAGGGTGCAAAACGCATTAAGAGTACAGATGGCAGAGCAAAGGGGGAAGCTTTAACAGATCTCTACATCAAAAAAAGAAAAAGGCCAGAGGAGGGCACGAGGTTATATCAATAACATTATCAATAAACATCACTAGGCTGTGTTGTTGTGTTGCCTTGTTGCTGAGGACGAGCCTGGTCCTGTTATGTTCGACAAACACGTGGAAAAGTCACTCAAAGGCTTCGTGAACTATTTTATTGTTTTGTGCTTAAAAAGTATCCAATGAGCGGTTTGTGTGAACGTAGGTGTTCAAGTGTTCGTGCGCGCCACTAACGTCTGTGCTTCAGGCCTGTGGGTGATAACAAAGGCACCGCAGTGAAGGTCATCAGATATCCTACACTCTGCGTCGCCTTGCTGTGCGTTTCCTTTCACTCCTACAGAGAGCTGACAAACTTTAACATCAAGCTACACACACCTCATCAGTGACAGAGCAATAAACACATCCTGACCTTTCACCCACAGAACGACGGTGTGAGGCACTCGCCACACCACAGGTGCTTCCCCACGCCGACCTGACCACGAACACATTAATCCACAAAGCACACACACACACTTACTCTGAGATATGGACAAAGATGTCAGCGCCCCCGTCCGATGGCGTGATAAATCCATGGCCTTTGGAGCGCGAGAAATATTTACACATGCCAGTAAACACGGGTCCCTCCGATGCACGAGCCGTCCTACACAGGAAGCACATTACAGAGAGATGGGAGACGTGAGCACAGAGCAGACTGATGAACCAGCAGAGGCAGATCCCTCGTAAGACCCGCCATATATGAAATAAGCACTTTATTTTGAAAGGTCGTTGGCTGCTAACCAGCAGATCCAATCCTGCGAGTCAGGACTGCTGCAGGGCAACCTGCACACAGCGCCGGGCTGGCCCCGAGTGAGCTTTTAAAAACATTTACTTTGAAGCAGGTCTTATTATGCTCTTCAACAACCAGAGAAGCTTTGCACGATTCACAGAATACAAACTCTTGTTTACATCATACAGAGCCAAGAGTGAAAGAAACACATGTGCTAATACATAAAATACAGAGTAATGCATGTGCTCATTGTTTGAAAGTTCATGTTTAAAGCGAGTCTTCTGAAGAGCAGCTGACAAACTGTGACACACTGTGCTGGCATGCACTGCTGTTTGTCTGCATCAGCACATATTAATCATTTACACATGCTGCTTGAATGCTGCATGACGTGGTAACAATGAATTATTGCGAAGAGGCAATTCCAGGACACGAACGATGAAAGCTGTGGGTGTTTCATTGTGGTTAGACACAGAAGGTCTCACTGAACATGCTAATCTGACAGTCTGATTAACAAACTGATCACCGTGCAGCGTCCAGCACGAGATTATTGACCAGCAACGACAGCAAGCCTCATAGCAGCGAATATTACACTCGCTTCATTGGCTTGTGAATTTGTTTCCTCTCGCTAACGTCTACAGATGTGTGTGTGTGTGTGTGTGTGTGTGTGTGTGTGTGTGTGTGTGTGTGTGTGTGTGTGTGTGTCCTCACGCTGAGCAGGTCCTGTTTCTGCGTGTGGGCAGAGGGCTGGGGATGAGGTAGCCTCTCATAGGGGAAGGCGAGCGATCTCTGTGTCTGCAGGCCGGGAGGTGCAGAGATTCTGAAGTGGGGGGAAAAAGTCCTCAGTGTGTTACATTGCAACAAATTTCACGCGACAGCATGGCGAGCGGTTAGAGCAGGGACTGTGCCTGTAATGCATGTGCAAATACATGACCCGTGGCCTCGGACAGAGACGCTAATGCTCCCCCGTGCCTGTGAACCACCTCAGCGTGAGCTCGACGCCCTCACACCATGAGTCTGTCACATTAAACATCTCACAGCATCAGGGACGTTTAATTATGAGTGAACCATCCCACCACCACTATAATATTAACAGAACTGGGTTAACTGGCACAGTAGGTTCACATCAGTGCAACACATGCTGTTCGTACTTTGATCTGTTTATAGCGAGCGCTCTAACAGTGCGCGGTTCCTAAATTCCTGCTTATTTGTGTTAGCTCACCTTGCTTCTTCACTCTGTATGTAAATGACTGTGCTAGTTTTTTCTGATGAAGCTTAATTTGCTCACAGCCAACTGATATTTCCATGAAGCAGGACTGTACAGGCCCACCAACTGAGCATCACTTGCACATTAATACAGAAGAAATGATTATAGATCAGTTGGAGAGCAGACACCTGTTAACACGTGGCCATGACATTGGGACAGCTTACTCTGACAGCGCACTTACTTGGCACATGCATATGGAAATGGTCCATCAGTGTCTTTGTTTTCTCTGCAGACTTTGAATGTGGACTCTGTACCAATCACCCCTCTAATACACACTTCTGAAACAATGGTTTAACAGGTGGAGGCCAATGAGATTTTCCCTTGCTCATCTTGTTGACTGGCCCCACGCTCACCTGACCCAAGTCTACCAGAACACCTCTGGGACATCAAGCTTGGGTTCGTCTGACACCAACAGGTCGAACCTCAGACTGTCCAGGAGCTCAGTGATGCTCTGGTCCAGTTTGGGGAAGCAATCAGCCCTGACATCATCTGTTATCTCATTAGGAGCTTGCCCCATGTTGTCAGGCAAGCACGTGGGCGCCATACAAACTGCTGAGTTCCATTTAGAGTTTCTGCGATCAAATTTCATCAAAATGGACGAGGCTAATCTCGTTAAAGTGCTGATGTGCCGTTCACATTGTAGGATGTTGATAGATTTTGCTCTGAAAGTGAGCAAAATCTTCAATGTCAGGTGACACATGAGAGGGTGTTGTGTATTTATGCATATACCTGGAGACCGTGGGGATCTTGGAGAAGGCAGTGGAGGGGTCACAGGTCGAGACCCCTTGATGGCAGTGTCTTGAGAGGACATGTTGGAAGAGGCAGAGTAAAGGATGGGGAGGGAGGAGGGGCGGCTCAAAAGGGAGCACAGCAGAGCGTGTTAACCACCTGGGAAAGGAGGATGACAGACGAGATTTAGAGCGAGTCACACAGCATGCTTACAAAGAACAGGGTTACCTAACTCTCTCCATTTAACACACACACACACACACACACACACACACACACACACACACACACACACTAGTGTGCCAGTCTCACCCAGGTGTTACGTGCACTTTTTTACTTCAATAGCAGTTCAAGCTGCAAATCCCACTTCCAGCCCCCACCCGCAAAAAACAATCTGTGCTCATGGATCTCGTTGCTGTGGCAACAGCAGTTCGAGTACACGCCGATACGACCTGACAGAGACGGTGGAGAACAACAGTGTCCTTATTCACCTCAGCCCAGGACTAACATCAGCCATTACCTCACCCTCGACTGCACGTCGAGCAATTAGGTGGAAAAGAAAACGTGCAGCGGCTTCTGCTTTACAGCTGCATTGTTGAAAGAGAAGAAAAAAGAAGAAGAAAAGAGAAAGACGCAAGAATGTTAAACAAATACATCCAGGAGAACTTCAGCGAGGTTGCGAACGCCAGTGTTTCTGAGTAAAGCTGCAGAAGAAAGTGGAGCAGATTTCCCACGGTGCACAGGTGTTTTCACACAGCAGTTCTGGGCAGCGTGGGGAGAATCAGGTTTCCCCACATTTAACACACAGCATGAGAGAGCCTGACACATTCTCACAAGAACTTTTTTTAGGAACTACTTTTTGTGATACAGACTTCAGAATATTATCAATCCATCTGCTTCAGCTTATCCGGGGGAACACCAAGGCGTTCCCAGGCCAGCCGAGAGATAAAATCTCTCCAGCGTGTCCTGGGTCTGCCCGGGGCCTCCTCCCGGTGGGACATGCCTGGAACACCTCACCCAGGAGGCGCCCAGGGGGCATCCTTGTCAGATGCCCGAACCACCTCAGCTGGCTCCTTTCGATGTGGAGCAGCAGCTGCTCTACTCTGAGCCCCTCCTGGATGGCCAAACCTCTCACCCTATCTCTAAGGGAGAGGCCAGCCACCCTTCGGAGGAAGCTCATTTCTGCCGCTTGTATCCGCGATCTCGTTCTTTCGGTCACTACCCACAGCTCGTGGCCATAGGTGAGGGTAGGGACGTAGATCGACCGGTAAACTGAGAGCTTCGCTTTTACGCTCAGCTCGCTCTTATAGAATATTAATCGACTCATAATTCATGGCATATTGGTATAGCTTAAGCTAGCAGCATATAAAAGTAATTAAACTGGCTTTTTAAAAATAAATGAACGGGTCAACACAAATATAGAGGTGGCTAGAAGACAGTCTGATGTGTTGGAGCGATGGTCGAGCGAGCTGCATTCATCTCAAGGCCACATGATGGCGATATCTTTGTCCTATAGAAGCCAATGGGACAACTTTTATTTATTTGCTTAGACCGTCACCTTGGGTCACACTGAATAAAATGTCATTTTGAAAAGTCTTGGTTTTGGCCAAAAAGAAGAGTCCATGTTATAAAACATGCTTGTTTTCTAATGACTTGTCGAACAAGTATTCACCAATAAGCATGTGGTTTCACAGTCGGACCTGCTCACTAAGCCCGCCCCAAAAACACTCAAAGGACAATACAGGTTGCATTATAACAATCTAGAAGTTAAGCATCGTCCTAAGAGGAGAGTCTGGCACAAAGGCACATCAAAGCTGGATGCTTGTTCAGATGGATTAATGAGCTCAGTGGAATCTGGTTTCTGTAACCGAGGATGAATAATAGCCATCGAAAGGTTGGAAAACAGCTGCGGATGTTTCTGGAACAGCTGCGGATAAACAAAAACACCAAAACAGGACCGACTGTTGCTAATGAACACAAAAACTACAGCACCACGCTCTAAATATCTGAACATGATTAGCGCTCTAACCTTTGATCATTTGACATCAGAGTTTGCTCAGCACACAGCCAGTTGCTTTAAGAACCAGCTACACGCTCTGGCAGCAGTTACACACTTTACGGTTTTGAAGCACAGCTCCGAGTGAGCACGGTGTCTGATTAACTCAATAGACACGAGGTTAATGTAATCACAGCCCCTCAGGACAGCGCACTTCCTTTATGACCATCAACACGTCTGTCTCCGTTTACACTGTGACCAAAGCAACCTCCTTCCCAAAGGAATAGCGAGCCGCTAAAGTTAAAAAAGGAAAAGCTTTTACAGGATGACGGAGAGAACAGACAAACAAAACAGAGGGTCTTTCCAAGGAGAGGAGGTGGGACAGGGAGAAAGTGGCAGATAAGACACAGCACTCAGGGAAAGGTTGGAAAACAAGATAAGGTGAGTGCAGACTTAGCTCACCTCGTTACTACTGCTGCTGTTAAAAGGGCCACCATCACCTTCCTGCACAACACACTACAAACTCTGCTTCCTTAAAACAATGCTGGAACTGAATTTTTAAAATGAATATTTTTAAATTTGTCATAATTTTCCAGCATTTTCAAACCTGTAGTTGTTTCACTCTGGTCTGAATCATGAGTTTGTGATTACAGAGAGCAAAATCCAAAGCAAAAGCAAAATGCGTCAGTAGAAATAATGTGCAGGCCATTATTATTATTGGCTGGATGTTTCTGTGGCAGGAGCAACAGAAGTAACTACAGGAAGAAGGTGCCGTGTCCCCTGCCCCTCCCCGAGGTTTCTTCCTGTTTAAAGGGAGTTTTTCCTTCCTGCTGTTGCCAAAGTGCTGCTCACAGGGGGTTTGTGTGATTTTTGAGGTTTCCTCTCCATTGTTAAACCTTACAATATAAAGCAACTTGAGGCGACTGTTGTTATTATTTGGCACCTAAGTGAAACTGAATTGAACCGTTCCTTGGTTGTGCATCACCAAGTTCAGGTTCCTGGAGGACTTCCCGTGACTCTTCACTGCCACTCGTAATGTGTTTTACATCATTGTTTCAGTTGTGAACTTATATTTGCCTCCTTTCATTTTAGCCTTGCTTCGGCCACCCTGAGCACGCCTGCTCTTGTCTGATCTCAGAAGCTAAACACAAAATCATGCCAAACAGGTTCTGGAACATAACAATCAGTTCACCGAACTCAAGTGGCTTCCACAGTCACCAGATCTCAATCTGAAAGGTGGAGCACCTCTGGGATGTGGTGGAACTGGAGACTGGCATCAGAAAGTGTGTGATGGTGTGTGTGTTTTGGCATGCTGCTGTAAAAACAGTGAAGCTGAACACGTTCAAGTACCAGCAGTGGAAGTTTGCCATTTATAAAAGGGAGCAAAAACCATTATTGTAATAATGTTATTGTAAAAACTGGCCCTTTTTTCTCACAGTACATTGCAGGTTATACATGCAACACTAATCAAGTTTAACAACAAGAAATACCCCAGGTAGATTCAAAATATAAGGTAAAATGTGAAAATATACACGCTTTCCATGCTCAAATAAAAATGCTGAGTCATTAGAGGTGTGAAGCAAACGTGAGGAGACCAAGATAAGAGCAGGGGACAGTAAGAGGCCACACACGATAACAGACCCGACATGCATGCACCGATCTTTATAGGAACGTCACAGAAACCACAGCTGGCATCGAACTCTCTGCAACACAAGAACGAAGGTTACAGTCGGCAAAATGTTTGAAAATTAAAGCTGCAATATTCTTTAGTGGAAAAGCGACTGCAGCCTTGACCTTAGAGATTACTGCTCCCTTTAGCATGAACCTCTCAGAGGTGCCAGATTCGTCCACCAGCCCTCGTCATCATCTACTGAAATCTGAACACTCTTACATCCAAAATGCTTCATAGTGATGTTTTTATCCCCTCAGACTCAAAGGAATCCACAGATTTTATTGTTCTTAAATGATCCCACAGTAACTCTGATTTTGGTGTCAAAAATGTACGACTTAGCAACGATGGGAAAATCTTCGTCTGTGATTGTGCGTCGCTTGAAAGCCTTAGCAGATCACTTACACTCGATCCTTCGGGTCTGGGAAAAAAAACCCCAAACCTGGCTACGTCCACATCTTCAGGGGAACGCCACACTCCAGACGTCAGAGATTTAAATAAGACGGCATCCAGCTGTCACTCACTAAGAAGGCTCTATTTACTGGCACCCAATCTACGACGAAGCTGGACTCTAATTTTATCGATTTGAAAGGCTGCCATGTGAGTCTGTGTCGCAAAGCATTAGCAACCTGCTGCGATGCTGATGAAACATCAAAGTGTAATGACGCAGATTAAGTTTGATAGAAATTTAGTAATAATAACTCAGTTATTCAACACTTTAGCATCTCAAAGGAAGTTCAGCACTCCCATGCTGCACGTATACGGACACATAAGCATCCTAGCGTGTGTTGCAGTCCATGCATCCTCAAGTATATGATCATGTGACTCTGCTTCAATCCAAACTACAGACATGCAGGACAACAGGAACGACTTCTTGTCCGCTGTGTCCCAGGCTGCCGTTGTGTATTTTGAAGGGAGGGCGACAGATTTGTGACATTTAGCATGTTTGGAGTGTATAGCTAGTGTGCATTGTAGTTTAGTTAGTGTCTAACTTTTCTGCTTTTTTGTGGAAAAAAAAAAAGAAGAAACTGAGATTCTGGGTTCATCCCATCTATCTATCTATAAAATATAGACATATTCAGGATGTCAGTGAGGCAGTTTCAGTGCTTGTTGGCAGAGATGATACTGTATGTAAGGAGGCAGAGAAATCATCGAGAACTGACTTACCCAAAGCAGTTTGTAGCTGTTAAAATGTATTATTTTAAATATCATTGTATATTCAGTACTGAAGCGCGTTTTGATTGGTCAGATCAGTTTATTTGTATTTTAAAAAACTAAACAAAAACCATAAATCAATCAAGCTTGAAAAAATGAAATGTTGCACATTCGTCCAGTGAAATTACACGGTTGGTATGAACGGCTGCATTAAGAATAGATGAGCTGAAACAATATTTTCAACACAAGATATTTGCATGGATTTTGCCCATCCAGTGGGACCACTTCTGTCTCTCTAACAAACTCAAACAATAGCCACTCTATCATCACACACACAGACACACACACACTAGATAAAACCCATGTCCAGTGGAATTTTCCATGATAGTTCTCTGAACAACACGCCACCAGTGACCCTGCTGACACAGCAAATACCAACGCTACACACACAGTCCACACAGACATCGTCGGTCAGGCCGAATCCCACACAGCCAGCTTTGGTGTGATAAACAGCATCCATGTGATGAGGTTGTTGTACTATACAAGTCAGAAACAAATGCATACAGATTCTGTCCCTGTTTAGTTTCAGCCTCCTCAAGGTGACGTCTGTTCATCTTGAGCTGCACCCACAGAGATCTCAGTGTTCCAGCGTCGGTCCCTGACATGTCTATAAGAGCAAGTGCGCTACGTGCTGATTTTCTGTACTAGCTGCTCAAGAGCCTTCAGAGTTTTTCTGCTGCTCTCCTAGTATTAGTGCCAGTAAATTTAATTAGGCTTGAAGTACGTGGAGGAGCTCGTAGGGTGAGCAGAAGACAAATCTCTAATCTTATTCTACCTGGAGTCATCAGACCTAAACTGAATTAACATTTTGGAAATAAATGTATTTGCAATTCAGCTCAGGGTTACACGAGAAATTAATGCCTCTCATATCCGTAAGTTTAATGATTAGCTAACTGTGACGATGTTAAAGCTCACTGACGCTGATCATTCACACCAACGGTGGCACATTTATAAGTCATCCCACATCATGTGACCCTGTCGGAGGTGGGCTGGCATTTACATAAGCGTGGACGTATTGGTGCAGGTTGCCGGTCTAGAATCCGCCTGACTTCATGAGGTGGTGGTGCAGATAAACACAGCAACAGGTGGCTGACTGGAGCTACTCCACGAAGTTGTCAGAATGTTGGGATCATCGGATTTCTTGGTTATGTCAGGTGAGATTCCTGACTATGGAGTGTATACACCGCGTGTTTAGTTAACACGTGACGTGTGGCTTGCCTGCAGTGTGGCTTACGGTTTGTTTTAAAACCAGTGAAACAGGGACCAACAAAGACAAGAGCATAAAATAAAGTGCAGAGACTGACAGACGAGAAACTCTGCTTTGAAAGCTTTTATGGGAATATCCGGCTCCGAACATCGAATACAATCAATCGGCCTTTTATCCAATCGAGACACGAGAGCAGGAAATGGAAGAGGAGAAAATGAAATCAAACCAAACATGAGGTCAAACCAGTACAGTGTGCATTTAGAAAAAAGAAACATGACAGATGGAAATGTGTTGAAGAGCGAAGAAAAGGAGAGTTGATATAACAGGATAACCATGTGGGAAAGTAAAGATTGTGCTTTTCCATCGCTCCTTGCTTCGTCTTTTTCTTTACCCCCGACTTCCCTTCTCTCTCTCAGAGGTTCACTCAGTTCCTCGTTCACACCGGGGGGCAGAGAAAGATGAAATGTCCCCGAGGACAAGATGACACAAAGGCAAAGCAAGGACATGAAATTAGCAGGAACTTTGCAGAAACTTGGAGAGTCCAAGGCTGGAAAACTGTAACTGTGGGTGACACAACTACGTCCAGGTGACTGACCTCAGAACAGTCTCCTCTTTGTTTCTGAGCTCCAGATTGAAACATTTTACCTTTAGCTTTGCCCAAAAGCTGCACTTGGCAATAAAAAGCAGCTGTTTAGAGGAACCATTTAGCTTTCTTGCTAACTGTAATGTTGCAAGACTGGTGTCATAGTGTGAGTCTCTACCATGAACAAGAGAATAGGAATGCAGCTTGACCAGTATTCAGTGTTACGAAACTAAAGTTACCCTTTAAGATTAAAAACTATAAATCCTAGAATCCCGAGGAAAACAAAAAAAGAAAGCTGGTCTTACTAATACATCGATGCAACGATACACAAACATGTCACACTGAGCGCTCCTAGTGAGCTGTTAAACACGGCGACTATCCAGCATCCAGTAAAGTGTGGCTTGTCAACTATTTGGGAGCATTTCCGGTTTAGTCTTCTCGTTAAAGGTGAGACAGCAAAAACAGGAAAAGATTGTGCAGTGTGCCGTCACCGCCGCGACTTCCTTTCTGTTCTAACGAATCCTCCATCCAGACTGTTTTTAGATTGATTACATGGAAATTAAAAGAACGAGTTGCGTTACTCAGAGCGTGGAGAGCATTAGCAGCGAGAGCATTAGCAGCGAGAGCATTAGCAGCGAGAGCATTAGCAGCGAGAGCATTAGCAGCGAGAGCATTAGCAGCCTTCTTTACTCATAGGTCAATATCCATATGTTATTATGTACTGTTCTATAAGGGGTTGTGACAGATTATAATATAGGCAGTATAAATTTTCCATGATATAAAAAAATGCCATATGACAATATTATTGCTTAAACAATACAACACCTTTACATGTGCACAACACTGGGACAAGGCGAGGCTATAACACCTTAAAAGTCGTTATAAATCCCGCTGCCTGCAAGCACCAATAAAACATTTTTCCCGTAACAATAGAAATATTTTCTTGAAATACTGCGATATTATTTCGAGGCTCTATTATCCACCCATAACCCCACATGTCTGCTTATTTTGACAAAAGGCATCCAAATACTTTATAGCTCAAAAAACTTCATCTTTCTCATCGACAACATGCAATCTGTGTATTAGCAGAGATGTGTAATGCAGCTGCAGGCGCATGTCTGCTGTGTTACACAACCGCTGTAATATAGTGATAACATCACTAATTCATTTAAACAAAAAACCCAAGAAGGGGTTGCAATATTGAACCCTTCAGTCAGCTAATAACCATCACATCCCTAGCTACAATAACCATCAACAGCTCAGCTCCCCCTAAACGAAACACTCATTTATCATCCGCCCCTGTGAGGTGCCAGGAAGTATAAAGGTATGAACAAAGCAGCCCCTTAAATGCACCGCTTTAAGGGGAGTTTGATTTCAATCTCGCACTGGTCTCACTGAGTTAAAGATTCCTGGCTGACATAAACCACGGTCACATGTTTGCATCTGCACTGCGACATTCTGCGAGGACCTTGAGCCGCTGCAGCTGATGGAGGCAGAGTCATTGTTGCATCTCCACTCTTAAGCGGTCGAGATGAATGAAGTGGACGGCGGATGCAAATGGCTCCAGGCCCCTTATTGAAGACCTCAAAGCGCGCACACAAAGAATAACGCACACAAAGAATAACGCAATCTGCTTTACAAACATTATGAGCCTGTGTTGAATGCAGAAAGCAACCTTAAGCGTAACATGTGAAGCTCTCTGTGGAAGCCACTGTGGGTGGGTGTGTTTGTGGTACTGTGGATGCGTGTGTGGCTGAAAGTGAACTGCATTTCTGTGATGGCAAAAGATGGTCCCGATCTCTCCATTTGATGACTCACTCCCTCGATGTGCGTCACTGGATTTGGTGTTTTAAACATTACAAACTTGTGAGGGCTGACCATGACCGTCAGCAAACTCCTGCTTCACACCTGTTTACACGAGGAGCCGTATGAATGCAGCTACAGACCTGAGCCCCCACCCACCCATACACCCAGGAATCCACTGTATAGCTTCCAGGTGCACGTCACCCCTGCTTCCCCCACCTCTCAGAACCCACTGTCACCCAGACACAGGCCTGAAACAATACATACGTTTTAAAATGGGTCAGTTAGGCTGCGAGGGTTTGTTGAAGTTCAAGCTTTTTTTTAAAAGCGATCAGCTAATGCAGAACTGAGACTACAACAGAAAACCAAAAAGCATCCGGTATCAAAAACCTCGCCTCCAGATTAGTTCAGCACCAAAACAAGCAGCTATTATAAGTTACTATACTGTGAACAGCTCAAATCACTTTTCACTCAAATTGCTGCAGTTTCATTTTCATATGAGGTTTACATTTTTCTTGATTTAAAGGAGTTGGACTCAAACAGCATTATACTGTCCTCGGTGCACAAAGTGTCAGAATTACACCACTTGCAAAATAATTATTTTTTTTTGGTACATTAGCATACTGTTTTAACATTGCTTAAAAAATAAAAAGCATAAAAACAATGTTTTCATGGGCTTTAGGCACCGTGTCTCTTGTATATTGATGAGGATCATCACACAGAAATCAAAAGAAGTGGCTCATTTGAAGCAGTGATTTATTCATGTGTTCTTGTGGTCGAGAGCAGGTGAGGAGTCACGACTTCGCTTTGGATTCAATTGGTAATTTTGTTGTTAATCTCATGAACTATCTGCTTAATTTTAAATAAAGCAAAAAAAACAAAACAAAACTAAATTATTACTTTTTTGCCTCCTAATGCAATACTGTGTAAAACTGTTACAGGCTTTGTAACAATCTTTTTACAAGCAGGTCTTCACTGTTTATATTGTACAAGCTGCAGTCTCAGATTATCCTTCTGTTGACATGAAAACTGCACTGGGGAGCTGAAGCCTTCTTCCTTTTCTTCAGGCGAACATGCTCACAGTTCTGCCCTCTCCTGTGGGTGTCGTAACCACAGCTGGTGATTCTTCCTGGATAAAGTAGGAAAAAGGAAGCGACCTGTTCAGTCACTGGACAGGGGAAATGCTTTTACTGCCATGTGTGATTTGCATTCTGAATCTCTTCAAGCTCATTTGGGCAGCCAACATTCTCCTCTTATACCATCTTTTATAATGATTTGACTTTATTTTTGGCCCCAAAACAATAAGAAAAAATAAAAGATAACTTAACAGAAAGATGCATCGAAAGTAAGAAACCTGAAACCTTTGGACACCATGTGTAAGTATTTTTCTTCCTCCTTTGGGTCTTAACTTCCCGACATTCCCCATGTCTATCTTACACGTCTAAATCTCCTGGAAAATATTGACAGTATGATGCACAGACTGCTGGAGAAACATATTACACTGGAATCCAGTTAAACAGCAGCACAAACTCACTGCAACATACAGTAATGTTGCTTGTTATTGATGTACTGGGATTCTTATGCTTGGCTTTCAAATTGCCCAGAATCACAGCTGCAACAGCCAATAAAAAACCGACACAATCATGCCAGACGCCACTTCTGCTCCACTGCAATTTTGGACGTGCAATTTCCACACCGCAATAACCACAAGCTCCTGAAAACAGTGATTTGGGTAATTTAGTTATAGTCGCTTGAAGAGAACTTAAAGCAGCAGATAAGCAAGATCATATCAAGATCAGGTCAAAGGAGAAATAATCACTCATACCACTTAACTCATATTAAAGTTTCTTTTTTTTTTTTTTAAATATATAGATTAGATATATACATACAACATATCTAAAGTGTGACGGTTGCATTTATGAGGATTCAAACATATGGTTTGAAATAAACGACCAGCAGATTTGATGGTTATAGCTGTGGGACAACAAAAGACCAACATGCTGCTAGATCAATACTGGATTAGCAAACTGACAACTGTATAACTGAATCATGGGAATTTCTCTATAACATGACAGTATATCCACGTAAACAACCATCAACAGGTTTTATGCATTGGGGATTAAATTGTCCTCGCAGACTGATTATGTTTCAGAAACTCGATTTATTTTTCAAACTAGCTAGAAGAGCAGCAACAACATTGTTTAGTGTTTAGGAGCCACTGCTCAAAAACAGAAGGTTTGAGAAAACAGGTTTAGGTGAACTCTGCTCTCGACCTGAATGAATATCCTTTGCTGCACTGAAGGGCATCCACAAACGTCTTTGACCTTGGAGAGCTCTTTAGATTTTTGAGTGATTAAGTCTCTCGCTTCAGTGGGAAAGATAAGAGCAGGTCGTAAACGTTTAAGTGTTTCGATAAGACGGCTCTGCACTAAAACTAAGGTGGTTTGAGTCATGAGCACCAGGTCTGATTTTAAGTAGTCGAGTACATTTTTGTCCATGTTCATTATCTGTTTTTTTTTTTCTCATCCAATAAGATGAAATATTTGTTCAAATATTGTCTCAACTTCAAAGTGCAAAGGTGGATGTTCTCATTTTGATAAATCCACTAAAAATAGGCAGTCTGTGTTTCTCAGCGGTAGCAATCATCAGCTACTGGATGGATGCAGAACTATTAGAGCGCTCTGGACACAACACATGAAACAAACAACGAGCAATTAAAATCATTATGTCGACAATAAGGGCACAGAAACGGAAAATTACATCTGCTGGCTGCTCACAAAGCTCTCTCATCAATCGTTAAATCACACGTCTGTTAATAACAATGTTGAAACGAAGTTTGCAGTGAATCCATTTCCCCCGTAATCATTTACTTTGGCATCATTCAGAGCATCCAGCAGGAAATCTGACACCCAAATGGTCGATGTTGGATACGGAAATAATTCCCGTTGATCCTTTGGACGGATAAAGCTACAGTTTGTTACAACATCGATGTTCAGATGTTGACACATTTTCATAAAACATGACGGTTTTTGTGCACTGAAATCAGTCATTTTAAATTCAGCAGTAAATTCGGCTTCTATTGCCCGATTTACACGACTGACCCCTCCTTTTAATCATTTGAGCCAATAGAATCACGGTAACGTCACTGCGAAGCGGTGAACATTTGTTTTGGATGCAAGACAGCACAAGTAAGAAAGTTTGTGCTGCTGTTTTTCCAAATGCGATGCGTAATTTTGGTCTTCGTTTATGGTTGATTTAGTGAATTTTGTTCAGAGCGTGACGAAATTTGCAGTTTTGGAAACTGTGAGATGTCAGCGTTTAGTAGAGGCGTTACTCATCCGCGTACGTGAATCTGGGTTATGCCTGTATTTGGCGTCGCGGCCCATTAAACTGGACGTCCCCCTCTCGCCCCAGCTAGTTGGAAAAAAGCTGCCTTAGAAGTTAGCATGTGGGGAAGTTGGGGGTTGTTGGCAGACAGGCTGATTAAAAACACCTTGGACAGCAAAGCCGGCGGCAGACATGGAGACGGGAAAAAGCAGGCCTGGGTGAGGACGAGAAACTGTAGCTGTGTGAGAAAGGCTAAGAAAACAAAAGAGTGAGGGGAGTTTGTGGGGTCACTGAGCAATGCAGCTTTCTTTGAATGGAGCACAGATTTATTGCTGTTGACAGTTTGGATAAGAGCCACATTTTGATTTGTCACCTGTTGTGATTAATGATGTCCTCGCAGTAATTGTTACTTGCATATCAAATATGAAACTTTAAAGCTTGTAAGATCAGGGGGATAAAATGTGTTTGTATAGTTATTAAGTAAGGTGTGTTTTATGTTTGGAGGTCTAGAGAATCTCATTTTACACCCTGCTGCACATTCAAAACTTCACCTGCTGCAGACAAACAAAATACACACATCGAAGTCAAACAGTGCAACCTGATCCTGTGGTACCATCACTCAGCCCATGTATACTTTTACAGCTTCCCACAGGATGCATCTTCCTTGACAGAGAGAATTTGGGGGATTTTGGAGGTCCCAAAGCGTTTTAACCGAAGCCAAAGTTAACTCACCAGCAGCTCTAAAGCTGTGGTGGCTACATTTACTCAAACAGTCAGAAATCAAAGGAAAATGATCTCTATCAAACATTGTATCATTTAATTACTGCAAATTGTATTTACTAATGTAGTCGCACCCAAATGGCTCCTTGTCAACCAGGAAAGTCTCTGCAAACCAACATGGCATGTCTAAACAAAGAATAATACACACAAGCGCTATGAGAGAGGAGTTCACCTGCATAAAGACTCCATTATCACTTAAATTGTTTGCTGGCTTTGTGTGTTTCCATCAGTGGCGTCAGATGACTTTCACAGAAAGGTAAGCAGAGATGATGGGTTAATATTACTGCTGCATATGTTTGAGAAATATTCTGTTTATTCACAGCATCATAACCTATAATTCATGTTTGTTGTCCTGTAAGGACAAGTATCTCTTGCTACAATGGCTGAGCACAGCCCTACATCTTCATTTAAAAACAACAACATTCAGTGGCATAAACAGGCTAGCTGTGTTTCCACACAAAGCTAGCTGCGCTGCCTCACTTCTTAAAGCAACTAGGTTGATGAAAAAGACGAGAGCAGTTACTGAGGTCAGTTACAGGACACATAATGCACTCTCAGCATTACAGAGGTGAGTGACAACAAACACATGGCCTGTAAAAGCAAAGATTCCTTAGGAGAGAAATGAAAGCTTGCACACATACAAGGTAATACCTGCACTTTGTTCCAGTCACTCACGGCATTTTGTTCAACTGTATATAAAAGAAAGTGGCTTTGGCGGTGATCTGAACCATAGTCCAGAGGACTGTACTACGAAACCAGATTACTGGATTAGCAAACCAGGTCTCGCTTCAAGTCAGAGTTTTCTGCGTCACGAGAGAGGCTCGGTTTTTACCTGGCTAAATCACCATGGTAACTTATACTGACAATAAAATCTGTTCATAGATTTGGTTTGTTTTTAACTCTTCTGGTCTTTACTGTATGTTTTAAATTTGATAGATTCTCTTCCAGGGGAATAAAATTTAAGTTGTTGAGTCGTATCTCACTAAAACCACTGAATGAAGCATTGCATTGTCACATTAACGTATAAATGTGGTACTTGATTCGAGTCTCTTTCACACTGCTGGAACTGCAGCTACCACAACAGAGGACACACACCAAGATTACCTGCTCAATCAATATTACAATTTGATCTGCAACAAACTACAGTGATTTCCATGCCTCTGTTATTAGGCTATGGGACAATAACACGTAATGTCTAAATATATCCAGCTTAAAGTTTCAGAGCCCTAATGTGCAGCAGCAATCTTAGAAATAAACAGCAACACTTTATCATCTGATAACGTCTGACTAGAGTAGGCGCCGCACAGGGACCATTTCGGGTCTAAGAAGAATGACATTTTGGGGGTTGTCCCAAAACGTTTTAACGTTTGCAAAATGCAAATTTTTAAGAGAGCACGCTCGCAACCTGAAGCAGAAAGGCCGGCTTAACAGGGAAAGTTGATCGCTAGCATCATGATACTTGTTACCTAGCTGGGGTTTTAGAATTTGTTGAGCCAGCTAATGCAAGGTAAGCTTTTCTGTGTTGAACTTGTGGGTAGAATACTCCTCGGTATCATCGCTTACGACTGACGCTGTTCTTGTCTGTGTTGTTGTCCGTTGTCATCAGTCGTCTGTTTGTTTTGAAAATGTGCATTTCATTTAGTCGCGCACTGCAGACTAAACCTACCTCGTCGTAGGCCAGACGAGGACCCATCAGAGCACTGCTCTACACCCTCCATTAAACCCAGTGTGAGACCAAAACACAAAAACCACAGTAGCATATAGGTGAGAGAAATGTGCCACAATGAATACATAAATTCAGAGAGATGAGGCAGACAAGCATCTCTGCAAATGCAGTCACATTACACTCTAATATGTAAATCAAACCAGCAGTCAGAAGTCAAAACTATCCTCTTGCTTTCTGTCATGTGATGACAGATCAGTATTCCCACTCCAAACACACACAGACACACAAAGCAGTCCACGCATGAATCTATTTGCATGCACTCAGATGCATGTTTGCTGCAGGTGTCTATATGAAAATAGAATGAGGCAGAAACAATGTCATCTCAATAATGATGACATCATTTGAAGACATTATTGGGGAAATTAGGTAAAAATGTCACTGACTGGCTAGCTACTGCCATCACTTTGACTACCACTGATCTAACAGCTCTAGGTGACACAGTCTGCAAGTCTTCCAATCGGTGCTAGCGACAGGATTTAACAGGCATCGCATGACAGGTGATGGCAAGCTGGCAGCACTCATTCGTACAAGCGAGTATGTGAAAGTATGATTTATGCGTCAGCTCCAAATGACGAAACTTGAAGTGTGAAAAAGTATCCAGCACGCTGACATGATTACAGGTCAGTCAGTTAAACAGTTAATATGATGGTTATTGATACGTGCTATCAGCTGTCCGTCCTTATCAGCTAAATGATTCAGTAATATCAGCACACACAGGCGTGAGATTTTCAGATACTTTGCATATATATAAATAACGAACTCAGTGTGACACAATCACCACAGCATACACAGCTTTTACACTACTGTGACACTATGTAGTTAACAGCCAATTTCTTACAAAAATAAAACAGATGAGAAGCAGATTATGGAAAATCACACATATCCAGGTAGAGCACAGTTGCAAAGGAAAAGTCATTACTGAAAAGAAGTCCAACCAACACCAAAATAAAAGTCTGTGTGACCTCTGCCACAGACTGTTCTCACTGCATAACCAGCCCGAATGCTGGGACAAAGACAGGAAACACCTCCTCAGGCTGCAGCATTAGTCCAAACTAAATATCAGTGACAAGCTGTCTGGCTGAAAAGTTTGGAAAAACAAAATCTGATTGATGACAAACTTTACATTCTCCTTCTGGCCTTGACTCTAACGTGCATGCAAACACCATGGATATTCAGCCATGACTGCTAAGATGGCTTGTGCTAACCCAGAAAGAGTCGCAGAAAAGGAAGCCAGCAGTATCGCTGTGTCCCCCGACTGCAAACAGTTCCAGCCATGATACGTTTGCATGCAAATCTTAATTTACCAGTTTAACAAAGTGCTTCCTACTTTCCAAAGTGTGAGCGGCGACGTGCCAGGCATAGATCGCAGGAGCCATTCCAGTCACAATTCCCTACCCAGCGTGGAATTTGCTCCCGAGGTAAACAACAGGAAACACAACTGCGCAAAATTTCACTCGTGCACACACACACACACACACACCTTTACAGGAAAGAGGCCACAAAACATTAGCAGCAGGTGGAGAGCTGGTTCAAATACCACACCCATCTCCAGCTGCAGTCAAAGAGTTTGAGTCTGAGAAGCAGCTCCAAAATTTATTGGGGTGGTTTCTTCACAGTAAGTTGCCCTCAACCTTATGAAAGACATGGCTGATAATTCAATAAATAAGAACTCAATAAAAAATGAGTGAATCCAGAATTGTTAGAGCTCAGCATTAGATCCAAACAGACCCAACAGCAGGGGGTGTCCACTGGCTTCACTGCATTCTACTGTGCAGTTTTATTGGTGGAGGATGGCGTTCATATTTTGACACAACGTGCTAAATCATCACGTCAGTCAAGCTGACATCGAATGCAGTGTTTATAATAACTCCACTTCAGCGGCCATCTAAAGTAACACCATGACATTTGAGAAGTTGTTCAATAAAACAGAAAAACCACAATAAAGCACTTAACGATGAAGTAGACTGGCAGAGATCGAAATACATCTGAAATTTATTTTCACGTTGGGGAAGTTTGAGGGTCTTATACAGTTTAAAAATACACACAGACATACAGGTGCTGGATAAAACCCAGACCTGCAACTCGCTCTGTAATTTGTGTGCAGCTCTGGAGAGACCTCAGCCTTTAACTGAAAACCACATCCTCAGTGAAACTGTGACGATAGCCAGTCAATACCTTTCCTTAGAAATCGAGGATTTTTCTTCTTCACACACAACCAAACAATAAAACTCAACGATATCTCTTGACCAACACATCTAATGATATTTTTCTTGCTTCAACCAGCAACAGGCAGGAATCAGGGCTCAAAAACACAGGATGATCCTCCACCTTTGCTGTCCTCTGTGGCTAATGCACCCACACCCACACGGAGAGAAACAAACACGCACTTGTCCAATAATGAGCTGCTGATAGATACTGGCAATATCATGCGGCTCTTAAGCGCCCACAGATGCTCGTCTTCCAGGACTTCATTAGCTCTGAATGGGGGGGGGGGGGTTGAGAAAAAGCCTTTTCAAGTTTCTGAATGAAAGCCTCTGACTTTCATAAACACACAGTGTGTGTGTGTGTGTGTGTGTGTGTGTGTGTGTGTGTGTGTGTGTATTCCCTTGCATGCTTTTGAGCCCCAACCCCCCCCCAAAGGAAATGAACGCCAGCTCGCGCCAGGAAAATCCTTGATGGAAAGCAAAGACTGGAAGTCAGTGAACTTTGGCGCCTCCAGTAACTTACAAATACAAACGAGCTTAAATAAAAACCACACATTTCGTCCGCTGAGCTCATTTATATAAACCACAGTGTTTGTCGAGCAGGTGTAAAGTTCACAGCTTCCTTGGGGCAAAAACTATTAGCTAGCTGCTGCAGAAATTAGCCGCGCGCTCACAGAGCAGCGCTGCGTGTGTTCGAGTCTCACCTTGTTACCTCCAACTTCAGCACTGACGTTTCTTCTGAAGCTGGAAAAGTTTCGGCTCTGAACAGTTTGATGTCGTGCTGCGGGTTTGTTCCCCGCTGTAGAGCGTGGTGAGGATGAGCTTCAGCCTCCCGGAGTCCAGCAGAGTAAACTCTTTCACTCTCTCTCGCTCTTTTTTCCTTTTTTCCTTCTTTTTTTTCTCAATGGGCGTAACACCATCGGAGTGACGTCACCTGTTACCGTAACAGGCGCTACAGCGGGACGTCAAAAACGAGCAGCCGTAAATACGCGACACAACACGCAAAGCGGATTTGTTTGTATATTTTATACAGAAAACCACTTTTTACAAGAACAAAGGAATAAATAAAATGTTTATGTTATGTTTTTTGCATTTGTATGCAAGTTACTGTTATTTTATTACGTTTCAAATAAATAGACAAACTCGTGTTGCGTGGGAATAATAAACAGCATTGTCTGCACGCTGTTTATTTCCTGAATCCTTAAGGCTTCTGAATGCCATGCAATGAATTATCTATTTCTATCGTTTCCTATTTCTGTATTGTTGGTACACAGGATTAATTCAATATTACATGTAAACTCATTGTATATATCGCACATTTGTACATAGTATAAAACACTTTTGGACTAATAATGCTTGATTTTCCCGTCTTTTAGTATATCTTTGATTCGGTTTTTCCGTCTGAGGCTCCAGCGCCCCTGAAAAGGATAAGCGGAAGCGAATGGATGGATGGATTTTTCCGTCTGACTTGTGAGCTGCTGTAAGACGTAAATTTCTTAAGTGTGGGATTAATTAAGGTGTCTTATTTTTTTAAAAACGGTCACACCGCCTGACAAAAGAGATTTCATACATTTTTGAACCAAGAAATTGTAATAAACACCTTACGTGGCACAAAGACAGCACTTATTGGAATAAACAGCTAATTTAACACATTTATTACCATTTCATGTTTTGGTGTGCGTTTTATATGAAGCTATACTTATTCTTTGTTTTGGTTTGTTTTTTAAACCATGACTAAAAACAAAATTTAACTTGAAAGGAATGTAACAGGAAATAAGATGGAAAAGGTTCACATGAAGCACTGCCTCACATTCAGCAGAGGGAGACATTTTCATACTTAAGCTCAGAATAAGTGGGAATTAGACATCAGTTATATTTTTGTAACGTTATATCCTGTTAAACACAGTGAGTCAGTGTGTTCTCTAACCACCGTCTATTGATGCTGTCCATACAATCCATGTGGGAAAAACAAAGAGAACAACACATGTACAAAGGAACGAGACTGTGGGAACAAACCTCCATTCAGTTCCATTTGCCCTTTAGATGACAAGAAAAGTGCGGTTTTGCCCGCCAAGTTAACAGTCTGCAAGGTGACCTGCTGTCGAGGCGCACACATGCCCAACCAAACACAGGAAGCTCGCAGTCTAGCATATTCACAATGAAACAAAAAGAGAAAGCTAAGGTCCGGCCTGCTTCTTTACTGAGTTTAAAGAGGCTCCTATGTTGATTTCCCATTTGACACTTTTCATATTTGAATCT
This sequence comes from Aulonocara stuartgranti, assembly GCF_965226115.1. NCBI lineage: Eukaryota > Metazoa > Chordata > Actinopteri > Cichliformes > Cichlidae > Aulonocara > Aulonocara stuartgranti. The sequence goes on from NC_138942.1 coordinate 34,876,480, forward strand.
ACACACCAGGAAAGACATAAAGTAAGGAAGTCATATGGAATTTACTACACTACACATTTAATCCTGCGATACTGAAAGAGAAATGCAATTTTGAGTACATGGTGAAGAAATGCTGCTGCAGTAAAGGAAACTGTCAGCATGACTCTCTGGGAAGAATTCTTAAGAAATAAATGTGTAAAATGACAGAAAAAAGCTCGTGTGTGACTAAATGACACGCAAGACTAAATGGTGCATACGGTAAAATATGCTTTTGTTGACTGGTGGAGGGCTCGGTGTTGAACCACACTGGAAGTGAAAAGGCTTTCTAATCAAATGAATCAGTAAACTATAAACTCCCTGGCCGCTGGTCAACTGCTCATTAACGCAATTATCTAGTCGGCCAATCGCATGGCAGCAACTCAATACATTTGGACAGGAAGACATGGGTAGGACAATCTGCGAAAGTGCAAACGGAGCATCAGGAGGAAGAAATGTGATGTAAGTTCTCTAAGTGACGAGTATTTGTCAAGCAAACCACAAAAACAAAAAACAACTGAAAAACATTTGATTGACAGACTTTTAAATCGTCTGTAAGGATTTGGAAACTGAAAAGCCAAATGACTGTATTGTAGAAGAATGGGTTAACAATTACTGTATCAAAGAGAGTGACAGCATGTGGAATAAAACATTTCCTGTGCAGAGGGCGATCGGGATTATTCATGCTGGATAACTTTGACCTGTGACCTCCTCCCCGCCACAGCATCAGGTGTCCAGTTTGTAGCCCGTCACAGATTAAACCTTCGTAATCAGCTCCTTCAGTCTGTTAGCATCACAAGCTTAAAGCTGCTTCCTTGGCAGACCACAGTAAAGTATCTGATGGAACATTTGCTGCATGTGTTGAAGGATCTGAGCGTCTATAGGAAGTCGAGCCTTCTTGTATGCAGCCTGTGTTGGTCCTTCAGTCCTATCTAATAGGTCCTCATCTCCATGGACCTACAGGGTGCAATATGCACCAAACTACTGTGCTACAAAAATGGGAAATAGATGCAGCAGTTTACTGAAATGAGGCATGAAATTCCCCTTTCTGTTGGCATAGAAACATTTAACTGGACATTTAATCTCTGAGATTTGTCGGTATACGAAGAAAAACTGTGCAACACCAGCAGTAAGTCTCAGTTCTTCTACACGATAAAGATGCTGTAGTTTACTCTGGACACATTATACGATCAAACAAACAATAAAAACAGGAACTTTCATTTAATCATTACTGTACCATGAATGTGTGCACGAGAGGTCTGTATCAGTAGGACAAGCTGGGAAATTAGTTAAAAGCCCAAAACTTTGTCCTACTTCAAGATGTCCTTGCTGGGCTGATTCTGGCCCACGGGTCTTATGTTTGACACCCTGGAAAGCAAACAGCACACTAACATACATGCTTTACTGACCACACATTTCGTGCTCATACATCTGCAAGGACGACACAGAACCATCCAACTTAACCACACAACACACAGTCTTTTTTAACTGTAATCTAATTTTAAAGCTGATCTAAAATATTGAGCACGACTTCTACCACCTCACGTTTCTCTCTCTCAGGAAAGCCTAATGTTGGTTGACTGCTGCCGCATGCTTTCAGTTGTGTTACTCTTACAGTCGGGTGAAACATTTCAGGGGAAACATCGGCTCTGAGTGGGTCCTCCTGTTGCCCAAAGAGCATCAATCAGCTAAGTAACACAAACACAACCAGTGCAGAGGACGATGATCTCACCCATGTGTTATAGCTCAAAACCATTTTAATAACCAATTATTAAACCATATGCAGAAACCTCTTAATAGTGCTGTGACCACGCAGAGCCATTTTATACGCACTCGATATTAAAAATGAATGAAGCTTAATGAGAAAAGCAGCCCATTTCCCATCATCTGCTTCTGCATCAGTACTTCAGGACTCCATAAGCAACATTTTGGCAGGATGTTAATGCTTCTCTTGTGAACGTATGGCACCAGGCTTCAGGTCGCACATTAGCAAAGCACTGACGCATACATACACAACCCACAATAAGTATGAACTACTATTTATTAAGTCTTATAGCTCTAATATAGCATAATGTGCCTCAGTTAGCGGTGCAGTGGTGCATATCACACTGATAGCAGGATTCATGCTTTTTGAAACAAGGACTCAGGTCTTCTGAGAGCCTTTTGTGAAATAATCTGACGTGTCTGCTGAATTCCCATCGTTCAGCACTGTCTGCCACGCTTCAGGTCAGTGTTGTCTCCACTGACTTCATCTTAGTCAGTACTGCTGAACCCTGCAGGTCACGAGGATCTAACACAGAGGCATTTAAAAATGTGTTTAACGTGTACACAATATTTAGCTCACCAAAATATTTATAGTGCATTTTTCAACTCTGGTCCAAGATCCAATGGGAAGATTAACCCAATGATTCTGTCAGTGTTGTCTTTGACTTGAGAAGCTTTAGCTGTTTGTTTAAAGAGGAAGCCCAGAGTGTGGGAATCAGAAAAGTCAGAGGCTGACCTCAAGCTGCACTGTTGGAAGCGTTAGGATGCTGTTTGTTTTAGCTCGACTCATTCACACGTCTTCAATGGCAATGAAGCGGAACACTGAGACACAAACCACTGAAACAGGGCCTGCTTGGAATGAAAACAAGGCTCAAGTTTATGATAATAAGACAATCACAATGAAAACAATAGAACACTGTCGTCCTACAGCAGGGCAACTCCGACTGACTCAGGTTTTACAATTGCTCAGATGACACAAATTTATTGCATAAACAATGTCAGATGTTTTCAGAAACCCTCGGGGCTGGTGAAGTGAGAGATGAACACCCGAACTGTGATTATGTTTTTGTTTTCACAGTCCCCCTGACCTCATTCAGTGCTGTGCCATGTACCAAATCAAACATTGTTGCTCTCTGATACAGTGGAGCAGGTTTTGTGTAAAGTCCAACGGAGCTCTAACAAAATGAAGAAACCTCACCGCTGCTTTCTGACAACATTAATCAGCGATATTTGTCTTTCACCCCCAAACTTTGGCACTTGCTAGGTTCTAATTTTGGGACTCTGTGTGCTTATACGTACACACCTGCATGCATGCAGGCACGTGTGGTGGACGATGTTTTTCTTCAGCTCTTCTACAGGCCGACATAAAAATTTAACCTGGGACAAATTAAAAAAAGAAAACAATCTGAACAAACATTTCTCTACATTAGCAGCAACGTCACAGACCAACTGGGCTGCAGCCAGTTACATTAAAAAACCCCTAAAACAAGCACCCAAGCTACTCTCTCTCATTCCCATCTGGATTATACAAGAGAAACGATGCAGAGTCCTTTTTTTGTTTGCTTAGAAATGTGACCGTACGTTACCATTACAATTACAACAGAGTGCCAATTTCATGAATGTTGTGAAGAAAAATGAAATAAATCTGACTGAACTGCCCCTCAAAGTTTCCTTTCTATAATCACCTTTATTCTTATCTACTTCCCGATTCAGTGTATACTCGTAAAAGAGACAGGGATGGGTTATCTTCCAGCTAGTCCTACTAACAGCATAGAATAGACACACATATTGAGAGCAATGTATATATTATCTTAGTATATATAATATACAACAGTGTACATAGTCTCTGACAGTGGTGGACAGGATGAAGGGAGGCAGGACGATCGGCTGAACCTGTAGTCTCTGTTTGGTTCCCAGTGTGTGTGTTACACCCTTTCCACATCAAAAATACAACCTGTGTTTGCCGTTTGTGCATCAGGGTTGACGTATCTGAAGCAGGTCCTCCACTCCGCGCTGCTGCCTGGCCTCTAAGGGAGGCTGCCACCGCTCGGCTACACTCAGATTACAGCTGGAGCACAAATGGGACAGTGTGATATGTATATATGGGCGAGTAGAGGATCTGATTAAATCAAGAAAACAGTGGTTTGTAACCGTAACTCCTACTGTCTGTCAGTGTGAAAACAACACTGCACATTTCATGACGCTGCAGTGAAACAAACCCTGTAAATCAGTGGGCGCTGAAATATGTGAACGGTCAAATGCAGGTTGAACCTGAGGTCCTGTGTGTCACACAGGGTGTGGAAAGCTGTAGGAGAATGTGAGTGTGCGTGTACATCTCGGCGTGTACAGGGGAAGACTGACGGGAACATCTGTGTGACTGAAAAACAGAAAGGAAAACAAAACCAGTCAGATGAATTAATTTAATATTTAATAATGTGGGTGACATGTGTCACCATAAGCCCCACTCACCATGCTGTGTCACATTGTTCTGCTGTACTGGATGCCGGTCTTGGAGGCGATATTGGACCAGGGGAGCAGCGAGCGCAGCAGGGACTGGGCCTGTCGGTACAGCCTCTGAGGGATGGAGCAGGGGCTCAGGCTGGCCAGGGTTGAACCGATGTGCTGGATATAATCAGTGGGACAGGAAGTCAAGGAAAAAGAAACAATGCAACATTTACTTTTTCTCCTGCAACATCTGGACAAGTATGGCCCAGAGGAAATGAAATAACAGTGAGTAAGTGAAGTATTTTCCTGCTTCCAAAAAAGGATATAATATTGTCCAGGGTGGATGACCCCCGTTGATGTAGAGCACATATGTGAATCCATCTTTGAGGACGCCTCGGATGGAGTAGTAGTAGGGTAGGTAGTGGTGCTGCCTGAAGTCCCTGTTCTCGTAGAAGTTGATGGCAGTGTTGTTCGTGGTGAGAACGTGTAGGTAGATTGCCTTACAGTGGTCCTGGGCTGTCGTCGATATGTGCTCCTTCAAACTGTCCAGCAGCAGTGAGCCTGAATCGTTTCAATCAATATTAATGTACTGCAACATCAAATCTACATCAAGTCTCACAGCAGATGAGTTTTGAGCGTAGTTCCAACATGTGACTCAACAGATCAAATCATTAATGTCTTTGATGAGACAGTGTCTAACCCGCGATTCGTTCAGATTCTTGCTAACTGAATAAAGGGTGTTAAATTAGTTCTGAACAGTTTTTGCCTCATCTTGGTGTTGTGACTTCGAGATGTTACTGGATGTGTTTTCTTTACGTACTTTTCAATTCAATTAAATGTAATTTATATAGTGCCAACTCATAACAGTCACCTGAGGTGGCTTTATATTGTAAGGAAAAGACCCAAATCCAACAATCTGATAATCCCCCATAAGCACCATCTATGACTGTGGGAAGGAAAAACTCCCTTTTAACAGGAAGAGACCTCCAGCAGAAGCTTCAGGAAGGGGCGGAGCCATCTGCTGTGGCTAGTGGTGGTGAAAGAAGATAAAGAAGAAAAAAAAGAAAAAGAGGACTGTTCTAGTACACGTAAAAAAAGCTAGTAAGCCAAAAAATGTTAAAATGTAACAAAACACAAATAAAATTGTATAAACTGGACTTCCTCAGCCTAAATGGCATGGAGGTTGTATAACCCCAGATTAGTTTAAAGGGAAATTATTCATTGCATTTTCTGACCATCAGGTTTAAGGCACTCGTGCCCTGGCTTCACATTTCAGACCTAGAGGCTGTGTTTGTCTTGTACATAAAGCCTTTGGTTTTAGCCACAACTGCAAACAGTGTGTCTGTTTACCTATGCCATGTTTCCTGAACTCTTTGACCACTCCCAGGCTGAGGATGTAGGCTACCTGTGTGTCCACGGGGAAACTGGAGGCCAGGATGTCTCCATCCTAACACGCATACATAGAAAGAAACAGACATATACACAAGTTGATTATTTCAACGTCCACAGTGGGTGACAGAATAAAAACGACACTTCTTCAAGCTTTGTTATCTTAAGTTAATCGTACCGATTTCTCAGATGTTGGAAATGTCACATTGAAAACATGCCAGAAATTTGCATACTGCACATTCAAGTTTGGAGCTTATAGTCTAAACTCATTCAAACGAGATAACATTGATCCCGATCAAAGCAAAATCAAATCCATTGCACTTCGTTTACACAAAATCAAAAAAAGACCACAAGTTACAGCTCTTCTTTCATCAGTTTCTTTCTCATTACCCTCTTCTCCTATATTTCGGGCTAATGAACCTATCTTTACCAAAGGTATCCTTTTTTTCAAAGCAGTGCACTGAAAACAGTCGACTATGTCAGTGATCTACTTATGACATCTCTAAGCAGCAGCAGACATTTACACACTCAGTGACACTATGTCCAGAGAACACAATGTCATATTTTGGAGGAAATCCACATTAAGAACGTGTCTCTTTCTAGCTGCTGCTGCAAAACATTAAAAATATTATACTGCACCTTTGACTGGACTGACAACATGTTACACTTTCTGAGCGAGAGATGGCACATCCAAACTGAACCTCTTACCTCTTTGTGTACTTTGGTCCGACCTTTGATCTCGGCCACAATCATTCCCACGATGCCTCCTCTGTAGGTGGCAGCGAGGGAGAAGAACTTCTTGTTGGAGGTGATGTCCTGATACCATGAGTCTGGGTACCTGGAACCAAACGTCAGACAGGTCTCATATCAGACTATTACTCAGACTCCAGAAGGTCTGCTTAACTTATGGGCCGCTACTTGTTAGCTCACTGGGCATTCAGTCCATTTATGCCAGTCAATAACAATGAAACAAAGACAGTTCCTATACACACAAATCTCGGCCAATGACACTCTCAGTATGATAACTTACTCGATTGGGAACCAATCACCACAGAGCAGCTTAACGTTCTCTATGTCATCGTGGCAAAGGAAGCGGAGCTGGACTTCACTGAGGGCTGTGGGAGGCACCACGTCACTCATTCACACCTGCAGGTTCCAACAGAGTGCACAGGAGAGATGGTGAGACTGCAAAAGCAGACTAAAAAAACAACAACACCCTTTACAATTAAGTACAAGGTACTGACTAACACTGAGGCATGCAGACCTCTGCTATTGTGCAGTTCTAGATAACAAAGAGAAGTCAGGTAAGCCCTCGCACAATTAACACGCATTACTGACATTTATAAAGGTTAGAATGACACACATTTAAACGGACCAGCAGAATGAAACGCAATTATGACGTAAAAAACCCCAGAAAATTAAACGCAAATATGTAATAGGCATCAAATAAGGTTGCCCATAAAAAGTGAAGTGACCATTAGCAGTCGTGTACACAAACCTCTCAAGTTCTTGTAAATACGAAAACAGTGATGTTATTTCTTTATTTACGTAACATCCCGGCAGAAACGGAGCATGCTGCCACTGGTATCAACAGTGTCACTCTTGTGTCCGCAGGTTTAACCACATTTCAGCGTACAGCACACAGGCTAGTGTTAGCTGCCGCTAGCTAGCGCTCTGATGCTAAGCTAACGTACCTTGTTTCTACACTCGGACCGGAGGAAAGCCGAACACAATTAAATTCCTTGAGTGTCACTCGATACAGTCACCACTGCGGACACAGCATGATAAAGCACTGGTTTATTCCCGACTCTCAAAGCCGTTTCATTACGGAGCCACTGCTACAAGGGTTGCTACGCTAACCAGAGCTCTCCGTGCTTTGATAACAGCTGGATGTTTTCTTCCTGTTTGTGGCTGCTACACGAGTGACGTCACTTCTAAGGCGTTTCCTTGTTCTGTTCAGTCCGTTGGCGATTTGTCGCCACCTGCTGGACAGAAGTGTGTTCTACAGGAGTGACTCCTCCATAAAGAAATGGGATGAGAAAAAAAATGAATTAAATTCAGTTTGTTTGTTTGTTTGTTTGTTTTTTATCTTAAAAACATACAGATTCATTTGTGTTTTCGTTGTATTAACAAATTATTGCGGAAAGTAAAGACAACAGTGGTTTACTGGACATTAAAATGTTTTCTGAAGTATCAGTACTATCGGCAGTACTGGCCCTGTATTTACTTGCTATCAGACCGGCGCGAACATTTGCAGTATGGCACAGCACAGAGGCGCTGCTTATCATTGATAAATAAGACTTGCTCTGGCTGAATGAAGGGGAGGAGTTCATTTCATGACACATATCAGTGTGCAGATTCAAAACACACTTAACCTGAAATGTTATCAAGTTAAAGTTAGGAGAGTAAGAAAAAAGAAACCGGTAAGAGTGGACATGTTGTCAAAGTCAATAAAGCGATAAAGCCAAGGTAAGGTCTGTATAGCCCCGATTCACTGATGATGATTTCATGCCCCAAACAAAATACATTTGTTGATATGAACTGGTTCGTAGTCATGTTGGAACAAGAAGGGACCATCTCCAAACTGTTCCCACTAAGTTGGGGGTATGAAATTGTCCAAAAATGTTTTGGTATGCTGAAGCATTAAGAGTTCCTCTCACTGGAACAAAGGGGCCGAGCCCAGGTCCTGAAAAACAACTGCACACCGTAATTCCCCTCCACCAAACGGCAATCGCCAAACCCAGACTTATCCATCAGATTGCCAGACTCAGAAGTGTGATTGGTTATTCCAGAGAACAGGTCTTCACTGCTCTAGAGTCCAGGGGTGTGCTTTACACCACTGCAGCTGACGCTTTAGGTTGTGCTTGGTGATGTAAGGCTCCTTTAAGCAAGCACTTGGCGACAGTGCGAAGGAAAAAATCCCCCTTAACAGGAAGAAGCCTCCAGCAGAAGCAGGGTCAGAGAGAAATTTGACTATCATCAACAAAAACAAGTGGACTTTAAAAAAACAGTCAGAAACCCATCTAAAAGACAGAAATGAAAAATGGCCACGTGCACATTCAGTCGGTCACATAATGTCAGCGCGCCCTCTGGTGGTTATCTGCTGGTACTGCAGCAGCACGAAAACCAAGTCAGATTAAATAATTAGTCAGAAAGACACAAGGACTGCAGTTGTATGTCTCCTTTTATTTTTATGTATGTTTTACTTTTATTATAGTGATCAGAATGTTACTGCAACCATTTCAAGCATTTAGATTCAAAGGTCGTTTGCACTCTTGTCTCCTAGTTGGGCTTTTAAACAAAGACATGTCAATAACATACATTATCTGTAAAATGTACATTAAAAACACAAAAGTCAAACACATCAATGTATAGACACAGATGCAGCAATAATAATTCATTCAAAGTGAAACCGTCTGGGTCCAGTTTGAGTTCTACTGGTGAGGAATTCTGCATGTTTATAACCCTCATGGAAAACATTTGCTCAAATAAGGATTTCATGTCACAGCACTTTGGAGTTTCCAGTATATGATCTGGCTGAAACCAGAACTCTAACCCACAAGGTCCCTGAGCACCTGCGAGGAATGGTTACTGGGAGGAATGGTTATTATGTTAACGTTTGTATGGCAGTCTTAGATTAGCAATATCAAGACTTTTAATTGCCTGTCTGCTCATCATGGAGATGCTACTCAAGAGATTACAAAGTAATTTGAATGTCTGGTAAAGAAGGAGGGAGCCTAGATCCTTAGAGCCTAGATCAGTCAGGTCAATCCAGGTTTATAGAGCCATTAATGACCTTTTGACATTAAAACCCAGAAAGCTGGTATTTCTCCAGTGATTTACATCATTTATAGCTGGAGCTTCAGTGCTGACAACTATTTCCTGTTTCCACATATTAGCCTCGAGGGGACTGAGTTTTTAGTTTACTGTTTCAGTTCTGTGTACTTGCATGTTCTGACTGTTTTCTCCAGGTTTTTAACGTAGCTCCTTTAAGAGGCTCCTTCACGGTGCTAACCTGTTGGCACACCTGTTCTCCATAATCATCAGTGAGCACAGCAGTTCATCCACCAAAGATCTCTCTGGGATTCGAAGCTGCTTCACAGCAGAGCTTCTCTGAGTTGGTGGGCCTGAGCTCCTTCTAAGGTAAACACCCAGTTTACATTTGCTGGAGTTCTTTTGCATGTTTAGATTAGTTTACCTCTTGAATATTTGTAGCTCAGGTGTCTTTGGAGAAAAGACCACAGAATCAACTCACAGCTTTACTATGACTGCATGGTAGTCTCCTTGTTTGCCATCATGGTTAATGCCAGATCCTGAAGTTAATGAATGCTTTCTAAATAATAAGAGAAGAAGTCAGAGGGATGTCGTAAAGAAGATAAGACCTCTGTAACAGCAGTTGAAGTTCACACTCGGGGATCTGTGGATTTCCTGAGTGAGAAATGAGAAAGACAGGTCAGTGTGATGGGAACCACACAGTTCAGCTGTATCCAGTACAGCAGCAGCTGCAATGACAGAATTAATAAAGCAGACTGTGAGCTATGTTTTGTAACTGCAGAGAGTCACCATCACTACGTTGCAAACATGTTGTTTGTCTGAATATATGGAGTTGCTGTGACTCATCTGCTGTTTTTCTTGCTTGTGTGCAAAATCCTGAAGTTGAGTTGGACCTTGCCAACACGCAAGTGTCTGCCTTTTTAATTTAGTGATTGCACACAACCGGGAAGTCAAATTTAATCCAGTTCTTCGCCTCCTACATCCTCAGCATCAGCATCTTGATGCTTGTCAGGGACATGACGTCCAGCTCTTCTGAAGATCGTAGAATCGTAGAATTCCAGATGCTGAGAAGCTTTTAATCAAAACATTAGTTCAGTTAACAAATCCAGTATTTGTGGGGCGGGACTCTTTCGGTTTCTGTGCAGTTCACTTAGATATCGTATGTTGTCCACACTGACAACGAATGTGGGGAAAGAAATGTTAAAGCTGCCTCCTGGCACGCGCAATCATCAAGGTAAGGGAGTCCCAGAAAGCTGATCCTCTTCATCAGGACGTAGCATTTCCTCACTGATCCGAGTGACTTCCCTGCTCAGTGGCGCTGTCCTTACTGGTTTTTAATCCTACATCTTGCAGTCATCTTGATTTAATCCAGAACAGACTAAATCTTTGTAAAATGTCGGTAATGTGCGTTTTATTCTGGGACTAGGCTCAAGCCTTGTCTGTGAAACTGGCCCAATTAAAATCAGTTTTTCCACAGGTGTTGGGAGGTGAAAAGAGTGCGACGGAAGAGCAGAGGAACGCTGTCGGCCATCTTAGTCCAGCTCAGCCACTGAAGAAGGCAAAAAATGGCTTATTTACAAATGGTGAGACAGCAACACAAAGACGTGATTAAGTAACAGACAAACAGCATACTTGGCTCGCTCTTTGCACAGCACGCAACAAGAATAAAACATTTTCAGTAGAACTTAAATCCTATGGAGGCACTAACACGTCTGCACATGGTTTAACTCATTAAGCTTGCTCCATGACAGCTGTGTCTTTGTCGCTATAGGGACAAACAGACCCGGGCGGGGAATGCTCTCAGGAGGCCGAGGATGCTCGCCCAACGACCAGCGGAGATGAATCCCACACTTGCGATCAGTGTGAAAGGACTTTTGCTACCAAGAGTCGCCTCACAGTACACAAACGGATCCACGCAGATGTAAAACTGTATCGCTGTGACGAGTGCGGGACTTCTTTTTGTCGGAGCAGCAGCTTAAAAAGGCATCGAGTCATCCACAGTGGGCTCAGACCGTACACGTGTGAGCAGTGTGGGAAGACTTTCAATCAGATGAGCATCTTGGAAAGGCATCGACTCCTCCACAGTGGAATTAAACCACACGTCTGTGACGAGTGCGGGCTGGCTTTTACCTGGCTGCCAAGCTTGAGGAGACATCAGCTGTCCCACTCTGGGAGTAAGACATTTTGCTGTGACCTTTTGTGGACAGACTCTTAGCCAGCCAGCAACGCTAGAAGAACACACACAGATTAAGATGGTCCTGTGACCAGTGTGGGGAAAGCATAAAACCAGTTTAGAGACCATTCAAATCTGAAAAGTGTGATTAAACCGCTGCAAAGAGCTCCACACAGGATAAAGGTTACGCAGCCACTGCATACTCTTCAAAACTGTCTTTTCTGCCAGACTAATTTTGGCTGTTGGACAGCTCCCCTCAAATTGTGTGGCTTGCTGAGATGATTTTCTTTGTTCCCCTCCTTCAGTAAAGTCCCACTCTTTGCTCTTGCATCGTGCTTCTGTAATACGTATCATAGAGGAGATCTGTTAAACACAGTTTATGACCTTATTCACATTTTCCAAAGCTGCCATGACACTGGATTGTCTCATGAACCTACTTTAAACTCCGTGTGCTGCCAGTGGCTCTGAGCGAAGGTGTTGTTTTTACTACCACTAGTTAGCTCTTCAGCTGGGGCCCTGTTTTTGTTCTTCTTCTCAAGTTTTAAGTGTGATCTTAAAAGTAGAGAGGGTGCCTGTCTCCCAAATCCAAACTGGGCGCTGATTGCACAGGGGCCTGAAAACTGAAGGCTCTGCCTCCCATTCTACTTTTAAATACTCCACGAACAACAAGTAGGCCTGCAGTGTGAGAGCGAAGTGCTCTAATGTGTTGTAATGTCTGCGTCCAGGTCACGGTTGTTTTTGAAATGAAGCCAATTTGACCTCTCATCCTAGAAGTTAAGTAAAGTGGGAGAGTACCAGGAATTTAACCTCTTGTCTTAGACTCTGTGTCACCAGTGAACTATTCCCAGCATAAAATGACAGACAACCCTAACGTACTTTGTCTTTGTTTTAGTTGCAGACTGAAGCAGATGCATGCAGCGCTGTAGTAGCCACTGTTCTTTACCGGCTTCTTCACAGCAGGCCCCAACTGAAGTACTGAGAAGAACTTGGAAGATGTTTCTCCTCAGAGGCTCATTAAAAGTCCATGGAGTCACCCACAGACAGGAAAAACCGGGAGTTGGGGGTTCCTAGAACTCAAATGTCTTCTTTTCTTTTCTGTGATCTGCAGTATCTGTAATTTCTAAAGTGTCACAGTGAACATTTGGTCACTTGCGTTTCTAACTTTGAACAGTTTTAATGTCCCACTGATTGAGGTGCGCATTCAGATCTCCCATCAATTGAACCTGACCAGTAGTAAAACATCCAGAAAGTAATCAGATCACCAAGTGAAAGCTAAAACTGCTTTTAACTGCTTATTAAACTGACTGCTTCTCTTAAGTAATTGATTAGCTGCTTATAGGAAAAAGTGCCCCCCCCTCCCCCCCAGCAGTTTAGTATTTATAGTTGAAAGAAATCTGATACTACGGTAACTTTTTGAATCTTAAATTGTATATTTTTTGTATTCACTGTATTTTTTTTTTCTTTCTTTTGTTGTTGTTGTTGTTGTTGTTGTTGTTGCATGGAATCAACACATCTGTACATATAGTACTGCAGTAAAGCTGTATTTTTAGCAGTGTTTAAAGTTTGGTTGAGTTGTACTATTGGATCGTGTGTTAACATCTGAACATCATGTATTATGACACGATGCAACATTTTGGAACGACTTGGCTTCTTTCGTGTTTAGGCGGTGCAATGTAGCTACAACATGTCACATGTAATGATCTTCCAGTGTTTTTCCATAGGTTAAAAATAAAATCCTGTTTATAACTTCAGTTTGTACTGATGGTCAGTGAAACAGTAAAGCTCTCTGACTTGTAGCTCCTCATGTTTGAGGAACACACATTAATTATACAGATTTGATGAAGTTGAAGTGCTGGCAGTCAAACTCATCGTCTACCATCAGTGTAGCGGTGGAAAGTAAAAAAACCCCACAGACATCAGTATTTCCACTCACAGATGATATACTGTACTTATGTGCACAGAAAGTGTTCTTAAGTTGGTTTGATTTCAGGACGTGAAACCGTAAAAGTGAAATTAGTCTTGTTTCTTATTAGTTTAGCCCCTCCCACCAATGATGCAGGCATAGAGCTCAACAACTTTTATGCTCGTTTTGAGCGAGGGAACCCCACAACCACAACCAAAGCAGACGTGACGCCAGACCACCAACCTATGACTCTCTCCCCCACCGATGTAGGAGCGGTGCTGAGCAGGATCAATGTCCACAAGGCTGCAGGTCCCGATGGCATCCCCGGGCGTGTTCTCAGAGCGTGTTCTGGGGAGCTTGCAGGAGTGCTGACAGACATATTCAATCTGTCCTTGGCCCACGCTGTGGTACCGGCCTGCTCAAATCCACCTCCATCGTCCCGATACCCAAAAACTCCAACCCATCTTGCCTCAATGATTACCGCCCAGTAGCACTCACCCCCATCATCACTAAGTGCTTAGAGCAGCTGGTCCTAGCACACTTCAAATCCTGTCTCCCCCCCACCCTGGACCCCCACCAATTCGCATACCGCCAGAACAGGAGCACAGAGGATGCAGTCTCCATCGCACTGCACTCTGTCCTCTCACACCTGGACAACAACAACACCTACGCCAGAATGCTGTTTATAGACTTCAGTTCAGCATTCAATACAATCCACCCCTCACAACTCATCAGGAAACTGACAGACCTGGGCATCAGTTCCCTCATCTGCAAATGGTTACTGGACTTCCTGACCAACCGCCCCCAACATGTCCGGCTGGATAACCGCTGCTCATCTACCATCACAATGAACACCGGTGTACCACAAGGCTGTGTGATGAGCCCTTTCCTCTACTCCCTCTTCACCCACGACTGCAGACCTGCTGATGGTTCCAACACCATCATTAAGTTTGCAGATGACACCACGGTGATTGGCCTCATCAGTGACAACGATGAGGCCGCCTACAGGGAGGAGGTGGATCGTCTGGCTGAGTGGTGCGACAGAAACAACCTGCTGCTTAACACCGAGAAGACCAAGGAGCTCATCGTGGACTACAGGAGGAATGCTGACCCACATCCACCCATCCACATTAAGGGGACGGCTGTGGAGCGTGTGAGCAGCTTCAAGTTCCTGGGAGTCCACATCTCCGAGGATCTCACCTGGACGACCAACTGCTCCAAGCTGGTCAAGAAGGCTCACCAGCGCCTCTTCTTCTTGAGGACTCTGAGGAAGAACCACCTGTCCTCAGACATCCTGGTGAACTTCTATCGTTGCACCATCGAGAGCATCCTGACCAACTGTATAACAGTCTGGTACGGGAACTGCTCTGCCTCGGACCGGAAGGCGTTGCAGAGGGTCGTGAAAACTGCCCAGCGCATCGCCGGAGCACCACTTCCTGCCATAAAAGACATCTACAGGAAGCGGTGTCTGAAAAGGGCTGGGAAAATCATCAAAGACCCCAGTCACCCATCACATGGACTCTTCACCCTCCTGCCCTCTGGGAGGCGCCACAGGAGCCTCTGGACTAAGACCACCAGGTACCGGAACAGCTTCTTCCCCACAGCTGTCAGACTCCTGAACTCTGCCTCCTGACATCTGACCCACGTTAAACTCATGGACTGAACATACACACACCCACAATGGACAACTGTACCCTCAAACACACAATAATAACATGGACTGAACCACCACTCACAACCACTAGCACTTTATATAGCCTCTGTAGAAACTATCTACACCCTCACTTATCTTAACTGCACTACTGTATAGCTCTGTGTAAATAATCATTCTGTACATTCGATAATCTTTAATCCTACAACTGTTTACAACTTGCATAGTTCCCATTTCTGTATAGCTGTATATCCCAGATTCTGTAAAGTTATTTATTTCATATTCTGTATAGTTTTTCATATTTATATCCTGTTCATAGCCTGTACATAGCTTGTACTCACTACAGCCTGTACATACTTATAGTTATAGAATATTCACAACATACCTCATACCGTGTACATTATAACATACCATAATAGACCCATTTCTGTAATATACTTACATATCTATATTATTGCTAATATATATTGTAATATATCTATATCACTAAAGCACTTCTGGATGGATGCAAACTGCATTTCGTTGCCCTGTACCTGTGCATGTGCAATGACAATAAAGTTGAATTCTATTCTATTCTATTCTATTCTATTCTATTCTATAGGAGGTACCACGAGGAGAGGGGAGTCAAGGCAACAGGCCCGTACATCTGTGCATTGGATTTTCACTTTAAAGTGACATTAAAGCTGAGTTTGAACGCTCTGCATCTAATCAAATTCAAAATGTAGCATAACATGAAAAGCTCTGTTTACATGGAGAGTCGGATCATCAGAGAACCAGCTTTTTGAAGAGCCGTACACAGTTGCTTGTTATCTGTGCTGTGTGCATGCCTATTTATGTGCTGAAGGTGAAAACACTGAGCAAAGGGAGGAGTGTATGATCTGTAGATACTATGGAAGCTGAAGATTGTACCTGACACCGTTTGCTGCTGCCACCTTCTGGCCTTCAGGTGCTCTGGACGTGCTGTTTTTTGTCCTACAGCTTTAAGAGGCTCTGTCTCGGCTCTTAGTTGTTGGCACACCTGTTCACCATAAGTCATCACAGCACAGCTCATGGGCTGGGCTCCTCCAAAGGTAACCACCAAGCTGATGTTGGTTGGAGTTGTTTTATATGTTTAGATTAGTTTGTTGTCTCCTGCATGCTGTCATCTGCTGCTCTCCCTCAGGTATGTTCCCAGCTCAGGTGTGTTTGTGAGGGAGTGTTAGGGACCCGCAGAGACACTGGAGACAATAACTTGTACGAGCACAACTAAACTCATGGCTGCTGATCATTTAAGGTTTACCTTCAAAGTAGGAACTGCTGTCCTCCCTTAAACTGTGTGTACAGTGACTGGAGAACAATCCTCAGTGCTGGCCTGCACCTGGGACACTGCAAACCAGGGTGCTTTGCTAGAAAGCAAGTTCAGCACATGCAGGATGTGTTTCTGATATCGCGGTTTCGCAATCTAGCTTTGAGCACATTCATGGTTCCTTTCATCCTCGGCACCAGTTGCTGCTTGTTGGGAACATGACCTCCAACTATCTGTCCACTAACTCTTGGGAAGAGCCCATCAGGATGCTTGGTGAAAAACCTCATTTTAAAAACAGCCCTGCACACTGTTCCTTCACCGTGACCAAAGAGTTCCATGATTCCAGATGCTGACAAGTAATGTCGCTCGATTGTAACAGATCAAGTAGTGTAATTGTGTTTGTGTGCAGTTCTTTATTTATATATTTGTATTGTCCGGGCATACGAGCACAGCTAAACCTACAGCCGCTGATCATTTAACCTTTAGCTTGGCTTCCCAGTTAAAGTGTTTACAGAGAGGGAATGATTGAATCAGGGTGTCATTTCTCATCTGCACGTGTATGTTGTCCATGCTACCTCAGAGATATTTCAAAGGAAAGGTTAGACCTGTCTCCTTGAGGGATTATTTAAAGCTTCAAGTCCTCTGATCCTCCGTCTTGCCATCAGCTCAGTTTAATAGAATAGAATAGAATTCAACTTTATTGTCATTGCACATGCACAGGTACAGGGCAACGAAATGCAGTTTGCATCCATCCAGAAGTGCTTTAGTGACATAGATATATTACAATATATATTAGCAATAATATAGATATGTAAGTATATTACAGAAATGGGTCTATTATGTTATAATGTACACGGTATGAAGTATGTTGTGAATATTCTATAACTATAAGTATGTACAGGCTGTAGTGAGTACAAGCTATGTACAGGATATGAACAGGATATAAATATGAAAAACTATACAGAATATGAAATAAATAACTTTACAGAATCTGGGATATACAGCTATACAGAAATGGGAACTATGCAAGTTGTAAACAGTTGTAGGATTAAAAATTATCGTATGTACAGAATGATTATTTACACAGAGCTATACAGTAGTGCAGTTAAGATAAGTGAGGGTGTAGATAGTTTCTACAGAGGCTATATAAAGTGCTAGTGGTTGTGAGTGGTGGTTCAGTCCATGTTATTATTGTGTGTTTGAGGGTACAGTTGTCCATTGTGGGTGTGTGTATGTTCAGTCCATGAGTTTAACGTGGGTCAGATGTCAGGAGGCAGAGTTCAGGAGTCTGACAGCTGTGGGGAAGAAGCTGTTCCGGTACCTGGTGGTCTTAGTCCGGAGGCTCCTGTGGCGCCTCCCAGAGGGCAGGAGGGTGAAGAGTCCATGTGATGGGTGACTGGGGTCTTTGATGATTTTCCTAGCCCTTTTCAGACACCGCTTCCTGTAGATGTCTTTTATGGCAGGAAGTGGTGCTCCGGCGATGCGCTGGGCAGTTTTCACGACCCTCTGCAACGCCTTCCGGTCCGAGGCAGAGCAGTTCCCGTACCAGACTGTTATACAGTTGGTCAGGATGCTCTCGATGGTGCAACGATAGAAGTTCACCAGGATGTCTGAGGACAGGTGGTTCTTCCTCAGAGTCCTCAAGAAGAAGAGGCGCTGGTGAGCCTTCTTGACCAGCTTGGAGCAGTTGGTCGTCCAGGTGAGATCCTCGGAGATGTGGACTCCCAGGAACTTGAAGCTGCTCACACGCTCCACAGCCGTCCCCTTAATGTGGATGGGTGGATGTGGGTCAGCATTCCTCCTGTAGTCCACGATGAGCTCCTTGGTCTTCTCGGTGTTAAGCAGCAGGTTGTTTCTGTCGCACCACTCAGCCAGACGATCCACCTCCTCCCTGTACGCGGCCTCATCGTTGTCACTGATGAGGCCAATCACCGTGGTGTCATCTGCAAACTTAATGATGGTGTTGGAACCATCAGCAGGTCTGCAGTCGTGGGTGAAGAGGGAGTAGAGGAAAGGGCTCATCACACAGCCTTGTGGTACACCGGTGTTCATTGTGATGGTAGATGAGCAGCGGTTATCCAGCCGGACATGTTGGGGGCGGTTGGTCAGGAAGTCCAGTAACCATTTGCAGATGAGGGAACTGATGCCCAGGTCTGTCAGTTTCCTGATGAGTTGTGAGGGGTGGATTGTATTGAATGCTGAACTGAAGTCTATAAACAGCATTCTGGCGTAGGTGGTGTTGTTGTCCAGGTGTAGTAGTAGTATAGTAGTAGTATTTATTTATTGTCATTGTCAAGAACAATGAAATTGCGTTTGGGGCTTCCATACAACCCAAAAAAAGAAGAAAATAATAAATACCCCTTAAAACCCAAGTGTACATATTTAACCCAGTGTGACTCCAATGCAATAAGACAATCCTTAGCAATAATGTTCGTAGAAATTCAGACAAAGACCTGAGAAACATGACAAAATACAACAATGCACCCATTCAATATTATTGTACTGTGAGATATGATATCAGATATGATAGTTATCTATTTAAGAAAGAGGGGGGGGGGGCAGGAGGGGGAAGAGAATAAAGATATGATGCACCAATGCAGACCAGTTCATTGCTATTAAGAAGTTGGATATGGTTATTGTCCGTGAGAGGGAGGCAGAGAGTTCAGGAGCCTCACAGCCTGTGGATACAGGCTGTTGGCCAGTCTGGATGTTCTGGCCTGTATAGACCTGTACCTTCTCCCTGAGGGCAGCAGATGGAAAAGGTGGCGCGCAGGGTGATGTTGGTCCCGCAGGATACTGTGCACCCTCCTCAGACAGCGAGTGGGGAAGATATTACTGATCTCTGGCAGACTTGTTCCAATAATTCTGCCAGCTTCTTTCACCACCCGCTGGAGTGCTTGCTGATCGGCCTTGGTGCAGCTGGGGAACCACACTAGAAATCCATATGTCAGAACGCTGCTGATGGCACAGTTGTAGAAGTTCAACATCAGAGATCTGGGAATGTGTGCGCTCCGCAGTCTCCTCAGGTAGTAGAGGCGCTGTTGGGCCTTCCGTACAACTGAGGTGATATGGTTGCCCCAGGACAGGTCCTCGGTCACAGTTACCCCCAAGAATTTAAAACTGCTCACCCTCTCCACCGCCTCACTGCCAATGAAGAGAGGCAGATGGTTGTTATGACCCCTCTTCCGGAAATCTACAATGATCTCCTTGGTCTTTTTGGTGTTTAAGACCAAGTTATTGTCGTGGCACCATGACTCTAGTTGTTGCACCTCTGTCCTATAGTTTGTCTCATCATTGTTGGATATAAGTCCGAGCACTGTAGTGTCATCTGCAAACTTAACAATGAGATTGGACGCGCAGGAGGAAATACAGTCATGGGTGAAGAGAGTGTATAGCAGAGGGCTCAGAACACACCCCTGAGGGGCACCGGTGTTGACCACAAGGGTGGAAGAGGTGTTCTTACCCACTCTGACACTCTGTCTACGGTTAGTGAGGAAGTCCACAATCCAGTTGCACAGAGAGGAGTTAAGTCCCAGTTGGTGGAGTTTGGGACGGAGTTTGTATGGCCGGATGGTATTAAAAGCCGAGCTGTAGTCTACAAAGAGGAGCCGTGCATAGGTGTTCCTGTGTTCCAAGTGCTTTAGTAATGTGTGCAGCACTGTGGCGATCGCATCCTCGGTTGACCGGTTCTCCCTGTATGCAAACTGGTGCGAGTCCAGGGATGGTGGAAAAGCAGCTCTGATGTGTTTAATGACCAGTCTCTCCAGGCATTTGGCGGGAATGGGGGTGAGTGCCACAGGTCTGAAATCGTTCAGACATGTGACATTTGACTGTTTTGGGATGGGAACGATGGTTGCTGCTTTGAAACAGGATGGTACCAGTGAACAGGACAACGAGGTGTTATATATAGAGGTGAAGACGTCCGCCAGGTCCGCAGCACAGTCTTTTAGCACCCGGCCCAGCACTCCATCTGGCCCGGCCGCCTTCCTGGTGTTAATGCTCCGGAACACACGCCTCAGCTCATGAGTGCTCAGGACTGGAGCAGGGTCGGTTGAGGGGAGAGGGGACAGGACAGGGTCGGTGTTCTCCCTATCAAAACGCGCATAAAAGAGATTTAGATCCTCAGCCAGAGTAGAACTGTCGGCTGAGGGTGATGGTGTTCTTCTTTTGTAGTCCGTGATAGCCCTGATGCCCTCCCAGACCTGCCTTGGGTTTCTGTTGTTCTCAAACCTGGCCTCGATACGCCTCCTGTGCTGCTGCTTGGCAGTCTTGATGCCTCTTCTCAGGTTGGCCCTGGCAGCACTGTATGCCTCCTGGTCCCCGGATTTGAAAGCGTTGTTCCTTGTTCGAATAAGTTGTTGAACTCCGTGTGTCATCCAGGGTGGATTATTAGGGAACACACGGAATCGTTTCCAAGTTGTTACATTGTCCACACAGAAACAGATGTAGTCCAAGACAGTGGAGGTGTAACTGTCCAATGCGACACGATTGTCAGTGTCCTGCACCTTGAATACCTCCCAGTCTGTGCAGTGGAAACAGTCCTGAAGCATCGGAATAGCATCCTGCGGCCATGTTCTCACGGTTTTGGTTGTAATCCCAGTGCTCTTGATCTTTTGTGTGTATATTGGGTGTAGCAGAAGGGAGAGATGGTCTGACAGACCCAGGTGGGGATAAGCCTGGGCTCTGTACGCATTCGCCATGTTGGTGTACACCTGGTCCAACGTTCTATCTCCTCTGGTAGCACACTTCACATTACGGTGGAAATTGTGAAGTACAGATTTCAGGTCCGCGTGGTTAAAATCCCCAGCCGCAATAAAGACACTGTCCGGGTGTGCTACCAGGCTGTTATTGATGCTGCTGCTCAATTGTGCTAACGCTAGCTTAGCATTAGCATCTGGTGGAATGTAAACAGCGCAGATGTAAACGGCAGAAAATTCCCGAGGGAGATAGAATGGACGGCACTTTAACACCAACAGTTCTACCTCTGTACTGCAGTCTTTCCGTTACCGTGACGTTCGTGCACCAAAAGTTGTTAATATAGATGCACAGCCCCCCGCCAGTCTTCTTACCTGAGTCCGCAGACCTGTCGGCTCGATAGGCGGTGCGGCCTGCTAGATCAATAGCCGCATCGGGAATGGCGCTGTCCAGCCAGGTTTCAGTGAAAATCATGCACGAACAGTTATTAAAAGTCCGTCGAGTGGCGATCTGCAGTCGTATCTCATCCAGTTTGTAACGGATTGAACGGGCGTTGGAGAGGAATATGATCGGGAGTGGTGGTTTAAACGGACTAGTCTTTAGCCGTGCCCACAGGCCTCCCCACCTGCCTCTCTTCTACCTCCGCTCGCAACGTCTGTGAGAGGACAGAGTGCAGTGCGATGGAGACTGCATCCTCTGTGCTCCTGTTCTGGCGGTATGCGAATTGGTGGGGGTCCAGGGTGGGGGGGAGACAGGATTTGAAGTGTGCTAGGACCAGTCGCTCTAAGCACTTAGTGATGATGGGGGTGAGTGCTACTGGGCGGTAATCATTGAGGCAAGATGGGTTGGAGTTTTTGGGTATCGGGACGATGGAGGTGGATTTGAAGCAGGCCGGTACCACAGCGTGGGCCAAGGACAGGTTGAATATGTCTGTGAGCACTCCTGCAAGCTCCCCAGAACACGCTCTGAGAACACGCCTGGGGATGCCATCAGGGCCTGCAGCCTTGTGGACATTGATCCTGCTCAGCACCGCTCCTACATCGGTGGGGGAGAGAGTCAGAGGTTGGTGGTCTGGCGTCACGTCTGCTTCGGTTGTGGTTGTGGGGTTCCCTCGCTCAAAACGAGCATAAAAGTTGTTGAGCTCGTTGAGGAAGGAGACATCAGAGGATGCGGGGGAGGGTTTGGTGGTCCTGTAGTCTGTGATGGTCTGGAGTCCTTGCCACATGCGTCGGGGGTTGGAGTTGGAGAAGTGTTCTTCTACCTTCTTTTTGTAATGGTGTTTGGCTTTTTTGATGCCCTTCTTTAGATTAGCCCTGGCTGTACTGTAGGCGTGTGCATCTCCTGACCTAAAGGCGGTGTTGCGGGCCTTCAGGAGGAGACGAACATCCCGGTTCATCCAAGGCTTCTGGTTGGGGTACATGGTGATCCGTTTCTGGGTGGTGACACTGTCTGTGGTTTTGGAGATGTAATCCAGTACAGATGAGGCGTACTGGTCCAGGTCTGTGTGGGTGAACATATTCCAGTCTGTGTTTTTAAATCTGTCCTGGAGCACTGCCTCTGTCCCCTCTGGCCACACTTTAATTGTCCTCACAGCAGGTTTCACACGTTGGATGAGTGGTGAATACCGAGGTGTGAGGAACATGGAGAGATGGTCCGATTGTCCAATGTGGGGGAGGGGTGTGGCTTTGTAGGCTCCAGCCAGGTTGGAATACACATGGTCTAAAGTCTTGTCTCCTCTGGTGTGGCAGGAGACATGTTGGTGGAATCTGGGGAGGACTGTCTTTAAGTTGGTGTGGTTGAAGTCGCCAGCAACAATAAAAGCAGCCTCGGGGTGTTTATTCTGGTGTTTGTTAATGGCTGCAGAAAGTTCTTTCATGGCCAACCTAGCATTAGCGTCGGGGGGGATATACACGGCAGTGAGTATGATAGAGGTCTAGAGAATCTAGACCAGGCTAAAAGTTTATTATCTTAGGACGGTCTAAGTCATCTGGATGTAAAGTGACTTTAATGTGCATTTCGGCTCCGGAGCCTAATAAAGCTCTTTCCTGGCAGGTGTTGGTGGGTCGAGCAGTCTGACGGAGGAACGTAGTCGGCCATCTTGGAAAGAAGAAAATGTTTTCTTCACACACGGTGAGAAAAACATCGTTTTTATAAATCATGAGTCCGAACATTTTACAGACTTTTATACGTGAAATTGTTCGTAGTTTATAAACACATCTGGAAGTGCCGTGCAAACCAAGGCCGAGCTGCTTTTAGGAAACGTGAAAAGTCTATCAGTACAACTTTCATGAATGATCATCATTTATTGTCATTATATCATTATGATTATTGTTAACTACCACCCTTTAGTAATTATTTACAGTTTTCCAGAACATGAGAAACTAAATGCATGTTAAGAAAAGAAAATAGTAAATGGAAAGACGAAGGCTTCAACCTCTTAGACCTTTCCTTATTTCCAACACAGCTGATTTAAATGGTTAAATGACTTCCAGTTCTCCTGGTAATGAACTAATCAATTGATTCAGGTGTGCTGACCCAGGGTGAGATCTAAAACCTGCAGGACACCGGCCCTCGAGGCCTGGAGTTCGACACCCCTGGTCTTACACCAAGGACTAAATGGTTCATTTTTGGCTCGCTGCACTGTAACAGGGACGGGGTGATTTGCAGAGCACTTTGTAAATGAGGACTGTGTGCAAGAGATGCAAGTGCACGGGTGAAGTCGCACTGTCCCCTCTGCATTTGATTGTCCCTCGTTGGGTCGGGCGTAAAGACTGAGCAGGGCAATCAGCTGGTAGAACCGATGTCCACTAGATGCAATCAGCGATGCACTTGTTTAAATGTATTTTATGCAATAATACAGTGTCAGAGTCAGAGAGAGGCCGGCACGACAAAACAAGATTTAACTCAAACACTTATTAAGCTTCTGACTCCCTGCTTGTGTCTTTGTTGCTGTAGGAACAAGACGCCAAAGAGAGCCCAACACCTCAGTGCTCTCAGTTGGCTGAAGATGCTCACTCAAGTGCAAACTTACTTGAGCACTACAGGTGTGATCAGTGTAACAAGAAGTTTCATGCCCCGTCTCACCTCAGAAGACACCAGCGCATCCACAGTGGGGAAAAGCCCTTCAGTTGTGACCAGTGTGGAAAGACTTTTACTCGGAAAAGCAACTTAAAAACACATCACCTCAGCCACAGCGGCGTCAAACCACACATGTGCCACCAGTGTGGAAAGACATTTAGTTTGATGGGCAACTTGAGAACTCATCAGCGCCTACACAGAGGAGTCAAACCATACGCATGTAGCCAGTGTGGGAAGGCTTTTACTCAGATGGGCCACTTACAAACCCATAAGATGGTCCACAGCGGAGAAAAACCCCACATATGTGAGGAGTGCGGAAAGACATTTAGTTTGATGAGCAGCTTGAGAACTCATCAGCGCCTGCACAGAGGAGTCAAACCATACGCATGTAGCCAGTGTGAGAAGGCTTTTACTCGGATGAGCCACTTAAAAATCCATGAGATGGTCCACAGCGGAGAAAAACCCCACACATGTGAGGAGTGCGGAAAGGCTTTTAATCATCAGAGCAACTTAAAGAGACATAAACTGGTCCACAGTGGAGTTAAAGCACACAAGTGTGACCAGTGTGGGAGGGCTTTTGCTTTGAAGTCGAGCTTGGCGACACACAAGCTGGCGCCGCATGTGACCTTTCTGGGAAAGCCTCCAGCCAGCGACCCCAGAAACACGCCAACAGACGCTGATACGTGCAGCAGTTCAGTTTACACAAACTCGAGCTTAAGTCAACCCTACACTTACTGACCATGGACACGCACCAGTGTGACAAAGCCTAGAACCAGTTTAGAGGTAATTCAGTCAGTTTTTTTAAACAAGCTAATGTGTATATAAAAGATTTGTTACTGGTAATACAGCAAAACTTTATTGTAGTTTTTAAAGTTCAAGTTAAACCATGTGAAATAAGTTGGATAATACACGGTGTTACATATGGGACACAAACGCAGCGTTTTGGGACAACATGGTTTCTGTTGGGTTTACACAAACTGTAAAAATGTTATTACGATGTTATTACGATGTTATTACGATGTTATTACGATGTTATTACGATGTTATTACGATGTTATTACGATGTTATTACGATCAATGTTAGCTCTACATGGGTGTTAGATTTCAAAATAAAATCCTTTTAAACGATCGTCTCGTTTCATTTATCACCAGCAGAACAGTCTCCAACAGTGTCCAACTTTATGGCTCATAATGGGCAAAGACGCGGCTACAACTTTAATGCTAATCTGAAGTGAATAAAACTATAATAGGACATGAAATGCATTTAGATCTGTACATATGCTGTAATGATCACATGATGTGGCGCCATCCTTTCTGAAATTGAACCGACAACAGATTTGTTGTCTGGGGCATTTAACACAAACTGATTTGAATAAAACGACATCATGAATGCAAAAAACGATGCAGCTGCATTCATATTCATATTTCCTCCTCGGTTCCAACTATTAATACAGAAATGCAAATGCATCATTCTTTTCTTGAAATTTAAACACAGGTTTATAAACGGTCTCAGCAGTTCTTAAGTACATTTAGTAAAACAGGTAAACACTTACTAAAACACAGTCATTGTGTCCTTACATGCTGTCGTTTTAGCAGACCCTCAAACCAGTTTCAGTCCAGTAGTGTCCGTATCACTGCCGCCCAAAACCAGTATCACGAGCTCAGTGTGTCACATGGCCTTGCTTGACCAGATGGTGCTATTCAAAATGTTGCCAGAAGGGATAATGAGCATCACTCTCATGCCAACAGTTATGGCAAAGATTTTATTCTGCACGTTTGATCTGAGACACGACTGGTTATCCATCAAAGTTCAACACTTTAAAGTCCACAACTTTCCACACTCTGATAAGCACATCCCAGCGGTGACCGCCCCGCCGGTTCCCAGACTGCAGCCTTGGCGTTCGCTCTGGGGCTTATTTTTAGCTACACACATGGCACTTTTCCATTTTATCATTCTTTATTAAACATCTTACAAAGAAGTATTTAACTTTAATTAGTTTTACCAGAGTGTGCATGTTTATGGATGTTAGAGAAAAATACAAGGTGCAGATACTGCACATCTGCAGTCCCCATCAGGTCACATGTGCATATAACCAAAAGTCAAATACAGAAAATGATCCTGCTACTTTGGCCCTAGTGCAACTCTCTGTTGGTCTTTGGTTTAAACTGCAAGAGTGGCTACAAATCTGTGGTTAAGCTGCACTTCCTGCTGTTTCTCCCTCTGTACTCGTTGCTCTTTAGGTCAGTATGTGGTAGTTCTCCATGTCCCAGTGGAGATTTCCTCTCGTGCAAGCTTTCCTCACGCGCACACTGAGCCCTCATCCTTTCTACACAAAATTCGTTTGTCTACTTCATAAACAAGACTAATAGTCAGCAAACATCTTGGCTTCACTTGGATTCTCAAGTTTAAAATACATGGAAAGTTTGGGAAACTATGGTTTACCCTGACGGGAGCATGAATGTGGACAGCAGCGGTGGCACCGAAATTTATTCAGTATTTGCTGAGGCATCAGATTCTCGACAGCTGGCAGTAAAGAAAGAGTCAGGAGGCTGGGTGTAGTGGACACCGTATATGTCTAAGCACCGACCTGGCAGATCTGATTACAATGTTAAAAACATAGAGCTTAACCCTCATCAGTAACATGACAACTGTAACATGCTGTAAGTATGAGCACTTTTATGAAACTTCACTAAAGTGTATTATTGTGTTGTCAAGCTTGAATGCATTGTAAGTGAATGGGTTCTGTTTGTTCAGCTACAACTGGGAAGAAAAACTTTCTGACCAATAAGGTGGAGACGGTGGCATACTTGTGTTGTATCAGCCTATCGGAAGGTTTTTGAAGGTCTGATTTCAAGATATAACACTGGGACAGATGATAGTTTAACAAGGCTGTAGCAATATTACTGTTGTTATTGCTAATGACTGTTACGTGTCTCTGCTGGAGCAGACCTAGAGTAGATATTATGTTTTGTCTGTCCCTGCTCTCATGAACAAGGCATCTTTCAAACTGCTTGAAGGAATTTCTTCAGTTTCCGTAAGGATTTTGCCAAAGTTTAAGGTCATCCCAACACTGCGACACTCATTCTGAGTTCATTTGTGAAGTGTGACAGAACTTCACACAAATGCCAAACAGGACAACAGCAAGTTAAAACAATGCTGAAGTGTTTTTATTGTATGACGAGCAGAAAAGAATTTGAGGTTGCAACGTTATCCTTGTTGCACTGCAATCTTGGGATGTGAGAACCTGAAAGCCTGAAATCTGTACCCCATCCACAACACACCTTTTCTCTGTACTCCTCCCCAGCACCCTGCAGTCACATGCGCCTGCAGGTAGATAAAAACCTCAAAAGAGACACTGGTCGCCATTCTGCTCAGAAGCTTTTCAGGAGCTTTCAGAAAATTCACGAGTTCAGGCGTCTCCACCGTGCAGACATACAGGAGCAGGTATGGACCTCTCACTCGCTACAAAAACATCTGAGCTGTATTCGGTGCAATACTGTGAGCCAGTTTCTTGTTTAGAGTGGATGTTTCAGGCTACAGCAGCATTACAGTAACTTTTGTGCATTTTTCCTGCAGTAATTGTGCGTTTACAAACACATTTCAGCAGCACATGCAAACCATCACAGTATAAATGCAGCTCTCTGTTTCCATATTTGGCAACCTTTGGTCTTCCACAACAGCTCCAGGACGGTGTAACCAGGGCAACAGAGTAATATATTGTCCTAAAAGGATAATATTTTACCAAGCCTTGCAACATGCTGCAAATAGCGACGCGCTAAATAGCATGTTAGATAAACTGCCAAAAATACATCCAGAGGAGCAGGTGTTTGGTCTCTCACTCTCATGTCATGAGCTCTCAGCAGATGGTGGAACATGAGCCGCTTTGTTTTGGACTAAACTCCATGTTAAACTGGACTTTATGACAGAGAAATATGGAGTGAAAGGAAAGGCCTTACTTCAGCCTGCAAATCGGTTTTTAATGCACAGGACAGATAAAAATAAGAAAACTTTAACTTCAAAGTTGAAATATGTAAGATGTGTGAATTCTTTGAAAAACTAGGGGGTATCTAGGAATGCCTCGAGTATAAACGTAATGAACAAAAAAACACAAAGAAGAAGAAGCAAAGAGCAATGGAAACATGGACGTGTATAACATAGAACAATTACTTCTAGGCTCTGAACACAAACCCTCTGTTGTCAGATCTAGCAGATCCAGTTGTAGTAAAAACTACCACAACTTACAGGCCAATTAAACCACAATATCCCTTAAGCACAGAAGCAAAAACAGGGATCAGGCCAGTAATTGCAGATATGGAAAAAGCAGGCATTTTAGTAAAAACAACTGAAACAACCTGTAACACTCCGATTTTCCCAGTGAAAAACGCAAACACGGGGAAATATCGACTAGTACATGACCTTAGATCAATGAATGACATAACAGAACAAATCCCACCTGTGGTGGCAAATCCACACACCATTTTAAATCAAGTAATACCAAAAGAACAGTGCTTTCCTGTAATAGACCTATCAAATGCTTTCTTTTCCATACCACTAC
Source organism: Aulonocara stuartgranti (assembly GCF_965226115.1). Lineage (NCBI taxonomy): Eukaryota > Metazoa > Chordata > Actinopteri > Cichliformes > Cichlidae > Aulonocara > Aulonocara stuartgranti. The sequence continues at coordinate 34,905,208 of NC_138942.1, forward strand.
ACTTTGACTCACAAAAGTTATTTGGATTCACTTTTGGCAACCAGAAGTATACCTATACAAGGTTGCCTCAGGGATTCCAGAATAGCCCCACTCTTTATGCAGAAGCTCTAAGAAAATCCATGTCATTTTGCACGCTTCCTGCCCCAGGTAAACTCCTGCTATACGTTGATGACATTTTGATTACAGGCTACACACAGACTAATTGCGTAGCAAACACACTGACAGTTTTGCAACATCTAGCGAAGCAAGGCCATAAAGTCTCACAGCATAAATTGCACTTGTGGAGCCAAGAAGTAACGTACCTTGGCCACAAACTGACAGGACAAGGCAGACAGCTGTTAGACAGCAGAAAAGTAGCTGTACAAAACGCTCCTAAGCCTCTCACCAAACAACAAATGATGAGTTATTTAGGTCTCTGCAACTTTTGCAGATGTTGGATACCTGAATATGCACTGCTGGACCAACCTTTGCAAAACCTGATCTATGGCAAACACTTAGCTCTGAAAGATGAAATAGAATGGACACCAGAGGCAGATAAAGCATTTATTGACTTAAAACTTGCCCTGCAAACAAGCACAGTTTTAGCTTTGCCTGACTGTGACAAGCACTCTCCTTCCTGCGGAAGTAGATGGTGCCGAACACAGCTGTATGCTGAAGCTAACTGAAAAAATGAAACCCCGACCAGACATTTTTAGTACACTGCAGCCTACTGTTTTAGAAGTGAAAGCTCTTACTTCCTCTTTTTCAGCACAGAGTGCAGAACTAGCGGCTATCATACGTGCATGCTGCGCAAAGGTCGAGAAATAGAAATATATAAATATTCACACTGACAGTCAATATGCGTTGCACACCAAAAAAGATAATTCAGAAATTACTGAAGGCAATAACTTTGCAGACCGAGCAGCAAAGAGGGCAGCACAGCAACCTGTACAGACTTTGATGTCTGAAACCTCACATCTAATACCACTTGATGTACTTAAAGATGGACAGAAAGCCGCACCCATCGCAGAGCAAAAGAAGTGGTTAAAGTGTGGAGCACGGCTACAAAATGACCTGTAATGGCGAACCAATACTGCCAAAATTGCTACACAAGACAGCAGCATTAGTGACACATAGCTTAACGCATTTGTCAAGGGGTGGAATGATGAATATCCTCCCCAAACACTTCTATACTCCAAATTTTGAAGCTTCAGCACAAGAGTTTATCAGAACATGCATGATTTGCCAGAAACATATTGCACAGGGGAACCTCAGGCCTAAAAGAGGCTTTTCCCCAACACCACCGCACCCATTTCACACAATCCACATGGATTTTATTAAACTGAACGAATGTCAAGCATCAAAATACGCTCTAGTAATTGTGGATGTGTTCTCAAAATGGCCAGAAATCTATCCAGTAAAAAGAGCAGATGCAATCTCAGTAGCAAAATGTTTATGCAACCATTTTATTCCTACTTACGGCATTCCTACTCTGATAAGATCAGACAATGGCCTGAGTGTTTGGGCCTGGTGAAGATGTGGATGCGACTAACCCAGGGTTCGCAAAAGCTCACACCCTTTGAAATCGTTCACGGGAGGCAATTTCCGCTTCCTCTCACTAGTGAGCCTATTAATAAGTCTATAAGAGAAACCACTCTAGCAGAGTGGATGACTAAATTATTTGAGAATAAAGAGATTGTGCTAACAATAAACTGCCGAGCGATATCTCTCCAGTTTCTTGCAGGTTGCACCCAGGTGATTGGATCCTGATCAAAGTGCTCCAGAGGAAAAATTGGAGTTCACCAAGGTGGGAAGGCCAATATCAGGCCCACCACACTGACTGCCTGCAAAATAGCAGAAAGACCATCTTGGATCCACCAAAGCCACTGCAAAAAAGTGAGTGACAACACAAGCATAGACGCCGGTTCCCCCGACTCCTAGGTGTTCCCTGGTGGAGGAAAGGGCTGTTTGGGTATATCCCGCCCTTTTGTCTTCTCGCCAGTGGTCTACTCACCTGGAGCCCGGGTGTGCCTGGTCATCATGAAGAACCTTGTCCTCATAATGACTGGCATTGCGCTCCTAGAGAGCCTACTGATACTCACCTGGAAAGACGAGGACCCACAGCACCACCTGCAGAAGAAATGGTCATATAACAACTTACACCTAAAGGATATGGATAAAGAGCACAACCACCCCTGGCTGAACAATGCCTGGTACCGGTACGTCTACAACCGAGTACATACAGAAGACAACCACACTGGCTGCTACGTCTGTTCACACCTCCCAACAACAGCAATGCAAGCCACCCTATATGGAAAATCACCCAGCCTTTCCGAAGCCCTATGTATATTCTACAAAGCCACCAGCGGAACATGTTCCCCCGAAGACATCTTCGCCTTCAAGTTTGAGTTAAAAAGACAAGGGAAAATCTTTCAATGTCAGGAGGGAACCAGGAATACAACATCCAATGTGTTTCACCTTCGCATACAGCAACAGAAAGCTGGGGATGAACCAAAACTGCTCCCAGACTTTCCGGATGCCGCAGGAAAGACAAGGACCAACCAAGACGCAAGAGGAGCACTGATGACGTGCAACCTCATGATCCAATCTGGGGCAGTGATGTGCCAGCGGAGTTCAAGTTGTGGACCACCGGACAGAAAGTCCTGCACTCACTTTTCCCATGGATCGGGAATGGAAAAAACATGCTAAGGATCGAGACTCTTGACTACCGATTTGGACTTTTCCTGAACAGCTCAACATGGATAAAACAAGGCTCAGAATGAGGAAATCGACGCGATCAGAACAGTGGTCATGCAACACAGAGTCGCCCTGGACATGATTCTCACTGAGAGAGGGGGCCTCTGTGTCTTATTCAACACCACTTGCTGCACCCATATTCCAGATAGCGTGAATTCCTTGACCATGACCACCGCCCTGGAGAAGTTACGACAACTGAGCAATGCACAGCAACAAGACTATGTCATGAACACAGAGGACTGGCTGACCTGGCTGCTGAGCGGCAGCTGGAGGACCCTCATGATCAAAGGACTTGTCTTGATAGGAGTTCTTCTTTTATTGCTTTGCATGTTCTCTACATGCATTCTACCCTGTATCAGATCAATGATTGGCAAGATGGTACAGGCCACAGTGATCACATATGTTGGACTGCCACAAGAAGATGAACCGGACGAAGAAGATTTAGTATAGGAACACACACACTCACACATACTGAATGATGCTACAATTGAAAAGGTTATAAGCAAGTGATTGTTGGCTGATAATAAAGTATGATTGAAGTGGTGAAATACGGTAACAACAGGAGGGAATGTCAGGGAGTTTTTATTGTTTTATTTGCTTATGCTTCAAAAGTTATGTTATACATATTTCACCAGACACAGTTTTCTGTTAAAACAGGAAGCTGACCCTGTGACACTGACAAGAGATCAGTACAGAAATACACATCTGCAGAAGTTGACTCGCAGTATATTATTCTTAGAAATTGACTTGCAACACACATACTTTGTGACAAACACACACACACACAGACAGCATCAGGACCTGCGTAACAGGAAATGTGATTATATTTGCATATTGACGATGTAACCTATAAAAATAAACGAATACTGCAGTTCGGGGTGATTTGCTCTGAGCTTTTCACCCGTGCAGCACGTTAACCTACACAAGTGTCTCAGTGTTGTTTATTCACCTGACTGTTTGTTAACTGTAAATCTCTGACAACCTGAAAATTATTAACCTGATAACCTGGGAAGTCATTAGCTTACATACGTGTAAAATAAATATGAAATCATTTGTAAGCGTCAGTGTTTCATGTGATTTCTAAGTCATTTTTAACATGTGACCTGTTTGGTGTAGGATGCATTTGGTGGGCACTTTGGGGCTTTTTCTGACCTTGCTGCATCTCTCTAACTCGCTGCTGCTGGGAGCCTTTAACATCAAATCCTTCGGAGACACCAAAGCCTCCAACACCACTCTGATGAACATCATTACCAAGGTCTGGGACTTTTCCCTCTTTGGTAGATATGACAGTTTGTACAAAATGTTTACATCCACCCATTTGTAATGCAATTTGGGTCAGAGTGCTTTCAAAACCAATCCAGAAGTGTTATCTTGTGTGTGCATTTTGAAATAGTTTGAACTGAATTTTGAGAAATGCTTTGGATGATTTGGCCTGTTGCAGAAGTAAACCTGAATATTCCCAGAATATTCCCACCTCTATGCTTAAGGAATGATCAATGAAATAACTGGATGTGCAACAGCTGTAGCGTTGCCTTTACAATCTAAAGCTTAACACATGAATTTTTTCGTGCAAGGTAAAATATAAACAAACGTGATGTTGCAAGATGGACAATCAGCTGATTCATTTTCATTTTTTATGTGTGTTTTGCAGATTGTCCAACGCTATGACGTCATTCTGATCCAAGAAGTCAGAGACGGTGATCTCTCAGCAGTGTTGGACGGTGTTGGATCATCATCACTTAGACCTCAGAGGGTTAAAGAACCTCCCATAAGTTTCTCAAATAACCATTCAAAACAACTTGATTAAAAATTTATATTTCCAGCATGTTTGTAGTGTTTGAGGCATGTTTGAAGTAATTTAACGGCAAATCCTCCGTCTTTGTTCTGGCATAAACATACATCTTATACACACTCAGAATTCAGAAGAAGTGATTTTAAAAAAGGGGAAAAGCAGAACTACAATAAATTTGTCCCGAGAAGCAACTGGACATGTTTAGAAATGAAGTACACACTGGCAGCAAATGAAAAGGTGGTGATTTTCTCCACAGGGAGGCGCTGGTATCGGTGGCAAAAAGCTACACCTATGACGACGGCCCGGAGGAAACTGGACAAGACGCTGTGGCGTGGGTGTGGTCCTTGGCCAGCTGCAGAGGAGGCGTGACGCAGTGAGCTCCCGGGGCGGCGCAGGGGCGGGGTGAACAGGTGTGCTGGGATCTGACAGTGATTGTGTCTCTTTATGTGTTGGCAGTGACAGACGGAGACGGACGTGACAGCAGAGAAAGAGAGCGCGGAATATATGTGTCCTCTACAACCCCGAGCTTAATAAAAAGTTCTGCACTGTCAAAAGTCGCTCCGGCTGGTATTTCTTGGGTCCACCGTTACAGACGCCTTTAGCAGGGAGCCGTTTGTCGTAATGTTCTCCTCCAAACACACTGGTAGGTGCTGTGGCTCGAGTTATACAGCTGTTTCTGCATCACACTGATAATGATGTGGATCCTCATTCAAACATTTGTGCGTGGTAGTTCCTGGGACATGTTAGTCACTAGTCCTTTATCATTCTCATGCGGTGTAAGCGCCTCCGTCACTGTCAACACTCCTTCGTTCCCTTCTCTTCTGTAGCTGTGAGAGACTTTACTCTGATCCCTCAGCACACCTCCCCAGAATCAGCTGTTCGGGAGCTAAATGCTCTCTATGACGTGGTGGCAGATGTCCGCGCTCGCTGGAACAATGATGTATTTACAGCCTACAAGTAAAAATCATTTATTTGGTGGAAAAACACACATTCGGTAAATGCGACTCACACTACTCTCCCTGCAGGACATCGTGCTGCTGGGTGACTTCAACGCAGGCTGTAGTTATGTGTCCGGGTCTGACTGGCAGCAGATCCGCATCTTCACTGACAAGACTTTCCATTGGCTGATCACTGATGCGGCCGACACTACCGTGTCGCAAACTGTCTGCCCTTACGACAGGTAGACAGATTGTGGCAGGTCGTTCTGATGTGTGCACGCAAACTCTAAACTCTAATCATCTTTCTGTGTTTGCAGGATTGTGGTCACTGCGGACATGATGAGAGGAGTGGTGAAAGATAGTGCGAAGGTGTATAACTACATGACGGACCTGAATCTCAAACAAGATCTGGTAACAGATGAATTTCAATCCTTATCTCTGTAAGAATTCATTTGAACTAAAAAGCACAACCTGCCTCATTCCCCGCTGACACTAATGGAAACGTCAATATAAAAAGTTAACATAATGCTGTATTCACTGCAACTGAGACCATAAACTCGTCAGCAAAATGTTTACTGAGCTCCAATCAGAAGAGAGGCATTCTACACAAAGGGCAAAGCAGTCGCCCCATCAGAAATCATGCAGTTTTAAAGCACTTTTGCTTTTTTAATATCAGCTTTGAGCTACAGAAAATCGAGCAACTTTGTAAAGCAGTGGCTGTAGTAACGACCACAGAGATGCAAACAAAATCATAATGCAGTGTATACTGTAGTGATGGCATTACCATGCAGGCACGTTGTTTTTCAGCACTGGAAAGAAACCTGTGGAAACTGAAGCCGTCTGCAGCACAAACTGTGAGCCACTAAAAGAACGGTTTCTCTGTCTCTCAGGCGTTGGCTGTCAGCGACCACTTCCCCGTGGAGGTGAAGCTGAGCGGTTAGGCTCACGTTGCTTGAACCGTGACTTCCACAAGCTTTCCACACATCGTGCTCAATCTGCAGCCAGCACAATGATCATTCAGTTGGGGACTACTGTCAGCCACAGCTTCATGAAATGCAAATGCACAATAAAGCCACTAAAAGAATTTCACTGAAAACTTGTGTGTTGTAAAGAATTCGGCTTCTTGTTGCAGTGGAGCACATTTGTCTGGAACATTTACTGAGACCCTTTGTTGATTTGGAAACCTTTAATAACGCGTGTGTATTTTGTTTCACTTCCTTTGTCTGCTTAAATGTCTTCAGAGTTTTGAGTTACTGAAGTTTTTTAATTAATTTCCCAAAACAGCTCAGACACACAGCAAAACACTAACCTGCAAAACTGAGCCAAAAATGTTGAAAAAAAGCGGTAGAGTAATACAATCAGTCATCTTCAGTTACTCCTGTAAAGCTGAAATGTGTTCACCACATATGTTAACCTGTGATTTTTAAACACTGAAATGGAAAATCAGGTTGTCTGCATACAAAAAGCTAAAGACGCCTGGGAAATAGAGACACTAGAGTTTCTAATAGCGTCCAAGAGAAGTGTGCTTGGAGAGACGATAGCTGACTGCAGCCTCAAGATGGCAGTGATGTAGAAGCACATCACTTATGCTTTGGTATAACTGACTAGACAAGCACTGCTTGTCCTGGCTGAACAGTTGAGTTGGGGTTGCTGTAGTTCAGTTCTACTAATTGGAAGGTTTGCAGTTCAATACCAAGCTGCTGCAAAATACTTAGCCTCCCCCCCGAGGATGTAATATTAAAGTGAATACACGTGCTGATTTCATCTCTTTACATGAAAGAACATTTACTTTTCCAGGAGTCACATTAGTGACTTGTAGCTTTAGGCTTAGTAGACGACTCACACATTGACAAATCCAAACACATTTGAGGGTAATACTCTTAAATGTGTAAATGTAGTGCTCAAAGAAAACAGGGAGCACCACAGCAGAGGTCATTCATGTCTGTCACACACAGGACGTGACAGTGAAAAGTGTGGAGACACTGCACACCTGAAGTTTAGCCGATTGTGTTGCGCTGACACTCAGGTCCTTTTGAAGTGTCGTATATTGATTCAATTGTCCAAAACACAAACATACAAAGAATGAAAAATGCTCCTTGTTATAAGAATGCAAGATTCATTTTGATTTGGTTGTCCGCTGAATTTTTAACATTCTCAACTGTCATTTGAATGTAGAGACGTCTGAGTTACAGAGATAATGAATGAGAACCACACGCTTTAATCCATTTAATGTATGAATCCAGACATTTATTTGGATATTTCACAGTAAAAACCAAACATTTGTTAGAGATGACAAAGGCTTTGCCACATTTAGATGCACTAAAGGTCAGATTTGCTATTAGTCCTTCATATGTGAGACTCTTTTGCAACAATTAGCAGTTTGCTCGCGTAAGCATACTGCAGGTAATGCTGAGTGATGGAGAAGGCTCGGCAGGTTGCCCGAGTGTACGGCTCTTCAAACCAAAACAAAAAGTCACACCCTAACCTCGAGTGTTTTTATTAACACCTTGAGGGGTAAATGCTGGGTTTTATCCCCCAAACATGTAGACTGCTCACTGCCTGATGTCAGATCACATCTGTAGCTGGTGCTACAAAGTGTGCAAACATGTTTCCCCTCTCTAAGCCTTTCTTCTCTTAAGCATCTCCAGATACATCCCCAGGGACTTCTGAATAGAGTCCTTGGTGATGAACTTGACAAAGTTATTGACATCAGCCTCTCTGTTAGCCGCCAGCTTGTCTATGGTTGGCTTCCTCATCATGGACTTTGTGAGCTGTCTGGCGTGATCTGCAAATGAAACAAATGCACATGTAAGGAAGCTGTGCATTCATATACAATTTCTTCTATGAATACTGACATGGGCTTCAATTCATTGCAAAATATATTCAATTGCAGCACTATTGTGGAGCACCTTTTATTTCTTATGTGGGAAAGTGACATTTCTAACAGGTGCTGAAAGCTTATGCTCTTTCTCTGCCTCCTGCACATCCTGCCAAGTACCAGGATGTACTAAATACTGCTGTACAGATGGAAATACACCCATATCGACACTTCTGAGGTACGAGGTTACATCTCCCTACATGCGGGTTCGTGGCACCTCACCTTAAAACAAACATACACTGATAGCAGCTCATTTTTTTCCTACCTGCCTTGGAAATGTTACCTGCAATTTTATTACCCAAATGGTAAATGGACTGGTTCTTATGTAGCGCGTTTCTACTCATCTGAGCGCTCAAAGCACTGATGAGGCCAATCACCGTGATGTCATCTGCAAACTTAATGATGGTGTTGGAACCATCAGCAGGTCTGCAGTCGTGGGTGAAGAGGGAGTAGAGGAAAGGGCTCATCACACAGCCTTGTGGTACACCGGTGTTCATTGTGATGGTAGATGAGCAGCGGTTATCCAGCCGGACATGTTGGGGGCGGTTGGTCAGGAAGTCCAGTAACCATTTGCAGATGAGGGAACTGATGCCCAGGTCTGTCAGTTTCCTGATGAGTTGTGAGGGGTGGATTGTATTGAATGCTGAACTGAAGTCTATAAACAGCATTCTGGCGTAGGTGTTTGTTAGGTATTTTAGTACCATGGTAGCATTTACTGGATATTGTTTTATAGTGACATTATGCAGGAAAACTCTGTCATTCAATAAGGCCCCTTTGTTTCAGTGTTTTTCTCTTTGACCCAAGAATTGATGTGTGAGAATCACAGGCTGGTACAAGGTTGAAATACCACAGAGATCACTCCCTCAGCTACATTAGTTTCTTAATCTTTTAGACGCCTGTTGAAGGCCAAATGGTTTGTTTCAGATTTCACTAATGTAAGAACTCTTCGTTTTGTGCCTTGAAAATATGTCGCTGAGATAATCACAATTGTAGCTGAACTGATACACTACACAAAGGATGCTTCTTCACCCATGGGCAGGAAGACGCTGCCTTATCTTGGTCTGTACTGGTTTAAACTGATAAATCTGCTGTCTCATGAATTTTACCCTCTATATAAACTGTTGTACTTGTGAATAAAGTTGAGTCACTTTGGGAAGACAATCTAAAGCAGTCTCTGTTTTCTTGTTCTCCCAAGCTGCTCCCGAGCTCGTACTAACACGCTGAATGGCATGCTTGAATATTACTTGAGAATATATTTGACTGTGTTACAGACTAAGGGACATTCTCTGCTGATAGGTGAAGGTACATTCTCTGCTGATAGACGTCCACGCCTCGGAGGAAGCCGATCCACGGAGTAGGCCCTGGAAACCGTTTCCTTCAATTTTGGTGTCAGAAGTGGGATCCTGACGAAGGTAGGCACTCGTCTTTTATTTTATAAGACTGTGTTATGCCTTTCTCAGTGATCCACATAGAAACGGGATACGCTGACGAGGCCTTCTTCAGTGGCCCACATAGTAACAAGTGGGATACGCTGAGGAGCCTTCGTTAGTGGCCCACATAGAAACACAGGAAGTTGCCTGTTGTTTTGTAAATAAAAGCAGAAAGGACACAGGAAGTTGCCTGCTGTCATAAACTAAGAAGTTGCTCACCAGCAGAAAGGACACAGGAAGTTGCCTGTGGTCATAAAACGAGAAGTTGCTCGTTAAAAAGTGAGAAGTTGCTCACTAAAAAGATAAAATTGTTAGCAAAAAAATCAAGTAACCTCAGGTGTGCCACAGCAAAAATAAAAACTAACTTAAATCCTTCAAGCGTCTAAACCCCTCTGGAAATCACTGACCATGGGTCAGAATAATTCAAAGACCTTAGACGGGTCCGATAAAAACTCAAAATTAACTGTAAAACCGAAAAAAATTAAATATAAAATCACAAATAGCGGCTCAGTACGACTCCCACTTCCGGTTACGTTTAACCCACGCTCGCGAATCAATGAAGACTTCCATGATTACGTATCCAGAACATGCGGAAGTGCTTACGTGACTGATTTCGTCTCGAACTTAAGAACTATAACTTTAATGCATCCTAATGTATTTCCGGAGCCCTATCCCGAACGATTATCGCCAGAAAACAGGTCAGTAGAAATGTTAAATACTATTTGTGATAAGGAAAGTAGGCTGATTAAAAAGTCCTGTAAAAAATATATGATAGAATGTCGTGATGTGACCAATCGCATGCTACCGCTATGGAAAAAAGGACCCGAGCCAGACGTAAATGCTTTAAATCAAGCCAGTGTAGGCTCTAGTAAATCCACTGCAGAAAAAACTAGCCTTATATGCCCATCCGTTCAACCTACGGCTCCGCCGCCTTATGATGAAAAGACAGAATTAATAGCTGCTGCGGCGGCTGCACGTCATCAGCGCGTATATCCTGATATAACAGCAGAATCCCAAAAGAGTGAGGAAGGCACTGAAATGACACCTAAATCAGAAGAAGATGACTGGTTTAACCTAGATCAAAGACAGGAACGAGAATACACTGAACGAGAAAGAGAGTTACAGGAACATAAAAAGCAAACAAAACAGTTAATGGCAGAGTGTGAGGAAATCATGAAAGATCCTTTAACTGAACGTACGGAAGCTGAACTGCAGCAAGCCGTTTCCGTCATAGATAATCATGTTCAGCGCCACACTAGAGTAGCGAATGGTTTAACTGTGCCAAAAGCAATAACTAACACCAGAAATTTAATAAGGAACTACTTAAAGCAGAAAAAAGAGGAAAAAACTCAAGAGGGCCCCCACAAAAACACCCGTTATAAAGAAAAGCAGGGATCACAATTTAATGACGTCAGCACCTCCCTTCCGTTCATGATAATAGGGGACATGTGTTGCATTCAACCCCCTAAAATTTCAGAGTTAGCAGCAACCATTAAAGAACTTCCCGATCCTCTACAAAATCCTACAGCCTTTGTTTCTGCATTACAGAGAAGTACCAGATACCACCACTTGGGTGGGCCTGACTATAGATATATATTATGTCAACGAATTCCAGGTGTGACTGAATCTCAGCTTATTGAAGAAGTAGAGGAACTAGACCCTAAAAATGACCAAGCAGCCAACACCTCCTCGTTTTTGTGGATAAATGATGACAAAATCACAGCCTTTTTTCAAAATCTAAAGAAATTTCTGCTCACAATGTCTAGAGATAAAATTGATTTAAATGCAGTAACCATGTGTAAGCAAAAGCCAGATGAATCTATTCTAGTGTTTATGAAACGTTTCACGCACTGCTGGACTAATGAGGCATGCATGCCTGAAGGAGGAAATGATCAGATTTTCATAACAACATTCTTAAACAATATTCATCCAGAATGTTCACAACTATTGAAGCTGACTGCCACTGATAATCTCTATGACATGAAAATAAAGAACTTTATCACACTTGTCAAAACAAAAGCTGGTGCAGATCTTTTCCCCAACAGCACGAAGGCTAAAAGTGTTAAGATGATGTTGAATTTTGATGTTGAAGGCTCAGAGGAAAGTGAAAAAATGATGTATGCAGGGGCCCCGCCCCCTCAACAAGCGCAGCAGGGAGATTTCAGAAGGAGAGATAGGAGTGGAGACGTATGTTTTTATTGTGGAAAAATAGGACACTGGAGGAGGGAATGCAAATCAGCAGCACATAGGTCTCAACCACAAAACACAGGACCAGCTCCTGCCACTAGGCGTCAGCAGAGCTCTTACAGACAAGGTAACTGGCAACGCAGACAGGAATCACATCAAAATAATGGCCCCTTTGCACTTAGGGAGCAACCTTATAATCCACATTTTAATCCCCATCCATATGATAACGAAAGACTGGACCAACCATAGGGAGGCCCAGGTGATGATGAGGGACAGTGTGAAGCACTACACACGATGCTGCATTTGCAATTGTCCCGTAACACAGAAAGCTTGCCCATGTTAGATATAGAAATAGGTGAAAAGATTTATTCCTTTTTAGTTGACAGTGGAGCCACTAAAAGTTCACTGTCTGGAAAATTCTATAGTGGGCCTGTTTCCTCTGTGTGCATCAACACCATGGGAATAAACGGAACTCTAGTGCAATGCCCCAAAACTCATTCTCTAAAAACACGCTGGGGCCCAAAACCGGACGAAATTACATATCATCCATTCATAATTATTCCAAACTCGCCTGTGAATCTATTAGGCAGAGATTTAATGGCAAAAATGAACTTGTGTATTTCATTTAACACAAAGGGTGAAATGTTTGCAGATACTGATAACAGCTATGTTTTCTCTGCCCTATGCACCGACACCATGGAGAAGGAACATCCTCTGTGTCAGCTGGACGCCTCAGCGGAGAATGAACTCAATATCCATCTGACTGGTATCCCACGTCACACTCTGTGTCAAAAACATGTGCAAACACCGTTACCAGGTAGCCCCATGCCTGGAAGCCACATATTTGTTTCTCTCACACTGTTCAACAACATGATAACTGCTCACACCAGAGAAGGCCGAACAGTGGTTTTGTCACATAACTCAGACATAGGCTATGACATTACTGCACCATGTCGACACATAGATCTAACCTACCCCTTACACTGTACTATCTCTGCTGTCACATTGCCAGCTGAATATCAAAACATGACATTATGGTCAAGAGGTGAGAATGATGTAGGATTTATTGACTGTACACCTTATCATGCTCAGCTGAAAAACAACAAGCCGGTATATGTCAAGCAATGTCCCATTTCCGCTGAAAAAGCCGCAGCCTTAGACATCATCATAGGAGATTTATTGACAGCTGGAGTAATAAAGCCCACAGTATCTCCATATAACACTCCTGTCAATCCTGTGCCAAAGCCTAACAAACCTGGCGTATGGCGTTTCACACAAGACTTAAGGCAAGTTAATGCAGTCATTATGCCTCTGCCACCTATTGTCCCAGATGTTCCCAGCATACTGACATCTATTCCAGCAACAGCCACACATTTTACTGTGGTGGATTTGTGCTCCGCCTTTTTCTCAGTACCTGTGCATGAAGACACACAGCCGATATTTGCTTTTACACATAGAGATAAGCAGTACACATGGACTCGCTTACCCCAAGGCATGGTAGACAGCCCTGCGGCTTTCTCAATGGTGGTACGTGCTACCCTGGACGGCTTCACTCCTCCAGAGGGCTGTACTCTGATCCAGTATGTAGATGATCTCCTCCTCTGTGCTGAAAGTGAAAAACTATGTCAAACTGCCACACACATGCTACTCCAGCACCTCCAACAGACTGGCCACAAAGCATCAGCAAAGAAAATGCAGTACTGTCAGACTTCTGTTCAATATTTGGGATTTACACTGTCTCACGGACAACGTTCCATGACTACAGACAGGGTCAAAGCTGTGACCTCTGTCCCTAAGCCCACTACACAGAAGGAAATGCTGTCCTTCCTAGGCATGGTGAACTATTGCAGACAGTGGATACCAGACTGTTCTTTTCATGACCACATTCTGCGTGAATGCTGCAAAAAAGACAAGCCTCCTCGAATACTGTGGTCCACAGAAATGACTGCCTCTTTCAATGCATTACAGGGAGCGCTGACCTCCGCCCCTTGTTTGGGTCTGCCTGACTACCACTTACCGTTCCACCTGTACGTCACAGAGAACGGCACAACCTGTGCAGGTGTATTGGCCCAAGAGCATGGCTGTGGCTACCGTCCAGTAGCCTTCTACTCAAAGGTGCTGCCAGCAGTAGTTCAGGGGATGCCGGCCTGCCTGAGAGCAGTAGCAGCTTGCTCTATCATGATAAGGGACTGCGAGAAGCTCACACTCTCACATGACACTATTCTACACACCAATCACCAGGTCACGACCATTCTAGCAAACATAACTACACAACACATGACCGCACAACGTCGCTCAGGTTATGAAGCTACACTGACTTCAACAGCAAATCTCACTATAAAAGCAAGCAGCACACCCAATTCGCCAGCACACTTACTCATTCGTATGCTGTGTTCCTCTGACCAACAGGATGGTTCAGACGACCCTGACGATCATGACTGCATGACACGTATACAGGAATCCACAGCACCACGCCCAGAGTTAGAGCAGACACCAATCCCAGACTCAGTCATTGTTTATGTGGACGGGTCCTGTTCAAAACCAAATGACAACTTATTTCTTTGTGGCTATTCGGTGGTGACATTGCCTGACATCATACTAGAGGCTCACTCATTACCATTTCACTCAGCACAAAAAGCAGAGCTCATGGCTTTAATACGCGCCTGTGAGTTACATGTGGATAAGCGGGTAACAATTTACACTGATAGCCGTTATGCATTCGGTGTGGTGCATGACTTTGGCACATTGTGGAGACAAAGAGGATTTAGATCTGCTGATGGAAAATCGATTGCTAATTCTGACCTTGTTCAAAGACTTTTGCAGGCTATACAGCTGCCATCGGCAATTGCAGTTGTTAAAACGAAGGGGCACAGCACGGCTGACACAGACGAAGCAGTGGGAAATGCTCTTGCAGACGTAACCGCGAAAGCAGCTGCTGCCTCACAGCAACCACCCAGAAGGGAAGTATTATCTTTGCCTTTACAGCTGCCACTTGTCACGCTCCCAGACTATTTAGAAACAAATGTTGACCTAAAATTCATACAAGAGCAAGCCTCTGCCTTAGATTACACTTACTGGGAAAGTAATGATTGTACCTTAGATAACAGAGACGGCTTATACAAAAACCTTGAGGGTTTGATTGCCCTCCCATCTTCACTACTGCCAATCCTTGTCCGCCATTTTCACGGTGTGAGTCATGTCGGACAAAGAGGGGTAATAGGAGCAATAAAATCAAGATTTGTAATCGAGAAAACATCACACGCAGTAAAACGCATATTAGCAACCTGTCTAACATGTGCACGAACTAATGTAGGAAAACCAAAAGCAAAACATCAGCATTTACCACAACCAGATTTCCCATTTCATACATTACAAATTGATTTTACACACATGCCAGCACAAGGAAGCATCAAGTACTTACTGGTAATAGTGGACCAATTTAGTAAATGGGTAGAAGCTTACCCAACATCAAAAGAAACTGCAGAAGTAGTCTGTCAAAAGTTGTGCAATGAAATAATACCCAGATTTGGAATACCTCACCAAATTAACAGTGATAGAGGACCTTCATTTACATCAGAAGTAATTCAAAAGTGTGCTAAAACTCTAGCAATAGACTGGAAATATCATGTGCCATACCATCCTCAGAGTTCAGGAGTTGTAGAAAGAATGAATAGGACCATAAAAAATCGCCTGACTAAAGCAATGATAGAAACAGGAATGACCTGGATCAAACTACTTCCTCAAATCCTCTGCGAGATTAGAATGACTCCATCCGCAGCAACCAAATTATCTCCATTTGAAATAATCATGGGAAGACCGTTTCCAACACCATGGTCAGCCTCCAGAGGGGCACCGCTATTGGAAGGGGACATAGACACTGCATTGTCTGACTATGTTCATAACCTGGTAGAAACACTGAATAATAACTATCAGAAAGTTTGTCTCTCTCAGCCTCTCCCTTCCATAGATCCAACCCATCCGTGGAAACCAGGAGATGCGGTATTGGTAAAGTTGCTAAAACCAAGGGCACTCGGGGAGGCCGCGTGTTCCAGCCCCCAGACTGTACTTGCAGTGACGAGAACCAGCATCCTAACAGACGGACAACCTCAGTGGATTCATGCCAGCAGGGTTAAGACCAGCCCCACCAAACCACCTAAGGCGTCGGATCAAGTAGATGACGTCTCCGGCGAGCCAGCGCCCGGATTCAATACACCTATAGATGACGACTCAGGCGAGCCAGCGCCCGGATCCAATCCACCTACACACACACAATCACTGATTAACACACAACGCCTGAAAGAACAACAACAAGGTACTCGAACATCCAGCAGGAACAGAAAGCCGAAAGTACCACACAATGTCTAACCTGATAAAGATAGACTCGTTTCATCCTGATAATGGAGAAAATGAAATGCCCATTGTCATCACACGACGCTTATACGGTGTCTCTCGAACCTGGGACCAGGCCAGGAGACGACTAAAGAACTGTCTTTTTTATATATTTAGGTTATTAATCATATCTACTGCATTAACCTTAGGATTTTTATTTACTATTTCGTATTGTAAAGTGCAACCCTGTTCACATTTCTGCAAGCCACATTCTCAATGATAACCCATATAGCTACCAGTACAGCTACTTCAATGTATTTGCAATTAGCACAAATTGATCCTGAGGATGTGCCAGATGTTACCAATGATGTTCCTGATGTGTATATTGAACATTAGGTTGTGAACTATTACATTTTATTATTTGCTTTTTATATTATGTTATTACATTTGTGATTTTTCCTTTCTATTTGAGTTATTATTTTAAAAAATAATAAAAGAGGGGAACTGTTAGGTATTTTAGTACCATGGTAGCATTTACTGGATATTGTTTTATAGTGACATTATGCAGGAAAACTCTGTCATTCAATAAGGCCCCTTTGTTTCAGTGTTTTTCTCTTTGACCCAAGAATTGATGTGTGAGAATCACAGGCTGGTACAAGGTTGAAATACCACAGAGATCACTCCCTCAGCTACATTAGTTTCTTAATCTTTTAGACGCCTGTTGAAGGCCAAATGGTTTGTTTCAGATTTCACTAATGTAAGAACTCTTCGTTTTGTGCCTTGAAAATATGTCGCTGAGATAATCACAATTGTAGCTGAACTGATACACTACACAAAGGATGCTTCTTCACCCATGGGCAGGAAGACGCTGCCTTATCTTGGTCTGTACTGGTTTAAACTGATAATCTGCTGTCTCATGAATTTTACCCTCTATATAAACTGTTATACTTGTGAATAAAGTTGAGTCACTTTGGGAAGACAATCTAAAGCAGTCTCTGTTTTCTTGTTCTCCCAAGCTGCTCCCGAGCTCGTACTAACACGCTGAATGGCATGCTTGAATATTACTTGAGAATATATTTGACTGTGTTACAGACTAAGGGACATTCTCTGCTGATAGACGTCCACGCCTCGGAGGAAGCCGATCCACGGAGTAGGCCCTGGAAACCGTTTCCTTCAGTGTTGTTGTTGTCCAGGTGTGAGAGGACAGAGTGCAGTGCGATGGAGACTGCATCCTCTGTGCTCCTGTTCTGGCAGTATGCGAATTGGTGGGGGTCCAGGGTGGGGGGGAGACAGGATTTGAAGTGTGCTAGGACCAGCTGCTCTAAGCACTTAGTGATGATGGGGGTGAGTGCTACTGGGCGGTAGTCATTGAGGCAAGATGGGTTGGAGTTTTTGGGTATCGGGACGATGGAGGTGGATTTGAAGCAGGCCGGTACCACAGCGTGGGCCAAGGACAGACTGAATATGTCTGTGAGCACTCCTGCAAGCTCCCCAGAACACGCTCTGAGAACACGCCCGGGGATGCCATCAGGACCTGCAGCCTTGTGGACACTGATCCTGCTCAGCACCGCTCCCACATCAGTGGGGGAGAGAGTCATAGGTTGGTGGTCTGGTGTCATGTCTGCTTTGGTTGTGGTTGTGGGATTCCCTCGCTCAAAACGAGCATAAAAGTTGTTGAGCTCATTGAGGAAGGAGACATCAGAGCAGAGGAGGAGCCAGACATTTGAAACACCCGGGGCTTAGCCCTAAAGGGTAGTATGCATGTGGGATTTTTTTTTTTTTTTTGAGGGGGGGGGGGGGGGGGGGGGGGGGGTGTAGAAATGACTGAAAGATTAATAGGCTCTGTTTTGAGTTTTGTTCAAAAAAGAATGACTTCATATAGGGAAATATATATATCACACATGCAGGACACCTTAAACTAGTTTTTTAATTAAGCAGCAAGACAGAACAAAGTCGGGGCTGTATCAAGACACAGGGACTAAACCCCAATTCAACCAGACCCAGAACTGATCCAGAATTAAAACAGGACTACAACAGTTCAAAATCAGGACTACTGAGGACTTAACCAAGACATAACCACAATCAGAACTAGATGATAGTAGCACTAAAAATCATCATAGACCTGCACTACACTTATTTATTTAATTCTACCAAAGTACAATATTTAGATTGAGAAAAGTTTATATAATTATTTAGCCTTGTTGTGCAAACAAGCCTGCATAACTTAATAAATATAGAATTTGAAAAATAGCAAACCTAAAAAGAAACACTAGGTACGAGATACATGAGTACCTATGATACGGTGATACTTTTAGTAAGCAACCATTTGACTAACATGTGTGTCTCACCTGCTCTTGTTCATCTCTGTTCTGTCCTCATTCTCCATCTCAATCTCTGCTCCTCTCTCTCCCTCTTTGTGCTGACAATCATCAAATATACAGTTGAAACCAGATATTTACAAACTCTTCAGATCAAAACACAAACACTTTTTAATTGTAACATCAAATCAGACTAAATGTTTATTTTTTTAGATTGATAAATATAAAAACATATTTGTTAACTTTAAGAGTAAAGAGAGAAACTGTCTGTGTTTTTTAATTGCAAATGGCACCAAATTGTATTCAAACTGAGCCACACTTATGGAGCTCCACGATTCTTTTCCTGGTGTTTTGGTTGACATCTCTTGATGTTCCCATGTCACAGAAACAGGCTCTGTGTTTTGCCTTATATGCATCCACAGCTGTGCCACCAGTTTACTCACATGGACTCTACGAACCTATCAGAAGCTTCTTCAGCTCAGAATGGAATCCTCTGGAGTTTCTTATTAATTAACAATAAACTTAGTGTACATGTACTCCTAAATTTAATGAAAGTGATAAAAAATAGACAGCTCTGTCTCTCTTTATTCTGACATTTAACTAATTCAAAATATATTTCAATATTTATCTAAAACAAAAGTTTACTCTAAATTGATGTTGTACAGTAAAAATGTTTTATGTTTTCTCCCTAAAGTGTAAATATCTGGTTACAAATGTGAATATCCTGCTGTGTACTGAAATCCCTCTTGTTTTGCATAGAAATATACTGAACAACATACAAAGCATAATATATAAAATAACATTTACCTGAGTTTTTTCTTTGAAAGAACCCTCTAATGTCCATTCTTATATTTCAGTACATAACTGAAACCGAATTAGTCGGGGAGGGTAAGAACTGAAAATATGAAATAAACACACGTAAGCTAAGATTCTCTAAAAAATAGCATTTGTTCGGCTTTTCATTTCGCCATTTGTTGATTCACTTGAAGAGCAAGTAAAATAATATTGGTCAAGTGATCAGTTTCATATCAATCTTTCGTGATGCACCGTCATATTTACATTATTTGTACAGTACGAATGATTTGCTTTGGTACCTGCTCAAACTTAAGCTCTCCTTAGTATGGCTGGCTCCGTCTCTCCAACAGCGCACTCACGGGCAGCAGCTCCCCCCGCCCCCTCGCTCAGTCGCTTAGTGCCTGAGCTTGGATCATACCAATATCAGGGGGGGATTCACGCACAGTCGTAAATTCCCACAGTGTGCACTATGTGCTTCGAATATTGTGTGTACTTTTTGTTTTATACAGTTGTCAGCCAGGCATCTAACTATGAAAAAATTACACTCCAAAATACCCCGGGCTTCTGACAAAACAACCCGGGCTTAAGCCCCGTAAGCCACCCCCACGCTCCGCCCCTGCATCAGAGGATACGGGGGAGGGTTTGGTGGTCCTGTAGTCTGTGATGGTCTGGAGTCCTTGCCACATGCGTCGGGGGTTGGAGTTGGAGAAGTGTTCTTCTACCTTCTTTTTGTAATGGTGTTTGGCTTTTTTGATGCCCTTCTTTAGATTAGCCCTGGCTGTGCTGTAGGCGTGTGCATCTCCTGACCTAAAGGCGGTGTTGCGGGCCTTCAGGAAGAGACGAAGATCCCGGTTCATCCAAGGCTTCTGGTTGGGGTACATGGTGATCCGTTTCTGGGTGTAAAGTAAAGTGTGCATGTTAGTCCCCGTAGGGATATAGTTCCTCTGCATTTAACCCATTCACCCAGTGAAGCAGTGGGCAGCCACCAATGCAGCGCCCGGGGAGCAGTGTGTAGGGACGGTACCTTGCTCAGGGGTACCTCAGGGTAGCCGTTCAGTGGAGTCGAACCACCGACCTTCCGATCATGGTGCCACCACTCTACCTACTGAGCTATCCCTGCCCACTGTCAGGTGGTGACACTGTCTGTGGTTTTGGAGATGTAATCCAGTACAGATGAGGCGTACTGGTCCAGGTCTGTGTGGGTGAACATATTCCAGTCTGTTGGTGTGGTTGAAGTTCACCTTTATGTGCTGAAGGTGAAAACACTGAGCAAAGGGAGGAGTGTATGATCTGTAGATACTATGGAAGCTGAAGATTGTACCTGACACCGTTTGCTGCTGCCACCTTCTGGCCTTCAGGTGCTCTGGACGTGCTGTTTTTTGTCCTACAGCTTTAAGAGGCTCTGTCTCGGCTCTTAGTTGTTGGCACACCTGTTCACCATAAGTCATCACAGCACAGCTCATGGGCTGGGCTCCTCCAAAGGTAACCACCAAGCTGATGTTGGTTGGAGTTGTTTTATATGTTTAGATTAGTTTGTTGTCTCCTGCATGCTGTCATCTGCTGCTCTCCCTCAGGTATGTTCCCAGCTCAGGTGTGTTTGTGAGGGAGTGTTAGGGACCCGCAGAGACACTGGAGACAATAACTTGTATGAGCACAACTAAACTCATGGCTGCTGATCATTTAAGGTTTACCTTCAAAGTAGGAACTGCTGTCCTCCCTTAAACTGTGTGTACAGTGACTGGAGAACAATCCTCAGTGCTGGCCTACACCTGGGACACTGCAAACCAGGGTGCTTTGCTAGAAAGCAAGTTCAGCACATGCAGGATGTGTTTCTGATATCGCGGTTTCGCAATCTAGCTTTGAGCACATTCATGGTTCCTTTCATCCTCGGCACCAGTTGCTGCTTGTTGGGAACATGACCTCCAACTATCTGTCCACTAACTCTTGGGAAGAGCCCATCAGGATGCTTGGTGAAAAACCTCATTTTAAAAACAGCCCTGCACACTGTTCCTTCACCGTGACCAAAGAGTTCCATGATTCCAGATGCTGACAAGTAATGTCGCTCGATTGTAACAGATCAAGTAGTGTAATTGTGTTTGTGTGCAGTTCTTTATTTATATATTTGTATTGTCCGGGCATACGAGCACAGCTAAACCTACAGCCGCTGATCATTTAACCTTTAGCTTGGCTTCCCAGTTAAAGTGTTTACAGAGAGGGAATGATTGAATCAGGGTGTCATTTCTCATCTGAACGTGTATGTTGTCCATGCTACCTCAGAGATATTTCAAAGGAAAGGTTAGACCTGTCTCCTTGAGGGATTATTTAAAGCTTCAAGTCCTCTGATCCTCCGTCTTGCCATCAGCTCAGTTTAATCTAGACCAGGCTAAAAGTTTATTATCTTAGGACGGTCTAAGTCATCCGGATGTAAAGTGACTTTAATGTGCATTTCGGCTCCGGAGCCTAATAAAGCTCTTTCCTGGCAGGTGTTGGTGGGTCGAGCAGTCTGACGGAGGAACGTAGTCGGCCATCTTGGAAAGAAGAAAATGTTTTCTTCACACACGGTGAGAAAAACATCGTTTTTATAAATCATGAGTCCGAACATTTTACAGACTTTTATACGTGAAATTGTTCGTAGTTTATAAACACATCTGGAAGTGCCGTGCAAACCAAGGCCGAGCTGCTTTTAGGAAACGTGAAAAGTCTATCAGTACAACTTTCATGAATGATCATCATTTATTGTCATTATATCATTATGATTATTGTTAACTACCACCCTTTAGTAATTATTTACAGTTTTCCAGAACATGAGAAACAAAATGCATGTTAAGAAAAGAAAATAGTAAATGGAAAGACGAAGGCTTCAACCTCTTAGACCTTTCCTTATTTCCACTTTGTAAATGAGGACTGTGTGCAAGAGGTGCAAGTGCACGGGTGAAGTCGCACTGTCCCCTCTGCATTTGATTGTCCCTCGTTGGGTCGGGCGTAAAGACTGAGCAGGGCAATCAGCTGGTAGAACCGATGTCCACAAGATGCAATCAGCGATGCACTTGTTTAAATGTATTTTATGCAATAATACAGTCTTTCTTTTCCAAAACGCATCCAAACAATTTACAACACAACAGGTTACTATTATGGGCATCATCCAACAAACAGGTTTCTTATCGAAGCAGAGAGGCCGGCACGACAAAACAAGATTTAACTCAAACACTTATTAAGCTTCTGACTCCCTGCCTGTGTCTTTGTTGCTGTAGGAACAAGACGACAAAGAGAGCCCAACACCTCAGTGCTCTCAGTTGGCTGAAGATGCTCACTCAAGTGCAAACTTACTTGAGCACTACAGGTGTGATCAGTGTAACAAGAAGTTTCATGCCCCGTCTCACCTCAGAAGACACCAGCGCATCCACAGTGGGGAAAAGCCCTTCAGTTGTGACCAGTGTGGAAAGACTTTTACTTGGAAAGGCAACTTAAAAACACATCACCTCAGCCACAGCGGCGTCAAACCACACATGTGCCACCAGTGTGGAAAGACATTTAGTTTGATGAGCAACTTGAGAACTCATCAGCGCCTGCACAGAGGAGTCAAACCATACGCATGTAGCCAGTGTGAGAAGGCTTTTACTCAGATGAGCTACTTAAAAATCCATGAGATGGTCCACAGCGGAGAAAAACCCCACACATGTGAGGAGTGCGGAAAGGCTTTTAATTATAAGAGCAACTTAAAGAGACACAAACTGGTCCACAGTGGAGTTAAAGCACACAAGTGTGACCAGTGTGGGAGGGCTTTTGCTTTGAAGTCGAGCTTGGCGACACACAAGCTGGTGCCGCATGTGACCTTTCTGGGAAAGCCTCCAGCCAGCGACCCCAGAAACACGCCAACAGACGCTGATACGTGATCGGTGCAGCAGTTCAGTTTACACAAACTCGAGCTTAAGTCAACCCTACACTTACTGACCATGGACACGCACCAGTGCGACCAGTGTGACAAAGCCTAGAACCAGTTTAGAGGTAATTCAGTCAGTTTTTTTAAACAAGCTAATGTGTATATAAAAGATTTGTTACTGGTAATACAGCAAAACTTTATTGTAGTTTTTAAAGTTCAAGTTAAACCATGTGAAATAAGTTGGATAATACACGGTGTTACATATGGGACACAAACGCAGCGTTTTGGGACAACATGGTTTCTGTTGGGTTTACACAAACTGTAAAAATGTTATTACGATGTTATTACGATGTTATTACGATGTTATTACGATGTTATTACGATCAATGTTAGCTCTACATGGGTGTTAGATTTCAAAATAAAATCCTTTTAAACGATCGTCTCGTTTCATTTATCACCAGCAGAACAGTCTCCAACAGTGTCCAACTTTATGGCTCATAATGGGCAAAGACGCGGCTACAACTTTGATGCTAATCTGAAGTGAATAAAACTATAATAGGACATGAAATGCATTTAGATCTGTACATATGCTGTAATGATCACATGATGTGGCGCCATCCTTTCTGAAATTAAACCGACAACAGATTTGTTGTCTGGGGCATTTAACACAAACTGATTTGAATAAAACGACATCATGAATGCAAAAAACGATGCAGCTGCATTCATATTCATATTTCCTCCTCGGTTCCAACTATTAATACAGAAATGCAAATGCATCATTCTTTTCTTGAAATTTAAACACAGGTTTATAAACGGTCTCAGCAGTTCTTAAGTACATTTAGTAAAACAGGTAAACACTTACTAAAACACAGTCATTGTGTCCTTACATGCTGTCGTTTTAGCAGACTCTCAAACCAGTTTCAGTCCAGTAGTGTCCGTATCACTGCCGCCCAAAATCAGTATCACGAGCTCAGTGTGTCACATGGCCTTGCTTGACCAGATGGTGCTATTCAAAATGTTGCCAGAAGGGATAATGAGCATCACTCTCATGCCAACAGTTATGGCAAAGATTTTATTCTGCACGTTTGATCTGAGACACGACTGGTTATCCATCAAAGTTCAACACTTTAAAGTTCACAACTTTCCACACTCTGATAAGCACATCCCAGCGGTGACCGCCCCGCCGGTTCCCAGACTGCAGCCTTGGCGTTCGCTCTGGGGCTTATTTTTAGCTACACACATGGCACTTTTCCATTTTATCATTCTTTATTAAACATCTTACAAAGAAGTATTTAACTTTAATTAGTTTTACCAGAGTGTGCATGTTTATGGATGTTAGAGAAAAATATAATATAAAATAAAATATAAATATAAGGTGCAGATACTGCACATCTGCACCCCCCAACAGGTCACATGTGCATATAACCAAAAGTCAAATACAGAAAATGATCCTGCTACTTTGGCCCTAGTGCAACTCTCTGTTGGTCTTTGGTTTAAACTGCAAGAGTGGCTACAAATCTGTGGTTAAGCTGCACTTCCTGCTGTTTCTCCCTCTGTACTCGTTGCTCTTTAGGTCAGTATGTGGTAGTTTTCCATGTCCCAGTGGAGATTTCCTCTCGTGCAAGCTTTCCTCACGCGCACACTGAGCCCTCATCCTTTCTACACAAAATTCGTTTGTCTACTTCATAAACAAGACTAATAGTCAGCAAACATCTTGGCTTCACTTGGATTCTCAAGTTTAAAATACATGGAAAGTTTGGGAAACTATGGTTTACCCTGACGGGAGCATGAATGTGGACAGCAGCGGTGGCACCGAAATTTATTCAGTATTTGCTGAGGCATCAGATTCTCGACAGCTGGCAGTAAAGAAAGAGTCAGGAGGCTGGGTGTAGTGGACACCGGTATATGTCTAAGCACCGACCTGGCAGATCTGATTACAATGTTAAAAACATAGAGCTTAACCCTCATCAGTAACATGACAACTGTAACATGCTGTAAGTATGAGCACTTTTATGAAACTTCACTAAAGTGTATTATTGTGTTGTCAAGCTTGAATGCATTGTAAGTGAATGGGTTCTGTTTGTTCAGCTACAACTGGGAAGAAAAACTTTCTGACCAATAAGGTGGAGACGGTGGCATACTTGTGTTGTATCAGCCTATCGGAAGGTTTTTGAAGGTCTGATTTCAAGATATAACACTGGGACAGATGATAGTTTAACAAGGCTGTAGCAATATTACTGTTGTTATTGCTAATGACTGTTACGTGTCTCTGCTGGAGCAGACCTAGAGTAGATATTATGTTTTGTCTGTCCCTGCTCTCATGAACAAGGCATCTTTCAAACTGCTTGAAGGAATTTCTTCAGTTTCCGTAAGGATTTTGCCAAAGTTTAAGGTCATCCCAACACTGCGACACTCATTCTGAGTTCATTTGTGAAGTGTGACAGAACTTCACACAAATGCCAAACAGGACAACAGCAAGTTAAAACAATGCTGAAGTGTTTTTATTGTATGACGAGCAGAAAAGAATTTGAGGTTGCAACGTTATCCTTGTTGCACTGCAATCTTGGGATGTGAGAACCTGAAAGCCTGAAATCTGTACCCCATCCACAACACACCTTTTCTCTGTACTCCTCCCCAGCACCCTGCAGTCACATGCGCCTGCAGGTAGATAAAAACCTCAAAAGAGACACTGGTCGCCATTCTGCTCAGAAGCTTTTCAGGAGCTTTCAGAAGATTCACGAGTTCAGGCGTCTCCACCGTGCAGACATACAGGAGCAGGTATGGACCTCTCACTCGCTACAAAAACATCTGAGCTGTATTCGGTGCAATACTGTGAGCCAGTTTCTTGTTTAGAGTGGATGTTTCAGGCTACAGCAGCATTACAGTAACTTTTGTGCATTTTTCCTGCAGTAATTGTGCGTTTACAAACACATTTCAGCAGCACATGCAAACCATCACAGTATAAATGCAGCTCTCTGTTTCCATATTTGGCAACCTTTGGTCTTCCACAACAGCTCCAGGACGGTGTAACCAGGGCAACAGAGTAATATATTGTCCTAAAAGGATAATATTTTACCAAGCCTTGCAACATGCTGCAAATAGTGACGCGCTAAATAGCATGTTAGATAAACTGCCAAAAATACATCCAGAGGAGCAGGTGTTTGGTCTCTCACTCTCATGTCATGAGCTCTCAGCAGATGGTGGAACATGAGCCGCTTTGTTTTGGACTAAACTCCATGTTAAACTGGACTTTATGACAGAGAAATATGGAGTGAAAGGAAAGGCCTTACTTCAGCCTGCAAATCGGTTTTTAATGCACAGGAACTGGAAATTATTAACCTGATAACCTGGGAAGTCATTAGCTTACATACGTGTAAAATAAATATGAAATCATTTGTAAGCGTCAGTGTTTCATGTGATTTCTAAGTCATTTTTAACATGTGACCTGTTTGGTGTAGGATGCATTTGGTGGGCACTTTGGGGCTTTTTCTGACCTTGCTGCATCTCTCTAACTCGCTGCTGCTGGGAGCCTTTAACATCAAATCCTTCGGAGACACCAAAGCCTCCAACACCACTCTGATGAACATCATTACCAAGGTCTGGGACTTTTCCCTCTTTGGTAGATATGACAGTTTGTACAAAATGTTTACATCCACCCATTTGTAATGCAATTTGGGTCAGAGTGCTTTCAAAACCAATCCAGAAGTGTTATCTTGTGTGTGCGTTTTGAAATAGTTTGAACTGAATTTTGAGAAATGCTTTGGATGATTTGGCCTGTTGCAGAAGTAAACCTGAATATTCCCAGAATATTCCCACCTCTATGCTTAAGGAATGATCAATGAAATAACTGGATGTGCAACAGCTGTAGCGTTGCCTTTACAATCTAAAGCTTAACACATGAATTTTTTCGTGCAAGGTAAAATATAAACAAACGTGATGTTGCAAGATGGACAATCAGCTGATTCATTTTCATTTTTTATTTGTGTTTTGCAGATTGTCCAACGCTATGACGTCATTCTGATCCAAGAGGTCAGAGACAGTGATCTCTCAGCAACCCAAAAACTCATGGAGTACGTCAACAAGTGAGTCCACACACCGAACATGGAACATTCAGAGTAACACTGAGCATGAAATGCAAACGTATGGAAACATAAAAGTGTGTGTTTGTTTCCCCCCAGAGATTCTCCTCAGTACAAATACATCGTCAGCGAGCCTCTCGGTGCGAGCACCTATAAAGAGCGATATCTCTTCCTTTACAGGTGCACCACGATGAAAAAAATAAGTCTCTACTCTACACACAGTGAAATGATATTTATTCAGTTCAATTTTATTTACACAGCGCCAAATCACAACAAGAGTCGCCTCAAGGCGCTTTATACTGTCAGGTAGACCCTACAATAACACATACAGAGAAAAACCCAACAATCAAATGACCCCTATGAGCAGCACTTTGGCAACAGTGGGAAGGAAAAACTCCCTTTTGACAGGAAGAAACCTCCGGCAGAGTCAGGCTCAGGGAGGGGCGGCTGTTTGCAACAACACATGGTTCGTTGCAGTGATGCCGTGTAAAAAGCATTTTTAGTTCTTGCTCTAAATATGTATTTTGTAGAAAGGGAAAAAGTCTTTTTCATGGCAGAATGTGAATAGTTTGATTGTTTTCTTTGTTTCTTAAAGCCAAACAATTTAACAAAAATAAAAATGACTTGTTCACGTTGCCCGGGGTTAAAGTCAGGATTGGTGTTGGACAGTGTTGGTCAAGTTACTTGAAAAAAGTAATCAGTAACTAATTACTGATTACTCCCCCAAAAAAGTAATCCCGTTACTTTACTGATTACTTATTTTCAAAAGTAATTAATTACTTAGTTACTTAGTTACTTTTTAAAAACACGATTTACAACCTGAAGAGGTGATAAAGTGATAGATCTTTCAGCCCAATTCTACTTTTTCTACATAATCCATCATACAAAATGTAATCAAATGGAAAAGTCTCTTTTTTTAACTTGTTTTATCAGTTTTAATCTTTTAACTTTATGCATCAAGCAAAACATTTAATTATATGCAACATTCTCTGACTTGAATAAATTAGTTTAACATTTAAACCTATTTTCTACACATTCCAGCACATAAAATAAAATATTTTTTGTGTTTTCACTCACTCTTTCAAACAGATGCAAGTAAAACACAGCAGAAAATAAATAAAGTCAAAGACTCAGCGGTCCTTTTGCTCTATTTTCACCTGTAAAGCAGGAGCAGGGTAGGCGGAGGGTTACCCTGGTGCAGGTGTGCTGCGGTCAGTTGAAGAATCCGCGCGAGTGTCTCTGTGAGTTTCCCATCACGTCGTAGCTACTCGGTGCTTGCTTGGAAGTTTAGGGGTTTTTTTCGCTGTAAAAAGAAGTTTTCTTCCCACGCACGATGGACGCTAATGTTTTTGTCACTTTTTATGGAATCAAACTCAAAGTAAGGTCAGTACTTCCACACTTTAAACGCTGCACGCTCATACTCTCTCCCGCACTCGATATATTATCCATTGTTGATCTGCACACAGCTGCTGTCACCAACGTCGCACTTGCTTACGTCACTGTCATGAGACATTCTCGCAAAAAAAATCACGGTTTTAGTAACGCAGTAACGCAGCGTTCCTACGGGAAAGTAACGGTAATCTAATTACTGATTTTGCAATAGTAATCCCTTACTTTACTCGTTACTTGAAAAAAGTAATCAGATTACAGTAACGCGTTACAAGTAACGCGTTACTGCCCATCTCTGGTGTTGGATCATCATCATCACTTAGACCTCAGAGGGTTAAAGAACCTCCCATAAGTTTCTCAAATAACCATTCAAAACAACTTGATTAAAAATTTATATTTCCAGCATGTTTGTAGTGTTTGAGGCATGTTTGAAGTAATTTAACGGCAAATCCTCCGTCTTTGTTCTGGCATAAACATACATCTTATACACACTCAGAATTCAGAAGAAGTGATTTAAAAAAAGGGGAAAAGCAGAACTACAATAAATTTGTCCCGAGAAGCAACTGGACATGTTTAGAAATGAAGTACACACTGGCAGCAAATGAAAAGGTGGTGATTTTCTCCACAGGGAGGCGCTGGTATCGGTGGCAAAAAGCTACACCTATGACGACGGCCCGGAGGAAACTGGACAAGACGCCTTTAGCAGGGAGCCGTTTGTCGTAATGTTCTCCTCCAAACACACTGGTAGGTGCTGTGGCTCGAGCTATACAGCTGTTTCTGCATCACACTGATAATGATGTGGATCCTCATTCAAACATTTGTGCGTGGTAGTTCCTGGGACATGTTAGTCACTAGTCCTTTATCATTCTCATGCGGTGTAAGCGCCTCCGTCACTGTCAACACTCCTTCGTTCCCTTCTCTTCTGTAGCTGTGAGAGACTTTACTCTGATCCCTCAGCACACCTCCCCAGAATCAGCTGTTCGGGAGCTAAATGCTCTCTATGACGTGGTGGCAGATGTCCGCGCTCGCTGGAACAATGATGTATTTACAGCCTACAAGTAAAAATCATTTATTTGGTGGAAAAACACACATTCGGTAAATGCGACTCACACTACTCTCCCTGCAGGACATCGTGCTGCTGGGTGACTTCAACGCAGGCTGTAGTTATGTGTCCGGGTCTGACTGGCAGCAGATCCGCATCTTCACTGACAAGACTTTCCATTGGCTGATCACTGATGCGGCCGACACTACCGTGTCGCAAACTGTCTGCCCTTACGACAGGTAGACAGATTGTGGCAGGTCGTTCTGATGTGTGCACGCAAACTCTAAACTCTAATCATCTTTCTGTGTTTGCAGGATTGTGGTCACTGCAGACATGATGAGAGGAGTGGTGAAAGATAGTGCGAAGGTGTATAACTACATGACGGACCTGAATCTCAAACAAGATCTGGTAACAGATGAATTTCAATCCTTATCTCTGTAAGAATTCATTTGAACTAAAAAGCACAACCTGCCTCATTCCCCGCTGACACTAATGGAAACGTCAATATAAAAAGTTAACATAATGTTGTATTCACTGCAACTGAGACCATAGACTCATCAGCAAAATGTTTACTGAGCTCCAATCAGAAGAGAGGCATTCTACACAAAGGGCAAAGCAGTCGCCCCATCAGAAATCATGCAGTTTTAAAGCACTTTTGCTTTTTTAATATCAGCTTTGAGCTACAGAAAATCGAGCAACTTTGTAAAGCAGTGGCTGTAGTAACGACCACAGAGATGCAAACAAAATCATAATGCAGTGTATACTGTAGTGATGGCATTACCATGCAGGCACGTTGTTTTTCAGCACTGGAAAGAAACCTGTGGAAACTGAAGCCGTCTGCAGCACAAACTGTGAGCCACTAAAAGAACGGTTTCTCTGTCTCTCAGGCGTTGGCTGTCAGCGACCACTTCCCCGTGGAGGTGAAGCTGAGCGGTTAGGCTCACGTTGCTTGAACCGTGACTTCCACAAGCTTTCCACACATCGTGCTCAATCTGCAGCCAGCACAATGATCATTCAGTTGGGGACTACTGTCAGCCACAGCTTCATGAAATGCAAATGCACAATAAAGCCACTAAAAGAATTTCACTGAAAACTTGTGTGTTGTAAAGAATTCGGCTTCTTGTTGCAGTGGAGCACATTTGTCTGGAACATTTACTGAGACCCTTTGTTGATTTGGAAACCTTTAATAACGCGTTTGTATTTTATTTCACTTCCTTTGTCTGCTTAAATGTCTTCAGAGTTTAAAGTTTTTTAATTAATTTCCCAAAACAGCTCAAACACACAGCAAAACACTAACCTGCAAAACTGAGCCAAAAATGTTGAAAAAACATAAAAGAGCGGTAGAGTAATACATCTGTAGGGGAGACCGGGGATAGTTGTCACATCTTTGACATTTCTGTCTGTAAATTGGAGCTCTTTTAAGGTAGTGGATTCAAAATGTAATGCAAAGTATTTACATGTCTCTGCTATTAAATAGTGCAGCTACTTTCTCTGCAGCACAATTATTCATTGCATGGTATGGTCTCAAACACGAAGAGTGAAATGTTACAATTAACCCCATAGTCTGGGTTAGTTGTAACATATCCTGGGGTGAAATGTAACACAATGAAATAAGCGTACTGACAAAACATTAACATGTAATCTTTGTTTATTCAACACATGAATGCACTTAGAGCCATTTATGTAGCTGTGTGTGTGTATGTGTGTGTGTGTGTGTGTGTGTGTGTGTGTGACAGAATGCAGAAATCTAGCTTTTGAACATATTCCAACCCCCCAAAAAAGACAAATTATGGAATTTTCTTGTTTCAAATATTTTTATTGAGAGCAAGTATCATGATTGTAGTTTTTACAAATTGACATAACATAGCTTATGCTCCTTTTTTTCTCTAAACTAACAAGGCAAATAATAAACAACACCAACAACACCAAAAAAAAAAACAAACAAAAAAAAAACAAACCCCGCAGTCACCCATAAGGGGTCCCAATACCCCGGCTGTCGGCAAAAGGGAAGAGAAACAAGTAAACAAAGTTTTATATTTTCCCAAGGTATATAAGTAAAGGGTGCCAGATTAATTCAAAATCTTTTACATTGTCATTCATACTATATCTTATTTTTTCAAGGTGAAGAGTGTTTATAAGTTCAGTAAGCCACATTTTTAATACAGGAGTCTCATTGCCTTTCCAAAGCTGCAGGATCAATTTCTTTGCAATAATCAAAGCATATGCCATAAACCTTTTTTGAGAGTGTTGTAAATTTTGTGTTTCGTTGGAAATCCCAAAGATGATTACTGTCGGGTTTGGTTCAATCTTACTTTTAAAAATATTAGACATATAAGTAAAAATATCATACCAAAAACCCTGAAGCCTTGGACATAGTGCAAAACAATGTAACAGATTTCCATAGTGTATCTTGCATTTTTCACAGAGGGGGGAACACTCTGGATACATTTTGTGAAGTTTTTCCCTTGAATAGTGTAGTCTGTGTATAATTTTGTACTGAATTAAACAGTGACGGGAATTAATAAAAGGCGTATTTATGTTGTGTAAGGCCTCCTGCCAGAAATCTTCTGATAGGAGAGTCCCAAAATCTTTTTCCCACTCCTCTTTGATTGAAGTAGTTGAAGGTATACTCATCTCCTGTATTGAATTATAAAATAATGAAATTCTCTGTTCAAACCCCCTTCCATCACTAAGACATCTGTCCAAAGGATCGGACGATATGTTTTCAAATTGTGGCAGGTATGTACGGATATAGTCTCTTAGTTGAAGATATCTAAAAAAATGACTGTGAGGCAATCCAAATCTATCTTTTAAATGTTGGAATGACATAAAAGTATCATTTAGGTATAAATCTTTTAATTTACAAATTCCCAATTCCTGCCATATATTGAAAGCTCCGTCTACACATGATGGAAGGAAAGAGGGGTTAGCTTTAATGGATGTACACATTGATAGTTTTTTCAATTTGAAGTGCTTAATTATTTGTCTCCAAATTTGTACGGTATTATAAATCACTGGATTCGAATTGTAATATGAGTTTGTCAAAAGAATAGGAGAGAGTAGTATTCCACCAACACAGTAAGGAAGGCAATCCTCCCGCTCCATCTGTAAGCCGTTAGGGAGTATTGCTGTGTCATCCAATAGAAGGGAAATTATTCTTAAATTTGATGCCCAGTAGTAGTACATAAAGTTAGGTAGTGTAAGTCCACCAAGGGATCTATGTTTGCATAGGTGGTCTTTTTTTATTCTATGTGTTTTATAATTCCATATGAATGGCATAATGATGGCGTCCATCTTTTTAAAAAAAGATTTGGGCAAGAAAATTGGGATGTTTTGAACCAGATACAAATACTGCGGGAGGAATACCATTCTTATTGAATTCACTCTCCCTATTAAAGAAATAGGAAGTGTCCTCCAGTACTGAATGTTATTTTTAAGTTTCTCCAGTAAGGGAAGAAAATTCTCTTTCATTAGGGAGCTGTAGTTTTTTGGTATTGTAATGCCCAAGTAAGTGATTTTTTCATAGGTTATTTTAAATGGGAGAGATGTAAGCCATTGTTTATTCTCTAATTTAATGGGCAGTATTTCGCTTTTTCCCCAGTTAATCTTGTAGCCTGCGAAAGTACTGAATTTATCAATCACGGAGAGAATTGCTGGGAGGGATATTAATGGTTTTGTTATGTATAATAATATGTCGTCAGCATAGAGCGATATAGAATTAGAAGTGTATGTTGTATCATAACCGTGTATATCCATATGAGTTCGAATTGTCTGTGCTAAGGGTTCCAAAGCCAGGGCAAATAATAATGGACTAAGAGCGCATCCTTGTCTTGTACCTCTGCTGAGTTTAAACTGAGTTGATAATGTCTGATTTGTAAGAATTCTGGCTGTGGGATTATTATAAAGTAGTTTTATCCAAGAGATGAAATCTTGTCCCAGTTGAAATTTTTCTAGGACTGCAAAGAGGTAGGACCACTCCACATGATCGAATGCCTTTTCGGCATCCAAGCTAAGTATAAGTAGGTCCTGTTGTACCTTGGGGGAATAGATTATATTAAATAGACGTCGAAGATTATTAAAAGAACTCCTGTTTGGAATGAAACCTGTTTGGTCTGAATGCACCAATTTATCTATTACTGTATTAAGTCTACTCGCTAGTATTTTAGCCAGAATTTTTTGATCAGAATTTAATAGAGAAATAGGTCTATATGATCCCACTTCCTCCGTTGCTTTGCCTTTTTTTGGAAGTACTATAATAGTTGCTTCATTCAATGTTGGAGGTAGGGTGCTCATTTTGTATGCATGATTATATAATTTAAATAGATATGGACTTAATTTGATCTTAAAGTATTTATAAAACTCATTCCCTAACCCATCAGGGCCTGGACTCTTGTTGTTTTTTAGTAATCCGATAGATTTTGTAATTTCTTCAATTGTGATCTTAGCGTTCAAAATATTGGCATTTGTCTGGTCTAACACAGGAAGATCACATTTATCTAAAAATTCCTGCATTTCATTAGGCCCTGCAGTGGGATGAGAAGTATAGATGGATTCATAAAACTGTCTAAAGTTATCGTTAATATCTTTGTGTGATGTGACCAGATTTCCGTTACTTGTTCTGATTTTATGAATCGCTCTATCATTTTCTAGTTTCTTTAGTTGTCTGGCTAGCAACTTATGGGGTTTATCCCCAAATTCAAAATAG
Source organism: Aulonocara stuartgranti (assembly GCF_965226115.1). NCBI lineage: Eukaryota > Metazoa > Chordata > Actinopteri > Cichliformes > Cichlidae > Aulonocara > Aulonocara stuartgranti. The sequence continues at coordinate 34,939,706 of NC_138942.1, forward strand.
TTCTGTCTCACAAAAGTGAAAGTTCTATTAATATTAATAGATAATATTTGGTTTAGTTTATATTTTAGTGCACAAATAGTATTATACTTATCTAAAGAAGGAGCCATTGCATTATTGACGTCCAGTTCGTGGATTCTTTTTTCTAAATTTAGCTGTTCTAATTTATTCCTTTTGTTCCGTGACGCTTGATATGATATTATAAACCCCCTGATATAAGCTTTAAACGTTTCCCATAGTATATCTGGAGAGGTCTCAGCATTATTGTTTATATCAAAGAATAAAGACATCTGAGAGTTTATATATTGTTTAAATTCTGAATCGTTCAGTAATTGTGGGTCAAATCTCCAATTTCTGTATGTTTTAATGGGGTTACTAAGTGCAAAGGAGCAAGTAACGGGGCAGTGATCAGAGATAATAATATTATGATAGGTTGCATTTCGAATTAGGGGGAGCATTTTTCCATCCACCAAAAAATAATCAATCCTTGAATAGCTATTGTGTACGTGGGAGTGGAAAGAATACTCTCTGCCTGATGGATTTAAAATTCTCCACGCATCACAGATATTCATATTCTTCATATATGTTTTAATAAAATTACTGCTTTTACACGGTGTGATTTTTTTGGACAAGGATTTATCCAAATATGGGTCTAATACTAGGTTAAAGTCACCTCCAATTATTAAATTACTGTTGGGTATATCCGCAAATTATGGAATTTTCTGCAACTGAATATTTCATTAATTTTGGTTGGTCTTCCTTGAGTTTGGCCTCATTGGCTCAGTGGGCATTATAACCTACAACTCTTGCACCAACTTTGAACATAACAATGAAGCTGAAAAAATGTAGTTGTGCACCAGCATCGCAATTCCATTACTTTTTTTCATGGCTTACCTTGGTGTGGTTTGCAAAGTGCTTCAGAAAGATGAGGAAATCTGTTTCTTGCACCCATCCTGATTTATTTCCACTACCAGTGCTTCCTACTGGTCCATCTCTGACACAGTGGTCTGCATAATGTATGTGTGGGAACACAAACAGTGGAGGAATTGTGTTGCCAATGGCATTAACCGCATATACAAATGCGACCAGTGAACCTCTCTCTGCTGATGTCGTTGCCCCAACTTGTTTAATATAAGTTAAAGTAATAGTGTGGTAAGTTGTAACATCTGCGTTATTGTTACAACTGACCCCGACTGTAGCTGTTACAACTGACCCAGACTCCTATAGCCATGAACTAGCTAACATTACAGCCAACGGCTAAAACACTAGCACTAAAGACCTACACAGAATATATCCCCATAGACATACAAATAACACAATTTAAGTTTGATGAGTTTAACTGCAAAGCAGATAATGCTATTAGAAATTGAAATAAAGTAGAAAAACGTACTTTTTGGCATACAAATTACTTTTTTTCATGTTAAATTGTCTGTGTTTGACAAAATGTGCTGATTTTTCACATGTGATAGCAGAACTGAGTTGGGCATGCACAGGATGAGTCACATCATTTGAAACTTAGCCCTGATTGGAGAAACTGGAAGTGTTACAACTGACCCACGTTACAACTATCCCCGGTCTCCCCTACACAAAAGAAGAAACAATGTATTCATTAAAGATTATTTTCAGTCATCTTCAGTTACTCCTGTAAAGCTGAAATGTGTTCACCACATATGTTAACCTGTGATTTTTAAACACTGAAATGGAAAATCAGGTTGTCTGCATACAAAAAGCTAAAGACGCCTGGGAAATAGAGACACTAGAGTTTCTAATAGCGTCCAAGAGAAGTGTGCTTGGAGAGACGATAGCTGACTGCAGCCTCAAGATGGCAGTGATGTAGAAGCACATCACTTATGCTTTGGTATAACTGACTAGACAAGCACTGCTTGTCCTGGCTGAACAGTTGAGTTGGGGTTGCTGTAGTTCAGTTCTACTAATTGGAAGGTTTGCAGTTCAATACCAAGCTGCTGCAAAATACTTAGCCTCCCCCCCGAGGATGTAATATTAAAGTGAATACACGTGCTGATTTCATCTCTTTACATGAAAGAACATTTACTTTTCCAGGAGTCACATTAGTGACTTGTAGCTTTAGGCTTAGTAGACGACTCACACATTGACAAATCCAAACACATTTGAGGGTAATACTCTTAAATGTGTAAATGTAGTGCTCAAAGAAAACAGGGAGCACCACAGCAGAGGTCATTCATGTCTGTCACACACAGGACGTGACAGTGAAAAGTGTGGAGACACTGCACACCTGAAGTTTAGCCGATTGTGTTGCGCTGACACTCAGGTCCTTTTGAAGTGTCGTATATTGATTCAATTGTCCAAAACACAAACATACAAAGAATGAAAAATGCTCCTTGTTATAAGAATGCAAGATTCATTTTGATTTGGTTGTCCGCTGAATTTTTAACTCCTGGCTGACCCTTAAAAATGCATCCCTTTAGAGCCCTGGGGACCAAAAATGGTCCCGCCCCAAAAGTGCAATAAAAAGATTATATATTCATATTTTTTTCCACTTTAAATTGGTCAGTCTTTTAAAACTACTTCTCCCTGAAATATTCATATAAAGTTTTAATTCGATTTTCGTTGTTTTAACCCTTTAAATCCCAGTTTTATTACATGAGCGTCCTGTTTTTTTAGCCCCAAAAAACTAAATATTTTCCAAATAAAACATTTGAAGTAATATTTGTTTGTTATTATAATTAGGCCTTTAGATGGACCAAAGATTGGCACCAACATTCATTTTGATCGCCTTTTATTTTTTTGGAAGGAGCGCATTTCATAAAATGCACACACTATCGGTCCTAATCGACCACGCCCAAAAAAGTGCTATAAAAAATTTATATATTAATATTTTATTCCACTTTAAATTAGCCAATCTTTTAGACCTACTTCTCCTTGAAATATTCATGTCAAGTTTTAATTACATTTCGCGGATTTTAACCCTTTATATCCCGGTTTGGTCACATGAGCGCACTGCTTTTTTTGCCCCAAAAAACATAAAACTTGAATATTTTCCAAAAAAAACATTTGAGGTAATATTCAATTGTTATTATAATTAGGCCTTTAGATGGACTAAAGATTGGCACCAACATTCATTTCGATCGCCTTTTATTATTTTTTTCAGGACCAGAAAATGGTCTCCAGGTGGCAAATGCTCCTCCTCTAGGCCGAAATAAGTGCATCTTCCCGGGGTAAGTCGCGACGATGACCGGGGCACGATCACCGGGGACTCCTTTTTCCAGCCCACACGTCCGATACCACGTGACAACAAATACGTCATTTCCTGTTGACTAAAAAAAAAAAAGCACCCTCTAACGGTCCTAGGGACCGAAAATGGTCCCGCCCGATCAGCGGGCGAAGCCGCTGCTGCACGCCGGAAATGAGGCTTCATTTCCCGCAGGTCTGTCCAAGCAGCCCGCTGTTTTCCAGCAGGGATCAAATGTGGAGCAAGGGCGCCACCCGGTGGACAAATAAAAAAATTACAACTCTAAGGCTCATAGACCAAAACGAAACGGAAACATAAGTAATCACCAAGACATTAACGGTAATAATTCTGCAGTGAAAAATAGCGTTTACAATGGAAGTCAATGGGTCAAAAATGGTCCCTAGGGCTCTAAGAGGATGTGTATTGTTAGCTTAGCCACTGAAGCTAATTTAAGGAAGTCAGACTTGAATTTTGAAATGAAATTATGCCAAACTTTTTTTTAGAGAATTTGGCTATATTCCATTCAACACAGTGCAAATGGCTTGTAACTGAAAAACTAAAATGTACAAAAATGGTCCCAGGGCCTCTTAACATTCTCCACTGTCATTTGAATGTAGAGACGTCTGAGTTACAGAGATAATGAATGAGAACCACACGCTTTAATCCATTTAATGTATGAATCCAGACATTTATTTGGATATTTCACAGTAAAAACCAAACATTTGTTAGAGATGACAAAGGCTTTGCCACATTTAGATGCACTAAAGGTCAGATTTGCTGTTAGTCCTTCATATGTGAGACTCTTTTGCAACAATTAGCAGTTTGCTCGTGTAAGCATACTGCAGGTAATGCTGAGTGATGGAGAAGGCTCGGCAGGTTGCCCGAGTGTACGGCTCTTCAAACCAAAACAAAAAGTCACACCCTAACCTCGAGTGTTTTTATTAACACCTTGAGGGGTAAATGCTGGGTTTTATCCCCCAAACATGTAGACTGCTCACTGCCTGATGTCAGATCACATCTGTAGCTGGTGCTACAAAGTGTGCAAACATGTTTCCCCTCTCTAAGCCTTTCTTCTCTTAAGCATCTCCAGATACATCCCCAGGGACTTCTGAATAGAGTCCTTGGTGATGAACTTGACAAAGTTATTGACATCAGCCTCTCTGTTAGCCGCCAGCTTGTCTATGGTTGGCTTCCTCATCATGGACTTTGTGAGCTGTCTGGCGTGATCTGCAAATGAAACAAATGCACATGTAAGGAAGCTGTGCATTCATATACAATTTCTTCTATGAATACTGACATGGGCTTCAATTCATTGCAAAATATATTCAATTGCAGCACTATTGTGGAGCACCTTTTATTTCTTATGTGGGAAAGTGACATTTCTAACAGGTGCTGAAAGCTTATGCTCTTTCTCTGCCTCCTGCACATCCTGCCAAGTACCAGGATGTACTAAATACTGCTGTACAGATGGAAATACACCCATATTGACACTTCTGAGGTACGAGGTTACATCTCCCTACATGCGGGTTCGTGGCACCTCACCTTAAAACAAACATACACTGATAGCAGCTCATTTTTTTCCTACCTGCCTTGGAAATGTTACCTGCAATTTTATTACCCAAATGGTAAATGGACTGGTTCTTATGTAGCGCGTTTCTACTCATCTGAGCGCTCAAAGCACTGATGAGGCCAATCACCGTGATGTCATCTGCAAACTTAATGATGGTGTTGGAACCATCAGCAGGTCTGCAGTCGTGGGTGAAGAGGGAGTAGAGGAAAGGGCTCATCACACAGCCTTGTGGTACACCGGTGTTCATTGTGATGGTAGATGAGCAGCGGTTATCCAGCCGGACATGTTGGGGGCGGTTGGTCAGGAAGTCCAGTAACCATTTGCAGATGAGGGAACTGATGCCCAGGTCTGTCAGTTTCCTGATGAGTTGTGAGGGGTGGATTGTATTGAACGCTGCACTGAAGTTTATAAACAGCATTCTGGCGTAGGTGTTGTTGTTGTCCAGGTGTGAGAGGACAGAGTGCAGTGCGATGGAGACTGCATCCTCTGTGCTCCTGTTCTGGCAGTATGCGAATTGGTGGGGGTCCAGGGTGGGGGGGAGACAGGATTTGAAGTGTGCTAGGACCAGCTGCTCTAAGCACTTAGTGATGATGGGGGTGAGTGCTACTGGGCGGTAGTCATTGAGGCAAGATGGGTTGGAGTTTTTGGGTATCGGGACGATGGAGGTGGATTTGAAGCAGGCCGGTACCACAGCGTGGGCCAAGGACAGACTGAATATGTCTGTGAGCACTCCTGCAAGCACCCCAGAACACGCTCTGAGAACACGCCCAGGGATGCCATCAGGACCTGCAGCCTTGTGGACATTGATCCTGCTCAGCACCGCTCCTACATCGGTGGGGGAGAGAGTCAGAGGTTGGTGGTCTGCTTTGGTTGTGGGGTTCCCTCGCTCAAAACGAGCATAAAAGTTGTTGAGCTCATTGAGGAAGGAGACATCAGAGCAGAGGAGGAGCCAGACATTTGAAACACCCGGGGCTTAGCCCTAAAGGGTAGTATGCATGTGGGATCTTTTTTTTTTTTTGAGGGGGGGGGGGGGGGGGTGTAGAAATGACTGAAAGATTAATTGGCTCTGTTTTGAGTTTTGTTCAAAAAAGAATGACTTCATATAGGGAAATATATATATCACACATGCAGGACACCATAAACTAGTTTTTTAATTAAGCAGCAAGGCGGAACAAAGTCGGGGCTGTATCAAGACACAGGGACTAAACCCCAATTCAACCAGACCCAGAACTGATCCAGAATTAAAACAGGACTACAACAGTTCAAAAGCAGGATTACTGAGGACTTAACCAAGACATAACCACAATCAGAACTAGATGATAGTAGCACTAAAAATCATCATAGACCTGCACTACACTTATTTATTTAATTCTACCAAAGTACAATATTTAGATTGAGAAAAGTTTATATAATTATTCAGCCTTGTTGTGCAAACAAGCCTGCATAACTTAATAAATATAGAATTTGAAAAATAGCAAACCTAAAAAGAAACACTAGGTACGAGATACATGAGTACCTATGATACAGTGATACTTTTAGTAAGCAACCATTTGACTAACATGTGTCTCACCTGCTCTTGTTCATCTCTGTTCTGTCCTCATTCTCCATCTCAATCTCTGCTCCTCTCTCTCCCTCTTTGTGCTGACAATCATCAAATATACAGTTGAAACCAGATATTTACAAACTCTTCAGATCAAAACACAAACACTTTTTTAATTGTAACATCAAATCAGACTAAATGTTTATTTTTTTAGATTGATAAATATAAAAACATATTTGTTAACTTTAAGAGTAAAGAGAGAAACTGTCTGTGTTTTTTAATTGCAAATGGCACCAAATTGTATTCAAACTTGAGCCACACTTATGGAGCTCCACGATTCTTCTCCTGGTGTTTTGGTTGATATCTCTTGATTTTCCCATGTCACAGAAACAGGCTCTGTGTTTTGCCTTATATGCATCCACAGCTGTGCCACCAATTTACTCACATGGACTCTACTAACCTATCAGAAGCTTCTTCAGCTCAGAATGGAATCGTCTGGAGTTTTCTTATTAATTAACAATAAACTTAGTGTACATGTACTCCTAAATTTAATGAAAGTGATAAAAAATAGACAGCTCTGTCTCTCTTTATTCTGACATTTAACTAATTCAAAATATATTTCAATATTTATCTAAAACAAAAGTTTACTCTAAATTGATGTTGTACAGTAAAAATGTTTTATGTTTTCTCCCTAAAGTGTAAATATCTGGTTACAAATGTGAATATCCTGCTGTGTACTGAAATCCCTCTTGTTTTGCATAGAAATATACTGAACAACATACAAAGCATAATATATAAAATAACATTTACCTGAGTTTTTCTTTGAAAGAACCCTCTAATGTCCATTCTTATATTTCAGTACATAACTGAAACCGAATTAGTCGGGGAGGGTAAGAACTGAAAATATGAAATAAACACACGTAAGCTAAGATTCTCTAAAAAATAGCATTTGTTCGGCTTTTCATTTCGCCATTTGTTGATTCACTTGAGGAGCAAGTAAAATAATATTGGTCAAGTGATCAGTTTCATATCAATCTTTCGTGATGCACCGTCACATTTACATTATTTGTACGGTACGAATGATTTGCTTTGGTACCTGCTCAAACTTAAGCTCTCCTTAGTATGGCTGGCTCCGTCTCTCCAACAGCGCACTCACGGGCAGCAGCTCCCCCCGCCCCCTCGCTCAGTCGCTTAGTGCCTGAGCTCGGATCATACCAATATCAGGGGGGGATTCACGCACAGTCGTAAATTCCCACAGTGTGCACTATGTGCTTCGAATATTGTGTGTACTTTTTGTTTTATACAGTTGTCAGCCAGGCATCTAACTATGAAAAAATTACACTCCAAAATACCCCGGGCTTCTGACAAAACAACCCGGGCTTAAGCCCCGTAAGCCACCCCCACGCTCCGCCCCTGCATCAGAGGATGCGGGGGAGGGTTTGGTGGTCCTGTAGTCTGTGATGGTCTGGAGTCCTTGCCACATGCGTCGGGGGTTGGAGTTGGAGAAGTGTTCTTCTACCTTCTTTTTGTAATGGTGTTTGGCTTTTTTGATGCCCTTCTTTAGATTAGCCCTGGCTGTGCTGTAGGCGTGTGCATCTCCTGACCTAAAGGCGGTGTTGCGGGCCTTCAGGAAGAGACAAAGATCCCGGTTCATCCAAGGCTTCTGGTTGGGGTACATGGTGATCCGTTTCTGGGTGTAAAGTAAAGTGTGCATGTTAGTCCCCGTAGGGATATAGTTCCTCTGCATTTAACCCATTCACCCAGTGAAGCAGTGGGCAGCCACCAATGCAGCGCCCGGGGAGCAGTGTGTAGGGACGGTACCTTGCTCAGGGGTACCTCAGGGTAGCCGTTCAGTGGAGTCGAACCACCGACCTTCCGATCATGGTGCCACCACTCTACCTACTGAGCTATCCCTGCCCACTGTCAGGTGGTGACACTGTCTGTGGTTTTGGAGATGTAATCCAGTACAGATGAGGCGTACTGGTCCAGGTCTGTGTGGGTGAACATATTCCAGTCTGTTGGTGTGGTTGAAGTTCACCTTTATGTGCTGAAGGTGAAAACACTGAGCAAAGGGAGGAGTGTATGATCTGTAGATACTATGGAAGCTGAAGATTGTACCTGACACCGTTTGCTGCTGCCACCTTCTGGCCTTCAGGTGCTCTGGACGTGCTGTTTTTTGTCCTACAGCTTTAAGAGGCTCTGTCTCGGCTCTTAGTTGTTGGCACACCTGTTCACCATAAGTCATCACAGCACAGCTCATGGGCTGGGCTCCTCCAAAGGTAACCACCAAGCTGATGTTGGTTGGAGTTGTTTTATATGTTTAGATTAGTTTGTTGTCTCCTGCATGCTGTCATCTGCTGCTCTCCCTCAGGTATGTTCCCAGCTCAGGTGTGTTTGTGAGGGAGTGTTAGGGACCCGCAGAGACACTGGAGACAATAACTTGTACGAGCACAACTAAACTCATGGCTACTGATCATTTAAGGTTTACCTTCAAAGTAGGAACTGCTGTCCTCCCTTAAACTGTGTGTACAGTGACTGGAGAACAATCCTCAGTGCTGGCCTACACCTGGGACACTGCAAACCAGGGTGCTTTGCTAGAAAGCAAGTTCAGCACATGCAGGATGTGTTTCTGATATCGCGGTTTCGCAATCTAGCTTTGAGCACATTCATGGTTCCTTTCATCCTCGGCACCAGTTGCTGCTTGTTGGGAACATGACCTCCAACTATCTGTCCACTAACTCTTGGGAAGAGCCCATCAGGATGCTTGGTGAAAAACCTCATTTTAAAAACAGCCCTGCACACTGTTCCTTCACCGTGACCAAAGAGTTCCATGATTCCAGATGCTGACAAGTAATGTCGCTCGATTGTAACAGATCAAGTAGTGTAATTGTGTTTGTGTGCAGTTCTTTATTTATATATTTGTATTGTCCGGGCATACGAGCACAGCTAAACCTACAGCCGCTGATCATTTAACCTTTAGCTTGGCTTCCCAGTTAAAGTGTTTACAGAGAGGGAATGATTGAATCAGGGTGTCATTTCTCATCTGCACGTGTATGTTGTCCATGCTACCTCAGAGATATTTCAAAGGAAAGGTTAGACCTGTCTCCTTGAGGGATTATTTAAAGCTTCAAGTCCTCTGATCCTCCGTCTTGCCATCAGCTCAGTTTAATCTAGACCAGGCTAAAAGTTTATTATCTTAGGACGGTCTAAGTCATCTGGATGTAAAGTGACTTTAATGTGCATTTCGGCTCCGGAGCCTAATAAAGCTCTTTCCTGGCAGGTGTTGGTGGGTCGAGCAGTCTGACGGAGGAACGTAGTCGGCCATCTTGGAAAGAAGAAAATGTTTTCTTCACACACGGTGAGAAAAACATCGTTTTTATAAATCATGAGTCCGAACATTTTACAGACTTTTATACGTGAAATTGTTCGTAGTTTATAAACACATCTGGAAGTGCCGTGCAAACCAAGGCCGAGCTGCTTTTAGGAAACGTGAAAAGTCTATCAGTACAACTTTCATGAATGATCATCATTTATTGTCATTATATCATTATGATTATTGTTAACTACCACCCTTTAGTAATTATTTACAGTTTTCCAGAACATGAGAAACAAAATGCATGTTAAGAAAAGAAAATAGTAAATGGAAAGACGAAGGCTTCAACCTCTTAGACCTTTCCTTATTTCCAACACAGCTGATTTAAATGGTTAAATGACTTCCAGTTCTCCTGGTAATGAACTAATCAATTGATTCAGGTGTGCTGACCCAGGGTGAGATCTAAAACCTGCAGGACACCGGCCCTCGAGGCCTGGAGTTCGACACCCCTGGTCTTACACCAAGGACTAAATGGTTCATTTTTGGCTCGCTGCACTGTAACAGGGACGGGGTGATTTGCAGAGCACTTTGTAAATGAGGACTGTGTGCAAGAGGTGCAAGTGCACGGGTGAAGTCGCATTGTCCCCTCTGCATTTGATTGTCCCTCGTTGGGTCGGGCGTAAAGACTGAGCAGGGCAATCAGCTGGTAGAACCGATGTCCACAAGATGCAATCAGCGATGCACTTGTTTAAATGTATTTTATGCAATAATACAGTCTTTCTTTTCCAAAACGCATCCAAACAATTTACAACACAACAGGTTACTATTATGGGCATCATCCAACAAACAGGTTTCTTATCGAAGCAGAGAGGCCGGCACGACAAAACAAGATTTAACTCAAACACTTATTAAGCTTCTGACTCCCTGCCTGTGTCTTTGTTGCTGTAGGAACAAGACGCCAAAGAGAGCCCAACACCTCAGTGCTCTCAGTTGGCTGAAGATGCTCACTCAAGTGCAAACTTACTTGAGCGCTACAGGTGTGATCAGTGTAACAAGAAGTTTCATGCCCCGTGTCACCTCAGAAGACACCAGCGCATCCACAGTGGGGAAAAGCCCTTCAGTTGTGACCAGTGTGGAAAGACTTTTACTCGGAAAAGCAACTTAAAAACACATCACCTCAGCCACAGCGGCGTCAAACCACACATATGCCACCAGTGTGGAAAGACATTTCGTTCTATGGGCAACTTGAGAACTCATCAGCGCCTACACAGAGGAGTCAAACCATACGCATGTAGCCAGTGTGAGAAGGCTTTTACTCAGATGAGATACTTAAAAATCCATGAGATGGTCCACAGCGGAGAAAAACCCCACACATGTGAGGAGTGCGGAAAGACATTTAGTTTGATGGGCAACTTGAGAACTCATCAGCGCCTGCACAGAGGAGTCAAACCATACGCATGTAGCCAGTGTGGGAAGGCTTTTGCTCAGATGAGCTACTTAAAAATCCATGAGATGGTCCACAGCGGAGAAAAACCCCACACATGTGAGGAGTGCGGAAAGGCTTTTAATCATCAGAGCAACTTAAAGAGACACAAACTGGTCCACAGTGGAGTTAAAGCACACAAGTGTGACCAGTGTGGGAGGGCTTTTGCTTTGAAGTCGAGCTTGGCGACACACAAGCTGGCGCCGCATGTGACCTTTCTGGGAAAATCTCCAGCCAGCGACCCCAGAAACACACCAACAGACGCTGATACGTGATCGGTGCAGCAGTTCAGTTTACACAAACTCGAGCTTAAGTCAACCCTACACTTACTGACCATGGACAATAACCAGTGCGACCAGTGTGACAAAGCCTAGAACCAGTTTAGAGGTAATTCAGTCAGTTTTTTTTAAACAAGCTAATGTGTATATAAAAGATTTGTTACTGGTAATACAGCAAAACTTGATTGTAGTTTTTAAAGTTCAAGTTAAACCATGTGAAATAAGTTGGATAATACACGGTGTTACATATGGGACACAAACGCAGCGTTTTGGGACAACATGGTTTCTGTTGGGTTTACACAAACTGTAAAGATGTTATTACGATGTTATTACGATGTTATTACGATGTTATTACGATGTTATTACGATGTTATTACGATCAATGTTAGCTCTACATGGGTGTTAGATTTCAAAATAAAATCCTTTTAAACGATCGTCTCGTTTCATTTATCACCAGCAGAACAGTCTCCAACAGTGTCCAACTTTATGGCTCATAATGGGCAAAGACGCGGCTACAACTTTGATGCTAATCTGAAGTGAATAAAACTATAATAGGACATGAAATGCATTTAGATCTGTACATATGCTGTAATGATCACATGATGTGGCGCCATCCTTTCTGAAATTAAACCGACAACAGATTTGTTGTCTGGGGCATTTAACACAAACTGATTTGAATAAAACGACATCATGAATGCAAAAAACGATGCAGCTGCATTCATATTCATATTTCCTCCTCGGTTCCAACTATTAATACAGAAATGCAAATGCATCATTCTTTTCTTGAAATTTAAACACAGGTTTATAAACGGTCTCAGCAGTTCTTAAGTACATTTAGTAAAACAGGTAAACACTTACTAAAACACAGTCATTGTGTCCTTACATGCTGTCGTTTTAGCAGACTCTCAAACCAGTTTCAGTCCAGTAGTGTCCGTATCACTGCCGCCCAAAACCAGTATCACGAGCTCAGTGTGTCACATGGCCTTGCTTGACCAGATGGTGCTATTCAAAATGTTGCCAGAAGGGATAATGAGCATCACTCTCATGCCAACAGTTATGGCAAAGATTTTATTCTGCACGTTTGATCTGAGACACGACTGGTTATCCATCAAAGTTCAACACTTTAAAGTCCACAACTTTCCACACTCTGATAAGCACATCCCAGCGGTGACCGCCCCGCCGGTTCCCAGACTGCAGCCTTGGCGTTCGCTCTGGGGCTTATTTTTAGCTACACACATGGCACTTTTCCATTTTATCATTCTTTATTAAACATCTTACAAAGAAGTATTTAACTTTAATTAGTTTTACCAGAGTGTGCATGTTTATGGATGTTAGAGAAAAATACAAGGTGCAGATACTGCACATCTGCAGTCCCCATCAGGTCACATGTGCATATAACCAAAAGTCAAATACAGAAAATGATCCTGCTACTTTGGCCCTAGTGCAACTCTCTGTTGGTATTTGGTTTAAACTGCAAGAGTGGCTACAAATCTGTGGTTAAGCTGCACTTCCTGCTGTTTCTCCCTCTGTACTCGTTGCTCTTTAGGTCAGTATGTGGTAGTTTTCCATGTCCCAGTGGAGATTTCCTCTCGTGCAAGCTTTCCTCACGCGCACACTGAGCCCTCATCCTTTCTACACAAAATTCGTTTGTCTACTTCATAAACAAGACTAATAGTCAGCAAACATCTTGGCTTCACTTGGATTCTCAAGTTTAAAATACATGGAAAGTTTGGGAAACTATGGTTTACCCTGACGGGAGCATGAATGTGGACAGCAGCGGTGGCACCGAAATTTATTCAGTATTTGCTGAGGCATCAGATTCTCGACAGCTGGCAGTAAAGAAAGAGTCAGGAGGCTGGGTGTAGTGGACACCGTATATGTCTAAGCACCGACCTGGCAGATCTGATTACAATGTTAAAAACATAGAGCTTAACCCTCATCAGTAACATGACAACTGTAACATGCTGTAAGTATGAGCACTTTTATGAAACTTCACTAAAGTGTATTATTGTGTTTTCAAGCTTGAATGCATTGTAAGTGAATGGGTTCTGTTTGTTCAGCTACAACTGGGAAGAAAAACTTTCTGACCAATAAGGTGGAGACGGTGGCATACTTGTGTTGTATCAGCCTATCGGAAGGTTTTTGAAGGTCTGATTTCAAGATATAACACTGGGACAGATGATAGTTTAACAAGGCTGTAGCAATATTACTGTTGTTATTGCTAATGACTGTTACGTGTCTCTGCTGGAGCAGACCTAGAGTAGATATTATGTTTTGTCTGTCCCTGCTCTCATGAACAAGGCATCTTTCAAACTGCTTGAAGGAATTTCTTCAGTTTCCGTAAGGATTTTGCCAAAGTTTAAGGTCATCCCAACACTGCGACACTCATTCTGAGTTCATTTGTGAAGTGTGACAGAACTTCACACAAATGCCAAACAGGACAACAGCAAGTTAAAACAATGCTGAAGTGTTTTTATTGTATGACGAGCAGAAAAGAATTTGAGGTTGCAACGTTATCCTTGTTGCACTGCAATCTTGGGATGTGAGAACCTGAAAGCCTGAAATCTGTACCCCATCCACAACACACCTTTTCTCTGTACTCCTCCCCAGCACCCTGCAGTCACATGCGCCTGCAGGTAGATAAAAACCTCAAAAGAGACACTGGTCGCCATTCTGCTCAGAAGCTTTTCAGGAGCTTTCAGAAGATTCACGAGTTCAGGCGTCTCCACCGTGCAGACATACAGGAGCAGGTATGGACCTCTCACTCGCTACAAAAACATCTGAGCTGTATTCGGTGCAATACTGTGAGCCAGTTTCTTGTTTAGAGTGGATGTTTCAGGCTACAGCAGCATTACAGTAACTTTTGTGCATTTTTCCTGCAGTAATTGTGCGTTTACAAACACATTTCAGCAGCACATGCAAACCATCACAGTATAAATGCAGCTCTCTGTTTCCATATTTGGCAACCTTTGGTCTTCCACAACAGCTCCAGGACGGTGTAACCAGGGCAACAGAGTAATATATTGTCCTAAAAGGATAATATTTTACCAAGCCTTGCAACATGCTGCAAATAGTGACGCGCTAAATAGCATGTTAGATAAACTGCCAAAAATACATCCAGAGGAGCAGGTGTTTGGTCTCTCACTCTCATGTCATGAGCTCTCAGCAGATGGTGGAACATGAGCCGCTTTGTTTTGGACTAAACTCCATGTTAAACTGGACTTTATGACAGAGAAATATGGAGTGAAAGGAAAGGCCTTACTTCAGCCTGCAAATCGGTTTTTAATGCACAGGAACTGGAAATTATTAACCTGATAACCTGGGAAGTCATTAGCTTACATACGTGTAAAATAAATATGAAATCATTTGTAAGCGTCAGTGTTTCATGTGATTTCTAAGTCATTTTTAACATGTGACCTGTTTGGTGTAGGATGCATTTGGTGGGCACTTTGGGGCTTTTTCTGACCTTGCTGCATCTCTCTAACTCGCTGCTGCTGGGAGCCTTTAACATCAAATCCTTCGGAGACACCAAAGCCTCCAACACCACTCTGATGAACATCATTACCAAGGTCTGGGACTTTTCCCTCTTTGGTAGATATGACAGTTTGTACAAAATGTTTACATCCACCCATTTGTAATGCAATTTGGGTCAGAGTGCTTTCAAAACCAATCCAGAAGTGTTATCTTGTGTGTGCGTTTTGAAATAGTTTGAACTGAATTTTGAGAAATGCTTTGGATGATTTGGCCTGTTGCAGAAGTAAACCTGAATATTCCCAGAATATTCCCACCTCTATGCTTAAGGAATGATCAATGAAATAACTGGATGTGCAACAGCTGTAGCGTTGCCTTTACAATCTAAAGCTTAACACATGAATTTTTTCGTGCAAGGTAAAATATAAACAAACGTGATGTTGCAAGATGGACAATCAGCTGATTCATTTTCATTTTTTATTTGTGTTTTGCAGATTGTCCAACGCTATGACGTCATTCTGATCCAAGAGGTCAGAGACAGTGATCTCTCAGCAACCCAAAAACTCATGGAGTACGTCAACAAGTGAGTCCACACACCGAACATGGAACATTCAGAGTAACACTGAGCATGAAATGCAAACGTATGGAAACATAAAAGTGTGTGTTTGTTTCCCCCCAGAGATTCTCCTCAGTACAAATACATCGTCAGCGAGCCTCTCGGTGCGAGCACCTATAAAGAGCGATATCTCTTCCTTTACAGGTGCACCACGATGAAAAAAATAAGTCTCTACTCTACACACAGTGAAATGATATTTATTCAGTTCAATTTTATTTACACAGCGCCAAATCACAACAAGAGTTGCCTCAAGGCACTTTATACTGTCAGGTAGACCCTACAATAACACATACAGAGAAAAACCCAACAATCAAATGACCCCTATGAGCAGCACTTTGGCAACAGTGGGAAGGAAAAACTCCCTTTTGACAGGAAGAAACCTCCGGCAGAGTCAGGCTCAGGGAGGGGCGGCTGTTTGCAACAAAACATGGTTCGTTGCAGTGATGCCGTGTAAAAAGCATTTTTAGTTCTTGCTCTAAATATGTATTTTGTAGAAAGGGAAAAAGTCTTTTTCATGGCAGAATGTGAATAGTTTGATTGTTTTCTTTGTTTCTTAAAGCCAAACAATTTAACAAAAATAAAAATGACTTGTTCACGTTGCCCGGGGTTAAAGTCAGGATTGGTGTTGGATCATCATCATCACTTAGACCTCAGAGGGTTAAAGAACCTCCCATAAGTTTCTCAAATAACCATTCAAAACAACTTGATTAAAAATTTATATTTCCAGCATGTTTGTAGTGTTTGAGGCATGTTTGAAGTAATTTAACGGCAAATCCTCCGTCTTTGTTCTGGCATAAACATACATCTTATACACACTCAGAATTCAGAAGAAGTGATTTAAAAAAAGGGGAAAAGCAGAACTACAATAAATTTGTCCCGAGAAGCAACTGGACATGTTTAGAAATGAAGTACACACTGGCAGCAAATGAAAAGGTGGTGATTTTCTCCACAGGGAGGCGCTGGTATCGGTGGCAAAAAGCTACACCTATGACGACGGCCCGGAGGAAACTGGACAAGACGCCTTTAGCAGGGAGCCGTTTGTCGTAATGTTCTCCTCCAAACACACTGGTAGGTGCTGTGGCTCGAGTTATACAGCTGTTTCTGCATCACACTGATAATGATGTGGATCCTCATTCAAACATTTGTGCGTGGTAGTTCCTGGGACATGTTAGTCACTAGTCCTTTATCATTCTCATGCGGTGTAAGCGCCTCCGTCACTGTCAACACTCCTTCGTTCCCTTCTCTTCTGTAGCTGTGAGAGACTTTACTCTGATCCCTCAGCACACCTCCCCAGAATCAGCTGTTCGGGAGCTAAATGCTCTCTATGACGTGGTGGCAGATGTCCGCGCTCGCTGGAACAATGATGTATTTACAGCCTACAAGTAAAAATCATTTATTTGGTGGAAAAACACACATTCGGTAAATGCGACTCACACTACTCTCCCTGCAGGACATCGTGCTGCTGGGTGACTTCAACGCAGGCTGTAGTTATGTGTCCGGGTCTGACTGGCAGCAGATCCGCATCTTCACTGACAAGACTTTCCATTGGCTGATCACTGATGCGGCCGACACTACCGTGTCGCAAACTGTCTGCCCTTACGACAGGTAGACAGATTGTGGCAGGTCGTTCTGATGTGTGCACGCAAACTCTAAACTCTAATCATCTTTCTGTGTTTGCAGGATTGTGGTCACTGCGGACATGATGAGAGGAGTGGTGAAAGAGAGTGCGAAGGTGTATAACTACATGACGGACCTGAATCTCAAACAAGATCTGGTAACAGATGAATTTCAATCCTTATCTCTGTAAGAATTCATTTGAACTAAAAAGCACAACCTGCCTCATTCCCCGCTGACACTAATGGAAACGTCAATATAAAAAGTTAACATAATGCTGTATTCACTGCAACTGAGACCATAGACTCGTCAGCAAAATGTTTACTGAGCTCCAATCAGAAGAGAGGCATTCTACACAAAGGGCAAAGCAGTCGCCCCATCAGAAATCATGCAGTTTTAAAGCACTTTTGCTTTTTTAATATCAGCTTTGAGCTACAGAAAATCGAGCAACTTTGTAAAGCAGTGGCTGTAGTAACGACCACAGAGATGCAAACAAAATCATAATGCAGTGTATACTGTAGTGATGGCATTACCATGCAGGCACGTTGAGTTTTTCAGCACTGGAAAGAAACCTGTGGAAACTGAAGCCGTCTGCAGCACAAACTGTGAGCCACTAAAAGAACGGTTTCTCTGTCTCTCAGGCGTTGGCTGTCAGCGACCACTTCCCCGTGGAGGTGAAGCTGAGCGGTTAGGCTCACGTTGCTTGAACCGTGACTTCCACAAGCTTTCCACACATCGTGCTCAATCTGCAGCCAGCACAATGATCATTCAGTTGGGGACTACTGTCAGCCACAGCTTCATGAAATGCAAATGCACAATAAAGCCACTAAAAGAATTTCACTGAAAACTTGTGTGTTGTAAAGAATTCGGCTTCTTGTTGCAGTGGAGCACATTTGTCTGGAACATTTACTGAGGCCCTTTGTTGATTTGGAAACCTTTAATAACGCGTTTGTATTTTATTTCACTTCCTTTGTCTGCTTAAATGTCTTCAGAGTTTAACGTTTTTTAATTAATTTCCCAAAACAGCTCAAACACACAGCAAAACACTAACCTGCAAAACTGAGCCAAAAATGTTGAAAAAACATAAAAGAGCGGTAGAGTAATACATCTGTAGGGGAGACCGGGGATAGTTGTCACATCTTTGACATTTCTGTCTGTAAATTGGAGCTCTTTTAAGGTAGTGGATTCAAAATGTAATGCAAAGTATTTACATGTCTCTGCTATTAAATAGTGCAGCTATTTTCTCTGCAGCACAATTACCCATTGCATGGTATGGCCTCAAACACGAAGAGTGAAATGTTACAATTAACCCCATAGTCTGGGTTAGTTGTAACATATCCTGGGGTGAAATGTAACAAAATGAAATAAGGGTACTAACAAAACATTAACATGTAATCTTTGTTTATTCAACACATGAATGCACTTAGAGCCATTTATGTAGCTGTGTGTGTGTATGTGTGTGTGTGTGTGTGTGTGTGTGCGTGTATGTGTGTGTGTGTGTGTGTGTGTGTGTGTGTGTGTGTGTGTGTGTGTGTGTGTGACAGAATGCAGAAATCTAGCTTTTGAACATATTCCAACCCCCCAAAAAAGACAAATTATGGAATTTTCTGCAACTGAATATTTCATTAATTTTGGTTGGTCTTCCTTGAGTTTGGCCTCATTGGCTCAGTGGGCATTATAACCTACAACTCTTGCACCAACTTTGAACATAACAATGAAGCTGAAAAAATGTAGCTGTGCACCAGCATCGCAATTCCATTACTTTTTATCATGGCTTACCTTGGTGTGGTTTGCAAAGTGCTTCAGAAAGATGAGGAAATCTGTTTCTTGCACCCATCCTGATTTATTTCCACTACCAGTACTTCCTACTGGTCCATCTCTGACACAGTGGTCTGCATAATGTATGTGTGGGAACACAAACAGTGGAGGAATTGTGTTGCCAATGGCATTAACCACATATACAAATGCGACCAGTGAACCTCTCTCTGCTGATGTCGTTGCCCCAACTTGTTTAATATAAGTTAAAGTAATAGTGTGGTAAGTTGTAACATCTGCGTTATTGTTACAACTGACCCAGACTCCTATAGCCATGAACTAGCTAACATTACAGCCAACGGCTAAAACACTAGCACTAAAGACCTACACAGAATATATCCCCATAGACATACAAATAACACAATTTAAGTTTGATGAGTTTAACTGCAAAGCAGATAATGCTATTAGAAATTGAAATAAAGTAGAAAAACGTACTTTTTGGCATACAAATTACTTTTTTTCATGTTAAATTGTCTGTGTTTGACAAAATGTGCTGATTTTTCACATGTGATAGCAGAACTGAGTTGGGCATGCACAGGATGAGTCACATCATTTGAAACTTAGCCCTGATTGGAGAAACTGGAAGTGTTACAACTGACCCACGTTACAACTATCCCCGGTCTCCCCTACACAAAAGAAGAAACAATGTATTCATTAAAGATTATTTTCAGTCATCTTCAGTTACTCCTGTAAAGCTGAAATGTGTTCACCACATATGTTAACCTGTGATTTTTAAACACTGAAATGGAAAATCAGGTTGTCTGCATACAAAAAGCTAAAGACGCCTGGGAAATAGAGACACTAGAGTTTCTAATAGCGTCCAAGAGAAGTGTGCTTGGAGAGACGATAGCTGACTGCAGCCTCAAGATGGCAGTGATGTAGAAGCACATCACTTATGCTTTGGTATAACTGACTAGACAAGCACTGCTTGTCCTGGCTGAACAGTTGAGTTGGGGTTGCTGTAGTTCAGTTCTACTAATTGGAAGGTTTGCAGTTCAATACCAAGCTGCTGCAAAATACTTAGCCTCCCCCCCGAGGATGTAATATTAAAGTGAATACACGTGCTGATTTCATCTCTTTACATGAAAGAACATTTACTTTTCCAGGAGTCACATTAGTGACTTGTAGCTTTAGGCTTAGTAGACGACTCACACATTGACAAATCCAAACACATTTGAGGGTAATACTCTTAAATGTGTAAATGTAGTGCTCAAAGAAAACAGGGAGCACCACAGCAGAGGTCATTCATGTCTGTCACACACAGGACGTGACAGTGAAAAGTGTGGAGACACTGCACACCTGAAGTTTAGCCGATTGTGTTGCGCTGACACTCAGGTCCTTTTGAAGTGTCGTATATTGATTCAATTGTCCAAAACACAAACATACAAAGAATGAAAAATGCTCCTTGTTATAAGAATGCAAGATTCATTTTGATTTGGTTGTCCGCTGAATTTTTAACATTCTCAACTGTCATTTGAATGTAGAGACGTCTGAGTTACAGAGATAATGAATGAGAACCACACGCTTTAATCCATTTAATGTATGAATCCAGACATTTATTTGGATATTTCACAGTAAAAACCAAACATTTGTTAGAGATGACAAAGGCTTTGCCACATTTAGATGCACTAAAGGTCAGATTTGCTGTTAGTCCTTCATATGTGAGACTCTTTTGCAACAATTAGCAGTTTGCTCGCGTAAGCATACTGCAGGTAATGCTGAGTGATGGAGAAGGCTCGGCAGGTTGCCCGAGTGTACGGCTCTTCAAACCAAAACAAAAAGTCACACCCTAACCTCGAGTGTTTTTATTAACACCTTGAGGGGTAAATGCTGGGTTTTATCCCCCAAACATGTAGACTGCTCACTGCCTGATGTCAGATCACATCTGTAGCTGGTGCTACAAAGTGTGCAAACATGTTTCCCCTCTCTAAGCCTTTCTTCTCTTAAGCATCTCCAGATACATCCCCAGGGACTTCTGAATAGAGTCCTTGGTGATGAACTTGACAAAGTTATTGACATCAGCCTCTCTGTTAGCCGCCAGCTTGTCTATGGTTGGCTTCCTCATCATGGACTTTGTGAGCTGTCTGGCGTGATCTGCAAATGAAACAAATGCACATGTAAGGAAGCTGTGCATTCATATACAATTTCTTCTATGAATACTGACATGGGCTTCAATTCATTGCAAAATATATTCAATTGCAGCACTATTGTGGAGCACCTTTTATTTCTTATGTGGGAAAGTGACATTTCTAACAGGTGCTGAAAGCTTATGCTCTTTCTCTGCCTCCTGCACATCCTGCCAAGTACCAGGATGTACTAAATACTGCTGTACAGATGGAAATACACCCATATCGACACTTCTGAGGTACGAGGTTACATCTCCCTACATGCGGGTTCGTGGCACCTCACCTTAAAACAAACATACACTGATAGCAGCTCATTTTTTTCCTACCTGCCTTGGAAATGTTACCTGCAATTTTATTACCCAAATGGTAAATGGACTGGTTCTTATGTAGCGCGTTTCTACTCATCTGAGCGCTCAAAGCACTGATGAGGCCAATCACCGTGATGTCATCTGCAAACTTAATGATGGTGTTGGAACCATCAGCAGGTCTGCAGTCGTGGGTGAAGAGGGAGTAGAGGAAAGGGCTCATCACACAGCCTTGTGGTACACCGGTGTTCATTGTGATGGTAGATGAGCAGCGGTTATCCAGCCGGACATGTTGGGGGCGGTTGGTCAGGAAGTCCAGTAACCATTTGCAGATGAGGGAGCTGATGCCCAGGTCTGTCAGTTTCCTGATGAGTTGTGAGGGGTGGATTGTATTGAACGCTGAACTGAAGTCTATAAACAGCATTCTGGCGTAGGTGTTGTTGTTGTTGTGAGATTATAATATTATTTTATGCCATGTTAGACCCCTAATTAAAGATTGTGAATTATTATGTAGTTTTAGTTTGCATTATTCTCCTGAATTAGAAGAAGGTGATAACTCTTGCATTAGTTTGCATTACATTAGACTGCTGATTTATTGTGGATGAATGATATTGTTTTATGATGCATTATACTGCTGAGTTATAAGAAATACTGTTCGCAGAAAGTCATCGCCTTATTTGTCTGATTAGAAGAGAACAGAACATGCTGGAGTTTTCTGCCCCATCTCAGCAGGAGCAGATAAACGGGGAGCCAAGGTCGTAGCTTAGACGCCGTGTGAGAGAAAGCATGTGAATGTTTAGGCTTTTTATGATAAGGTGGAGGCACCAGAGGCTATAAGAGTTTGAGCAATGCTCCACCATTTTGAGATCTGATGCTGTCTGCGTACGGTGTCCATCTCCCACGCGTGTGATCATTAAAATCATCGTTTGACTCAACCCGGCAGGACCAGTGTTGTTATTGTGGTTTTTCCTCTTGTCTCCATCCCCAATATTTGAACTCGTAACATTGTCCAGGTGTGAGAGGACAGAGTGCAGTGCGATGGAGACTGCATCCTCTGTGCTCCTGTTCTGGCGGTATGCGAATTGGTGGGGGTCCAGGGTGGGGGGGAGACAGGATTTGAAGTGTGCTAGGACCAGCTGCTCTAAGCACTTAGTGATGATGGGGGTGAGTGCTACTGGGCGGTAATCATTGAGGCAAGATGGGTTGGAGTTTTTGGGTGTCGGGACGATGGAGGTGGATTTGAAGCAGGCCGGTACCACAGCGTGGGCCAAGGACAGATTGAATATGTCTGTGAGCACTCCTGCAAGCTCCCCAGAACACGCTCTGAGAACACGCCCGGGGATGCCATCAGGACCTGCAGCCTTGTGGACACTGATCCTGCTCAGCACCACTCCTACATCGGTGGGGGAGAGAGTCATAGGTTGGTGGTCTGCTTTGGTTGTGATTGTGGGGTTCCCTCGCTCAAAACGAGCATAAAAGTTGTTGAGCTCATTGAGGAAGGAGACATCAGAGGATGCGGGGGAGGGTTTGGTGGTCCTGTAGTCTGTAATGGTCTGGAGTCCTTGCCACATGCGTCGGGGGTTGGAGTTGGAGAAGTGTTCTTCTACCTTCTTTTTGTAATGGTGTTTGGCTTTTTTGATGCCCTTCTTTAGATTAGCCCTGGCTGTGCTGTAGGCGTGTGCATCTCCTGACCTAAAGGCGGTGTTGTGGGCCTTCAGGAAGAGACGAAGATCCCAGTTCATCCAAGGCTTCTGGTTGGGGTACATGGTGATCCGTTTCTGGGTGTAAAGTAAAGTGTGCATGTTAGTCCCCGTAGGGATATAGTTCCTCTGCATTTAACCCATTCACCCAGTGAAGCAGTGGGCAGCCACCAATGCAGCGCCCGGGGAGCAGTGTGTAGGGACGGTACCTTGCTCAGGGGTACCTCAGGGTAGCCGTTCAGTGGAGTCGAACCACCGACCTTCCGATCATGGTGCCACCACTCTACCTACTGAGCTATCCCTGCCCACTGTCAGGTGGTGACACTGTCTGTGGTTTTGGAGATGTAATCCAGTACAGATGAGGCGTACTGGTCCAGGTCTGTGTGGGTGAACATATTCCAGTCTGTTGGTGTGGTTGAAGTTCACCTTTATGTGCTGAAGGTGAAAACACTGAGCAAAGGGAGGAGTGTATGATCTGTAGATACTATGGAAGCTGAAGATTGTACCTGACACCCGTTTGCTGCTGCCACCTTCTGGCCTTCAGGTGCTCTGGACGTGCTGTTTTTTGTCCTACAGCTTTAAGAGGCTCTGTCTCGGCTCTTAGTTGTTGGCACACCTGTTCACCATAAGTCATCACAGCACAGCTCATGGGCTGGGCTCCTCCAAAGGTAACCACCAAGCTGATGTTGGTTGGAGTTGTTTTATATGTTTAGATTAGTTTGTTGTCTCCTGCATGCTGTCATCTGCTGCTCTCCCTCAGGTATGTTCCCAGCTCAGGTGTGTTTGTGAGGGAGTGTTAGGGACCCGCAGAGACACTGGAGACAATAACTTGTACGAGCACAACTAAACTCATGGCTGCTGATCATTTAAGGTTTACCTTCAAAGTAGGAACTGCTGTCCTCCCTTAAACTGTGTGTACAGTGACTGGAGAACAATCCTCAGTGCTGGCCTACACCTGGGACACTGCAAACCAGGGTGCTTTGCTAGAAAGCAAGTTCAGCACATGCAGGATGTGTTTCTGATATCGCGGTTTCGCAATCTAGCTTTGAGCACATTCATGGTTCCTTTCATCCTCGGCACCAGTTGCTGCTTGTTGGGAACATGACCTCCAATTATCTGTCCACTAACTCTTGGGAAGAGCCCATCAGGATGCTTGGTGAAAAACCTCATTTTAAAAACAGCCCTGCACACTGTTCCTTCACCGTGACCAAAGAGTTCCATGATTCCAGATGCTGACAAGTAATGTCGCTCGATTGTAACAGATCAAGTAGTGTAATTGTGTTTGTGCAGTTCTTTATTTATATATTTGTATTGTCCGGGCATACGAGCACAGCTAAACCTACAGCCGCTGATCATTTAACCTTTAGCTTGGCTTCCCAGTTAAAGTGTTTACAGAGAGGGAATGATTGAATCAGGGTGTCATTTCTCATCTGCACGTGTATGTTGTCCATGCTACCTCAGAGATATTTCAAAGGAAAGGTTAGACCTGTCTCCTTGAGGGATTATTTAAAGCTTCAAGTCCTCTGATCCTCCGTCTTGCCATCAGCTCAGTTTAATCTAGACCAGGCTAAAAGTTTATTATCTTAGGACGGTCTAAGTCATCTGGATGTAAAGTGACTTTAATGTGCATTTCGGCTCCGGAGCCTAATAAAGCTCTTTCCTGGCAGGTGTTGGTGGGTCGAGCAGTCTGACGGAGGAACGTAGTCGGCCATCTTGGAAAGAAGAAAATGTTTTCTTCACACACGGTGAGAAAAACATCGTTTTTATAAATCATGAGTCCGAACATTTTACAGACTTTTATACGTGAAATTGTTCGTAGTTTATAAACACATCTGGAAGTGCCGTGCAAACCAAGGCCGAGCTGCTTTTAGGAAACGTGAAAAGTCTATCAGTACAACTTTCATGAATGATCAACATTTATTGTCATTATATCATTATGATTATTGTTAACTACCACCCTTTAGTAATTATTTACAGTTTTCCAGAACATGAGAAACAAAATGCATGTTAAGAAAAGAAAATAGTAAATGGAAAGACGAAGGCTTCAACCTCTTAGACCTTTCCTTATTTCCAACACAGCTGATTTAAATGGTTAAATGACTTCCAGTTCTCCTGGTAACGAACTAATCAATTGATTCAGGTGTGCTGACCCAGGGTGAGATCTAAAACCTGCAGGACACCGGCCCTCGAGGCCTGGAGTTCGACACCCCTGGTCTTACACCAAGGACTAAATGGTTCATTTTTGGCTCGCTGCACTGTAACAGGGACGGGGTGATTTGCAGAGCACTTTGTAAATGAGGACTGTGTGCAAGAGGTGCAAGTGCACGGGTGAAGTCGCACTGTCCCCTCTGCATTTGATTGTCCCTCGTTGGGTCGGGCGTAAAGACTGAGCAGGGCAATCAGCTGGTAGAACCGATGTCCACAAGATGCAATCAGCGATGCACTTGTTTAAATGTATTTTATGCAATAATACAGTCTTTCTTTTCCAAAACGCATCCAAACAATTTACAACACAACAGGTTACTATTATGGGCATCATCCAACAAACATGTTTCTTATCGAAGCAGAGAGGCCGGCACGACAAAACAAGATTTAACTCAAACACTTATTAAGCTTCTGACTCCCTGCCTGTGTCTTTGTTGCTGTAGGAACAAGACGCCAAAGAGAGCCCAACACCTCAGTGCTCTCAGTTGGCT
This sequence comes from Aulonocara stuartgranti, assembly GCF_965226115.1. NCBI lineage: Eukaryota > Metazoa > Chordata > Actinopteri > Cichliformes > Cichlidae > Aulonocara > Aulonocara stuartgranti. The sequence continues at coordinate 34,965,441 of NC_138942.1, forward strand.
GAAGATGCTCACTCAAGTGCAAACTTACTTGAGCACTACAGGTGTGATCAGTGTAACAAGAAGTTTCATGCCCCGTGTCACCTCAGAAGACACCAGCGCATCCACAGTGGGGAAAAGCCCTTCAGTTGTGACCAGTGTGGAAAGACTTTTAATCGGAAAGGCAACTTAAAAACACATCACCTCAGCCACAGCGGCGTCAAACCACACATGTGCCACCAGTGTGGAAAGACATTTAGTTTGATGGGCAACTTGAGAACTCATCAGCGCCTACACAGAGGAGTCAAACCATACGCATGTAGCCAGTGTGAGAAGGCTTTTACTCAGATGAGATACTTAAAAATCCATGAGATGGTCCACAGCGGAGAAAAACCCCACACATGTGAGGAGTGCGGAAAGACATTTAGTTTGATGGGCAACTTGAGAACTCATCAGCGCCTGCACAGAGGAGTCAAACCATACGCATGTAGCCAGTGTGGGAAGGCTTTTGCTCAGATGAGCTACTTAAAAATCCATGAGATGGTCCACAGCGGAGAAAAACCCCACACATGTGAGGAGTGCGGAAAGGCTTTTAATCATCAGAGCAACTTAAAGAGACACAAACTGGTCCACAGTGGAGTTAAAGCACACAAGTGTGACCAGTGTGGGAGGGCTTTTGCTTTGAAGTCGAGCTTGGCGACACACAAGCTGGCGCCGCATGTGACCTTTCTGGGAAAGCCTCCAGCCAGCGACCCCAGAAACACGCCAACAGACGCTGATACGTGATCGGTGCAGCAGTTCAGTTTACACAAACTCGAGCTTAAGTCAACTCTACGCTTACTGACCATGGACACGCACCAGTGCGACCAGTGTGACAAAGCCTAGAACCAGTTTAGAGGTAATTCAGTCAGTTTTTTTAAACAAGCTAATGTGTATATAAAAGATTTGTTACTGGTAATACAGCAAAACTTTATTGTAGTTTTTAAAGTTCAAGTTAAACCATGTGAAATAAGTTGGATAATACACGGTGTTACATATGGGACACAAACGCAGCGTTTTGGGACAACATGGTTTCTGTTGGGTTTACACAAACTGTAAAGATGTTATTACGATGTTATTACGATGTTATTACGATGTTATTACGATGTTATTACGATGTTATTACGATGTTATTACGATGTTATTACGATCAATGTTAGCTCTACATGGGTGTTAGATTTCAAAATAAAATCCTTTTAAACGATCGTCTCGTTTCATTTATCACCAGCAGAACAGTCTCCAACAGTGTCCAACTTTATGGCTCATAATGGGCAAAGACGCGGCTACAACTTTGATGCTAATCTGAAGTGAATAAAACTATAATAGGACATGAAATGCATTTAGATCTGTACATATGCTGTAATGATCACATGATGTGGCGCCATCCTTTCTGAAATTAAACCGACAACAGATTTGTTGTCTGGGGCATTTAACACAAACTGATTTGAATAAAACGACATCATGAATGCAAAAAACGATGCAGCTGCATTCATATTCATATTTCCTCCTCGGTTCCAACTATTAATACAGAAATGCAAATGCATCATTCTTTTCTTGAAATTTAAACACAGGTTTATAAACGGTCTCAGCAGTTCTTAAGTACATTTAGTAAAACAGGTAAACACTTACTAAAACACAGTCATTGTGTCCTTACATGCTGTCGTTTTAGCAGACTCTCAAACCAGTTTCAGTCCAGTAGTGTCCGTATCACTGCCGCCCAAAACCAGTATCACGAGCTCTGTGTGTCACATGGCCTTGCTTGACCAGATGGTGCTATTCAAAATGTTGCCAGAAGGGATAATGAGCATCACTCTCATGCCAACAGTTATGGCAAAGATTTTATTCTGCACGTTTGATCTGAGACACAACTGGTTATCCATCAAAGTTCAACACTTTAAAGTCCACAACTTTCCACACTCTGATAAGCACATCCCAGCGGTGACCGCCCCGCCGGTTCCCAGACTGCAGCCTTGGCGTTCGCTCTGGGGCTTATTTTTAGCTACACACATGGCACTTTTCCATTTTATCATTCTTTATTAAACATCTTACAAAGAAGTATTTAACTTTAATTAGTTTTACCAGAGTGTGCATGTTTATGGATGTTAGAGAAAAATATAAGGTGCAGATACTGCACATCTGCACCCCCCAACAGGTCACATGTGCATATAACCAAAAGTCAAATACAGAAAATGATCCTGCTACTTTGGCCCTAGTGCAACTCTCTGTTGGTATTTGGTTTAAACTGCAAGAGTGGCTACAAATCTGTGGTTAAGCTGCACTTCCTGCTGTTTCTCCCTCTGTACTCGTTGCTCTTTAGGTCAGTATGTGGTAGTTCTCCATGTCCCAGTGGAGATTTCCTCTCGTGCAAGCTTTCCTCACGCGCACACTGAGCCCTCATCCTTTCTACACAAAATCCTCTTCGTTTGTCTACTTCATAAACAAGACTAATAGTCAGCAAACATCTTGGCTTCACTTGGATTCTCAAGTTTAAAATACATGGAAAGTTTGGGAAACTATGGTTTACCCTGACGGGAGCATGAATGTGGACAGCAGCGGTGGCACCGAAATTTATTCAGTATTTGCTGAGGCATCAGATTCTCGACAGCTGGCAGTAAAGAAAGAGTCAGGAGGCTGGGTGTAGTGGACACCGGTATATGTCTAAGCACCGACCTGGCAGATCTGATTACAATGTTAAAAACATAGAGCTTAACCCTCATCAGTAACATGACAACTGTAACATGCTGTAAGTATGAGCACTTTTATGAAACTTCACTAAAGTGTATTATTGTGTTGTCAAGCTTGAATGCATTGTAAGTGAATGGGTTCTGTTTGTTCAGCTACAACTGGGAAGAAAAACTTTCTGACCAATAAGGTGGAGACGGTGGCATACTTGTGTTGTATCAGCCTATCGGAAGGTTTTTGAAGGTCTGATTTCAAGATATAACACTGGGACAGATGATAGTTTAACAAGGCTGTAGCAATATTACTGTTGTTATTGCTAATGACTGTTACGTGTCTCTGCTGGAGCAGACCTAGAGTAGATATTATGTTTTGTCTGTCCCTGCTCTCATGAACAAGGCATCTTTCAAACTGCTTGAAGGAATTTCTTCAGTTTCCGTAAGGATTTTGCCAAAGTTTAAGGTCATCCCAACACTGCGACACTCATTCTGAGTTCATTTGTGAAGTGTGACAGAACTTCACACAAATGCCAAACAGGACAACAGCAAGTTAAAACAATGCTGAAGTGTTTTTATTGTATGACGAGCAGAAAAGAATTTGAGGTTGCAACGTTATCCTTGTTGCACTGCAATCTTGGGATGTGAGAACCTGAAAGCCTGAAATCTGTACCCCATCCACAACACACCTTTTCTCTGTACTCCTCCCCAGCACCCTGCAGTCACATGCGCCTGCAGGTAGATAAAAACCTCAAAAGAGACACTGGTCGCCATTCTGCTCAGAAGCTTTTCAGGAGCTTTCAGAAGATTCACGAGTTCAGGCGTCTCCACCGTGCAGACATACAGGAGCAGGTATGGACCTCTCACTCGCTACAAAAACATCTGAGCTGTATTCGGTGCAATACTGTGAGCCAGTTTCTTGTTTAGAGTGGATGTTTCAGGCTACAGCAGCATTACAGTAACTTTTGTGCATTTTTCCTGCAGTAATTGTGCGTTTACAAACACATTTCAGCAGCACATGCAAACCATCACAGTATAAATGCAGCTCTCTGTTTCCATATTTGGCAACCTTTGGTCTTCCACAACAGCTCCAGGACGGTGTAACCAGGGCAACAGAGTAATATATTGTCCTAAAAGGATAATATTTTACCAAGCCTTGCAACATGCTGCAAATAGCGACGCGCTAAATAGCATGTTAGATAAACTGCCAAAAATACATCCAGAGGAGCAGGTGTTTGGTCTCTCACTCTCATGTCATGAGCTCTCAGCAGATGGTGGAACATGAGCCGCTTTGTTTTGGACTAAACTCCATGTTAAACTGGACTTTATGACAGAGAAATATGGAGTGAAAGGAAAGGCCTTACTTCAGCCTGCAAATCGGTTTTTAATGCACAGGAACTGGAAATTATTAACCTGATAACCTGGGAAGTCATTTGCATACATACGTGTAAAATAAATATGAAATCATTTGTAAGCGTCAGTGTTTCATGTGATTTCTAAGTCATTTTTAACATGTGACCTGTTTGGTGTAGGATGCATTTGGTGGGCACTTTGGGGCTTTTTCTGACCTTGCTGCATCTCTCTAACTCGCTGCTGCTGGGAGCCTTTAACATCAAATCCTTCGGAGACACCAAAGCCTCCAACACCACTCTGATGAACATCATTACCAAGGTCTGGGACTTTTCCCTCTTTGGTAGATATGACAGTTTGTACAAAATGTTTACATCCACCCATTTGTAATGCAATTTGGGTCAGAGTGCTTTCAAAACCAATCCAGAAGTGTTATCTTGTGTGTGCGTTTTGAAATAGTTTGAACTGAATTTTGAGAAATGCTTTGGATGATTTGGCCTGTTGCAGAAGTAAACCTGAATATTCCCAGAATATTCCCACCTCTATGCTTAAGGAATGATCAATGAAATAACTGGATGTGCAACAGCTGTAGCGTTGCCTTTACAATCTAAAGCTTAACACATGAATTTTTTCGTGCAAGGTAAAATATAAACAAACGTGATGTTGCAAGATGGACAATCAGCTGATTCATTTTCATTTTTTATGTGTGTTTTGCAGATTGTCCAACGCTATGACGTCATTCTGATCCAAGAGGTCAGAGACAGTGATCTCTCAGCAACCCAAAAACTCATGGAGTACGTCAACAAGTGAGTCCACACACCGAACATGGAACATTCAGAGTAACACTGAGCATGAAATGCAAACGTATGGAAACATAAAAGTGTGTGTTTGTTTCCCCCCAGAGATTCTCCTCAGTACAAATACATCGTCAGCGAGCCTCTCGGTGCGAGCACCTATAAAGAGCGATATCTCTTCCTTTACAGGTGCACCACGATGAAAAAAATAAGTCTCTACTCTACACACAGTGAAATGATATTTATTCAGTTCAATTTTATTTACACAGCGCCAAATCACAACAAGAGTCGCCTCAAGGCGCTTTATACTGTCAGGTAGACCCTACAATAACACATACAGAGAAAAACCCAACAATCAAATGACCCCTATGAGCAGCACTTTGGCAACAGTGGGAAGGAAAAACTCCCTTTTGACAGGAAGAAACCTCCGGCAGAACCAGGCTCAGGGAGGGGCGGCTGTTTGCAACAAAACATGGTTCGTTGCAGTGATGCCGTGTAAAAAGCATTTTTAGTTCTTGCTCTAAATATGTATTTTGTAGAAAGGGAAAAAGTCTTTTTCATGGCAGAATGTGAATAGTTTGATTGTTTTCTTTGTTTCTTAAAGCCAAACAATTTAACAAAAATAAAAATGACTTGTTCACGTTGCCCGGGGTTAAAGTCAGGATTGGTGTTGGATCATCATCATTACTTAGACCTCAGAGGGTTAAAGAACCTCCCATAAGTTTCTCAAATAACCATTCAAAACAACTTGATTAAAAATTTATATTTCCAGCATGTTTGTAGTGTTTGAGGCATGTTTGAAGTAATTTAACGGCAAATCCTCCGTCTTTGTTCTGGCATAAACATACATCTTATACACACTCAGAATTCAGAAGAAGTGATTTAAAAAAAGGGGAAAAGCAGAACTACAATAAATTTGTCCCGAGAAGCAACTGGACATGTTTAGAAATGAAGTACACACTGGCAGCAAATGAAAAGGTGGTGATTTTCTCCACAGGGAGGCGCTGGTATCGGTGGCAAAAAGCTACACCTATGACGACGGCCCGGAGGAAACTGGACAAGACGCCTTTAGCAGGGAGCCGTTTGTCGTAATGTTCTCCTCCAAACACACTGGTAGGTGCTGTGGCTCGAGTTATACAGCTGTTTCTGCATCACACTGATAATGATGTGGATCCTCATTCAAACATTTGTGCGTGGTAGTTCCTGGGACATGTTAGTCACTAGTCCTTTATCATTCTCATGCGGTGTAAGCGCCTCCGTCACTGTCAACACTCCTTCGTTCCCTTCTCTTCTGTAGCTGTGAGAGACTTTACTCTGATCCCTCAGCACACCTCCCCAGAATCAGCTGTTCGGGAGCTAAATGCTCTCTATGACGTGGTGGCAGATGTCCGCGCTCGCTGGAACAATGATGTATTTACAGCCTACAAGTAAAAATCATTTATTTGGTGGAAAAACACACATTCGGTAAATGCGACTCACACTACTCTCCCTGCAGGACATCGTGCTGCTGGGTGACTTCAACGCAGGCTGTAGTTATGTGTCCGGGTCTGACTGGCAGCAGATCCGCATCTTCACTGACAAGACTTTCCATTGGCTGATCACTGATGCGGCCGACACTACCGTGTCGCAAACTGTCTGCCCTTACGACAGGTAGACAGATTGTGGCAGGTCGTTCTGATGTGTGCACGCAAACTCTAAACTCTAATCATCTTTCTGTGTTTGCAGGATTGTGGTCACTGCGGACATGATGAGAGGAGTGGTGAAAGAGAGTGCGAAGGTGTATAACTACATGACGGACCTGAATCTCAAACAAGATCTGGTAACAGATGAATTTCAAATCTTATCTCTGTAAGAATTCATTTGAACTAAAAAGCACAACCTGCCTCATTCCCCGCTGACACTAATGGAAACGTCAATATAAAAAGTTAACATAATGCTGTATTCACTGCAACTGAGACCATAGACTCGTCAGCAAAATGTTTACTGAGCTCCAATCAGAAGAGAGGCATTCTACACAAAGGGCAAAGCAGTCGCCCCATCAGAAATCATGCAGTTTTAAAGCACTTTTGCTTTTTTAATATCAGCTTTGAGCTACAGAAAATCGAGCAACTTTGTAAAGCAGTGGCTGTAGTAACGACCACAGAGATGCAAACAAAATCATAATGCAGTGTATACTGTAGTGATGGCATTACCATGCAGGCACGTTGAGTTTTTCAGCACTGGAAAGAAACCTGTGGAAACTGAAGCCGTCTGCAGCACAAACTGTGAGCCACTAAAAGAACGGTTTCTCTGTCTCTCAGGCGTTGGCTGTCAGCGACCACTTCCCCGTGGAGGTGAAGCTGAGCGGTTAGGCTCACGTTGCTTGAACCGTGACTTCCACAAGCTTTCCACACATCGTGCTCAATCTGCAGCCAGCACAATGATCATTCAGTTGGGGACTACTGTCAGCCACAGCTTCATGAAATGCAAATGCACAATAAAGCCACTAAAAGAATTTCACTGAAAACTTGTGTGTTGTAAAGAATTCGGCTTCTTGTTGCAGTGGAGCACATTTGTCTGGAACATTTACTGAGACCCTTTGTTGATTTGGAAACCTTTAATAACGCGTTTGTATTTTATTTCACTTCTTTTGTCTGCTTAAATGTCTTCAGAGTTTAAAGTTTTTTAATTAATTTCCCAAAACAGCTCAAACACACAGCAAAACACTAACCTGCAAAACTGAGCCAAAAATGTTGAAAAAACATAAAAGAGCGGTAGAGTAATACATCTGTAGGGGAGACCGGGGATAGTTGTCACATCTTTGACATTTCTGTCTGTAAATTGGAGCTCTTTTAAGGTAGTGGATTCAAAATGTAATGCAAAGTATTTACATGTCTCTGCTATTAAATAGTGCAGCTACTTTCTCTGCAGCACAATTACCCATTACATGGTATGGCCTCAAACACGAAGAGTGAAATGTTACAATTAACCCCATAGTCTGGGTTAGTTGTAACATATCCTGGGGTAAAATGTAACAAAATGAAATAAGAGTACTAACAAAACATTAACATGTAATCTTTGTTTATTCAACACATGAATGCACTTAGAGCCATTTATGTAGCTGTGTGTGTGTATGTGTGTGTGTGTGTGTGTGTGTGTGTGTGTGTGTGTATGTGTGTGTGTGTGTGTGTGTGTGTGTGTGTGTGTGACAGAATGCAGAAATCTAGCTTTTGAACATATTCCAACCCCCCAAAAAAGACAAATTATGGAATTTTCTTGTTTCAAATATTTTTATTGAGAGCAAGTATCATGATTGTAGTTTTTACAAATTGACATAACATAGCTTATGCTCCTTTTTTTCTCTAAACTAACAAGGCAAATAATAAACAACACCAACAACAACAAAAAAAAAAACAAACAAAAAAAAAAAAAACCCCGCAGTCACCCATAAGGGGTCCCAATACCCCGGCTGTCGGCAAAAGGGAAGAGAAACAAGTAAACAAAGTTTTATATTTTCCCAAGGTATATAAGTAAAGGGTGCCAGATTAATTCAAAATCTTTTACATTGTCATTCATACTATATCTTATTTTTTCAAGGTGAAGAGTGTTTATAAGTTCAGTAAGCCACATTTTTAATACAGGAGTCTCATTGCCTTTCCAAAGCTGCAGGATCAATTTCTTTGCAATAATCAAAGCATATGCCATAAACCTTTTTTGAGAGTGTTGTAAATTTTGTGTTTCGTTGGAAATCCCAAAGATGATTACTGTCGGGTTTGGTTCAATCTTACTTTTAAAAATATTAGACATATAAGTAAAAATATCATACCAAAAACCCTGAAGCCTTGGACATAGTGCAAAACAATGTAACAGATTTCCATAGTGTATCTTGCATTTTTCACAGAGGGGGGAACACTCTGGATACATTTTGTGAAGTTTTTCCCTTGAATAGTGTAGTCTGTGTATAATTTTGTACTGAATTAAACAGTGACGGGAATTAATAAAAGGCGTATTTATGTTGTGTAAGGCCTCCTGCCAGAAATCTTCTGATAGGAGAGTCCCAAAATCTTTTTCCCACTCCTCTTTGATTGAAGTAGTTGAAGGTATACTCATCTCCTGTATTGAATTATAAAATAATGAAATTCTCTGTTCAAACCCCCTTCCATCACTAAGACATCTGTCCAAAGGATCGGACGATATGTTTTCAAATTGTGGCAGGTATGTACGGATATAGTCTCTTAGTTGAAGATATCTAAAAAAATGACTGTGAGGCAATCCAAATCTATCTTTTAAATGTTGGAATGACATAAAAGTATCATTTAGGTATAAATCTTTTAATTTACAAATTCCCAATTCCTGCCATATATTGAAAGCTCCGTCTACACATGATGGAAGGAAAGAGGGGTTAGCTGTAATGGATGTACACATTGATAGTTTTTTCAATTTGAAGTGCTTAATTATTTGTCTCCAAATTTGTACGGTATTATAAATCACTGGATTCGAATTGTAATATGAGTTTGTCAAAAGAATAGGAGAGAGTAGTATTCCACCAACACAGTAAGGAAGGCAATCCTCCCGCTCCATCTGTAAGCCGTTAGGGAGTATTGCTGTGTCATCCAATAGAAGGGAAATTATTCTTAAATTTGATGCCCAGTAGTAGTACATAAAGTTAGGTAGTGTAAGTCCACCAAGGGATCTATGTTTGCATAGGTGGTCTTTTTTTATTCTATGTGTTTTATAATTCCATATGAATGGCATAATGATGGCGTCCATCTTTTTAAAAAAAGATTTGGGCAAGAAAATTGGGATGTTTTGAACCAGATACAAATACTGCGGGAGGAATACCATTCTTATTGAATTCACTCTCCCTATTAAAGAAATAGGAAGTGTCCTCCAGTACTGAATGTTATTTTTAAGTTTCTCCAGTAAGGGAAGAAAATTCTCTTTCATTAGGGAGCTGTAGTTTTTTGGTATTGTAATGCCCAAGTAAGTGATTTTTTCATAGGTTATTTTAAATGGGAGAGATGTAAGCCATTGTTTATTCTCTAATTTAATGGGCAGTATTTCGCTTTTTCCCCAGTTAATCTTGTAGCCTGCGAAAGTACTGAATTTATCAATCACGGAGAGAATTGCTGGGAGGGATATTAATGGTTTTGTTATGTATAATAATATGTCGTCAGCATAGAGCGATATAGAATTAGAAGTGTATGTTGTATCATAACCGTGTATATCCATATGAGTTCGAATTGTCTGTGCTAAGGGTTCCAAAGCCAGGGCAAATAATAATGGACTAAGAGCGCATCCTTGTCTTGTACCTCTGCTGAGTTTAAACTGAGTTGATAATGTCTGATTTGTAAGAATTCTGGCTGTGGGATTATTATAAAGTAGTTTTATCCAAGAGATGAAATCTTGTCCCAGTTGAAATTTTTCTAGGACTGCAAAGAGGTAGGACCACTCCACATGATCGAATGCCTTTTCGGCATCCAAGCTAAGTATAAGTAGGTCCTGTTGTACCTTGGGGGAATAGATTATATTAAATAGACGTCGAAGATTATTAAAAGAACTCCTGTTTGGAATGAAACCTGTTTGGTCTGAATGCACCAATTTATCTATTACTGTATTAAGTCTACTCGCTAGTATTTTAGCCAGAATTTTTTGATCAGAATTTAATAGAGAAATAGGTCTATATGATCCCACTTCCTCCGTTGCTTTGCCTTTTTTTGGAAGTACTATAATAGTTGCTTCATTCAATGTTGGAGGTAGGGTGCTCATTTTGTATGCATGATTATATAATTTAAATAGATATGGACTTAATTTGATCTTAAAGTATTTATAAAACTCATTCCCTAACCCATCAGGGCCTGGACTCTTGTTGTTTTTTAGTAATCCGATAGATTTTGTAATTTCTTCAATTGTGATCTTAGCGTTCAAAATATTGGCATTTGTCTGGTCTAACACAGGAAGATCACATTTATCTAAAAATTCCTGCATTTCATTAGGCCCTGCAGTGGGATGAGAAGTATAGAGGGATTCATAAAACTGTCTAAAGTTATCGTTAATATCTTTGTGTGATGTGACCAGATTTCCGTTACTTGTTCTGATTTTATGAATCGCTCTATCATTTTCTAGTTTCTTTAGTTGTCTGGCTAGCAACTTATGGGGTTTATCCCCAAATTCAAAATAGCTCTGTCTCACAAAAGTGAAAGTTCTATTAATATTAATAGATAATATTTGGTTTAGTTTATATTTTAGTGCACAAATAGTATTATACTTATCTAAAGAAGGAGCCATTGCATTATTGACGTCCAGTTCGTGGATTCTTTTTTCTAAATTTAGCTGTTCTAATTTATTCCTTTTGTTCCGTGACGCTTGATATGATATTATAAACCCCCTGATATAAGCTTTAAACGTTTCCCATAGTATATCTGGAGAGGTCTCAGCATTATCGTTTATATCAAAGAATAAAGACATCTGAGAGTTTATATATTGTTTAAATTCTGAATCGTTCAGTAATTGTGGGTCAAATCTCCAATTTCTGTATGTTTTAATGGGGTTACTAAGTGCAAAGGAGCAAGTAACGGGGCAGTGATCAGAGATAATAATATTATGATAGGTTGCATTTCGAATTAGGGGGAGCATTTTTCCATCCACCAAAAAATAATCAATCCTTGAATAGCTATTGTGTACGTGGGAGTGGAAAGAATACTCTCTGCCTGATGGATTTAAAATTCTCCACGCATCACAGATATTCATATTCTTCATATATGTTTTAATAAAATTACTGCTTTTACACGGTGTGATTTTTTTGGACAAGGATTTATCCAAATATGGGTCTAATACTAGGTTAAAGTCACCTCCAATTATTAAATTACTGTTGGGTATATCCGCAAATTATGGAATTTTCTGCAACTGAATATTTCATTAATTTTGGTTGGTCTTCCTTGAGTTTGGCCTCATTGGCTCAGTGGGCATTATAACCTACAACTCTTGCACCAACTTTGAACATAACAATGAAGCTGAAAAAATGTAGTTGTGCACCAGCATCGCAATTCCATTACTTTTTTTCATGGCTTACCTTGGTGTGGTTTGCAAAGTGCTTCAGAAAGATGAGGAAATCTGTTTCTTGCACCCATCCTGATTTATTTCCACTACCAGTGCTTCCTACTGGTCCATCTCTGACACAGTGGTCTGCATAATGTATGTGTGGGAACACAAACAGTGGAGGAATTGTGTTGCCAATGGCATTAACCGCATATACAAATGCGACCAGTGAACCTCTCTCTGCTGATGTCGTTGCCCCAACTTGTTTAATATAAGTTAAAGTAATAGTGTGGTAAGTTGTAACATCTGCGTTATTGTTACAACTGACCCCGACTGTAGCTGTTACAACTGACCAAGACTCCTATAGCCATGAACTAGCTAACATTACAGCCAACGGCTAAAACACTAGCACTAAAGACCTACACAGAATATATCCCCATAGACATACAAATAACACAATTTAAGTTTGATGAGTTTAACTGCAAAGCAGATAATGCTATTAGAAATTGAAATAAAGTAGAAAAACGTACTTTTTGGCATACAAATTACTTTTTTTCATGTTAAATTGTCTGTGTTTGACAAAATGTGCTGATTTTTCACATGTGATAGCAGAACTGAGTTGGGCATGCACAGGATGAGTCACATCATTTGAAACTTAGCCCTGATTGGAGAAACTGGAAGTGTTACAACTGACCCACGTTACAACTATCCCCGGTCTCCCCTACACAAAAGAAGAAACAATGTATTCATTAAAGATTATTTTCAGTCATCTTCAGTTACTCCTGTAAAGCTGAAATGTGTTCACCACATATGTTAACCTGTGATTTTTAAACACTGAAATGGAAAATCAGGTTGTCTGTATACAAAAAGCTAAAGACGCCTGGGAAATAGAGACACTAGAGTTTCTAATAGCGTCCAAGAGAAGTGTGCTTGGAGAGACGATAGCTGACTGCAGCCTCAAGATGGCAGTGATGTAGAAGCACATCACTTATGCTTTGGTATAACTGACTAGACAAGCACTGCTTGTCCTGGCTGAACAGTTGAGTTGGGGTTGCTGTAGTTCAGTTCTACTAATTGGAAGGTTTGCAGTTCAATACCAAGCTGCTGCAAAATACTTAGCCTCCCCCCCGAGGATGTAATATTAAAGTGAATACACGTGCTGATTTCATCTCTTTACATGAAAGAACATTTACTTTTCCAGGAGTCACATTAGTGACTTGTAGCTTTAGGCTTAGTAGACGACTCACACATTGACAAATCCAAACACATTTGAGGGTAATACTCTTAAATGTGTAAATGTAGTGCTCAAAGAAAACAGGGAGCACCACAGCAGAGGTCATTCATGTCTGTCACACACAGGACGTGACAGTGAAAAGTGTGGAGACACTGCACACCTGAAGTTTAGCCGATTGTGTTGCGCTGACACTCAGGTCCTTTTGAAGTGTCGTATATTGATTCAATTGTCCAAAACACAAACATACAAAGAATGAAAAATGCTCCTTGTTATAAGAATGCAAGATTCATTTTGATTTGGTTGTCCGCTGAATTTTTAACTCCTGGCTGACCCTTAAAAATGCATCCCTTTAGAGCCCTGGGGACCAAAAATGGTCCCGCCCCAAAAGTGCAATAAAAAGATTATATATTCATATTTTTTTCCACTTTAAATTGGTCAGTCTTTTAAAACTACTTCTCCCTGAAATATTCATATAAAGTTTTAATTCGATTTTCGTTGTTTTAACCCTTTAAATCCCAGTTTTATTACATGAGCGTCCTGTTTTTTTAGCCCCAAAAAACTAAATATTTTCCAAATAAAACATTTGAAGTAATATTTGTTTGTTATTATAATTAGGCCTTTAGATGGACCAAAGATTGGCACCAACATTCATTTTGATCGCCTTTTATTTTTTTTGCAGGAGCGCATTTCATAAAATGCACACACTATCGGTCCTAATCGACCACGCCCAAAAAAGTGCTATAAAAAATTTATATATTAATATTTTATTCCACTTTAAATTAGCCAATCTTTTAGACCTACTTCTCCTTGAAATATTCATGTCAAGTTTTAATTACATTTCGCGGATTTTAACCCTTTATATCCCGGTTTGGTCACATGAGCGCACTGCTTTTTTTGCCCCAAAAAACATAAAACTTGAATATTTTCCAAAAAAAACATTTGAGGTAATATTCAATTGTTATTATAATTAGGCCTTTAGATGGACTAAAGATTGGCACCAACATTCATTTCGATCGCCTTTTATTATTTTTTTCAGGACCAGAAAATGGTCTCCAGGTGGCAAATGCTTCTCCTCTAGGCCGAAATAAGTGCATCTTCCCGGGGTAAGTCGCGACGATGACCGGGGCACGATCACCGGGGACTCCTTTTTCCAGCCCACACGTCCGATACCACGTGACAACAAATACGTCATTTCCTGTTGACTAAAAAAAAAAAAGCACCCTCTAACGGTCCTAGGGACCGAAAATGGTCCCGCCCGATCAGCGGGCGAAGCCGCTGCTGCACGCCGGAAATGAGGCTTCATTTCCCGCAGGTCTGTCCAAGCAGCCCGCTGTTTTCCAGCAGGGATCAAATGTGGAGCAAGGGCGCCACCCGGTGGACAAATAAAAAAATTACAACTCTAAGGCTCATAGACCAAAACGAAACGGAAACATAAGTAATCACCAAGACATTAACGGTAATAATTCTGCAGTGAAAAATAGCGTTTACAATGGAAGTCAATGGGTCAAAAATGGTCCCTAGGGCTCTAAGAGGATGTGTATTGTTAGCTTAGCCACTGAAGCTAATTTAAGGAAGTCAGACTTGAATTTTGAAATGAAATTATGCCAAACTTTTTTTTAGAGAATTTGGCTATATTCCATTCAACACAGTGCAAATGGCTTGTAACTGAAAAACTAAAATGTACAAAAATGGTCCCAGGGCCTCTTAACATTCTCCACTGTCATTTGAATGTAGAGACGTCTGAGTTACAGAGATAATGAATGAGAACCACACGCTTTAATCCATTTAATGTATGAATCCAGACATTTATTTGGATATTTCACAGTAAAAACCAAACATTTGTTAGAGATGACAAAGGCTTTGCCACATTTAGATGCACTAAAGGTCAGATTTGCTGTTAGTTCTTCATATGTGAGACTCTTTTGCAACAATTAGCAGTTTGCTCGCGTAAGCATACTGCAGGTAATGCTGAGTGATGGAGAAGGCTCGGCAGGTTGCCCGAGTGTACGGCTCTTCAAACCAAAACAAAAAGTCACACCCTAACCTCGAGTGTTTTTATTAACACCTTGAGGGGTAAATGCTGGGTTTTATCCCCCAAACATGTAGACTGCTCACTGCCTGATGTCAGATCACATCTGTAGCTGGTGCTACAAAGTGTGCAAACATGTTTCCCCTCTCTAAGCCTTTCTTCTCTTAAGCATCTCCAGATACATCCCCAGGGACTTCTGAATAGAGTCCTTGGTGATGAACTTGACAAAGTTATTGACATCAGCCTCTCTGTTAGCCGCCAGCTTGTCTATGGTTGGCTTCCTCATCATGGACTTTGTGAGCTGTCTGGCGTGATCTGCAAATGAAACAAATGCACATGTAAGGAAGCTGTGCATTCATATACAATTTCTTCTATGAATACTGACATGGGCTTCAATTCATTGCAAAATATATTCAATTGCAGCACTATTGTGGAGCACCTTTTATTTCTTATGTGGGAAAGTGACATTTCTAACAGGTGCTGAAAGCTTATGCTCTTTCTCTGCCTCCTGCACATCCTGCCAAGTACCAGGATGTACTAAATACTGCTGTACAGATGGAAATACACCCATATTGACACTTCTGAGGTACGAGGTTACATCTCCCTACATGCGGGTTTGTGGCACCTCACCTTAAAACAAACATACACTGATAGCAGCTCATTTTTTTCCTACCTGCCTTGGAAATGTTACCTGCAATTTTATTACCCAAATGGTAAATGGACTGGTTCTTATGTAGCGCGTTTCTACTCATCTGAGCGCTCAAAGCACTGATGAGGCCAATCACCGTGATGTCATCTGCAAACTTAATGATGGTGTTGGAACCATCAGCAGGTCTGCAGTCGTGGGTGAAGAGGGAGTAGAGGAAAGGGCTCATCACACAGCCTTGTGGTACACCGGTGTTCATTGTGATGGTAGATGAGCAGCGGTTATCCAGCCGGACATGTTGGGGGCGGTTGGTCAGGAAGTCCAGTAACCATTTGCAGATGAGGGAACTGATGCCCAGGTCTGTCAGTTTCCTGATGAGTTGTGAGGGGTGGATTGTATTGAACGCTGCACTGAAGTTTATAAACAGCATTCTGGCGTAGGTGTTGTTGTTGTCCAGGTGTGAGAGGACAGAGTGCAGTGCGATGGAGACTGCATCCTCTGTGCTCCTGTTCTGGCGGTATGCGAATTGGTGGGGGTCCAGGGTGGGGGGGAGACAGGATTTGAAGTGTGCTAGGACCAGCTGCTCTAAGCACTTAGTGATGATGGGGGTGAGTGCTACTGGGCGGTAGTCATTGAGGCAAGATGGGTTGGAGTTTTTGGGTATCGGGACGATGGAGGTGGATTTGAAGCAGGCCGGTACCACAGCGTGGGCCAAGGACAGACTGAATATGTCTGTGAGCACTCCTGCAAGCTCCCCAGAACACGCTCTGAGAACACGCCCGGGGATGCCATCAGGACCTGCAGCCTTGTGGACATTGATCCTGCTCAGCACCGCTCCTACATCGGTGGGGGAGAGAGTCAGAGGTTGGTGGTCTGCTTTGGTTGTGGGGTTCCCTCGCTCAAAACGAGCATAAAAGTTGTTGAGCTCATTGAGGAAGGAGACATCAGAGCAGAGGAGGAGCCAGACATTTGAAACACCCGGGGCTTAGCCCTAAAGGGTAGTATGCATGTGGGATCTTTTTTTTTTTTTTGAGGGGGGGGGGGGGGGGGGTGTAGAAATGACTGAAAGATTAATTGGCTCTGTTTTGAGTTTTGTTCAAAAAAGAATGACTTCATATAGGGAAATATATATATCACACATGCAGGACACCATAAACTAGTTTTTTAATTAAGCAGCAAGGCGGAACAAAGTCGGGGCTGTATCAAGACACAGGGACTAAACCCCAATTCAACCAGACCCAGAACTGATCCAGAATTAAAACAGGACTACAACAGTTCAAAAGCAGGATTACTGAGGACTTAACCAAGACATAACCACAATCAGAACTAGATGATAGTAGCACTAAAAATCATCATAGACCTGCACTACACTTATTTATTTAATTCTACCAAAGTACAATATTTAGATTGAGAAAAGTTTATATAATTATTCAGCCTTGTTGTGCAAACAAGCCTGCATAACTTAATAAATATAGAATTTGAAAAATAGCAAACCTAAAAAGAAACACTAGGTACGAGATACATGAGTACCTATGATACAGTGATACTTTTAGTAAGCAACCATTTGACTAACATGTGTCTCACCTGCTCTTGTTCATCTCTGTTCTGTCCTCATTCTCCATCTCAATCTCTGCTCCTCTCTCTCCCTCTTTGTGCTGACAATCATCAAATATACAGTTGAAACCAGATATTTACAAACTCTTCAGATCAAAACACAAACACTTTTTTAATTGTAACATCAAATCAGACTAAATGTTTATTTTTTTAGATTGATAAATATAAAAACATATTTGTTAACTTTAAGAGTAAAGAGAGAAACTGTCTGTGTTTTTTAATTGCAAATGGCACCAAATTGTATTCAAACTTGAGCCACACTTATGGAGCTCCACGATTCTTCTCCTGGTGTTTTGGTTGATATCTCTTGATTTTCCCATGTCACAGAAACAGGCTCTGTGTTTTGCCTTATATGCATCCACAGCTGTGCCACCAGTTTACTCACATGGACTCTACTAACCTATCAGAAGCTTCTTCAGCTCAGAATGGAATCGTCTGGAGTTTTCTTATTAATTAACAATAAACTTAGTGTACATGTACTCCTAAATTTAATGAAAGTGATAAAAAATAGACAGCTCTGTCTCTCTTTATTCTGACATTTAACTAATTCAAAATATATTTCAATATTTATCTAAAACAAAAGTTTACTCTAAATTGATGTTGTACAGTAAAAATGTTTTATGTTTTCTCCCTAAAGTGTAAATATCTGGTTACAAATGTGAATATCCTGCTGTGTACTGAAATCCCTCTTGTTTTGCATAGAAATATACTGAACAACATACAAAGCATAATATATAAAATAACATTTACCTGAGTTTTTCTTTGAAAGAACCCTCTAATGTCCATTCTTATATTTCAGTACATAACTGAAACCGAATTAGTCGGGGAGGGTAAGAACTGAAAATATGAAATAAACACACGTAAGCTAAGATTCTCTAAAAAATAGCATTTGTTCGGCTTTTCATTTCGCCATTTGTTGATTCACTTGAGGAGCAAGTAAAATAATATTGGTCAAGTGATCAGTTTCATATCAATCTTTCGTGATGCACCGTCACATTTACATTATTTGTACGGTACGAATGATTTGCTTTGGTACCTGCTCAAACTTAAGCTCTCCTTAGTATGGCTGGCTCCGTCTCTCCAACAGTGCACTCACGGGCAGCAGCTCCCCCCGCCCCCTCGCTCAGTCGCTTAGTGCCTGAGCTCGGATCATACCAATATCAGGGGGGGATTCACGCACAGTCGTAAATTCCCACAGTGTGCACTATGTGCTTCGAATATTGTGTGTACTTTTTGTTTTATACAGTTGTCAGCCAGGCATCTAACTATGAAAAAATTACACTCCAAAATACCCCGGGCTTCTGACAAAACAACCCGGGCTTAAGCCCCGTAAGCCACCCCCACGCTCCGCCCCTGCATCAGAGGATGCGGGGGAGGGTTTGGTGGTCCTGTAGTCTGTGATGGTCTGGAGTCCTTGCCACATGCGTCGGGGGTTGGAGTTGGAGAAGTGTTCTTCTACCTTCTTTTTGTAATGGTGTTTGGCTTTTTTGATGCCCTTCTTTAGATTAGCCCTGGCTGTGCTGTAGGCGTGTGCATCTCCTGACCTAAAGGCGGTGTTGCGGGCCTTCAGGAAGAGACAAAGATCCCGGTTCATCCAAGGCTTCTGGTTGGGGTACATGGTGATCCGTTTCTGGGTGTAAAGTAAAGTGTGCATGTTAGTCCCCGTAGGGATATAGTTCCTCTGCATTTAACCCATTCACCCAGTGAAGCAGTGGGCAGCCACCAATGCAGCGCCCGGGGAGCAGTGTGTAGGGACGGTACCTTGCTCAGGGGTACCTCAGGGTAGCCGTTCAGTGGAGTCGAACCACCGACCTTCCGATCATGGTGCCACCACTCTACCTACTGAGCTATCCCTGCCCACTGTCAGGTGGTGACACTGTCTGTGGTTTTGGAGATGTAATCCAGTACAGATGAGGCGTACTGGTCCAGGTCTGTGTGGGTGAACATATTCCAGTCTGTTGGTGTGGTTGAAGTTCACCTTTATGTGCTGAAGGTGAAAACACTGAGCAAAGGGAGGAGTGTATGATCTGTAGATACTATGGAAGCTGAAGATTGTACCTGACACCCGTTTGCTGCTGCCACCTTCTGGCCTTCAGGTGCTCTGGACGTGCTGTTTTTTGTCCTACAGCTTTAAGAGGCTCTGTCTCGGCTCTTAGTTGTTGGC
This sequence comes from Aulonocara stuartgranti, assembly GCF_965226115.1. Classification (NCBI taxonomy): domain Eukaryota; kingdom Metazoa; phylum Chordata; class Actinopteri; order Cichliformes; family Cichlidae; genus Aulonocara; species Aulonocara stuartgranti. Next base: position 34,984,979 of record NC_138942.1, read on the forward strand.
ACACCTGTTCACCATAAGTCATCACAGCACAGCTCATGGGCTGGGCTCCTCCAAAGGTAACCACCAAGCTGATGTTGGTTGGAGTTGTTTTATATGTTTAGATTAGTTTGTTGTCTCCTGCATGCTGTCATCTGCTGCTCTCCCTCAGGTATGTTCCCAGCTCAGGTGTGTTTGTGAGGGAGTGTTAGGGACCCGCAGAGACACTGGAGACAATAACTTGTACGAGCACAACTAAACTCATGGCTGCTGATCATTTAAGGTTTACCTTCAAAGTAGGAACTGCTGTCCTCCCTTAAACTGTGTGTACAGTGACTGGAGAACAATCCTCAGTGCTGGCCTGCACCTGGGACACTGCAAACCAGGGTGCTTTGCTAGAAAGCAAGTTCAGCACATGCAGGATGTGTTTCTGATATCGCGGTTTCGCAATCTAGCTTTGAGCACATTCATGGTTCCTTTCATCCTCGGCACCAGTTGCTGCTTGTTGGGAACATGACCTCCAATCTGTCCACTAACTCTTGGGAAGAGCCCATCAGGATGCTTGGTGAAAAACCTCATTTTAAAAACAGCCCTGCACACTGTTCCTTCACCGTGACCAAAGAGTTCCATGATTCCAGATGCTGACAAGTAATGTCGCTCGATTGTAACAGATCAAGTAGTGTAATTGTGTTTGTGTGCAGTTCTTTATTTATATATTTGGATTGTCCGGGCATACGAGCACAGCTAAACCTACAGCCGCTGATCATTTAACCTTTAGCTTGGCTTCCCAGTTAAAGTGTTTACAGAGAGGGAATGATTGAATCAGGGTGTCATTTCTCATCTGCACATGTATGTTGTCCATGCTACCTCAGAGATATTTCAAAGGAAAGGTTAGACCTGTCTCCTTGAGGGATTATTTAAAGCTTCAAGTCCTCTGATCCTCCGTCTTGCCATCAGCTCAGTTTAATCTAGACCAGGCTAAAAGTTTATTATCTTAGGACGGTCTAAGTCATCTGGATGTAAAGTGACTTTAATGTGCATTTCGGCTCCGGAGCCTAATAAAGCTCTTTCCTGGCAGGTGTTGGTGGGTCGAGCAGTCTGACGGAGGAACGTAGTCGGCCATCTTGGAAAGAAGAAAATGTTTTCTTCACACACGGTGAGAAAAACATCGTTTTTATAAATCATGAGTCCGAACATTTTACAGACTTTTATACGTGAAATTGTTCGTAGTTTATAAACACATCTGGAAGTGCCGTGCAAACCAAGGCCGAGCTGCTTTTAGGAAACGTGAAAAGTCTATCAGTACAACTTTCATGAATGATCATCATTTATTGTCATTATATCATTATGATTATTGTTAACTACCACCCTTTAGTAATTATTTACAGTTTTCCAGAACATGAGAAACAAAATGCATGTTAAGAAAAGAAAATAGTAAATGGAAAGACGAAGGCTTCAACCTCTTAGACCTTTCCTTATTTCCAACACAGCTGATTTAAATGGTTAAATGACTTCCAGTTCTCCTGGTAATGAACTAATCAATTGATTCAGGTGTGCTGACCCAGGGTGAGATCTAAAACCTGCAGGACACCGGCCCTCGAGGCCTGGAGTTCGACACCCCTGGTCTTACACCAAGGACTAAATGGTTCATTTTTGGCTCGCTGCACTGTAACAGGGACGGGGTGATTTGCAGAGCACTTTGTAAATGAGGACTGTGTGCAAGAGGTGCAAGTGCACGGGTGAAGTCGCACTGTCCCCTCTGCATTTGATTGTCCCTCGTTGGGTCGGGCGTAAAGACTGAGCAGGGCAATCAGCTGGTAGAACCGATGTCCACAAGATGCAATCAGCGATGCACTTGTTTAAATGTATTTTATGCAATAATACAGTCTTTCTTTTCCAAAACGCATCCAAACAATTTACAACACAACAGGTTACTATTATGGGCATCATCCAACAAACAGGTTTCTTATCGAAGCAGAGAGGCCGGCACGACAAAACAAGATTTAACTCAAACACTTATTAAGCTTCTGACTCCCTGCCTGTGTCTTTGTTGCTGTAGGAACAAGACGCCAAAGAGAGCCCAACACCTCAGTGCTCTCAGTTGGCTGAAGATGCTCACTCAAGTGCAAACTTACTTGAGCACTACAGGTGTGATCAGTGTAACAAGAAGTTTCATGCCCCGTCTCACCTCAGAAGACACCAGCGCATCCACAGTGGGGAAAAGCCCTTCAGTTGTGACCAGTGTGGAAAGACTTTTACTCGGAAAAGCAACTTAAAAACACATCACCTCAGCCACAGCGGCGTCAAACCACACATATGCCACCAGTGTGGAAAGACATTTCGTTCTATGGGCAACTTGAGAACTCATCAGCGCCTACACAGAGGAGTCAAACCATACGCATGTAGCCAGTGTGGCAAGGCTTTTACTCAGATGAGCCACTTACAAACCCATAAGATGGTCCACAGCGGAGAAAAACCCCACACATGTGAGGAGTGCGGAAAGACATTTAGTTTGATGGGCAACTTGAGAACTCATCAGCGCCTGCACAGAGGAGTCAAACCATACGCATGTAGCCAGTGTGAGAAGGCTTTTACTCGGATGAGCCACTTAAAAATCCATGAGATGGTCCACAGCGGAGAAAAACCCCACACATGTGAGGAGTGCGGAAAGGCTTTTAATTATAAGAGCAACTTAAAGAGACATAAACTGGTCCACAGTGGAGTTAAAGCACACAAGTGTGACCAGTGTGGGAGGGCTTTTGCTTTGAAGTCGAGCTTGGCGACACACAAGCTGGCGTCGCATGTGACCTTTCTGGGAAAGCCTCCAGCCAGCGACCCCAGAAACACACCAACAGACGCTGATACGTGATCGGTGCAGCAGTTCAGTTTACACAAACTCGAGCTTAAGTCAACTCTACGCTTACTGACCATGGACACGCACCAGTGCGACCAGTGTGACAAAGCCTAGAACCAGTTTAGAGGTAATTCAGTCAGTTTTTTTAAACAAGCTAATGTGTATATAAAAGATTTGTTACTGGTAATACAGCAAAACTTTATTGTAGTTTTTAAAGTTCAAGTTAAACCATGTGAAATAAGTTGGATAATACACGGTGTTACATATGGGACACAAACGCAGCGTTTTGGGACAACATGGTTTCTGTTGGGTTTACACAAACTGTAAAGATGTTATTACGATGTTATTACGATGTTATTACGATGTTATTACGATGTTATTACGATGTTATTACGATGTTATTACGATCAATGTTAGCTCTACATGGGTGTTAGATTTCAAAATAAAATCCTTTTAAACGATCGTCTCGTTTCATTTATCACCAGCAGAACAGTCTCCAACAGTGTCCAACTTTATGGCTCATAATGGGCAAAGACGCGGCTACAACTTTGATGCTAATCTGAAGTGAATAAAACTATAATAGGACATGAAATGCATTTAGATCTGTACATATGCTGTAATGATCACATGATGTGGCGCCATCCTTTCTGAAATTAAACCGACAACAGATTTGTTGTCTGGGGCATTTAACACAAACTGATTTGAATAAAACGACATCATGAATGCAAAAAACGATGCAGCTGCATTCATATTCATATTTCCTCCTCGGTTCCAACTATTAATACAGAAATGCAAATGCATCATTCTTTTCTTGAAATTTAAACACAGGTTTATAAACGGTCTCAGCAGTTCTTAAGTACATTTAGTAAAACAGGTAAACACTTACTAAAACACAGTCATTGTGTCCTTACATGCTGTCGTTTTAGCAGACTCTCAAACCAGTTTCAGTCCAGTAGTGTCCGTATCACTGCCGCCCAAAATCAGTATCACGAGCTCAGTGTGTCACATGGCCTTGCTTGACCAGATGGTGCTATTCAAAATGTTGCCAGAAGGGATAATGAGCATCACTCTCATGCCAACAGTTATGGCAAAGATTTTATTCTGCACGTTTGATCTGAGACACGACTGGTTATTAGGGGTGCAACGATATTCGTATCGATATTGAACCGTTCGATACAGTGCTTTCGGTTCGGTACGCATATGTATCGAACAATACAACATTTGTAATTTATTTCATCAATTTTCCTTCTGACGATGCTGTCTGTGTTGAGCGCTCAGAGAATCTGTGTTCGACTACTCCGCCTAGGCTGCACTGTCGAGCGCAGATCCACTGAGCGCTCAACACAGACAGCATAGTCAGAAGGAAGAGCGCAGGGCAAGCTAGCGAGACAGAAGCTAAGCTCTCCTTGCAACAGGCAAATTGAACCTCATTCAGATCTGGCGTTTGGAATTATTTTGGTTTTCATGTGACGTATGACCCTGAAGGTAAGCGAGTCATGGACTAAAGTAAAACAGTATGTTGGATGTGCCATGCAATGCTCAATTACATGGGTGGGAGCTAGTGTGTTAGCGCAGTTAGCTCGTTAACGTGTTGGCCGTCTAGCCCCATGCACGGGGCGATCGGCGGTAGCTCGTTAACGGAGATTTGCCGTGTTGTGGCGTTAAGGTCATTTCAACGAGATTAACCTGAAAGCACTAGTGGGAACACAACGAATATGACTGCACATTTACGCCGACATCATCCTAGTGCAAAGACAAAAACAACAAGCATGCTACTAACTTTAGCCGAGTCATTTAGACAGCTGTTAGCACATGATTCTCCTTATGCTGCTGAGAATATAACCCAGAAGAAGCGGATAGTATAGCTTTTATTTTGGAAAGAGCCATTTCTCTGTAATAAACTCTCTTTTCCAAAGATGAGTGATTCCTCAATCAGATACAGGGCTCGCAATATCGCTAGCCCGACGTCCTGGAGCTAGCGATTTTTTCAGTCGGGCTACCAAAATCTATCTTTGCCCTGCCCGTCGGGCTATTGTAGGAAAAATATATGTCAATGCTTTTGCATTCTTTCAGAAATGTAGCTGGGTAATTATGTCATTGGCATCGGTGAGCCACTGTCAATATGTGACATATTGAAGTCGCGTTTGAATTTGCGCTTGTTTTTTTGCTTTCACTTTGCAATCGTGTGAACTGTGTATAGAGAGCGACAGCACTGATCTGTGAGTGATGATAATTTGCGCACCAATTCCTCTGACATCGTCTTATTAATCGTTAGCTTACTATGCAAACATGACAAGTGAAATCTCCCGCAGCTTAAACATGTGAGAGGTTGATCGCGCAGAGAATCGCTGAGCTTATGTGAGTGCGTGTGTAAAAGCATTTCAGTTCTGCTGAGCCAAATAAGACAGGTCAGGGTGAAGAAGTGACAGCCAAAGAAAAGCTTACCACAAAACGGAGAAGTTATGACAAATCAGACTATAAGGCAAAAAGAAAGTGCAGCTTTATGGTTTCATGGACAAAAGAATTTCTGTGGCTGCAATATGACGAGCTAAATAACCAGGGCTGCACATAAGTGGTCCGCAGGTGCGCATTCGCTGTCAAAATAAAAAACATGCACAAGGGTTAGGGTTAAATTTAAAAACTATACTTTTGAGTTAAAATATATATTTATAATTTTAATAAATGACAAATTAAAAATGCATGAACATTTTTTTGTATCGAAAAAATATCGAAACGTGACACCAAAGTATCGAACCGAACCGAACCGTGAATTTTGTGTATCGTTGCACCCCTACTGGTTATCCATCAAAGTTCAACACTTTAAAGTCCACAACTTTCCACACTCTGATAAGCACATCCCAGCGGTGACCGCCCCGCCGGTTCCCAGACTGCAGCCTTGGCGTTCGCTCTGGGGCTTATTTTTAGCTACACACATGGCACTTTTCCATTTTATCATTCTTTATTAAACATCTTACAAAGAAGTATTTAACTTTAATTAGTTTTACCAGAGTGTGCATGTTTATGGATGTTAGAGAAAAATACAAGGTGCAGATACTGCACATCTGCAGTCCCCATCAGGTCACATGTGCATATAACCAAAAGTCAAATACAGAAAATGATCCTGCTACTTTGGCCCTAGTGCAACTCTCTGTTGGTCTTTGGTTTAAACTGCAAGAGTGGCTACAAATCTGTGGTTAAGCTGCACTTCCTGCTGTTTCTCCCTCTGTACTCGTTGCTCTTTAGGTCAGTATGTGGTAGTTTTCCATGTCCCAGTGGAGATTTCCTCTCGTGCAAGCTTTCCTCACGCGCACACTGAGCCCTCATCCTTTCTACACAAAATTCGTTTGTCTACTTCATAAACAAGACTAATAGTCAGCAAACATCTTGGCTTCACTTGGATTCTCAAGTTTAAAATACATGGAAAGTTTGGGAAACTATGGTTTACCCTGACGGGAGCATGAATGTGGACAGCAGCGGTGGCACCGAAATTTATTCAGTATTTGCTGAGGCATCAGATTCTCGACAGCTGGCAGTAAAGAAAGAGTCAGGAGGCTGGGTGTAGTGGACACCGGTATATGTCTAAGCACCGACCTGGCAGATCTGATTACAATGTTAAAAACATAGAGCTTAACCCTCATCAGTAACATGACAACTGTAACATGCTGTAAGTATGAGCACTTTTATGAAACTTCACTAAAGTGTATTATTGTGTTGTCAAGCTTGAATGCATTGTAAGTGAATGGGTTCTGTTTGTTCAGCTACAACTGGGAAGAAAAACTTTCTGACCAATAAGGTGGAGACGGTGGCATACTTGTGTTGTATCAGCCTATCGGAAGGTTTTTGAAGGTCTGATTTCAAGATATAACACTGGGACAGATGATAGTTTAACAAGGCTGTAGCAATATTACTGTTGTTATTGCTAATGACTGTTACGTGTCTCTGCTGGAGCAGACCTAGAGTAGATATTATGTTTTGTCTGTCCCTGCTCTCATGAACAAGGCATCTTTCAAACTGCTTGAAGGAATTTCTTCAGTTTCCGTAAGGATTTTGCCAAAGTTTAAGGTCATCCCAACACTGCGACACTCATTCTGAGTTCATTTGTGAAGTGTGACAGAACTTCACACAAATGCCAAACAGGACAACAGCAAGTTAAAACAATGCTGAAGTGTTTTTATTGTATGACGAGCAGAAAAGAATTTGAGGTTGCAACGTTATCCTTGTTGCACTGCAATCTTGGGATGTGAGAACCTGAAAGCCTGAAATCTGTACCCCATCCACAACACACCTTTTCTCTGTACTCCTCCCCAGCACCCTGCAGTCACATGCGCCTGCAGGTAGATAAAAACCTCAAAAGAGACACTGGTCGCCATTCTGCTCAGAAGCTTTTCAGGAGCTTTCAGAAGATTCACGAGTTCAGGCGTCTCCACCGTGCAGACATACAGGAGCAGGTATGGACCTCTCACTCGCTACAAAAACATCTGAGCTGTATTCGGTGCAATACTGTGAGCCAGTTTCTTGTTTAGAGTGGATGTTTCAGGCTACAGCAGCATTACAGTAACTTTTGTGCATTTTTCCTGCAGTAATTGTGCGTTTACAAACACATTTCAGCAGCACATGCAAACCATCACAGTATAAATGCAGCTCTCTGTTTCCATATTTGGCAACCTTTGGTCTTCCACAACAGCTCCAGGACGGTGTAACCAGGGCAACAGAGTAATATATTGTCCTAAAAGGATAATATTTTACCAAGCCTTGCAACATGCTGCAAATAGTGACGCGCTAAATAGCATGTTAGATAAACTGCCAAAAATACATCCAGAGGAGCAGGTGTTTGGTCTCTCACTCTCATGTCATGAGCTCTCAGCAGATGGTGGAACATGAGCCGCTTTGTTTTGGACTAAACTCCATGTTAAACTGGACTTTATGACAGAGAAATATGGAGTGAAAGGAAAGGCCTTACTTCAGCCTGCAAATCGGTTTTTAATGCACAGGAACTGGAAATTATTAACCTGATAACCTGGGAAGTCATTAGCTTACATACGTGTAAAATAAATATGAAATCATTTGTAAGCGTCAGTGTTTCATGTGATTTCTAAGTCATTTTTAACATGTGACCTGTTTGGTGTAGGATGCATTTGGTGGGCACTTTGGGGCTTTTTCTGACCTTGCTGCATCTCTCTAACTCGCTGCTGCTGGGAGCCTTTAACATCAAATCCTTCGGAGACACCAAAGCCTCCAACACCACTCTGATGAACATCATTACCAAGGTCTGGGACTTTTCCCTCTTTGGTAGATATGACAGTTTGTACAAAATGTTTACATCCACCCATTTGTAATGCAATTTGGGTCAGAGTGCTTTCAAAACCAATCCAGAAGTGTTATCTTGTGTGTGCGTTTTGAAATAGTTTGAACTGAATTTTGAGAAATGCTTTGGATGATTTGGCCTGTTGCAGAAGTAAACCTGAATATTCCCAGAATATTCCCACCTCTATGCTTAAGGAATGATCAATGAAATAACTGGATGTGCAACAGCTGTAGCGTTGCCTTTACAATCTAAAGCTTAACACATGAATTTTTTCGTGCAAGGTAAAATATAAACAAACGTGATGTTGCAAGATGGACAATCAGCTGATTCATTTTCATTTTTTATGTGTGTTTTGCAGATTGTCCAACGCTATGACGTCATTCTGATCCAAGAGGTCAGAGACAGTGATCTCTCAGCAACCCAAAAACTCATGGAGTACGTCAACAAGTGAGTCCACACACCGAACATGGAACATTCAGAGTAACACTGAGCATGAAATGCAAACGTATGGAAACATAAAAGTGTGTGTTTGTTTCCCCCCAGAGATTCTCCTCAGTACAAATACATCGTCAGCGAGCCTCTCGGTGCGAGCACCTATAAAGAGCGATATCTCTTCCTTTACAGGTGCACCACGATGAAAAAAATAAGTCTCTACTCTACACACAGTGAAATGATATTTATTCAGTTCAATTTTATTTACACAGCGCCAAATCACAACAAGAGTCGCCTCAAGGCACTTTATACTGTCAGGTAGACCCTACAATAACACATACAGAGAAAAACCCAACAATCAAATGACCCCTATGAGCAGCACTTTGGCAACAGTGGGAAGGAAAAACTCCCTTTTGACAGGAAGAAACCTCCGGCAGAGTCAGGCTCAGGGAGGGGCGGCTGTTTGCAACAAAACATGGTTCGTTGCAGTGATGCCGTGTAAAAAGCATTTTTAGTTCTTGCTCTAAATATGTATTTTGTAGAAAGGGAAAAAGTCTTTTTCATGGCAGAATGTGAATAGTTTGATTGTTTTCTTTGTTTCTTAAAGCCAAACAATTTAACAAAAATAAAAATGACTTGTTCACGTTGCCCGGGGTTAAAGTCAGGATTGGTGTTGGATCATCATCATCACTTAGACCTCAGAGGGTTAAAGAACCTCCCATAAGTTTCTCAAATAACCATTCAAAACAACTTGATTAAAAATATATATTTCCAGCATGTTTGTAGTGTTTGAGGCATGTTTGAAGTAATTTAACGGCAAATCCTCCGTCTTTTTTCAACATACATCTTATACACACTCAGAATTCAGAAGAAGTGATTTAAAAAAAGGGGAAAAGCAGAACTACAATAAATTTGTCCCGAGAAGCAACTGGACATGTTTAGAAATGAAGTACACACTGGCAGCAAATGAAAAGGTGGTGATTTTCTCCACAGGGAGGCGCTGGTATCGGTGGCAAAAAGCTACACCTATGACGACGGCCCGGAGGAAACTGGACAAGACGCCTTTAGCAGGGAGCCGTTTGTCGTAATGTTCTCCTCCAAACACACTGGTAGGTGCTGTGGCTCGAGTTATACAGCTGTTTCTGCATCACACTGATAATGATGTGGATCCTCATTCAAACATTTGTGCGTGGTAGTTCCTGGGACATGTTAGTCACTAGTCCTTTATCATTCTCATGCGGTGTAAGCGCCTCCGTCACTGTCAACACTCCTTCGTTCCCTTCTCTTCTGTAGCTGTGAGAGACTTTACTCTGATCCCTCAGCACACCTCCCCAGAATCAGCTGTTCGGGAGCTAAATGCTCTCTATGACGTGGTGGCAGATGTCCGCGCTCGCTGGAACAATGATGTATTTACAGCCTACAAGTAAAAATCATTTATTTGGTGGAAAAACACACATTCGGTAAATGCGACTCACACTACTATCCCTGCGGGACATCGTGCTGCTGGGTGACTTCAACGCAGGCTGTAGTTATGTGTCCGGGTCTGACTGGCAGCAGATCCGCATCTTCACTGACAAGACTTTCCATTGGCTGATCACTGATGCGGCCGACACTACCGTGTCGCAAACTGTCTGCCCTTACGACAGGTAGACAGATTGTGGCAGGTCGTTCTGATGTGTGCACGCAAACTCTAAACTCTAATCATCTTTCTGTGTTTGCAGGATTGTGGTCACTGCGGACATGATGAGAGGAGTGGTGAAAGATAGTGCGAAGGTGTATAACTACATGACGGACCTGAATCTCAAACAAGATCTGGTAACAGATGAATTTCAATCCTTATCTCTGTAAGAATTCATTTGAACTAAAAAGCACAACCTGCCTCATTCCCCGCTGACACTAATGGAAACGTCAATATAAAAAGTTAACATAATGCTGTATTCACTGCAACTGAGACCATAGACTCGTCAGCAAAATGTTTACTGAGCTCCAATCAGAAGAGAGGCATTCTACACAAAGGGCAAAGCAGTCGCCCCATCAGAAATCATGCAGTTTTAAAGCACTTTTGCTTTTTTAATATCAGCTTTGAGCTACAGAAAATCGAGCAACTTTGTAAAGCAGTGGCTGTAGTAACGACCACAGAGATGCAAACAAAATCATAATGCAGTGTATACTGTAGTGATGGCATTACCATGCAGGCACGTTGAGTTTTTCAGCACTGGAAAGAAACCTGTGGAAACTGAAGCCGTCTGCAGCACAAACTGTGAGCCACTAAAAGAACGGTTTCTCTGTCTCTCAGGCGTTGGCTGTCAGCGACCACTTCCCCGTGGAGGTGAAGCTGAGCGGTTAGGCTCACGTTGCTTGAACCGTGACTTCCACAAGCTTTCCACACATCGTGCTCAATCTGCAGCCAGCACAATGATCATTCAGTTGGGGACTACTGTCAGCCACAGCTTCATGAAATGCAAATGCACAATAAAGCCACTAAAAGAATTTCACTGAAAACTTGTGTGTTGTAAAGAATTCGGCTTCTTGTTGCAGTGGAGCACATTTGTCTGGAACATTTACTGAGACCCTTTGTTGATTTGGAAACCTTTAATAACGCGTGTGTATTTTATTTCACTTCTTTTGTCTGCTTAAATGTCTTCAGAGTTTTGAGTTACTAAAGTTTTTTAATTAATTTCCCAAAACAGCTCAGACACACAGCAAAACACTAACCTGCAAAACTGAGCCAAAAATGTTGAAAAAACATAAAAGAGCGGTAGAGTAATACATCTGTAGGGGAGACCGGGGATAGTTGTCACATCTTTGACATTTCTGTCTGTAAATTGGAGCTCTTTTAAGGTAGTGGATTCAAAATGTAATGCAAAGTATTTACATGTCTCTGCTATTAAATAGTGCAGCTACTTTCTCTGCAGCACAATTACCCATTGCATGGTATGGTCTCAAACACGAAGAGTGAAATGTTACAATTAACCCCATAGTCTGGGTTAGTTGTAACATATCCTGGGGTGAAATGTAACACAATGAAATAAGGGTACTGACAAAACATTAACATGTAATCTTTGTTTATTCAACACATGAATGCACTTAGAGCCATTTATGTAGCTGTGTGTGTGTGTGTGTGTGTGTGTGTGTGTGTGTGACAGAATGCAGAAATCTAGCTTTTGAACATATTCCAACCCCCCAAAAAAGACAAATTATGGAATTTTCTGCAACTGAATATTTCATTAATTTTGGTTGGTCTTCCTTGAGTTTGGCCTCATTGGCTCAGTGGGCATTATAACCTACAACTCTTGCACCAACTTTGAACATAACAATGAAGCTGAAAAAATGTAGCTGTGCACCAGCATCGCAATTCCATTACTTTTTATCATGGCTTACCTTGGTGTGGTTTGCAAAGTGCTTCAGAAAGATGAGTGTTGTGTTCCGTAATGTTTATATCATATTGCACCACTAGAGGGTGGTGTCGCAAAATAAGAGGTAAAGCGGAGCCGGAAAAGGTTTAGAGAATAGAAAGAGATAGAATACAGTTAGGTGGCTAGCTGATAGCCGATGTGTGTCACTGCTATCCCTTGGATGTTAGTCTGTGCTGAATTCATTAAAGAGCACTGTTCTTCATGAGGACTGGTTATTACCGCCCACCATTACATTTTGGCGACGAGTAACCCTGCGTGTTTTTTTTCTCTGCTTTGAGTTTTTTTGCCGAGTCATCATGACTGCAAACGTCCATCCGCCACCGATGTTTTTGCCTTGCCCTGGAGACCCTCTTTTGCCATTCAACATGTGGATGCGTATGTTCAACAATTATTTGCTTGTGATCAATGCAACAGGGAATGCTTGGCCTGAAGCATGAAGAAGAGCTACTTTACTTCACTGCTTAGGAACTGAGGGACAAAGGATTTTCTACTCACTGCCAAATACAGGTGACACTTTTGCCTCTGCTGTTACTGCCCTAGAACAATACTTTTCACCCAAGGTAAATGTTGTTGTGGAAAGACATGCTTTCAGACAGCGAACACAAGCTTCACATGAGACTGTTATCCAGTATGTGGCCAGCTTGCGTGACCTTGCTTCTAAATGTGAGTTTGATGACAGGACAGAAGAAATGATCCGTGATCAGCTAGTTGAACATGTGTCTAGCCCCAGCATAAGAGAAAGCCTCTTGCTTGAACCTGATTTGACACTAGATAAAGCTGTTACACTGGCAACACAAATGGAATCTGCAGTCCAACAAGCTAAATCCATAGCTGCAGACAGCAGTACTCCAGTCCAAGCTGTGCAGTCTCACTCGCACTCCATGCAGAGGAAACATAAGTACAATGCTCACCCTGCAAAGCCATCTCATGCAACAAAAACATCTAAGAACTGTTTTAGATGTGGTTCAAACAGTCATTTAGCCAACTTTCGTCAGTGTCCTGCTGCCAAAGCTACTAGTAAACTGTGTCATAAAATTGGACATTTTGCTCGTGTCTGCTGCTCATCCAAGACAAGAGATGTACGGGAAGTCCATTTACCAAAACTCACAGTCCTTTACTTAACAGATTTTTTCACTTAAGAAATATTGCCAAACTCAGGACTATTGTCTCCACAACCGAACTGGAGATGCTTGTCCACGCCTTTATCTCCTCCCGGCTGGATTATTGTAATGCACTCTTTTCCTGCGTATCTAAGGCCTCACTAAATCGGCTCCAAGCGGTTCAGAATGCTGCAGCAAGGCTTTTGACCCATAGCAATAAATTTTCCCATATCACTCCTATACTAAAATCCCTGCATTGGCTTCCGGTTGAGTATAGATATAAGTTCAAAATCCTCACCTTTACGTTTATGTCTCTACAAGGTGGGGCCCCCATCTATATCTCGGAGCTTCTCCAGCCCTATTCTCCAAAGCGAACTCTTAGATCCACTGATAGCGGTCGTCTATCTATCCCACGGACTCGTCTGAAAACAAAGGGGGATCACGCATTTCAAACCCTGGCTCCTATACTGTGGAATGGTTTACCCCCCCCCACTACGCACCATCGATACAATGGCTTCTTTCAAAAAACAGCTTAAAACTCATCTGTTTAGACAGGCATTTGGGAAATGTTAATGCGTAACATGTTGTTTTATTTTATATTTATATTGTACTATTGCTTTTTTGATATGCTTTTATACTTTCTTTATGTTGCTATATTGTTTGTTTGACATGTTTTCTTGTGAAGCACTTTGTAACAGCGTTTTGTCTTAAAAAAGTGCTATATAAATAAATTTTACTTACTTACTTACTTACTAGATCCTTCTCATGCATCAAAAGGATTGCAATGCAGCATAAATGTGAGCACACCTACGTCATCAGCTAAGGATATTGAACTGATTGTGGACACAGGTTCTGCAGTTTCTATCCTGCCTAACCACATCTACGAAGAGCACTTCAGTGGTATGCCACTAAAACCACCTGACCTTCAACTAGTTACATACACAAAGAAAACAATCCCTGTGTTAGGCTGCCTGCAAGTCACAGTGAGCAGAGGAAATGCATCTGCCTCAGCTGTGTTCTTTGTTGTAAGAAAAGGAACTCCTCTTCTTGGAAGAGATCTGATGGAAGCGCTGAATGTCAGCATTGCAGGCAATACTGTTCTACCTCCATGTACTGATCCTACTGCTTCTGTGATGTCTACAAACCCATCACCTGCTTCTTGCATCCCTGCTGCCCCAGATATTGGCTGTGTGCGTGCCTTTGTGCATAAAGTGAAAGTTGACCCAACAGTCAAACCTGTGCGTCAGAAGCTGCGACGTCTCCCGTTTGCTGTGAGGGCTTCAGTTTCAGCAGAACTGGATCGTTTACTCAAAGCTGGTGTCATTGAACGGATTGATGCATCACCATGGGTATCCCCAATTGTTGTGACAGGACGGAAAACTGGTGGAATAAGGCTGTGTGCAGACCTCCGTGAACCAAACAAAGCTGTGATCACTGATTGCTACCCCTTACCACATGTGGATGAATTGTTTGCCAGCTTACAGGGTGCAAAAGTGTTTTCTACAATTGATCTTGCAAATGCATACTACCAGCTGCCCCTGCATGAAGATAGCAGAGATTTGACAGCATTCATTACACATGATGGACTCTTCAGATTCTGTAGAGTACCTTATGGACTGGCCTCTGCCCCCTCAGCTTTTCAGAAAATGATGGCTGAAATTCTTAAAAACCTCCCAGGTGTCCAAAACTACCTGGATGACCTTATTGTCTACAGTAAAAGTGCAGCTGAGCATGACCAAAACCTTAGCACTGTCCTGCAGAAGCTCAAAGATGCTGGACTTGTGCTTAACGAAAACAAATGCCATTTTAGGAAGACATCGCTACGCTTCCTAGGTCATGTTGTCACTGCTGATGGCATTCTTCCTGATGAGGAGCATATTGATGCTGTTTTGAGAGCCCCTCCCCCATCTGATGCTGTTGCTCTGAGATCCTTCCTGGGCTTGGTGTCATGGTACTCCAAGTTCTTGCCAAACTTTGCAACTGTTGTAGCCCCTATGCCTGCCTGTGCTAATGACAAGAACACCTTCACATGGACTTTAGATGCACAAGCGAGCTTTGAAGAAGTAAAAAAACTCCTGGCACTGTTTGACCCTGCCTTGCGTGTCGTGATCTCTACTGATGCAAGTGACTATGGGCTTGGTGCTGTATTTGCTCAAGTGCAACCTGATGCCACAGAAAAACCTGTGGCGTTTGCTTCCCGCACACTGTCTGCAACAGAACAAAAGTACTCAACTGTTGAAAAAGAAGCTTATGCTTGTGTGTGGGCTGCAGAGAAATGGAGAACGTATTTGTGGGGCCGACGTTTTACTCTGCGGACAGACCACCAAGCTCTGACAACACTGCTGAGCACCAAAGGGATTAATAGGGCTGGAATGCGCATCGCCCGCTGGTCTGCCCGCCTCCTGTGTTTTGACTATGATGTTATTTACCGCCCAGGTTCTCAGAACTATACAGCTGACTGTCTCTCTCGCCTGCCCCTGCCTGTTTCTTCCCATCCTACATCAGATGCAGATCATGAAATGGTAGCCCAAGTTTCTGCTGCCATGTCCTCACTTCCAGTTGCGGACTTTGACTCTGCCTGTTCAACTTGCCCTGAACTGGTTGCTTTGCGTTCACAAATACAAAGCGACTGGCCTGCCTCAATCAAAGCACTTGATGTCACGCTTGCACCTTACTACAAAATCCGTAATGAACTTTCAACCCTAAGTGATTATGTTCTCAGAGGCTCAAGGCTCATTGCACCACTTTCAGTGAGACTTAAACTGATTGCACTGGCACATGAAAGTCATCAAGGGATTGTGCGCACAAAACAAAGACTACGAGACCTCTACTGGTGGCCAAAAATGGACTCACAAGTTCAGTCTGCCATAACCTCATGCCTCCTCTGTCAGTCCAATGACAAAACTGCACATACTAACCCTGCTCCTCTCCAACCCGTCCCACTGCCTGATGGACCGTGGAAAAAATTTGGTCTTGACATTGTTGGGCCTTTTGATACTGCTATACCTGCTTGTAGATATGTCATAACATTGACTGACTACTACTCCAAATGGCCTGAGCTTGCCTTTTCACCTTCTGCTACTACTGATGATGTCATTCAGTTTCTCTCATCTGTCTTTAGTCGTCATGGCAACCCAGAGAACATCGTGACTGACAATGGTACACAGTTCACCTCTGTAATGTTCACCTCATTCCTCCAGGATAGAGGCATCTCCCACAGCAGAACATCTGTCTACTACTCAGCTTCAAACGGAGCAATCGAACGGTTTCATCGTGCTCTCCACACCTGTATCCAGACAGCAATCCAGCAGTCGAAACCATGGAAGGCGACTGTGCTGGATTGGCTTCAAGTTTACCGTGCAACACAGCATGCAACTACTTCCCTCGCTCCCTATGAACTCCTGTATGGCAGGAAGATGTGTACTTTATTTTATTTTATTTATTTTATATATTTTATTTATTGTTTACTCTATTTAATTTGTAAAATATGTGTACACACACACACACACACACACACACACACACACACGTAGAAAAATATTTAGTATACACATCCAGAAATGCATATACTATTATATATTGTACATATGTTTATTAGTTTCAGATGTAGCCATTCTTGTATTTTGCTTGTTTACATTATTGTATTTTGCACAACTCTGTTGCTTGTGAAGCTCGCACACAAGAATTTCACTCACATGTGCTGTACCAATGTACCTGCACATGTGATGTGACAATAAAAGTGATTTGATTTGATTTAAACTGGATGTCCTCCCTTTGCCTCCTGCTGTGTCTCCACTGGATGACGTTGCACGTCGCTCAGTTCAGAAATATCAGTTGAAAATGCAACGTTACACTGATGGTAGGCGTCACGCACGGAAACCTTCTTTTCTACCAGGAGAGAGTGTGAGGATAAGGAAACCCCACCATGTCCCTAAAGGACATCCCAGATTTACCCCTCCTGTAACAGTAACAAAAGCCACAGGCTCGAATGCCTTCTTGCTGAGTGATGGGAAGATTTGGAATGCCACTCATCTAGCACGCTGTCGCCCAGTGACTGAAAAGAACGCTGACACTGCTAGGTTGCACCACACCCAGACTGGCTCACCTACTGCTAGAAGACTGCCACGCGTCAAGTACAAGCCTCGTTGGCACAAAGACTATATTGTACCATAATAGGTTGCTTGAAAAGGACATTAGAGAAATGTCATTACTTGTTCTATTTTGGGTTTAAGAAGAACTGATTTCCTGTCACCAATGCACTAGAGAAAAATATTGTAATGGAAAAACGGGAATAATTTCTTTTTATTTTACAATGTCAGGCTTATTTAGCTTTTCTAGCTGTAGTATTCTGATGTTATAACTATTGCGACATTTAAGTTCACCAGTGTATGTTTGGTTTGCTAAACAGTGAATTACTTTATTTCTGTACTATGTTATTTGGTGAACTCGTTTTATAAAGAGAGAGGAGATGTTGTGTTCCGTAATGTTTATATCATATTGCACCACTAGAGGGTGGTGTCGCAAAATAAGAGGTAAAGCGGAGCCGGAAAAGGTTTAGAGAATAGAAAGAGATAGAATACAGTTAGGTGGCTAGCTGATAGCCGATGTGTGTCACTGCTATCCCTTGGATGTTAGTCTGTGCTGAATTCATTAAAGAGCACTGTTCTTCATGAGGACTGGTTATTACCGCCCACCATTACAATGAGGAAATCTGTTTCTTGCACCCATCCTGATTTATTTCCACTACCAGTACTTCCTACTGGTCCATCTCTGACACAGTGGTCTGCATAATGTATGTGTGGGAACACAAACAGTGGAGGAATTGTGTTGCCAATGGCATTAACCACATATACAAATGCGACCAGTGAACCTCTCTCTGCTGATGTCGTTGCCCCAACTTGTTTAATATAAGTTAAAGTAATAGTGTGGTAAGTTGTAACATCTGCGTTATTGTTA
Source organism: Aulonocara stuartgranti (assembly GCF_965226115.1). NCBI lineage: Eukaryota > Metazoa > Chordata > Actinopteri > Cichliformes > Cichlidae > Aulonocara > Aulonocara stuartgranti. Next base: position 35,003,018 of record NC_138942.1, read on the forward strand.
CAACTGACCCCGACTGTAGCTGTTACAACTGACCCAGACTCCTATAGCCATGAACTAGCTAACATTACAGCCAACGGCTAAAACATTAGCACTAAAGACCTACACAGAATATATCCCCATAGACATACAAATAACACAATTTAAGTTTGATGAGTTTAACTGCAAAGCAGATAATGCTATTAGAAATTGAAATAAAGTAGAAAAACGTACTTTTGGCATACAAATTACTTTTTTTCGTGTTAAATTGTCTGTGTTTGACAAAATGTGCTGATTTTTCACATGTGATAGCAGAACTGAGTTGGGCATGCACAGGATGAGTCACATCATTTGAAACTTAGCCCTGATTGGAGAAACTGGAAGTGTTACAACTGACCCACGTTACAACTATCCCCGGTCTCCCCTACACAAAAGAAGAAACAATGTATTCATTAAAGATTATTTTCAGTCATCTTCAGTTACTCCTGTAAAGCTGAAATGTGTTCACCACATATGTTAACCTGTGATTTTTAAACACTGAAATGGAAAATCAGGTTGTCTGCATACAAAAAGCTAAAGACGCCTGGGAAATAGAGACACTAGAGTTTCTAATAGCGTCCAAGAGAAGTGTGCTTGGAGAGACGATAGCTGACTGCAGCCTCAAGATGGCAGTGATGTAGAAGCACATCACTTATGCTTTGGTATAACTGACTAGACAAGCACTGCTTGTCCTGGCTGAACAGTTGAGTTGGGGTTGCTGTAGTTCAGTTCTACTAATTGGAAGGTTTGCAGTTCAATACCAAGCTGCTGCAAAATACTTAGCCTCCCCCCCGAGGATGTAATATTAAAGTGAATACACGTGCTGATTTCATCTCTTTACATGAAAGAACATTTACTTTTCCAGGAGTCACATTAGTGACTTGTAGCTTTAGGCTTAGTAGACGACTCACACATTGACAAATCCAAACACATTTGAGGGTAATACTCTTAAATGTGTAAATGTAGTGCTCAAAGAAAACAGGGAGCACCACAGCAGAGGTCATTCATGTCTGTCACACACAGGACGTGACAGTGAAAAGTGTGGAGACACTGCACACCTGAAGTTTAGCCGATTGTGTTGCGCTGACACTCAGGTCCTTTTGAAGTGTCGTATATTGATTCAATTGTCCAAAACACAAACATACAAAGAATGAAAAATGCTCCTTGTTATAAGAATGCAAGATTCATTTTGATTTGGTTGTCCGCTGAATTTTTAACATTCTCAACTGTCATTTGAATGTAGAGACGTCTGAGTTACAGAGATAATGAATGAGAACCACACGCTTTAATCCATTTAATGTATGAATCCAGACATTTATTTGGATATTTCACAGTAAAAACCAAACATTTGTTAGAGATGACAAAGGCTTTGCCACATTTAGATGCACTAAAGGTCAGATTTGCTGTTAGTCCTTCATATGTGAGACTCTTTTGCAACAATTAGCAGTTTGCTCGCGTAAGCATACTGCAGGTAATGCTGAGTGATGGAGAAGGCTCGGCAGGTTGCCCGAGTGTACGGCTCTTCAAACCAAAACAAAAAGTCACACCCTAACCTCGAGTGTTTTTATTAACACCTTGAGGGGTAAATGCTGGGTTTTATCCCCCAAACATGTAGACTGCTCACTGCCTGATGTCAGATCACATCTGTAGCTGGTGCTACAAAGTGTGCAAACATGTTTCCCCTCTCTAAGCCTTTCTTCTCTTAAGCATCTCCAGATACATCCCCAGGGACTTCTGAATAGAGTCCTTGGTGATGAACTTGACAAAGTTATTGACATCAGCCTCTCTGTTAGCCGCCAGCTTGTCTATGGTTGGCTTCCTCATCATGGACTTTGTGAGCTGTCTGGCGTGATCTGCAAATGAAACAAATGCACATGTAAGGAAGCTGTGCATTCATATACAATTTCTTCTATGAATACTGACATGGGCTTCAATTCATTGCAAAATATATTCAATTGCAGCACTATTGTGGAGCACCTTTTATTTCTTATGTGGGAAAGTGACATTTCTAACAGGTGCTGAAAGCTTATGCTCTTTCTCTGCCTCCTGCACATCCTGCCAAGTACCAGGATGTACTAAATACTGCTGTACAGATGGAAATACACCCATATCGACACTTCTGAGGTACGAGGTTACATCTCCCTACATGCGGGTTCGTGGCACCTCACCTTAAAACAAACATACACTGATAGCAGCTCATTTTTTTCCTACCTGCCTTGGAAATGTTACCTGCAATTTTATTACCCAAATGGTAAATGGACTGGTTCTTATGTAGCGCGTTTCTACTCATCTGAGCGCTCAAAGCACTGATGAGGCCAATCACCGTGATGTCATCTGCAAACTTAATGATGGTGTTGGAACCATCAGCAGGTCTGCAGTCGTGGGTGAAGAGGGAGTAGAGGAAAGGGCTCATCACACAGCCTTGTGGTACACCGGTGTTCATTGTGATGGTAGATGAGCAGCGGTTATCCAGCCGGACATGTTGGGGGCGGTTGGTCAGGAAGTCCAGTAACCATTTGCAGATGAGGGAACTGATGCCCAGGTCTGTCAGTTTCCTGATGAGTTGTGAGGGGTGGATTGTATTGAATGCTGAACTGAAGTCTATAAACAGCATTCTGGCGTAGGTGTTGTTGTTGTCCAGGTGTGAGACAGACAGAGTGCAGTGCGATGGAGACTGCATCCTCTGTGCTCCTGTTCTGGCGGTATGCGAATTGGTGGGGGTCCAGGGTGGGGGGGAGACAGGATTTGAAGTGTGCTAGGACCAGCTGCTCTAAGCACTTAGTGATGATGGGGGTGAGTGCTACTGGGCGGTAGTCATTGAGGCTAGATGGGTTGGAGTTTTTGGGTGTCGGGACGGTGGAGGTGGATTTGAAGCAGGCCGGTACCACAGCGTGGGCCAAGGACAGATTGAATATGTCTGTGAGCACTCCTGCAAGCTCCCCAGAACACGCTCTGAGAACAGGCCCGGGGATGCCATCAGGACCTGCAGCCTTGTGGACACTGATCCTGCTCAGCACCGCTCCTACATCGGTGGGGGAGAGAGTCAGAGGTTGGTGGTCTGCTTTGGTCGTGGTTGTGGGGTTCCCTCGCTCAAAACGAGCATAAAAGTTGTTGAGCTCATTGAGGAAGGAGACATCAGAGGATGCGGGGGAGGGTTTGGTGGTCCTGTAGTCTGTGATGGTCTGGAGTCCTTGCCACATGCGTCGGGGGTTGGAGTTGGAGAAGTGTTCTTCTACCTTCTTTTTGTAATGGTGTTTGGCTTTTTTGATGCCCTTCTTTAGATTAGCCCTGGCTGTGCTGTAGGCGTGTGCATCTCCTGACCTAAAGGCGGTGTTGCGGGCCTTCAGGAAGAGACGAAGATCCCGGTTCATCCAAGGCTTCTGGTTGGGGTACATGGTGATCCGTTTCTGGGTGTAAAGTAAAGTGTGCATGTTAGTCCCCGTAGGGATATAGTTCCTCTGCATTTAACCCATTCACCCAGTGAAGCAGTGGGCAGCCACCAATGCAGCGCCCGGGGAGCAGTGTGTAGGGACGGTACCTTGCTCAGGGGTACCTCAGGGTAGCCGTTCAGTGGAGTCGAACCACCGACCTTCCGATCATGGTGCCACCACTCTACCTACTGAGCTATCCCTGCCCACTGTCAGGTGGTGACACTGTCTGTGGTTTTGGAGATGTAATCCAGTACAGATGAGGCGTACTGGTCCAGGTCTGTGTGGGTGAACATATTCCAGTCTGTTGGTGTGGTTGAAGTTCACCTTTATGTGCTGAAGGTGAAAACACTGAGCAAAGGGAGGAGTGTATGATCTGTAGATACTATGGAAGCTGAAGATTGTACCTGACACCCGTTTGCTGCTGCCACCTTCTGGCCTTCAGGTGCTCTGGACGTGCTGTTTTTTGTCCTACAGCTTTAAGAGGCTCTGTCTCGGCTCTTAGTTGTTGGCACACCTGTTCACCATAAGTCATCACAGCACAGCTCATGGGCTGGGCTCCTCCAAAGGTAACCACCAAGCTGATGTTGGTTGGAGTTGTTTTATATGTTTAGATTAGTTTGTTGTCTCCTGCATGCTGTCATCTGCTGCTCTCCCTCAGGTATGTTCCCAGCTCAGGTGTGTTTGTGAGGGAGTGTTAGGGACCCGCAGAGACACTGGAGACAATAACTTGTACGAGCACAACTAAACTCATGGCTGCTGATCATTTAAGGTTTACCTTCAAAGTAGGAACTGCTGTCCTCCCTTAAACTGTGTGTACAGTGACTGGAGAACAATCCTCAGTGCTGGCCTGCACCTGGGACACTGCAAACCAGGGTGCTTTGCTAGAAAGCAAGTTCAGCACATGCAGGATGTGTTTCTGATATCGCGGTTTCGCAATCTAGCTTTGAGCACATTCATGGTTCCTTTCATCCTCGGCACCAGTTGCTGCTTGTTGGGAACATGACCTCCAATCTGTCCACTAACTCTTGGGAAGAGCCCATCAGGATGCTTGGTGAAAAACCTCATTTTAAAAACAGCCCTGCACACTGTTCCTTCACCGTGACCAAAGAGTTCCATGATTCCAGATGCTGACAAGTAATGTCGCTCGATTGTAACAGATCAAGTAGTGTAATTGTGTTTGTGTGCAGTTCTTTATTTATATATTTGTATTGTCCGGGCATACGAGCACAGCTAAACCTACAGCCGCTGATCATTTAACCTTTAGCTTGGCTTCCCAGTTAAAGTGTTTACAGAGAGGGAATGATTGAATCAGGGTGTCATTTCTCATCTGCACGTGTATGTTGTCCATGCTACCTCAGAGATATTTCAAAGGAAAGGTTAGACCTGTCTCCTTGAGGGATTATTTAAAGCTTCAAGTCCTCTGATCCTCCGTCTTGCCATCAGCTCAGTTTAATCTAGACCAGGCTAAAAGTTTATTATCTTAGGACGGTCTAAGTCATCTGGATGTAAAGTGACTTTAATGTGCATTTCGGCTCCGGAGCCTAATAAAGCTCTTTCCTGGCAGGTGTTGGTGGGTCGAGCAGTCTGACGGAGGAACGTAGTCGGCCATCTTGGAAAGAAGAAAATGTTTTCTTCACACACGGTGAGAAAAACATCGTTTTTATAAATCATGAGTCCGAACATTTTACAGACTTTTATACGTGAAATTGTTCGTAGTTTATAAACACATCTGGAAGTGCCGTGCAAACCAAGGCCGAGCTGCTTTTAGGAAACGTGAAAAGTCTATCAGTACAACTTTCATGAATGATCATCATTTATTGTCATTATATCATTATGATTATTGTTAACTACCACCCTTTAGTAATTATTTACAGTTTTCCAGAACATGAGAAACAAAATGCATGTTAAGAAAAGAAAATAGTAAATGGAAAGACGAAGGCTTCAACCTCTTAGACCTTTCCTTATTTCCAACACAGCTGATTTAAATGGTTAAATGACTTCCAGTTCTCCTGGTAATGAACTAATCAATTGATTCAGGTGTGCTGACCCAGGGTGAGATCTAAAACCTGCAGGACACCGGCCCTCGAGGCCTGGAGTTCGACACCCCTGGTCTTACACCAAGGACTAAATGGTTCATTTTTGGCTCGCTGCACTGTAACAGGGACGGGGTGATTTGCAGAGCACTTTGTAAATGAGGACTGTGTGCAAGAGGTGCAAGTGCACGGGTGAAGTCGCACTGTCCCCTCTGCATTTGATTGTCCCTCGTTGGGTCGGGCGTAAAGACTGAGCAGGGCAATCAGCTGGTAGAACCGATGTCCACTAGATGCAATCAGCGATGCACTTGTTTAAATGTATTTTATGCAATAATACAGTCTTTCTTTTCCAAAACGCATCCAAACAATTTACAACACAACAGGTTACTATTATGGGCATCATCCAACAAACAGGTTTCTTATCGAAGCAGAGAGGCCGGCACGACAAAACAAGATTTAACTCAAACACTTATTAAGCTTCTGACTCCCTGCCTGTGTCTTTGTTGCTGTAGGAACAAGACGCCAAAGAGAGCCCAACACCTCAGTGCTCTCAGTTGGCTGAAGATGCTCACTCAAGTGCAAACTTACTTGAGCACTACAGGTGTGATCAGTGTAACAAGAAGTTTCATGCCCCGTGTCACCTCAGAAGACACCAGCGCATCCACAGTGGGGAAAAGCCCTTCAGTTGTGACCAGTGTGGAAAGACTTTTACTCGGAAAAGCAACTTAAAAACACATCACCTCAGCCACAGCGGCGTCAAACCACACATATGCCACCAGTGTGGAAAGACATTTCGTTCTATGGGCAACTTGAGAACTCATCAGCGCCTACACAGAGGAGTCAAACCATACGCATGTAGCCAGTGTGGCAAGGCTTTTACTCAGATGAGCCACTTACAAACCCATAAGATGGTCCACAGCGGAGAAAAACCCCACACATGTGAGGAGTGCGGAAAGACATTTAGTTTGATGGGCAACTTGAGAACTCATCAGCGCCTGCACAGAGGAGTCAAACCATACGCATGTAGCCAGTGTGAGAAGGCTTTTACTCGGATGAGCCACTTAAAAATCCATGAGATGGTCCACAGCGGAGAAAAACCCCACACATGTGAGGAGTGCGGAAAGGCTTTTAATTATAAGAGCAACTTAAAGAGACATAAACTGGTCCACAGTGGAGTTAAAGCACACAAGTGTGACCAGTGTGGGAGGGCTTTTGCTTTGAAGTCGAGCTTGGCGACACACAAGCTGGCGTCGCATGTGACCTTTCTGGGAAAGCCTCCAGCCAGCGACCCCAGAAACACACCAACAGACGCTGATACGTGATCGGTGCAGCAGTTCAGTTTACACAAACTCGAGCTTAAGTCAACTCTACGCTTACTGACCATGGACACGCACCAGTGCGACCAGTGTGACAAAGCCTAGAACCAGTTTAGAGGTAATTCAGTCAGTTTTTTTAAACAAGCTAATGTGTATATAAAAGATTTGTTACTGGTAATACAGCAAAACTTGATTGTAGTTTTTAAAGTTCAAGTTAAACCATGTGAAATAAGTTGGATAATACACGGTGTTACATATGGGACACAAACGCAGCGTTTTGGGACAACATGGTTTCTGTTGGGTTTACACAAACTGTAAAGATGTTATTACGATGTTATTACGATGTTATTACGATGTTATTACGATGTTATTACGATGTTATTACGATCAATGTTAGCTCTACATGGGTGTTAGATTTCAAAATAAAATCCTTTTAAACGATCGTCTCGTTTCATTTATCACCAGCAGAACAGTCTCCAACAGTGTCCAACTTTATGGCTCATAATGGGCAAAGACGCGGCTACAACTTTGATGCTAATCTGAAGTGAATAAAACTATAATAGGACATGAAATGCATTTAGATCTGTACATATGCTGTAATGATCACATGATGTGGCGCCATCCTTTCTGAAATTAAACCGACAACAGATTTGTTGTCTGGGGCATTTAACACAAACTGATTTGAATAAAACGACATCATGAATGCAAAAAACGATGCAGCTGCATTCATATTCATATTTCCTCCTCGGTTCCAACTATTAATACAGAAATGCAAATGCATCATTCTTTTCTTGAAATTTAAACACAGGTTTATAAACGGTCTCAGCAGTTCTTAAGTACATTTAGTAAAACAGGTAAACACTTACTAAAACACAGTCATTGTGTCCTTACATGCTGTCGTTTTAGCAGACTCTCAAACCAGTTTCAGTCCAGTAGTGTCCGTATCACTGCCGCCCAAAACCAGTATCACGAGCTCAGTGTGTCACATGGCCTTGCTTGACCAGATGGTGCTATTCAAAATGTTGCCAAAAGGGATAATGAGCATCACTCTCATGCCAACAGTTATGGCAAAGATTTTATTCTGCACGTTTGATCTGAGACACGACTGGTTATTAGGGGTGCAACGATATTCGTATCGATATTGAACCGTTCGATACAGTGCTTTCGGTTCGGTACGCATATGTATCGAACAATACAACATTTGTAATTTATTTTATCAATTTTCCTTCTGACGATGCTGTCTGTGTTGAGCGCTCAGAGAATCTGTGTTCGACTACTCCGCCTAGGCTGCACTGTCGAGCGCAGATCCACTGAGCGCTCAACACAGACAGCATAGTCAGAAGGAAGAGCGCAGGGCAAGCTAGCGAGACAGAAGCTAAGCTCTCCTTGCAACAGGCAAATTGAACCTCATTCAGATCTGGCGTTTGGAATTATTTTGGTTTTCATGTGACGTATGACCCTGAAGGTAAGCGAGTCATGGACTAAAGTAAAACAGTATGTTGGATGTGCCATGCAATGCTCAATTACATGGGTGTGAACTAGTGTGTTAGCACAGTTAGCTCGTTAACGTGTTGGCCGTCTAGCCCCATGCACGGGGCGATCGGCGGTAGCTCGTTAACGGAGATTTGCCGTGTTGTGGCGTTAAGGTCATTTCAACGAGATTAACCTGAAAGCACTAGTGGGAACACAACGAATATGACTGCACATTTACATCATCCTAGTGCAAAGACAAAAACAACAAGCATGCTACTAACTTTAGCCGAGTCATTTAGACAGCTGTTAGCACATGATTCTCCTTATGCTGCTGAGAATATAACCCAGAAGAAGCGGATAGTATAGCTTTTATTTTGGAAAGAGGCATTTCTCTGTAATAAACTCTCTTTTCCAAAGATGAGTGATTCCTCAATCAGATACAGGGCTCGCAATATCGCTAGCCCGACGTCCCGGAGCTAGCGATTTTTTCAGTCGGGCTACCAAAATCTATCTCTGCCCTGCCCGTCGGGCTATTGTAGGAAAAATATATGTCAATGCTTTTGCATTCTTTCAGAAATGTAGCTGGGTAATTATGTCATTGGCATCGGTGAGCCACTGTCAATATGTGACATATTGAAATCGCGTTTGAATTTGTGCTTGTTTTTTTGCTTTCACTTTGCAATCGTGTGAACTGTGTATAGAGAGCGACAGCACTGATCTGTGAGTGATGATAATTTGCGCACCAATTCCTCTGACATCGTCTTATTAATCGTTAGCTTACTATGCAAACATGACAAGTGAAATCTCCCGCAGCAAGCTTAAACATGTGAGAGGTTGATCGCGCAGAGAATCGCTGAGCTTATGTGAGTGCGTGTAAAAGCATTTCAGTTCTGCTGAGCCAAATAAGTCAGGTCAGGGTGAAGAAGTGACAGCCAAAGAAAAGCTTACCACAAAACGGAGAAGTTATGACAAATCAGACTATAAGGCAAAAAGAAAGTGCAGCTTTATGGTTTCATGGACAAAAGAATTTCTGTGGCTGCAATATGACGAGCTAAATAACCAGGGGTGCACATAAGTGGTCCGCAGGTGCGCATTCGCTGTCAAAATAAAAAACATGCACAAGGGTTAGGGTTAAATTTAAAAACTGTACTTTTGAGTTAAAATATATATTTATAATTTTAATAAATGACAAATTAAAAATGCATGAACATTTTTTTGTATCGAAAAAATATCGAAACGTGACACCAAAGTATCGAACCGAACCGAACCGTGAATTTTGTGTATCGTTGCACCCCTACTGGTTATCCATCAAAGTTCAACACTTTAAAGTCCACAACTTTCCACACTCTGATAAGCACATCCCAGCGGTGACCGCCCCGCCGGTTCCCAGACTGCAGCCTTGGCGTTCGCTCTGGGGCTTATTTTTAGCTACACACATGGCACTTTTCCATTTTATCATTCTTTATTAAACATCTTACAAAGAAGTATTTAACTTTAATTAGTTTTACCAGAGTGTGCATGTTTATGGATGTTAGAGAAAAATACAAGGTGCAGATACTGCACATCTGCAGTCCCCATCAGGTCACATGTGCATATAACCAAAAGTCAAATACAGAAAATGATCCTGCTACTTTGGCCCTAGTGCAACTCTCTGTTGGTCTTTGGTTTAAACTGCAAGAGTGGCTACAAATCTGTGGTTAAGCTGCACTTCCTGCTGTTTCTCCCTCTGTACTCGTTGCTCTTTAGGTCAGTATGTGGTAGTTTTCCATGTCCCAGTGGAGATTTCCTCTCGTGCAAGCTTTCCTCACGCGCACACTGAGCCCTCATCCTTTCTACACAAAATTCGTTTGTCTACTTCATAAACAAGACTAATAGTCAGCAAACATCTTGGCTTCACTTGGATTCTCAAGTTTAAAATACATGGAAAGTTTGGGAAACTATGGTTTACCCTGACGGGAGCATGAATGTGGACAGCAGCGGTGGCACCGAAATTTATTCAGTATTTGCTGAGGCATCAGATTCTCGACAGCTGGCAGTAAAGAAAGAGTCAGGAGGCTGGGTGTAGTGGACACCGGTATATGTCTAAGCACCGACCTGGCAGATCTGATTACAATGTTAAAAACATAGAGCTTAACCCTCATCAGTAACATGACAACTGTAACATGCTGTAAGTATGAGCACTTTTATGAAACTTCACTAAAGTGTATTATTGTGTTGTCAAGCTTGAATGCATTGTAAGTGAATGGGTTCTGTTTGTTCAGCTACAACTGGGAAGAAAAACTTTCTGACCAATAAGGTGGAGACGGTGGCATACTTGTGTTGTATCAGCCTATCGGAAGGTTTTTGAAGGTCTGATTTCAAGATATAACACTGGGACAGATGATAGTTTAACAAGGCTGTAGCAATATTACTGTTGTTATTGCTAATGACTGTTACGTGTCTCTGCTGGAGCAGACCTAGAGTAGATATTATGTTTTGTCTGTCCCTGCTCTCATGAACAAGGCATCTTTCAAACTGCTTGAAGGAATTTCTTCAGTTTCCGTAAGGATTTTGCCAAAGTTTAAGGTCATCCCAACACTGCGACACTCATTCTGAGTTCATTTGTGAAGTGTGACAGAACTTCACACAAATGCCAAACAGGACAACAGCAAGTTAAAACAATGCTGAAGTGTTTTTATTGTATGACGAGCAGAAAAGAATTTGAGGTTGCAACGTTATCCTTGTTGCACTGCAATCTTGGGATGTGAGAACCTGAAAGCCTGAAATCTGTACCCCATCCACAACACACCTTTTCTCTGTACTCCTCCCCAGCACCCTGCAGTCACATGCGCCTGCAGGTAGATAAAAACCTCAAAAGAGACACTGGTCGCCATTCTGCTCAGAAGCTTTTCAGGAGCTTTCAGAAGATTCACGAGTTCAGGCGTCTCCACCGTGCAGACATACAGGAGCAGGTATGGACCTCTCACTCGCTACAAAAACATCTGAGCTGTATTCGGTGCAATACTGTGAGCCAGTTTCTTGTTTAGAGTGGATGTTTCAGGCTACAGCAGCATTACAGTAACTTTTGTGCATTTTTCCTGCAGTAATTGTGCGTTTACAAACACATTTCAGCAGCACATGCAAACCATCACAGTATAAATGCAGCTCTCTGTTTCCATATTTGGCAACCTTTGGTCTTCCACAACAGCTCCAGGACGGTGTAACCAGGGCAACAGAGTAATATATTGTCCTAAAAGGATAATATTTTACCAAGCCTTGCAACATGCTGCAAATAGTGACGCGCTAAATAGCATGTTAGATAAACTGCCAAAAATACATCCAGAGGAGCAGGTGTTTGGTCTCTCACTCTCATGTCATGAGCTCTCAGCAGATGGTGGAACATGAGCCGCTTTGTTTTGGACTAAACTCCATGTTAAACTGGACTTTATGACAGAGAAATATGGAGTGAAAGGAAAGGCCTTACTTCAGCCTGCAAATCGGTTTTTAATGCACAGGAACTGGAAATTATTAACCTGATAACCTGGGAAGTCATTAGCTTACATACGTGTAAAATAAATATGAAATCATTTGTAAGCGTCAGTGTTTCATGTGATTTCTAAGTCATTTTTAACATGTGACCTGTTTGGTGTAGGATGCATTTGGTGGGCACTTTGGGGCTTTTTCTGACCTTGCTGCATCTCTCTAACTCGCTGCTGCTGGGAGCCTTTAACATCAAATCCTTCGGAGACACCAAAGCCTCCAACACCACTCTGATGAACATCATTACCAAGGTCTGGGACTTTTCCCTCTTTGGTAGATATGACAGTTTGTACAAAATGTTTACATCCACCCATTTGTAATGCAATTTGGGTCAGAGTGCTTTCAAAACCAATCCAGAAGTGTTATCTTGTGTGTGCGTTTTGAAATAGTTTGAACTGAATTTTGAGAAATGCTTTGGATGATTTGGCCTGTTGCAGAAGTAAACCTGAATATTCCCAGAATATTCCCACCTCTATGCTTAAGGAATGATCAATGAAATAACTGGATGTGCAACAGCTGTAGCGTTGCCTTTACAATCTAAAGCTTAACACATGAATTTTTTCGTGCAAGGTAAAATATAAACAAACGTGATGTTGCAAGATGAACAATCAGCTGATTCATTTTCATTTTTTATGTGTGTTTTGCAGATTGTCCAACACTATGACGTCATTCTGATCCAAGAGGTCAGAGACAGTGATCTCTCAGCAACCCAAAAACTCATGGAGTACGTCAACAAGTGAGTCCACACACCGAACATGGAACATTCAGAGTAACACTGAGCATGAAATGCAAACGTATGGAAACATAAAAGTGTGTGTTTGTTTCCCCCCAGAGATTCTCCTCAGTACAAATACATCGTCAGCGAGCCTCTCGGTGCGAGCACCTATAAAGAGCGATATCTCTTCCTTTACAGGTGCACCACGATGAAAAAAATAAGTCTCTACTCTACACACAGTGAAATGATATTTATTCAGTTCAATTTTATTTACACAGCGCCAAATCACAACAAGAGTCGCCTCAAGGCACTTTATACTGTCAGGTAGACCCTACAATAACACATACAGAGAAAAACCCAACAATCAAATGACCCCTATGAGCAGCACTTTGGCAACAGTGGGAAGGAAAAACTCCCTTTTGACAGGAAGAAACCTCCGGCAGAGTCAGGCTCAGGGAGGGGCGGCTGTTTGCAACAAAACATGGTTCGTTGCAGTGATGCCGTGTAAAAAGCATTTTTAGTTCTTGCTCTAAATATGTATTTTGTAGAAAGGGAAAAAGTCTTTTTCATGGCAGAATGTGAATAGTTTGATTGTTTTCTTTGTTTCTTAAAGCCAAACAATTTAACAAAAATAAAAATGACTTGTTCACGTTGCCCGGGGTTAAAGTCAGGATTGGTGTTGGATCATCATCATCACTTAGACCTCAGAGGGTTAAAGAACCTCCCATAAGTTTCTCAAATAACCATTCAAAACAACTTGATTAAAAATTTATATTTCCAGCATGTTTGTAGTGTTTGAGGCATGTTTGAAGTAATTTAACGGCAAATCCTCCGTCTTTGTTCTGGCATAAACATACATCTTATACACACTCAGAATTCAGAAGAAGTGATTTAAAAAAAGGGGAAAAGCAGAACTACAATAAATTTGTCCCGAGAAGCAACTGGACATGTTTAGAAATGAAGTACACACTGGCAGCAAATGAAAAGGTGGTGATTTTCTCCACAGGGAGGCGCTGGTATCGGTGGCAAAAAGCTACACCTATGACGACGGCCCGGAGGAAACTGGACAAGACGCCTTTAGCAGGGAGCCGTTTGTCGTAATGTTCTCCTCCAAACACACTGGTAGGTGCTGTGGCTCGAGCTATACAGCTGTTTCTGCATCACACTGATAATGATGTGGATCCTCATTCAAACATTTGTGCGTGGTAGTTCCTGGGACATGTTAGTCACTAGTCCTTTATCATTCTCATGCGGTGTAAGCGCCTCCGTCACTGTCAACACTCCTTCGTTCCCTTCTCTTCTGTAGCTGTGAGAGACTTTACTCTGATCCCTCAGCACACCTCCCCAGAATCAGCTGTTCGGGAGCTAAATGCTCTCTATGACGTGGTGGCAGATGTCCGCGCTCGCTGGAACAATGATGTATTTACAGCCTACAAGTAAAAATCATTTATTTGGTGGAAAAACACACATTCGGTAAATGCGACTCACACTACTCTCCCTGCAGGACATCGTGCTGCTGGGTGACTTCAACGCAGGCTGTAGTTATGTGTCCGGGTCTGACTGGCAGCAGATCCGCATCTTCACTGACAAGACTTTCCATTGGCTGATCACTGATGCGGCCGACACTACCGTGTCGCAAACTGTCTGCCCTTACGACAGGTAGACAGATTGTGGCAGGTCGTTCTGATGTGTGCACGCAAACTCTAAACTCTAATCATCTTTCTGTGTTTGCAGGATTGTGGTCACTGCGGACATGATGAGAGGAGTGGTGAAAGATAGTGCGAAGGTGTATAACTACATGACGGACCTGAATCTCAAACAAGATCTGGTAACAGATGAATTTCAATCCTTATCTCTGTAAGAATTCATTTGAACTAAAAAGCACAACCTGCCTCATTCCCCGCTGACACTAATGGAAACGTCAATATAAAAAGTTAACATAATGTTGTATTCACTGCAACTGAGACCATAGACTCGTCAGCAAAATGTTTACTGAGCTCCAATCAGAAGAGAGGCATTCTACACAAAGGGCAAAGCAGTCGCCCCATCAGAAATCATGCAGTTTTAAAGCACTTTTGCTTTTTTAATATCAGCTTTGAGCTACAGAAAATCGAGCAACTTTGTAAAGCAGTGGCTGTAGTAACGACCACAGAGATGCAAACAAAATCATAATGCAGTGTATACTGTAGTGATGGCATTACCATGCAGGCACGTTGAGTTTTTCAGCACTGGAAAGAAACCTGTGGAAACTGAAGCCGTCTGCAGCACAAACTGTGAGCCACTAAAAGAACGGTTTCTCTGTCTCTCAGGCGTTGGCTGTCAGCGACCACTTCCCCGTGGAGGTGAAGCTGAGCGGTTAGGCTCACGTTGCTTGAACCGTGACTTCCACAAGCTTTCCACACATCGTGCTCAATCTGCAGCCAGCACAATGATCATTCAGTTGGGGACTACTGTCAGCCACAGCTTCATGAAATGCAAATGCACAATAAAGCCACTAAAAGAATTTCACTGAAAACTTGTGTGTTGTAAAGGATTCGGCTTCTTGTTGCAGTGGAGCACATTTGTCTGGAACATTTACTGAGACCCTTTGTTGATTTGGAAACCTTTAATAACGCGTTTGTATTTTATTTCACTTCCTTTGTCTGCTTAAATGTCTTCAGAGTTTAAAGTTTTTTAATTAATTTCCCAAAACAGCTCAAACACACAGCAAAACACTAACCTGCAAAACTGAGCCAAAAATGTTGAAAAAAAGCGGTAGAGTAATACAATCAGTCATCTCAGTTACTCCTGTAAAGCTGAAATGTGTTCACCACATATGTTAACCTGTGATTTTTAAACACTGAAATGGAAAATCAGGTTGTCTGCATACAAAAAGCTAAAGACGCCTGGGAAATAGAGACACTAGAGTTTCTAATAGCGTCCAAGAGAAGTGTGCTTGGAGAGACGATAGCTGACTGCAGCCTCAAGATGGCAGTGATGTAGAAGCACATCACTTATGCTTTGGTATAACTGACTAGACAAGCACTGCTTGTCCTGGCTGAACAGTTGAGTTGGGGTTGCTGTAGTTCAGTTCTACTAATTGGAAGGTTTGCAGTTCAATACCAAGCTGCTGCAAAATACTTAGCCTCCCCCCCGAGGATGTAATATTAAAGTGAATACACGTGCTGATTTCATCTCTTTACATGAAAGAACATTTACTTTTCCAGGAGTCACATTAGTGACTTGTAGCTTTAGGCTTAGTAGACGACTCACACATTGACAAATCCAAACACATTTGAGGGTAATACTCTTAAATGTGTAAATGTAGTGCTCAAAGAAAACAGGGAGCACCACAGCAGAGGTCATTCATGTCTGTCACACACAGGACGTGACAGTGAAAAGTGTGGAGACACTGCACACCTGAAGTTTAGCCGATTGTGTTGCGCTGACACTCAGGTCCTTTTGAAGTGTCGTATATTGATTCAATTGTCCAAAACACAAACATACAAAGAATGAAAAATGCTCCTTGTTATAAGAATGCAAGATTCATTTTGATTTGGTTGTCCGCTGAATTTTTAACTCCTGGCTGACCCTTAAAAATGCATCCCTTTAGAGCCCTGGGGACCAAAAATGGTCCCGCCCCAAAAGTGCAATAAAAAGATTATATATTCATATTTTTTTCCACTTTAAATTGGTCAGTCTTTTAAAACTACTTCTCCCTGAAATATTCATATAAAGTTTTAATTCGATTTTCGTTGTTTTAACCCTTTAAATCCCAGTTTTATTACATGAACGTCCTGTTTTTTTAGCCCCAAAAAACTAAATATTTTCCAAAAAAAACATTTGAAGTAATATTTGTTTGTTATTATAATTAGGCCTTTAGATGGACCAAAGATTGGCACCAACATTCATTTTGATCGCCTTTTATTTTTTTTGCAGGAGCGCATTTCATAAAATGCACACACTATCGGTCCTAATCGACCACGCCCAAAAAAGAGCTATAAAAAATTTATATATTAATATTTTATTCCACTTTAAATTAGCCAATCTTTTAGACCTACTTCTCCTTGAAATATTCATGTCAAGTTTTAATTACATTTCGCGGATTTTAACCCTTTATATCCCGGTTTCGTCACATGAGCGCACTGCTTTTTTTGCCCCAAAAAACATAAAACTTGAATATTTTCCAAAAAAAACATTTGAGGTAATATTCAATTGTTATTATAATTAGGCCTTTAGATGGACTAAAGATTGGCACCAACATTCATTTCGATCGCCTTTTATTATTTTTTTCAGGACCAGAAAATGGTCTCCAGGTGGCAAATGCTCCTCCTCTAGGCCGAAATAAGTGCATCTTCCCGGGGTAAGTCGCGACGATCACCGGGGCACGATCACCGGGGACTCCTTTTTCCAGCACATACGTCCGGTACCACGTGACAACAAATACGTCATTTCCTGTTGACTAAAAAAAAAAAGCACCCTCTCACGGTCCTAGGGACCGAAAATGGTCCCGCCCGATCAGCGGGCGAAGCCGCTGCTGCACGCCGGAAATGAGGCTTCATTTCCCGCAGGTCTGTCCAAGCAGCCCGCTGTTTTCCAGCAGGGATCAAATGTGGAGCAAGGGCGCCACCCGGTGGACAGATAAAAAAATTACAACTCTAAGGCTCATAGACCAAAACGAAACGGAAACATAAGTAATCACCAAGACATTAACAGTAATAATTCTGCAGTGAAAAATAGCGTTTACAATGGAAGTCAATGGGTCAAAAATGGTCCCTAGGGCTCTAAGAGGATGTGTATTGTTAGCTTAGCCACTGAAGCTAATTTAAGGAAGTCAGACTTGAATTTTGAAATGAAATTATGCCAAACTTTTTTTTAGAGAATTTGGCTATATTCCATTCAACACAGTGCAAATGGCTTGTAACTGAAAAACTAAAATGTACAAAAATGGTCCCAGGGCCTCTTAACATTCTCCACTGTCATTTGAATGTAGAGACGTCTGAGTTACAGAGATAATGAATGAGAACCACACGCTTTAATCCATTTAATGTATGAATCCAGACATTTATTTGGATATTTCACAGTAAAAACCAAACATTTGTTAGAGATGACAAAGGCTTTGCCACATTTAGATGCACTAAAGGTCAGATTTGCTATTAGTCCTTCATATGTGAGACTCTTTTGCAACAATTAGCAGTTTGCTCGTGTAAGCATACTGCAGGTAATGCTGAGTGATGGAGAAGGCTCGGCAGGTTGCCCGAGTGTACGGCTCTTCAAACCAAAACAAAAAGTCACACCCTAACCTCGAGTGTTTTTATTAACACCTTGAGGGGTAAATGCTGGGTTTTATCCCCCAAACATGTAGACTGCTCACTGCCTGATCTCAGATCACATCTGTAGCTGGTGCTACAAAGTGTGCAAACATGTTTCCCCTCTCTAAGCCTTTCTTCTCTTAAGCATCTCCAGATACATCCCCAGGGACTTCTGAATAGAGTCCTTGGTGATGAACTTGACAAAGTTATTGACATCAGCCTCTCTGTTAGCCGCCAGCTTGTCTATGGTTGGCTTCCTCATCATGGACTTTGTGAGCTGTCTGGCGTGATCTGCAAATGAAACAAATGCACATGTAAGGAAGCTGTGCATTCATATACAATTTCTTCTATGAATACTGACATGGGCTTCAATTCATTGCAAAATATATTCAATTGCAGCACTATTGTGGAGCACCTTTTATTTCTTATGTGGGAAAGTGACATTTCTAACAGGTGCTGAAAGCTTATGCTCTTTCTCTGCCTCCTGCACATCCTGCCAAGTACCAGGATGTACTAAATACTGCTGTACAGATGGAAATACACCCATATCGACACTTCTGAGGTACGAGGTTACATCTCCCTACATGCGGGTTCGTGCCACCTCACCTTAAAACAAACATACACTGATAGCAGCTCATTTTTTTCCTACCTGCCTTGGAAATGTTACCTGCAATTTTATTACCCAAATGGTAAATGGACTGGTTCTTATGTAGCGCTTTTCTACTCATCTGAGCGCTCAAAGCACTGATGAGGCCAATCACCGTGATGTCATCTGCAAACTTAATGATGGTGTTGGAACCATCAGCAGGTCTGCAGTCGTGGGTGAAGAGGGAGTAGAGGAAAGGGCTCATCACACAGCCTTGTGGTACACCGGTGTTCATTGTGATGGTAGATGAGCAGCGGTTATCCAGCCGGACATGTTGGGGGCGGTTGGTCAGGAAGTCCAGTAACCATTTGCAGATGAGGGAGCTGATGCCCAGGTCTGTCAGTTTCCTGATGAGTTGTGAGGGGTGGATTGTATTGAATGCTGAACTGAAGTCTATAAACAGCATTCTGGCGTAGGTGTTGTTGTTGTCCAGGTGTGAGAGGACAGAGTGCAGTGCGATGGAGACTGCATCCTCTGTGCTCCTGTTCTGGCGGTATGCGAATTGGTGGGGGTCCAGGGTGGGGGGGAGACAGGATTTGAAGTGTGCTAGGACCAGCTGCTCTAAGCACTTAGTGATGATGGGGGTGAGTGCTACTGGGCGGTAATCATTGAGGCAAGATGGGTTGGAGTTTTTGGGTGTCGGGACGATGGAGGTGGATTTGAAGCAGGCCGGTACCACAGCGTGGGCCAAGGACAGATTGAATATGTCTGTGAGCACTCCTGCAAGCTCCCCAGAACACGCTCTGAGAACACGCCCGGGGATGCCATCAGGACCTGCAGCCTTGTGGACACTGATCCTGCTCAGCACCACTCCTACATTGGTGGGGGAGAGAGTCAGAGGTTGGTGGTCTGCTTTGGTTGTGGTTGTGGGGTTCCCTCGCTCAAAACGAGCATAAAAGTTGTTGAGCTCATTGAGGAAGGAGACATCAGAGGATGCGGGGGAGGGTTTGGTGGTCCTGTAGTCTGTGATGGTCTGGAGTCCTTGCCACATGCGTCGGGGGTTGGAGTTGGAGAAGTGTTCTTCTACCTTCTTTTTGTAATGGTGTTTGGCTTTTTTGATGCCCTTCTTTAGATTAGCCCTGGCTGTACTGTAGGCGTGTGCATCTCCTGACCTAAAGGCGGTGTTGCGGGCCTTCAGGAAGAGACGAAGATCCCGGTTCATCCAAGGCTTCTGGTTGGGGTACATGGTGATCCGTTTCTGGGTGTAAAGTAAAGTGTGCATGTTAGTCCCCGTAGGGATATAGTTCCTCTGCATTTAACCCATTCACCCAGTGAAGCAGTGGGCAGCCACCAATGCAGCGCCCGGGGAGCAGTGTGTAGGGACGGTACCTTGCTCAGGGGTACCTCAGGGTAGCCGTTCAGTGGAGTCGAACCACCGACCTTCCGATCATGGTGCCACCACTCTACCTACTGAGCTATCCCTGCCCACTGTCAGGTGGTGACACTGTCTGTGGTTTTGGAGATGTAATCCAGTACAGATGAGGCGTACTGGTCCAGGTCTGTGTGGGTGAACATATTCCAGTCTGTTGGTGTGGTTGAAGTTCACCTTTATGTGCTGAAGGTGAAAACACTGAGCAAAGGGAGGAGTGTATGATCTGTAGATACTATGGAAGCTGAAGATTGTACCTGACACCGTTTGCTGCTGCCACCTTCTGGCCTTCAGGTGCTCTGGACGTGCTGTTTTTTGTCCTACAGCTTTAAGAGGCTCTGTCTCGGCTCTTAGTTGTTGGCACACCTGTTCACCATAAGTCATCACAGCACAGCTCATGGGCTGGGCTCCTCCAAAGGTAACCACCAAGCTGATGTTGGTTGGAGTTGTTTTATATGTTTAGATTAGTTTGTTGTCTCCTGCATGCTGTCATCTGCTGCTCTCCCTCAGGTATGTTCCCAGCTCAGGTGTGTTTGTGAGGGAGTGTTAGGGACCCGCAGAGACACTGGAGACAATAACTTGTACGAGCACAACTAAACTCATGGCTGCTGATCATTTAAGGTTTACCTTCAAAGTAGGAACTGCTGTCCTCCCTTAAACTGTGTGTACAGTGACTGGAGAACAATCCTCAGTGCTGGCCTACACCTGGGACACTGCAAACCAGGGTGCTTTGCTAGAAAGCAAGTTCAGCACATGCAGGATGTGTTTCTGATATCGCGGTTTCGCAATCTAGCTTTGAGCACATTCATGGTTCCTTTCATCCTCGGCACCAGTTGCTGCTTGTTGGGAACATGACCTCCAATTATCTGTCCACTAACTCTTGGGAAGAGCCCATCAGGATGCTTGGTGAAAAACCTCATTTTAAAAACAGCCCTGCACACTGTTCCTTCACCGTGACCAAAGAGTTCCATGATTCCAGATGCTGACAAGTAATGTCGCTCGATTGTAACAGATCAAGTAGTGTAATTGTGTTTGTGCAGTTCTTTATTTATATATTTGTATTGTCCGGGCATACGAGCACAGCTAAACCTACAGCCGCTGATCATTTAACCTTTAGCTTGGCTTCCCAGTTAAAGTGTTTACAGAGAGGGAATGATTGAATCAGGGTGTCATTTCTCATCTGCACGTGTATGTTGTCCATGCTACCTCAGAGATATTTCAAAGGAAAGGTTAGACCTGTCTCCTTGAGGGATTATTTAAAGCTTCAAGTCCTCTGATCCTCCGTCTTGCCATCAGCTCAGTTTAATCTAGACCAGGCTAAAAGTTTATTATCTTAGGACGGTCTAAGTCATCTGGATGTAAAGTGACTTTAATGTGCATTTCGGCTCCGGAGCCTAATAAAGCTCTTTCCTGGCAGGTGTTGGTGGGTCGAGCAGTCTGACGGCGGAACGTAGTCGGCCATCTTGGAAAGAAGAAAATGTTTTCTTCACACACGGTGAGAAAAACATCGTTTTTATAAATCATGAGTCCGAACATTTTACAGACTTTTATACGTGAAATTGTTCGTAGTTTATAAACACATCTGGAAGTGCCGTGCAAACCAAGGCCGAGCTGCTTTTAGGAAACGTGAAAAGTCTATCAGTACAACTTTCATGAATGATCATCATTTATTGTCATTATATCATTATGATTATTGTTAACTACCACCCTTTAGTAATTATTTACAGTTTTCCAGAACATGAGAAACTAAATGCATGTTAAGAAAAGAAAATAGTAAATGGAAAGACGAAGGCTTCAACCTCTTAGACCTTTCCTTATTTCCAACACAGCTGATTTAAATGGTTAAATGACTTCCAGTTCTCCTGGTAACGAACTAATCAATTGATTCAGGTGTGCTGACCCAGGGTGAGATCTAAAACCTGCAGGACACCGGCCCTCGAGGCCTGGAGTTCGACACCCCTGGTCTTACACCAAGGACTAAATGGTTCATTTTTGGCTCTCTGCACTGTAACAGGGACGGGGTGATTTGCAGAGCACTTTGTAAATGAGGACTGTGTGCAAGAGGTGCAAGTGCACGGGTGAAGTCGCACTGTCCCCTCTGCATTTGATTTTCCCTCGTTGGGTCGGGCGTAAAGACTGAGCAGGGCAATCAGCTGGTAGAACAGATGTCCACAAGATGCAATCAGCGATGCACTTGTTTAAATGTATTTTATGCAATAATACAGTCTTTCTTTTCCAAAACGCATCCAAACAATTTACAACACAACAGGTTACTATTATGGGCATCATCCAACAAACAGGTTTCTTATCGAAGCAGAGAGGCCGGCACGACAAAACAAGATTTAACTCAAACACTTATTAAGCTTCTGACTCCCTGCCTGTGTCTTTGTTGCTGTAGGAACAAGACGCCAAAGAGAGCCCAACACCTCAGTGCTCTCAGTTGGCTGAAGATGCTCACTCAAGTGCAAACTTACTTGAGCACTACAGGTGTGATCAGTGTAACAAGAAGTTTCATGCCCCGTGTCACCTCAGAAGACACCAGCGCATCCACAGTGGGGAAAAGCCCTTCAGTTGTGACCAGTGTGGAAAGACTTTTACTCGGAAAGGCAACTTAAAAACACATCACCTCAGCCACAGCGGCGTCAAACCACACATGTGCCACCAGTGTGGAAAGACATTTAGTTTGATGGGCAACTTGAGAACTCATCAGCGCCTACACAGAGGAGTCAAACCATACGCATGTAGCCAGTGTGAGAAGGCTTTTACTCAGATGAGATACTTAAAAATCCATGAGATGGTCCACAGCGGAGAAAAACCCCACACATGTGAGGAGTGCGGAAAGACATTTAGTTTGATGGGCAACTTGAGAACTCATCAGCGCCTGCACAGAGGAGTCAAACCATACGCATGTAGCCAGTGTGAGAAGGCTTTTACTCGGATGAGCCACTTAAAAATCCATGAGATGGTCCACAGCGGAGAAAAACCCCACACATGTGAGGAGTGCGGAAAGGCTTTTAATCATCAGAGCAACTTAAAGAGACACAAACTGGTCCACAGTGGAGTTAAAGCACACAAGTGTGACCAGTGTGGGAGGGCTTTTGCTTTGAAGTCGAGCTTGGCGACACACAAGCTGGCGCCGCATGTGACCTTTCTGGGAAAATCTCCAGCCAGCGACCCCAGAAACACACCAACAGACGCTGATACGTGATCGGTGCAGCAGTTCAGTTTACACAAACTCGAGCTTAAGTCAACCCTACACTTACTGACCATGGACAATAACCAGTGCGACCAGTGTGACAAAGCCTAGAACCAGTTTAGAGGTAATTCAGTCAGTTTTTTTTTAAACAAGCTAATGTGTATATAAAATATTTGTTACTGGTAATACAGCAAAACTTTATTGTAGTTTTTAAAGTTCAAGTTAAACCATGTGAAATAAGTTGGATAATACACGGTGTTACATATGGGACACAAACGCAGCGTTTTGGGACAACATGGTTTCTGTTTGGTTTACACAAACTGTAAAGATGTTATTACGATGTTATTACGATGTTATTACGATGTTATTACGATGTTATTACGATGTTATTACGATGTTATTACGATGTTATTACGATGTTATTACGGTCAATGTTAGCTCTACATGGGTGTTAGATTTCAAAATAAAATCCTTTTAAACGATCGTCTCGTTTCATTTATCACCAGCAGAACAGTCTCCAACAGTGTCCAACTTTATGGCTCATAATGGGCAAAGACGCGGCTACAACTTTGATGCTAATCTGAAGTGAATAAAACTATAATAGGACATGAAATGCATTTAGATCTGTACATATGCTGTAATGATCACATGATGTGGCGCCATCCTTTCTGAAATTAAACCGACAACAGATTTGTTGTCTGGGGCATTTAACACAAACTGATTTGAATAAAACGACATCATGAATGCAAAAAACGATGCAGCTGCATTCATATTCATATTTCCTCCTCGGTTCCAACTATTAATACAGAAATGCAAATGCATCATTCTTTTCTTGAAATTTAAACACAGGTTTATAAACGGTCTCAGCAGTTCTTAAGTACATTTAGTAAAACAGGTAAACACTTACTAAAACACAGTCATTGTGTCCTTACATGCTGTCGTTTTAGCAGACTCTCAAACCAGTTTCAGTCCAGTAGTGTCCGTATCACTGCCGCCCAAAACCAGTATCACGAGCTCAGTGTGTCACATGGCCTTGCTTGACCAGATGGTGCTATTCAAAATGTTGCCAGAAGGGATAATGAGCATCACTCTCATGCCAACAGTTATGGCAAAGATTTTATTCTGCACGTTTGATCTGAGACACGACTGGTTATCCATCAAAGTTCAACACTTTAAAGTCCACAACTTTCCACACTCTGATAAGCACATCCCAGTGGTGACCGCCCCGCCGGTTCCCAGACTGCAGCCTTGGCGTTCGCTCTGGGGCTTATTTTTAGCTACACACATGGCACTTTTCCATTTTATCATTCTTTATTAAACATCTTACAAAGAAGTATTTAACTTTAATTAGTTTTACCAGAGTGTGCATGTTTATGGATGTTAGAGAAAAATACAAGGTGCAGATACTGCACATCTGCAGTCCCCATCAGGTCACATGTGCATATAACCAAAAGTCAAATACAGAAAATGATCCTGCTACTTTGGCCCTAGTGCAACTCTCTGTTGGTATTTGGTTTAAACTGCAAGAGTGGCTACAAATCTGTGGTTAAGCTGCACTTCCTGCTGTTTCTCCCTCTGTACTCGTTGCTCTTTAGGTCAGTATGTGGTAGTTTTCCATGTCCCAGTGGAGATTTCCTCTCGTGCAAGCTTTCCTCACGCGCACACTGAGCCCTCATCCTTTCTACACAAAATTCGTTTGTCTACTTCATAAACAAGACTAATAGTCAGCAAACATCTTGGCTTCACTTGGATTCTCAAGTTTAAAATACATGGAAAGTTTGGGAAACTATGGTTTACCCTGACGGGAGCATGAATGTGGACAGCAGCGGTGGCACCGAAATTTATTCAGTATTTGCTGAGGCATCAGATTCTCGACAGCTGGCAGTAAAGAAAGAGTCAGGAGGCTGGGTGTAGTGGACACCGGTATATGTCTAAGCACCGACCTGGCAGATCTGATTACAATGTTAAAAACATAGAGCTTAACCCTCATCAGTAACATGACAACTGTAACATGCTGTAAGTATGAGCACTTTTATGAAACTTCACTAAAGTGTATTATTGTGTTGTCAAGCTTGAATGCATTGTAAGTGAATGGGTTCTGTTTGTTCAGCTACAACTGGGAAGAAAAACTTTCTGACCAATAAGGTGGAGACGGTGGCATACTTGTGTTGTATCAGCCTATCGGAAGGTTTTTGAAGGTCTGATTTCAAGATATAACACTGGGACAGATGATAGTTTAACAAGGCTGTAGCAATATTACTGTTGTTATTGCTAATGACTGTTACGTGTCTCTGCTGGAGCAGACCTAGAGTAGATATTATGTTTTGTCTGTCCCTGCTCTCATGAACAAGGCATCTTTCAAACTGCTTGAAGGAATTTCTTCAGTTTCCGTAAGGATTTTGCCAAAGTTTAAGGTCATCCCAACACTGCGACACTCATTCTGAGTTCATTTGTGAAGTGTGACAGAACTTCACACAAATGCCAAACAGGACAACAGCAAGTTAAAACAATGCTGAAGTGTTTTTATTGTATGACGAGCAGAAAAGAATTTGAGGTTGCAACGTTATCCTTGTTGCACTGCAATCTTGGGATGTGAGAACCTGAAAGCCTGAAATCTGTACCCCATCCACAACACACCTTTTCTCTGTACTCCTCCCCAGCACCCTGCAGTCACATGCGCCTGCAGGTAGATAAAAACCTCAAAAGAGACACTGGTCGCCATTCTGCTCAGAAGCTTTTCAGGAGCTTTCAGAAGATTCACGAGTTCAGGCGTCTCCACCGTGCAGACATACAGGAGCAGGTATGGACCTCTCACTCGCTACAAAAACATCTGAGCTGTATTCGGTGCAATACTGTGAGCCAGTTTCTTGTTTAGAGTGGATGTTTCAGGCTACAGCAGCATTACAGTAACTTTTGTGCATTTTTCCTGCAGTAATTGTGCGTTTACAAACACATTTCAGCAGCACATGCAAACCATCACAGTATAAATGCAGCTCTCTGTTTCCATATTTGGCAACCTTTGGTCTTCCACAACAGCTCCAGGACGGTGTAACCAGGGCAACAGAGTAATATATTGTCCTAAAAGGATAATATTTTACCAAGCCTTGCAACATGCTGCAAATAGTGACGCGCTAAATAGCATGTTAGATAAACTGCCAAAAATACATCCAGAGGAGCAGGTGTTTGGTCTCTCACTCTCATGTCATGAGCTCTCAGCAGATGGTGGAACATGAGCCGCTTTGTTTTGGACTAAACTCCATGTTAAACTGGACTTTATGACAGAGAAATATGGAGTGAAAGGAAAGGCCTTACTTCAGCCTGCAAATCGGTTTTTAATGCACAGGACCTGAAAATTATTAACCTGATAACCTGGGAAGTCATTAGCTTACATACGTGTAAAATAAATATGAAATCATTTGTAAGCGTCAGTGTTTCATGTGATTTCTAAGTCATTTTTAACATGTGACCTGTTTGGTGTAGGATGCATTTGGTGGGCACTTTGGGGCTTTTTCTGACCTTGCTGCATCTCTCTAACTCGCTGCTGCTGGGAGCCTTTAACATCAAATCCTTCGGAGACACCAAAGCCTCCAACACCACTCTGATGAACATCATTACCAAGGTCTGGGACTTTTCCCTCTTTGGTAGATATGACAGTTTGTACAAAATGTTTACATCCACCCATTTGTAATGCAATTTGGGTCAGAGTGCTTTCAAAACCAATCCAGAAGTGTTATCTTGTGTGTGCGTTTTGAAATAGTTTGAACTGAATTTTGAGAAATGCTTTGGATGATTTGGCCTGTTGCAGAAGTAAACCTGAATATTCCCAGAATATTCCCACCTCTATGCTTAAGGAATGATCAATGAAATAACTGGATGTGCAACAGCTGTAGCGTTGCCTTTACAATCTAAAGCTTAACACATGAATTTTTTCGTGCAAGGTAAAATATAAACAAACGTGATGTTGCAAGATGGACAATCAGCTGATTCATTTTCATTTTTTATTTGTGTTTTGCAGATTGTCCAACGCTATGACGTCATTCTGATCCAAGAGGTCAGAGACAGTGATCTCTCAGCAACCCAAAAACTCATGGAGTACGTCAACAAGTGAGTCCACACACCGAACATGGAACATTCAGAGTAACACTGAGCATGAAATGCAAACGTATGGAAACATAAAAGTGTGTGTTTGTTTCCCCCCAGAGATTCTCCTCAGTACAAATACATCGTCAGCGAGCCTCTCGGTGCGAGCACCTATAAAGAGCGATATCTCTTCCTTTACAGGTGCACCACGATGAAAAAAATAAGTCTCCACTCTACACACAGTGAAATGATATTTATTCAGTTCAATTTTATTTACACAGCGCCAAATCACAACAAGAGTCGCCTCAAGGCACTTTATACTGTCAGGTAGACCCTACAATAACACATACAGAGAAAAACCCAACAATCAAATGACCCCTATGAGCAGCACTTTGGCAACAGTGGGAAGGAAAAACTCCCTTTTGACAGGAAGAAACCTCCGGCAGAGTCAGGCTCAGGGAGGGGCGGCTGTTTGCAACAAAACATGGTTCGTTGCAGTGATGCCGTGTAAAAAGCATTTTTAGTTCTTGCTCTAAATATGTATTTTGTAGAAAGGGAAAAAGTCTTTTTCATGGCAGAATGTGAATAGTTTGATTGTTTTCTTTGTTTCTTAAAGCCAAACAATTTAACAAAAATAAAAATGACTTGTTCACGTTGCCCGGGGTTAAAGTCAGGATTGGTGTTGGATCATCATCATCACTTAGACCTCAGAGGGTTAAAGAACCTCCCATAAGTTTCTCAAATAACCATTCAAAACAACTTGATTAAAAATTTATATTTCCAGCATGTTTGTAGTGTTTGAGGCATGTTTGAAGTAATTTAACGGCAAATCCTCCGTCTTTGTTCTGGCATAAACATACATCTTATACACACTCAGAATTCAGAAGAAGTGATTTAAAAAAAGGGGAAAAGCAGAACTACAATAAATTTGTCCCGAGAAGCAACTGGACATGTTTAGAAATGAAGTACACACTGGCAGCAAATGAAAAGGTGGTGATTTTCTCCACAGGGAGGCGCTGGTATCGGTGGCAAAAAGCTACACCTATGACGACGGCCCGGAGGAAACTGGACAAGACGCCTTTAGCAGGGAGCCGTTTGTCGTAATGTTCTCCTCCAAACACACTGGTAGGTGCTGTGGCTCGAGCTATACAGCTGTTTCTGCATCACACTGATAATGATGTGGATCCTCATTCAAACATTTGTGCGTGGTAGTTCCTGGGACATGTTAGTCACTAGTCCTTTATCATTCTCATGCGGTGTAAGCGCCTCCGTCACTGTCAACACTCCTTCGTTCCCTTCTCTTCTGTAGCTGTGAGAGACTTTACTCTGATCCCTCAGCACACCTCCCCAGAATCAGCTGTTCGGGAGCTAAATGCTCTCTATGACGTGGTGGCAGATGTCCGCGCTCGCTGGAACAATGATGTATTTACAGCCTACAAGTAAAAATCATTTATTTGGTGGAAAAACACACATTCGGTAAATGCGACTCACACTACTCTCCCTGCAGGACATCGTGCTGCTGGGTGACTTCAACGCAGGCTGTAGTTATGTGTCCGGGTCTGACTGGCAGCAGATCCGCATCTTCACTGACAAGACTTTCCATTGGCTGATCACTGATGCGGCCGACACTACCGTGTCGCAAACTGTCTGCCCTTACGACAGGTAGACAGATTGTGGCAGGTCGTTCTGATGTGTGCACGCAAACTCTAAACTCTAATCATCTTTCTGTGTTTGCAGGATTGTGGTCACTGCGGACATGATGAGAGGAGTGGTGAAAGATAGTGCGAAGGTGTATAACTACATGACGGACCTGAATCTCAAACAAGATCTGGTAACAGATGAATTTCAATCCTTATCTCTGTAAGAATTCATTTGAACTAAAAAGCACAACCTGCCTCATTCCCCGCTGACACTAATGGAAACGTCAATATAAAAAGTTAACATAATGTTGTATTCACTGCAACTGAGACCATAGACTCGTCAGCAAAATGTTTACTGAGCTCCAATCAGAAGAGAGGCATTCTACACAAAGGGCAAAGCAGTCGCCCCATCAGAAATCATGCAGTTTTAAAGCACTTTTGCTTTTTTAATATCAGCTTTGAGCTACAGAAAATCGAGCAACTTTGTAAAGCAGTGGCTGTAGTAACGACCACAGAGATGCAAACAAAATCATAATGCAGTGTATACTGTAGTGATGGCATTACCATGCAGGCACGTTGAGTTTTTCAGCACTGGAAAGAAACCTGTGGAAACTGAAGCCGTCTGCAGCACAAACTGTGAGCCACTAAAAGAACGGTTTCTCTGTCTCTCAGGCGTTGGCTGTCAGCGACCACTTCCCCGTGGAGGTGAAGCTGAGCGGTTAGGCTCACGTTGCTTGAACCGTGACTTCCACAAGCTTTCCACACATCGTGCTCAATCTGCAGCCAGCACAATGATCATTCAGTTGGGGACTACTGTCAGCCACAGCTTCATGAAATGCAAATGCACAATAAAGCCACTAAAAGAATTTCACTGAAAACTTGTGTGTTGTAAAGGATTCGGCTTCTTGTTGCAGTGGAGCACATTTGTCTGGAACATTTACTGAGACCCTTTGTTGATTTGGAAACCTTTAATAACGCGTTTGTATTTTATTTCACTTCCTTTGTCTGCTTAAATGTCTTCAGAGTTTAAAGTTTTTTAATTAATTTCCCAAAACAGCTCAAACACACAGCAAAACACTAACCTGCAAAACTGAGCCAAAAATGTTGAAAAAAAGCGGTAGAGTAATACAATCAGTCATCTCAGTTACTCCTGTAAAGCTGAAATGTGTTCACCACATATGTTAACCTGTGATTTTTAAACACTGAAATGGAAAATCAGGTTGTCTGCATACAAAAAGCTAAAGACGCCTGGGAAATAGAGACACTAGAGTTTCTAATAGCGTCCAAGAGAAGTGTGCTTGGAGAGACGATAGCTGACTGCAGCCTCAAGATGGCAGTGATGTAGAAGCACATCACTTATGCTTTGGTATAACTGACTAGACAAGCACTGCTTGTCCTGGCTGAACAGTTGAGTTGGGGTTGCTGTAGTTCAGTTCTACTAATTGGAAGGTTTGCAGTTCAATACCAAGCTGCTGCAAAATACTTAGCCTCCCCCCCGAGGATGTAATATTAAAGTGAATACACGTGCTGATTTCATCTCTTTACATGAAAGAACATTTACTTTTCCAGGAGTCACATTAGTGACTTGTAGCTTTAGGCTTAGTAGACGACTCACACATTGACAAATCCAAACACATTTGAGGGTAATACTCTTAAATGTGTAAATGTAGTGCTCAAAGAAAACAGGGAGCACCACAGCAGAGGTCATTCATGTCTGTCACACACAGGACGTGACAGTGAAAAGTGTGGAGACACTGCACACCTGAAGTTTAGCCGATTGTGTTGCGCTGACACTCAGGTCCTTTTGAAGTGTCGTATATTGATTCAATTGTCCAAAACACAAACATACAAAGAATGAAAAATGCTCCTTGTTATAAGAATGCAAGATTCATTTTGATTTGGTTGTCCGCTGAATTTTTAACTCCTGGCTGACCCTTAAAAATGCATCCCTTTAGAGCCCTGGGGACCAAAAATGGTCCCGCCCCAAAAGTGCAATAAAAAGATTATATATTCATATTTTTTTCCACTTTAAATTGGTCAGTCTTTTAAAACTACTTCTCCCTGAAATATTCATATAAAGTTTTAATTCGATTTTCGTTGTTTTAACCCTTTAAATCCCAGTTTTATTACATGAACGTCCTGTTTTTTTAGCCCCAAAAAACTAAATATTTTCCAAAAAAAACATTTGAAGTAATATTTGTTTGTTATTATAATTAGGCCTTTAGATGGACCAAAGATTGGCACCAACATTCATTTTGATCGCCTTTTATTTTTTTTGCAGGAGCGCATTTCATAAAATGCACACACTATCGGTCCTAATCGACCACGCCCAAAAAAGAGCTATAAAAAATTTATATATTAATATTTTATTCCACTTTAAATTAGCCAATCTTTTAGACCTACTTCTCCTTGAAATATTCATGTCAAGTTTTAATTACATTTCGCGGATTTTAACCCTTTATATCCCGGTTTCGTCACATGAGCGCACTGCTTTTTTTGCCCCAAAAAACATAAAACTTGAATATTTTCCAAAAAAAACATTTGAGGTAATATTCAATTGTTATTATAATTAGGCCTTTAGATGGACTAAAGATTGGCACCAACATTCATTTCGATCGCCTTTTATTATTTTTTTCAGGACCAGAAAATGGTCTCCAGGTGGCAAATGCTCCTCCTCTAGGCCGAAATAAGTGCATCTTCCCGGGGTAAGTCGCGACGATCACCGGGGCACGATCACCGGGGACTCCTTTTTCCAGCACATACGTCCGGTACCACGTGACAACAAATACGTCATTTCCTGTTGACTAAAAAAAAAAAGCACCCTCTCACGGTCCTAGGGACCGAAAATGGTCCCGCCCGATCAGCGGGCGAAGCCGCTGCTGCACGCCGGAAATGAGGCTTCATTTCCCGCAGGTCTGTCCAAGCAGCCCGCTGTTTTCCAGCAGGGATCAAATGTGGAGCAAGGGCGCCACCCGGTGGACAGATAAAAAAATTACAACTCTAAGGCTCATAGACCAAAACGAAACGGAAACATAAGTAATCACCAAGACATTAACAGTAATAATTCTGCAGTGAAAAATAGCGTTTACAATGGAAGTCAATGGGTCAAAAATGGTCCCTAGGGCTCTAAGAGGATGTGTATTGTTAGCTTAGCCACTGAAGCTAATTTAAGGAAGTCAGACTTGAATTTTGAAATGAAATTATGCCAAACTTTTTTTTAGAGAATTTGGCTATATTCCATTCAACACAGTGCAAATGGCTTGTAACTGAAAAACTAAAATGTACAAAAATGGTCCCAGGGCCTCTTAACATTCTCCACTGTCATTTGAATGTAGAGACGTCTGAGTTACAGAGATAATGAATGAGAACCACACGCTTTAATCCATTTAATGTATGAATCCAGACATTTATTTGGATATTTCACAGTAAAAACCAAACATTTGTTAGAGATGACAAAGGCTTTGCCACATTTAGATGCACTAAAGGTCAGATTTGCTATTAGTCCTTCATATGTGAGACTCTTTTGCAACAATTAGCAGTTTGCTCGTGTAAGCATACTGCAGGTAATGCTGAGTGATGGAGAAGGCTCGGCAGGTTGCCCGAGTGTACGGCTCTTCAAACCAAAACAAAAAGTCACACCCTAACCTCGAGTGTTTTTATTAACACCTTGAGGGGTAAATGCTGGGTTTTATCCCCCAAACATGTAGACTGCTCACTGCCTGATCTCAGATCACATCTGTAGCTGGTGCTACAAAGTGTGCAAACATGTTTCCCCTCTCTAAGCCTTTCTTCTCTTAAGCATCTCCAGATACATCCCCAGGGACTTCTGAATAGAGTCCTTGGTGATGAACTTGACAAAGTTATTGACATCAGCCTCTCTGTTAGCCGCCAGCTTGTCTATGGTTGGCTTCCTCATCATGGACTTTGTGAGCTGTCTGGCGTGATCTGCAAATGAAACAAATGCACATGTAAGGAAGCTGTGCATTCATATACAATTTCTTCTATGAATACTGACATGGGCTTCAATTCATTGCAAAATATATTCAATTGCAGCACTATTGTGGAGCACCTTTTATTTCTTATGTGGGAAAGTGACATTTCTAACAGGTGCTGAAAGCTTATGCTCTTTCTCTGCCTCCTGCACATCCTGCCAAGTACCAGGATGTACTAAATACTGCTGTACAGATGGAAATACACCCATATCGACACTTCTGAGGTACGAGGTTACATCTCCCTACATGCGGGTTCGTGCCACCTCACCTTAAAACAAACATACACTGATAGCAGCTCATTTTTTTCCTACCTGCCTTGGAAATGTTACCTGCAATTTTATTACCCAAATGGTAAATGGACTGGTTCTTATGTAGCGCTTTTCTACTCATCTGAGCGCTCAAAGCACTGATGAGGCCAATCACCGTGATGTCATCTGCAAACTTAATGATGGTGTTGGAACCATCAGCAGGTCTGCAGTCGTGGGTGAAGAGGGAGTAGAGGAAAGGGCTCATCACACAGCCTTGTGGTACACCGGTGTTCATTGTGATGGTAGATGAGCAGCGGTTATCCAGCCGGACATGTTGGGGGCGGTTGGTCAGGAAGTCCAGTAACCATTTGCAGATGAGGGAGCTGATGCCCAGGTCTGTCAGTTTCCTGATGAGTTGTGAGGGGTGGATTGTATTGAATGCTGAACTGAAGTCTATAAACAGCATTCTGGCGTAGGTGTTGTTGTTGTCCAGGTGTGAGAGGACAGAGTGCAGTGCGATGGAGACTGCATCCTCTGTGCTCCTGTTCTGGCGGTATGCGAATTGGTGGGGGTCCAGGGTGGGGGGGAGACAGGATTTGAAGTGTGCTAGGACCAGCTGCTCTAAGCACTTAGTGATGATGGGGGTGAGTGCTACTGGGCGGTAATCATTGAGGCAAGATGGGTTGGAGTTTTTGGGTGTCGGGACGATGGAGGTGGATTTGAAGCAGGCCGGTACCACAGCGTGGGCCAAGGACAGATTGAATATGTCTGTGAGCACTCCTGCAAGCTCCCCAGAACACGCTCTGAGAACACGCCCGGGGATGCCATCAGGACCTGCAGCCTTGTGGACACTGATCCTGCTCAGCACCACTCCTACATTGGTGGGGGAGAGAGTCAGAGGTTGGTGGTCTGCTTTGGTTGTGGTTGTGGGGTTCCCTCGCTCAAAACGAGCATAAAAGTTGTTGAGCTCATTGAGGAAGGAGACATCAGAGGATGCGGGGGAGGGTTTGGTGGTCCTGTAGTCTGTGATGGTCTGGAGTCCTTGCCACATGCGTCGGGGGTTGGAGTTGGAGAAGTGTTCTTCTACCTTCTTTTTGTAATGGTGTTTGGCTTTTTTGATGCCCTTCTTTAGATTAGCCCTGGCTGTACTGTAGGCGTGTGCATCTCCTGACCTAAAGGCGGTGTTGCGGGCCTTCAGGAAGAGACGAAGATCCCGGTTCATCCAAGGCTTCTGGTTGGGGTACATGGTGATCCGTTTCTGGGTGTAAAGTAAAGTGTGCATGTTAGTCCCCGTAGGGATATAGTTCCTCTGCATTTAACCCATTCACCCAGTGAAGCAGTGGGCAGCCACCAATGCAGCGCCCGGGGAGCAGTGTGTAGGGACGGTACCTTGCTCAGGGGTACCTCAGGGTAGCCGTTCAGTGGAGTCGAACCACCGACCTTCCGATCATGGTGCCACCACTCTACCTACTGAGCTATCCCTGCCCACTGTCAGGTGGTGACACTGTCTGTGGTTTTGGAGATGTAATCCAGTACAGATGAGGCGTACTGGTCCAGGTCTGTGTGGGTGAACATATTCCAGTCTGTTGGTGTGGTTGAAGTTCACCTTTATGTGCTGAAGGTGAAAACACTGAGCAAAGGGAGGAGTGTATGATCTGTAGATACTATGGAAGCTGAAGATTGTACCTGACACCGTTTGCTGCTGCCACCTTCTGGCCTTCAGGTGCTCTGGACGTGCTGTTTTTTGTCCTACAGCTTTAAGAGGCTCTGTCTCGGCTCTTAGTTGTTGGCACACCTGTTCACCATAAGTCATCACAGCACAGCTCATGGGCTGGGCTCCTCCAAAGGTAACCACCAAGCTGATGTTGGTTGGAGTTGTTTTATATGTTTAGATTAGTTTGTTGTCTCCTGCATGCTGTCATCTGCTGCTCTCCCTCAGGTATGTTCCCAGCTCAGGTGTGTTTGTGAGGGAGTGTTAGGGACCCGCAGAGACACTGGAGACAATAACTTGTACGAGCACAACTAAACTCATGGCTGCTGATCATTTAAGGTTTACCTTCAAAGTAGGAACTGCTGTCCTCCCTTAAACTGTGTGTACAGTGACTGGAGAACAATCCTCAGTGCTGGCCTACACCTGGGACACTGCAAACCAGGGTGCTTTGCTAGAAAGCAAGTTCAGCACATGCAGGATGTGTTTCTGATATCGCGGTTTCGCAATCTAGCTTTGAGCACATTCATGGTTCCTTTCATCCTCGGCACCAGTTGCTGCTTGTTGGGAACATGACCTCCAATTATCTGTCCACTAACTCTTGGGAAGAGCCCATCAGGATGCTTGGTGAAAAACCTCATTTTAAAAACAGCCCTGCACACTGTTCCTTCACCGTGACCAAAGAGTTCCATGATTCCAGATGCTGACAAGTAATGTCGCTCGATTGTAACAGATCAAGTAGTGTAATTGTGTTTGTGCAGTTCTTTATTTATATATTTGTATTGTCCGGGCATACGAGCACAGCTAAACCTACAGCCGCTGATCATTTAACCTTTAGCTTGGCTTCCCAGTTAAAGTGTTTACAGAGAGGGAATGATTGAATCAGGGTGTCATTTCTCATCTGCACGTGTATGTTGTCCATGCTACCTCAGAGATATTTCAAAGGAAAGGTTAGACCTGTCTCCTTGAGGGATTATTTAAAGCTTCAAGTCCTCTGATCCTCCGTCTTGCCATCAGCTCAGTTTAATCTAGACCAGGCTAAAAGTTTATTATCTTAGGACGGTCTAAGTCATCTGGATGTAAAGTGACTTTAATGTGCATTTCGGCTCCGGAGCCTAATAAAGCTCTTTCCTGGCAGGTGTTGGTGGGTCGAGCAGTCTGACGGCGGAACGTAGTCGGCCATCTTGGAAAGAAGAAAATGTTTTCTTCACACACGGTGAGAAAAACATCGTTTTTATAAATCATGAGTCCGAACATTTTACAGACTTTTATACGTGAAATTGTTCGTAGTTTATAAACACATCTGGAAGTGCCGTGCAAACCAAGGCCGAGCTGCTTTTAGGAAACGTGAAAAGTCTATCAGTACAACTTTCATGAATGATCATCATTTATTGTCATTATATCATTATGATTATTGTTAACTACCACCCTTTAGTAATTATTTACAGTTTTCCAGAACATGAGAAACTAAATGCATGTTAAGAAAAGAAAATAGTAAATGGAAAGACGAAGGCTTCAACCTCTTAGACCTTTCCTTATTTCCAACACAGCTGATTTAAATGGTTAAATGACTTCCAGTTCTCCTGGTAACGAACTAATCAATTGATTCAGGTGTGCTGACCCAGGGTGAGATCTAAAACCTGCAGGACACCGGCCCTCGAGGCCTGGAGTTCGACACCCCTGGTCTTACACCAAGGACTAAATGGTTCATTTTTGGCTCTCTGCACTGTAACAGGGACGGGGTGATTTGCAGAGCACTTTGTAAATGAGGACTGTGTGCAAGAGGTGCAAGTGCACGGGTGAAGTCGCACTGTCCCCTCTGCATTTGATTTTCCCTCGTTGGGTCGGGCGTAAAGACTGAGCAGGGCAATCAGCTGGTAGAACAGATGTCCACAAGATGCAATCAGCGATGCACTTGTTTAAATGTATTTTATGCAATAATACAGTCTTTCTTTTCCAAAACGCATCCAAACAATTTACAACACAACAGGTTACTATTATGGGCATCATCCAACAAACAGGTTTCTTATCGAAGCAGAGAGGCCGGCACGACAAAACAAGATTTAACTCAAACACTTATTAAGCTTCTGACTCCCTGCCTGTGTCTTTGTTGCTGTAGGAACAAGACGCCAAAGAGAGCCCAACACCTCAGTGCTCTCAGTTGGCTGAAGATGCTCACTCAAGTGCAAACTTACTTGAGCACTACAGGTGTGATCAGTGTAACAAGAAGTTTCATGCCCCGTGTCACCTCAGAAGACACCAGCGCATCCACAGTGGGGAAAAGCCCTTCAGTTGTGACCAGTGTGGAAAGACTTTTACTCGGAAAGGCAACTTAAAAACACATCACCTCAGCCACAGCGGCGTCAAACCACACATGTGCCACCAGTGTGGAAAGACATTTAGTTTGATGGGCAACTTGAGAACTCATCAGCGCCTACACAGAGGAGTCAAACCATACGCATGTAGCCAGTGTGAGAAGGCTTTTACTCAGATGAGATACTTAAAAATCCATGAGATGGTCCACAGCGGAGAAAAACCCCACACATGTGAGGAGTGCGGAAAGACATTTAGTTTGATGGGCAACTTGAGAACTCATCAGCGCCTGCACAGAGGAGTCAAACCATACGCATGTAGCCAGTGTGAGAAGGCTTTTACTCGGATGAGCCACTTAAAAATCCATGAGATGGTCCACAGCGGAGAAAAACCCCACACATGTGAGGAGTGCGGAAAGGCTTTTAATCATCAGAGCAACTTAAAGAGACACAAACTGGTCCACAGTGGAGTTAAAGCACACAAGTGTGACCAGTGTGGGAGGGCTTTTGCTTTGAAGTCGAGCTTGGCGACACACAAGCTGGCGCCGCATGTGACCTTTCTGGGAAAATCTCCAGCCAGCGACCCCAGAAACACACCAACAGACGCTGATACGTGATCGGTGCAGCAGTTCAGTTTACACAAACTCGAGCTTAAGTCAACCCTACACTTACTGACCATGGACAATAACCAGTGCGACCAGTGTGACAAAGCCTAGAACCAGTTTAGAGGTAATTCAGTCAGTTTTTTTTAAACAAGCTAATGTGTATATAAAATATTTGTTACTGGTAATACAGCAAAACTTTATTGTAGTTTTTAAAGTTCAAGTTAAACCATGTGAAATAAGTTGGATAATACACGGTGTTACATATGGGACACAAACGCAGCGTTTTGGGACAACATGGTTTCTGTTTGGTTTACACAAACTGTAAAGATGTTATTACGATGTTATTACGATGTTATTACGATGTTATTACGATGTTATTACGATGTTATTACGGTCAATGTTAGCTCTACATGGGTGTTAGATTTCAAAATAAAATCCTTTTAAACGATCGTCTCGTTTCATTTATCACCAGCAGAACAGTCTCCAACAGTGTCCAACTTTATGGCTCATAATGGGCAAAGACGCGGCTACAACTTTGATGCTAATCTGAAGTGAATAAAACTATAATAGGACATGAAATGCATTTAGATCTGTACATATGCTGTAATGATCACATGATGTGGCGCCATCCTTTCTGAAATTAAACCGACAACAGATTTGTTGTCTGGGGCATTTAACACAAACTGATTTGAATAAAACGACATCATGAATGCAAAAAACGATGCAGCTGCATTCATATTCATATTTCCTCCTCGGTTCCAACTATTAATACAGAAATGCAAATGCATCATTCTTTTCTTGAAATTTAAACACAGGTTTATAAACGGTCTCAGCAGTTCTTAAGTACATTTAGTAAAACAGGTAAACACTTACTAAAACACAGTCATTGTGTCCTTACATGCTGTCGTTTTAGCAGACTCTCAAACCAGTTTCAGTCCAGTAGTGTCCGTATCACTGCCGCCCAAAACCAGTATCACGAGCTCAGTGTGTCACATGGCCTTGCTTGACCAGATGGTGCTATTCAAAATGTTGCCAGAAGGGATAATGAGCATCACTCTCATGCCAACAGTTATGGCAAAGATTTTATTCTGCACGTTTGATCTGAGACACGACTGGTTATCCATCAAAGTTCAACACTTTAAAGTCCACAACTTTCCACACTCTGATAAGCACATCCCAGCGGTGACCGCCCCGCCGGTTCCCAGACTGCAGCCTTGGCGTTCGCTCTGGGGCTTATTTTTAGCTACACACATGGCACTTTTCCATTTTATCATTCTTTATTAAACATCTTACAAAGAAGTATTTAACTTTAATTAGTTTTACCAGAGTGTGCATGTTTATGGATGTTAGAGAAAAATACAAGGTGCAGATACTGCACATCTGCAGTCCCCATCAGGTCACATGTGCATATAACCAAAAGTCAAATACAGAAAATGATCCTGCTACTTTGGCCCTAGTGCAACTCTCTGTTGGTATTTGGTTTAAACTGCAAGAGTGGCTACAAATCTGTGGTTAAGCTGCACTTCCTGCTGTTTCTCCCTCTGTACTCGTTGCTCTTTAGGTCAGTATGTGGTAGTTTTCCATGTCCCAGTGGAGATTTCCTCTCGTGCAAGCTTTCCTCACGCGCACACTGAGCCCTCATCCTTTCTACACAAAATTCGTTTGTCTACTTCATAAACAAGACTAATAGTCAGCAAACATCTTGGCTTCACTTGGATTCTCAAGTTTAAAATACATGGAAAGTTTGGGAAACTATGGTTTACCCTGACGGGAGCATGAATGTGGACAGCAGCGGTGGCACCGAAATTTATTCAGTATTTGCTGAGGCATCAGATTCTCGACAGCTGGCAGTAAAGAAAGAGTCAGGAGGCTGGGTGTAGTGGACACCGGTATATGTCTAAGCACCGACCTGGCAGATCTGATTACAATGTTAAAAACATAGAGCTTAACCCTCATCAGTAACATGACAACTGTAACATGCTGTAAGTATGAGCACTTTTATGAAACTTCACTAAAGTGTATTATTGTGTTGTCAAGCTTGAATGCATTGTAAGTGAATGGGTTCTGTTTGTTCAGCTACAACTGGGAAGAAAAACTTTCTGACCAATAAGGTGGAGACGGTGGCATACTTGTGTTGTATCAGCCTATCGGAAGGTTTTTGAAGGTCTGATTTCAAGATATAACACTGGGACAGATGATAGTTTAACAAGGCTGTAGCAATATTACTGTTGTTATTGCTAATGACTGTTACGTGTCTCTGCTGGAGCAGACCTAGAGTAGATATTATGTTTTGTCTGTCCCTGCTCTCATGAACAAGGCATCTTTCAAACTGCTTGAAGGAATTTCTTCAGTTTCCGTAAGGATTTTGCCAAAGTTTAAGGTCATCCCAACACTGCGACACTCATTCTGAGTTCATTTGTGAAGTGTGACAGAACTTCACACAAATGCCAAACAGGACAACAGCAAGTTAAAACAATGCTGAAGTGTTTTTATTGTATGACGAGCAGAAAAGAATTTGAGGTTGCAACGTTATCCTTGTTGCACTGCAATCTTGGGATGTGAGAACCTGAAAGCCTGAAATCTGTACCCCATCCACAACACACCTTTTCTCTGTACTCCTCCCCAGCACCCTGCAGTCACATGCGCCTGCAGGTAGATAAAAACCTCAAAAGAGACACTGGTCGCCATTCTGCTCAGAAGCTTTTCAGGAGCTTTCAGAAGATTCACGAGTTCAGGCGTCTCCACCGTGCAGACATACAGGAGCAGGTATGGACCTCTCACTCGCTACAAAAACATCTGAGCTGTATTCGGTGCAATACTGTGAGCCAGTTTCTTGTTTAGAGTGGATGTTTCAGGCTACAGCAGCATTACAGTAACTTTTGTGCATTTTTCCTGCAGTAATTGTGCGTTTACAAACACATTTCAGCAGCACATGCAAACCATCACAGTATAAATGCAGCTCTCTGTTTCCATATTTGGCAACCTTTGGTCTTCCACAACAGCTCCAGGACGGTGTAACCAGGGCAACAGAGTAATATATTGTCCTAAAAGGATAATATTTTACCAAGCCTTGCAACATGCTG
This sequence comes from Aulonocara stuartgranti, assembly GCF_965226115.1. Lineage (NCBI taxonomy): Eukaryota > Metazoa > Chordata > Actinopteri > Cichliformes > Cichlidae > Aulonocara > Aulonocara stuartgranti. The sequence continues at coordinate 35,043,690 of NC_138942.1, forward strand.
CAAATAGTGACGCGCTAAATAGCATGTTAGATAAACTGCCAAAAATACATCCAGAGGAGCAGGTGTTTGGTCTCTCACTCTCATGTCATGAGCTCTCAGCAGATGGTGGAACATGAGCCGCTTTGTTTTGGACTAAACTCCATGTTAAACTGGACTTTATGACAGAGAAATATGGAGTGAAAGGAAAGGCCTTACTTCAGCCTGCAAATCGGTTTTTAATGCACAGGAACTGGAAATTATTAACCTGATAACCTGGGAAGTCATTAGCTTACATACGTGTAAAATAAATATGAAATCATTTGTAAGCGTCAGTGTTTCATGTGATTTCTAAGTCATTTTTAACATGTGACCTGTTTGGTGTAGGATGCATTTGGTGGGCACTTTGGGGCTTTTTCTGACCTTGCTGCATCTCTCTAACTCGCTGCTGCTGGGAGCCTTTAACATCAAATCCTTCGGAGACACCAAAGCCTCCAACACCACTCTGATGAACATCATTACCAAGGTCTGGGACTTTTCCCTCTTTGGTAGATATGACAGTTTGTACAAAATGTTTACATCCACCCATTTGTAATGCAATTTGGGTCAGAGTGCTTTCAAAACCAATCCAGAAGTGTTATCTTGTGTGTGCGTTTTGAAATAGTTTGAACTGAATTTTGAGAAATGCTTTGGATGATTTGGCCTGTTGCAGAAGTAAACCTGAATATTCCCAGAATATTCCCACCTCTATGCTTAAGGAATGATCAATGAAATAACTGGATGTGCAACAGCTGTAGCGTTGCCTTTACAATCTAAAGCTTAACACATGAATTTTTTCGTGCAAGGTAAAATATAAACAAACGTGATGTTGCAAGATGGACAATCAGCTGATTCATTTTCATTTTTTATGTGTGTTTTGCAGATTGTCCAACGCTATGACGTCATTCTGATCCAAGAGGTCAGAGACAGTGATCTCTCAGCAACCCAAAAACTCATGGAGTACGTCAACAAGTGAGTCCACACACCGAACATGGAACATTCAGAGTAACACTGAGCATGAAATGCAAACGTATGGAAACATAAAAGTGTGTGTTTGTTTCCCCCCAGAGATTCTCCTCAGTACAAATACATCGTCAGCGAGCCTCTCGGTGCGAGCACCTATAAAGAGCGATATCTCTTCCTTTACAGGTGCACCACGATGAAAAAAATAAGTCTCCACTCTACACACAGTGAAATGATATTTATTCAGTTCAATTTTATTTACACAGCGCCAAATCACAACAAGAGTCGCCTCAAGGCACTTTATACTGTCAGGTAGACCCTACAATAACACATACAGAGAAAAACCCAACAATCAAATGACCCCTATGAGCAGCACTTTGGCAACAGTGGGAAGGAAAAACTCCCTTTTGACAGGAAGAAACCTCCGGCAGAGTCAGGCTCAGGGAGGGGCGGCTGTTTGCAACAAAACATGGTTCGTTGCAGTGATGCCGTGTAAAAAGCATTTTTAGTTCTTGCTCTAAATATGTATTTTGTAGAAAGGGAAAAAGTCTTTTTCATGGCAGAATGTGAATAGTTTGATTGTTTTCTTTGTTTCTTAAAGCCAAACAATTTAACAAAAATAAAAATGACTTGTTCACGTTGCCCGGGGTTAAAGTCAGGATTGGTGTTGGATCATCATCATCACTTAGACCTCAGAGGGTTAAAGAACCTCCCATAAGTTTCTCAAATAACCATTCAAAACAACTTGATTAAAAATTTATATTTCCAGCATGTTTGTAGTGTTTGAGGCATGTTTGAAGTAATTTAACGGCAAATCCTCCGTCTTTGTTCTGGCATAAACATACATCTTATACACACTCAGAATTCAGAAGAAGTGATTTAAAAAAAGGGGAAAAGCAGAACTACAATAAATTTGTCCCGAGAAGCAACTGGACATGTTTAGAAATGAAGTACACACTGGCAGCAAATGAAAAGGTGGTGATTTTCTCCACAGGGAGGCGCTGGTATCGGTGGCAAAAAGCTACACCTATGACGACGGCCCGGAGGAAACTGGACAAGACGCCTTTAGCAGGGAGCCGTTTGTCGTAATGTTCTCCTCCAAACACACTGGTAGGTGCTGTGGCTCGAGCTATACAGCTGTTTCTGCATCACACTGATAATGATGTGGATCCTCATTCAAACATTTGTGCGTGGTAGTTCCTGGGACATGTTAGTCACTAGTCCTTTATCATTCTCATGCGGTGTAAGCGCCTCCGTCACTGTCAACACTCCTTCGTTCCCTTCTCTTCTGTAGCTGTGAGAGACTTTACTCTGATCCCTCAGCACACCTCCCCAGAATCAGCTGTTCGGGAGCTAAATGCTCTCTATGACGTGGTGGCAGATGTCCGCGCTCGCTGGAACAATGATGTATTTACAGCCTACAAGTAAAAATCATTTATTTGGTGGAAAAACACACATTCGGTAAATGCGACTCACACTACTCTCCCTGCAGGACATCGTGCTGCTGGGTGACTTCAACGCAGGCTGTAGTTATGTGTCCGGGTCTGACTGGCAGCAGATCCGCATCTTCACTGACAAGACTTTCCATTGGCTGATCACTGATGCGGCCGACACTACCGTGTCGCAAACTGTCTGCCCTTACGACAGGTAGACAGATTGTGGCAGGTCGTTCTGATGTGTGCACGCAAACTCTAAACTCTAATCATCTTTCTGTGTTTGCAGGATTGTGGTCACTGCGGACATGATGAGAGGAGTGGTGAAAGATAGTGCGAAGGTGTATAACTACATGACGGACCTGAATCTCAAACAAGATCTGGTAACAGATGAATTTCAATCCTTATCTCTGTAAGAATTCATTTGAACTAAAAAGCACAACCTGCCTCATTCCCCGCTGACACTAATGGAAACGTCAATATAAAAAGTTAACATAATGCTGTATTCACTGCAACTGAGACCATAGACTCGTCAGCAAAATGTTTACTGAGCTCCAATCAGAAGAGAGGCATTCTACACAAAGGGCAAAGCAGTCGCCCCATCAGAAATCATGCAGTTTTAAAGCACTTTTGCTTTTTTAATATCAGCTTTGAGCTACAGAAAATCGAGCAACTTTGTAAAGCAGTGGCTGTAGTAACGACCACAGAGATGCAAACAAAATCATAATGCAGTGTATACTGTAGTGATGGCATTACCATGCAGGCACGTTGTTTTTCAGCACTGGAAAGAAACCTGTGGAAACTGAAGCCGTCTGCAGCACAAACTATGAGCCACTAAAAGAACGGTTTCTCTGTCTCTCAGGCGTTGGCTGTCAGCGACCACTTCCCCGTGGAGGTGAAGCTGAGCGGTTAGGCTCACGTTGCTTGAACCGTGACTTCCACAAGCTTTCCACACATCGTGCTCAATCTGCAGCCAGCACAATGATCATTCAGTTGGGGACTACTGTCAGCCACAGCTTCATGAAATGCAAATGCACAATAAAGCCACTAAAAGAATTTCACTGAAAACTTGTGTGTTGTAAAGAATTCGGCTTCTTGTTGCAGTGGAGCACATTTGTCTGGAACAAGTCTGAACATTTACTGAGACCCTTTGTTGATTTGGAAACCTTTAATAACGCGTTTGTATTTTATTTCACTTCTTTTGTCTGCTTAAATGTCTTCAGAGTTTTGAGTTACTAAAGTTTTTTAATTAATTTCCCAAAACAGCTCAGACACACAGCAAAACACTAACCTGCAAAACTGAGCCAAAAATGTTGAAAAAACATAAAAGAGCGGTAGAGTAATACATCTGTAGGGGAGACCGGGGATAGTTGTCACATCTTTGACATTTCTGTCTGTAAATTGGAGCTCTTTTAAGGTAGTGGATTCAAAATGTAATGCAAAGTATTTACATGTCTCTGCTATTAAATAGTGCAGCTACTTTCTCTGCAGCACAATTACCCATTGCATGGTATGGTCTCAAACACGAAGAGTGAAATGTTACAATTAACCCCATAGTCTGGGTTAGTTGTAACATATCCTGGGGTGAAATGTAACACAATGAAATAAGCGTACTGACAAAACATTAACATGTAATCTTTTTTTATTCAACACATGAATGCACTTAGAGCCATTTATGTAGCTGTGTGTGTGTGTGTGTGTGTGTGTGTGTGTGACAGAATGCAGAAATCTAGCTTTTGAACATATTCCAACCCCCCAAAAAAGACAAATTATGGAATTTTCTGCAACTGAATATTTCATTAATTTTGGTTGGTCTTCCTTGAGTTTGGCCTCATTGGCTCAGTGGGCATTATAACCTACAACTCTTGCACCAACTTTGAACATAACAATGAAGCTGAAAAAATGTAGCTGTGCACCAGCATCGCAATTCCATTACTTTTTATCATGGCTTACCTTGGTGTGGTTTGCAAAGTGCTTCAGAAAGATGAGTGTTGTGTTCCGTAATGTTTATATCATATTGCACCACTAGAGGGTGGTGTCGCAAAATAAGAGGTAAAGCGGAGCCGGAAAAGGTTTAGAGAATAGAAAGAGATAGAATACAGTTAGGTGGCTAGCTGATAGCCGATGTGTGTCACTGCTATCCCTTGGATGTTAGTCTGTGCTGAATTCATTAAAGAGCACTGTTCTTCATGAGGACTGGTTAGTACCGCCCACCATTACAATGAGGAAATCTGTTTCTTGCACCCATCCTGATTTATTTCCACTACCAGTACTTCCTGCTGGTCCATCTCTGACACAGTGGTCAGCATAATGTATGTGTGGGAACACAAACAGTGGAGGAATTGTGTTGCCAATGGCATTAACCGCATATACAAATGCGACCAGTGAAGCTCTCTCTGCTGATGTCGTTGCCCCAACTTGTTTAATATAAGTTAAAGTAATAGTGTGGTAAGTTGTAACATCTGCATTATTGTTACAACTGACCCCGACTGTAGCTGTTACAACTGACCCAGACTCCTATAGCCATGAACTAGCTAACATTACAGCCAACGGCTAAAACACTAGCACTAAAGACCTACACAGAATATATCCCCATAGACATACAAATAACACAATTTAAGTTTGATGAGTTTAACTGCAAAGCAGATAATGCTATTAGAAATTGAAATAAAGTAGAAAAACGTACTTTTTGGCATACAAATGACTTTTTTTCATGTTAAATTGTCTGTGTTTGACAAAATGTGCTGATTTTTCACATGTGATAGCAGAACTGAGTTGGGCATGCACAGGATGAGTCACATCATTTGAAACTTAGCCCTGATTGGAGAAACTGGAAGTGTTACAACTGACCCATGTTACAACTACCCCCAGTCTCCCCTACACAAAAGAAGAAACAATGTATTCATTAAAGATTATTTTCAGTCATCTCAGTTACTCCTGTAAAGCTGAAATGTGTTCACCACATATGTTAACCTGTGATTTTTAAACACTGAAATGGAAAATCAGGTTGTCTGCATACAAAAAGCTAAAGACGCCTGGGAAATAGAGACACTAGAGTTTCTAATAGCGTCCAAGAGAAGTGTGCTTGGAGAGACGATAGCTGACTGCAGCCTCAAGATGGCAGTGATGTAGAAGCACATCACTTATGCTTTGGTATAACTGACTAGACAAGCACTGCTTGTCCTGGCTGAACAGTTGAGTTGGGGTTGCTGTAGTTCAGTTCTACTAATTGGAAGGTTTGCAGTTCAATACCAAGCTGCTGCAAAATACTTAGCCTCCCCCCCGAGGATGTAATATTAAAGTGAATACACGTGCTGATTTCATCTCTTTACATGAAAGAACATTTACTTTTCCAGGAGTCACATTAGTGACTTGTAGCTTTAGGCTTAGTAGACGACTCACACATTGACAAATCCAAACACATTTGAGGGTAATACTCTTAAATGTGTAAATGTAGTGCTCAAAGAAAACAGGGAGCACCACAGCAGAGGTCATTCATGTCTGTCACACACAGGACGTGACAGTGAAAAGTGTGGAGACACTGCACACCTGAAGTTTAGCCGATTGTGTTGCGCTGACACTCAGGTCCTTTTGAAGTGTCGTATATTGATTCAATTGTCCAAAACACAAACATACAAAGAATGAAAAATGCTCCTTGTTATAAGAATGCAAGATTCATTTTGATTTGGTTGTCCGCTGAATTTTTAACATTCTCAGCTGTCATTTGAATGTAGAGACGTCTGAGTTACAGAGATAATGAATGAGAACCACACGCTTTAATCCATTTAATGTATGAATCCAGACATTTATTTGGATATTTCACAGTAAAAACCAAACATTTGTTAGAGATGACAAAGGCTTTGCCACATTTAGATGCACTAAAGGTCAGATTTGCTGTTAGTCCTTCATATGTGAGACTCTTTTGCAACAATTAGCAGTTTGCTCGCGTAAGCATACTGCAGGTAATGCTGAGTGATGGAGAAGGCTCGGCAGGTTGCCCGAGTGTACGGCTCTTCAAACCAAAACAAAAAGTCACACCCTAACCTCGAGTGTTTTTATTAACACCTTGAGGGGTAAATGCTGGGTTTTATCCCCCAAACATGTAGACTGCTCACTGCCTGATGTCAGATCACATCTGTAGCTGGTGCTACAAAGTGTGCAAACATGTTTCCCCTCTCTAAGCCTTTCTTCTCTTAAGCATCTCCAGATACATCCCCAGGGACTTCTGAATAGAGTCCTTGGTGATGAACTTGACAAAGTTATTGACATCAGCCTCTCTGTTAGCCGCCAGCTTGTCTATGGTTGGCTTCCTCATCATGGACTTTGTGAGCTGTCTGGCGTGATCTGCAAATGAAACAAATGCACATGTAAGGAAGCTGTGCATTCATATACAATTTCTTCTATGAATACTGACATGGGCTTCAATTCATTGCAAAATATATTCAATTGCAGCACTATTGTGGAGCACCTTTTATTTCTTATGTGGGAAAGTGACATTTCTAACAGGTGCTGAAAGCTTATGCTCTTTCTCTGCCTCCTGCACATCCTGCCAAGTACCAGGATGTACTAAATACTGCTGTACAGATGGAAATACACCCATATCGACACTTCTGAGGTACGAGGTTACATCTCCCTACATGCGGGTTCGTGCCACCTCACCTTAAAACAAACATACACTGATAGCAGCTCATTTTTTTCCTACCTGCCTTGGAAATGTTACCTGCAATTTTATTACCCAAATGGTAAATGGACTGGTTCTTATGTAGCGCGTTTCTACTCATCTGAGCGCTCAAAGCACTTTACACAACTTGTGCAATCACCCATTCGCACAAGCACATCTTTCTAAGTGCTTCATAGCTAATGTTCACACACATTCAGAGCAATTTGGGGTTAGTATAATAATAATAATAATAATAATAATAATAATAATAATGGATACTTTATTGATCCCCATGGGGAAATTACTTGTTTTTCTCTGCATTTGACCCATTCACTCAGTGAAGCAGTGGGCAGCCCACTAAGCAGGCGCCCGGGGAGCAGTGTGTAGGGATGGTACCTTGCTCAGGGGTACCTCAGGGTAGCCGTTAAGTGGATTCGAACCGCCGACCTTCCGATCATGGGGAGACCACTTTACCTACTGAGCTATCCCTGCCCAAGGATATTTGGCACATAGACCAGGGGAAGCCAGGAGTCGAGCCACCAACCTTCCGATCAGTGGATGACCTGCTCCACCACCTGAGCTACACAAATAAATCTACTTTAAATAAAACATCATTTCCTTGTCTTTGATAGTGTGCAGGAACCCTGGTTTTACTCCCCATGATGCAGTAGACTGCAGAACTACCTTGAACAGCAATAAAGTCGTTATTGACTGCACGACTTTCAGTCTCACATCGTCGGAGGAGTTTTGGCCCGTTTGTCTTTATAGTGCGACTCCAGCTCATTGAGGTTTGGGGAGAATTCTTTCATAAGGTCGCAGCATTTCAATCCAGCTGACGTCTGGACTTTGACGGGGCCACTGCAAAACCTCGATTCTTTTCATTTCCAGCACGTCTGTTGTAGGTTGGCTGCTGTGAAGGGATCGTGGCACAATTTGGGCAAAGCTTTCGATATTGGATAGATGCATGACGTGCTTATGATCGACTCACTGACTGCACCATGCAACATTATGTTCAAACGTTTCCGCTTTGGTGTCAAATGAGTCATGCTTGTCTGGTCTTGAAATGTTGACAAGTGCTAACATGCTAACTGAGCCTGTAGTCTCAGACATGTAGCTCGTTTTGTTTGTTGTAGAGTGTTGTAGTTCGACCTTGTGAAGACCGTGGAATTAACCACCTGAATACTCCAAAACCTCAACGTGCCAAAACGTCTGATTTTACAGAGGGGATCACACATTTCCATCTAACATCTGTTTGACTGAAAAAAACCCACAGCAGCATTGAGATAATAGGACGACCGATTAAACTTTGTTCTAGGTTCTCCTGTGTTGATTATGACACATATGAGCAGCACAGCAGCGAAGAGGACAGACGGAGACATTTTTACCTTGACTTCAAAATGTGGTCAAATGACCAAAGAGCTGTCAGACTTTTTACTTTATCTTGAATAGAAACAAGATTAGAAATCTTGACTCAGGTGAATCTTTTTGGCAGCAATAACCTGACATACACATGAACATATTGTGCAGACCAAGTTGCAGCACCACAGGTGGAAAAAATGACAAGTATAACTGATGTTTAGTATACCTGGAATAGCCAACCACTTGGTCATGGTCTCTGTGGCTGTAGTGAGGACCTGGTCTTCATGCACCAGCTGGTCCACCAATCCTATCTTCAAGGCCTCTGCAGGGCTGTAGAGCAGCCCCAACTGTAGGGCCATCTCTGTGGCCCGATGTCCGACTGTGCTTACCATAGTGTCCTTAAACCTGCAGGAGCAGTTTTACAGTGACAAGACAAAACAAAGATGGGTGTGAAATGTTAATAAAACAGTTTTTAAACTGAGAAGTTGTATTGGTTTTAGGGGCTTTGGCACAAAATTATACAAACCCCGATTCAAAAAGATGAACCGCAGTGAGACTGAAATGAGTTCTTTGTTTTTATCTCCACAACATGAGCAGCGGCATTACAGCGCAGGAGAACCATGCAAGAAGAAGCTAACTGCAAACCTCTCGCATTCACTGAGCTTAAATGAGACTAATGCATGTAAACTGTGTTTCTACCTTGCTGCTGGTACTATCAATTATTATTGTAATTAGTGTTGGTGTAATTTCTTACCAAAAAGGTGCTACAATGCCGAGCTTGGTCTCATTGAGACCGATGCTGTAACGAGGGTTATCCGCCATTATTCTGTAGTCACATGTCATCGACAGCAGGCAGCCTCCTGCAGGACTGGAGCCCTGGGTGACGAGTAACGAGAAGCCCGCAAGCTTATTTCAGTGTGTTTGCCCCCCAGAATGCACCACTCTGTCCTTGTGTGAGGTGCAGACAGTGTGGAGGTAGGTGCTGCGTTGTTCTATACGTACATTGACTGCTGCTATAGTGATCATGTTGGAGCCATAGAACTTGAGCCACATCTCTTGCACAGCTTTCCAGAACTCCGCACAGTGCTCTGGACTCTTCCCATACATGTCCAAGATGTCCAGCCCGGCTGAGAACACCTTGGGCTGGCTCTGGATTTCAGGGTAAAACACATCCAGAAGCTAAACCCGCTGGATAAACTTTCATTATACTTAGCATGTTCAAACTTCAGCTGTGGAACTGTAAACATGAAAGACTTCACTGTAACACAGATGTTAGTCCATCTGCACAAAGCTGCTTTAACTGTACCGAGGTGACGACGAGGCCTCTGCAGCTCTTGTCCATCTCCAGCTTCTCAAGAGCAATGCAGACATCAGTGAGAAACTCTAAACTAAGACTGTTGACAGGAGGACTCTGCATGTGCATCACTGCCACACCTGCAGAGACAGAGGCCATGATCATTCACTTGAATGCTGCAGTGATTGCTGCGCCAGGAAACCTGCGATGGAGATTTTGCATGCTTTGTGTCTGCTGATGATGGCAGCTGAGGTCACACTGGATTAAACTCAAATTAGTGATCCCTGAGAGGAAAGACAAACAACCTGAGCGATCGCCGGCCTGCTGCACTTTGCATCCGACTAATTAAGTCAATGGGGTGAGAGGATATTGATTCATACGGGTGTATCCACCCGCTAAGGTGCTTTAACACTTTAATTGGACTGACAGTGATGTGAGAAACTCACCTCAGCGGTCTCCCAGAGGCTTGGCTCTGCTCTGGATGTGGTGAGAGGAGGGGCTTTGGGGGCCACCACGCTGATAAATTCTTTTCTACTTTAATCGCCCACGTTATTGGATTTCACTCTACACGGCACTGCGGACATCAATATCAATGACACAGCCCTATAAAAGTGTGGGAGAAGCTCCTAGCCTCAGTAAACACTTTCCTGATGACTTTATGGGCTCAGTCAGTCATCGCAGCACCAGATCCACATATTTGATTTGCCAGGTTTTTTTGCCCCTCCCCCCTCTGTCTCCTCGCAGTCAGACTGGGAGGCGAGTAATATATAAGATGATATTTATTATAGCATAATAAATATACTAACATTGTTTTTCTGATGGAGAAGAAGATTTTATCGAAGTGTATTACACCTCCCTGGGTTGGTTAATAGCCTTGAGCATCAACTGTTGTTTTAAATATTCACACAGTTGCTTTTTTGCTGGGTTTGCATTATCCATCACGCTGCTCTAAGCTTGCTACGCGCCTCAGCTTTTAAAAATGCTCCTTTTATGCTGGACAATAACTTTTATTTAATTTCATTACAATGCAGCTTTGGTGAGTCACAGGTATTTCTGTTGTGGCTGCCCTTGATGTAATTTGGCTTCTTCTAGTCCAGCAGACGGACTCCAACTCCCCCTGGTGATCGTGGTGATCGTGGTGCTCGCTCAGCTCCGAGCTGAACATGCTACAGCTGGAGAACTGCCTCATGTGCCAGCTGGAGTTAAACAGGGGGAGTTAATGTCTGTGGGACAAGAGACTTACAGGCAGAGCCAGCTGAATTTTCCACACATCTGTATTTACATGACCTTCCCCTACATATTTAGAACAACTCACTCACAGTTGTACTTCATGTCTCATTTACAAAGCATCCTTTCACCTGCACAGTCGTATTAGCAAAATGCTCACCTGAGCTCTGGTCAAAATCCACTTTGATCTTCTGTGAGGTGGAGCTGCTGCTCCGCTGAGCAACAAGCGCAGGAGCCCTGCGAGCAGCAGCATGACCGCTGCAGGAGAGCTGGGACAGAAGACCTGCACAGGAACACAGCACACTGGCTCAGTTCAAAGTCATCGGTCACAAAGCAGCAACACACACATTCAAAAGACAGGAAACAGCCATGTAGCATACTTATTATAGAACTTGATATAATACGTATCAATGTGCAGTCGTGTTAATAGTTTGAAGAGATCCAAGTTGAAATGATGCACGAAAACATTTTTTTCTTTCGCTAATGAACAGAAAAACAGTTTCTCATGAGCTTTTGTTTCCGGAGCCTCTGTGACAGACAGCTAAAGCTAACAGCTGGCATGCAGCACATAACAAACACACGCTTCTTTACACGTTCAGCCTCGTATTCGCTCTCAGGTCCCGTGTTGTGGGTGTGTGGAGCTGCACACACCGACACAAAGAGACAAGCGCTGCGACCTTTGCTCCACTTTCTGCAGCGCACCGTCGGCAGCAGGAGCTCGGTGTGTTGTGAGGAAATAGAGACGCACAAACTCGGACTTTCTCCCCCCGAAACTCCCAAACCTACCTGTTAAACCCGGCTTGGTCCTCAAACATGCCCTCAAAGCCATTTTCATTCGCTCAGACAGCCACGTCCTCCCGTTCTCGTCTTTAGCGTCTGGTCTTCTTCACCGGGTCTTTTAGAAACAGGCTTTTAGTTTGACTGTGTTGTGACGGAATAGCGCCACCTTCTGGTTGGCTGGCTTCATGATTTTCAATCCTGCCAAAGAATCTCCTCCTCAGTAATTTATTTAGTTTTTTTTTTGCTTCTTGAGCCACCAGTCATCTCTTCATGTTTTGTAAGAAAAATATAAAATAAGTGCAGCCATTTAAGCAAACATGCAAATACAGTATATGAGGCAAAAACCGAGTTTGCGCAATTTAGTTAGTTAATATTTGGTGTGAGGCCCTTTATCCTCCAACACAGCCTGAACTCTCTTAGGCAGCTTTCTTGTTGTTTCTTCAGGAATAGTTCCTCTATCCAGGTCTTTTTTTCTGCATTGGCAGTGTGTTTGGGATCATTGCCCTGATGAAAAAAATTAAGGCTTTTCAGATGGTATTGCATGGTGGATTAAACTCTGATAGTACTTTTCTGAATTCATAATCCCATCAGTTTTGACATGAATGCACAACACCACAGGTTCAAATGCACAGAACTGTGCTTTACTATTTGCTGGTTTATTCCTGTTTCTTGAGGACATGACTTCCAGATGCTGTTCATCTGCTGTACATGGGTTTTCAGTCCCGTCACTTCTTCTTTTGTCCTCCACTTGTCCAGTTTCTTCAGACTTTTTGAGGACATGGTGCACATCATCTCGAGATATACATATGATGAGTTTTTACTCGTCTGGATTGTTTTTCTCAAAGGTAATCCTTCTTCCTGCTGCCATGCCTTTTGATTGTGGGTAACTATAGTATTGGTACTGTTCATCCATATATTCATAAAGTGTCACAGACTACAGAAAATCACTCCTATAATTTGCCTCACTACTCTTGTGCTCCAGTCAGTCATACTCTCTTCATTTAGACCGATGGCCGACTGACTCCAGGAAACACAGGTGATCCACAGAAGCAAGACAGGAAAAACAATCAAAACATTGAGCTCAGTCTAATTAACAGACCGACATCTATACCAAAATAAACAACAGAAACTCATCGTGTGATCAATAATCACACACCCCACTGATAATGTTTGCGAGCCGGGTATAGTGAAACGAGGGATAGAGAATCCAGGATTACCAACTAGCCAACATCCCTGATGCTCAAAGAAACCCTGTATCATAAATCACCATATAATCAATGAAAAATACAAGGTACTTAAAAGCTACTTTTTGTATATTTCTGATCTCCAAACTAGCTAAAAACCTTCAAAATGAAGTAAAGCTATCAAATAATCCAAAAATGTTCAAAAAATCTGTTTTGTGTTGAAGAGACATCAACTGAAGTTGAACTAGAGCGGGGCTGTACTTCTGTGCAAGACCAATTTGTACAAAAACATAGTACATCACATTAATGTAATTCATTATTTAACCAGGCAAGTCACTGAGAAGCATTTTTATTTACTATGGTGACCTGGGAAAAGGAAATCCCGCCCCCAGAAGAAATGGGGGCAGGGCTTTAAAAAATACAGCAGCAGACATCTGAAAACATGCCTGCTGGTAAAACAATGCTTCCTTTGGGGGATTTGGATAAGCATAAGAGAATAGATGGATTAAGAAAGTCCCTTTAAGGACATTATGAGCATCATGTAGATGTACTTTAATTCCATCCTCTTCTGCTTATCCAAGTCAGGGTCATGGGGGGCAAGGAGCCTATCCCAGCTGCCATAAGACCCTGGACAGGTCACCACTTTGTCACACGGCTAACACAGAGAGATTATTCATGCTCACATTCACACCTACCACCATTTTCAAATTAACCTAATCCCAATAACTGCATGTCTGGACTGTGAGCGGAAGCCAGAGTACCACACAAACATGCAAACCCCTGCACGGAAAGGCCAAAGCCAGGACCTTCTTGTTGTGCCACTGTGCTATCTATTTTATGGTCAGTTGATATAAAATTGTATTTATGTAAACTGCTTCAAGTTTTTGTCTATCGAGAAAAGAACACATCATAGACATCATTTTATTGTAGAAGTACTGTGTGGCTGAAACAATTGTTTTCATCGCCAAGTCTGACAGCTAGAAAAACAACCCATTTCCATTCTGCCGGCAACTGACCTGAGCAATGATACGACTTCCTTTAAAACCAAATTATCTCTATGAGCTTCAAAAGCTCATAAGATGGCTCATCCCTTCCAGAAGCGTTTTTTGCTCTAGGCAAAACCACCAACAAAGTCACCAAGCTCCTTACACATGCACATTTCACCCACAGATAACTGTTAACCCTCTGAGGTATAAATCATCATCACTGACTAACCCTGACCTAATTTTTTTATATACTCATTGAATTGTTCTTACAAGTCTTTGCAAACAGATGACGGAAAAAAAAAAAAAACTCTAGCAAATATCAAAGACTTCCTACCCAATAGGTAGAGCAGGTCATCTACTAACTGGAAGGCTGGTGGTTCAAACCCTGGCTGCTCCAGTCTGCATGCCAATGTATCCTTGGGGAAGATACTCAAACACAAGTTGCTCTTTGATGAATTGGAGAACATCTATCATTCCATGTTCAGAGATTTTTAAGTGCTTCTGTAAATGAGTGAATGAGGCAGGTTATATAAAGCGCTACATAAGAACGCTTACTGTTTACTGTTAGGATTAGGTTTAGACTGCAGACAGAGCAATGGCGTAAACATCCAGATCCAAAAACCCGAAGAGGAGAGTCCTGGCCCCTAGCCCTGCCAGCAGGGCCGGCCCGTGGCATAGGCCGTATAGGCAAACGGTAAGGGCGCCGTCCATCAGGGGGCGCCACGCCAGTGCCACAAATGTTGAAAAAAAAAGAAAAGTTGGTACTATTATTTCTAAATACAAAAAATAATCCCACGTTAATTAAAATGCAAAGTAAAGCTTATTTAATAGAAATATTATTTGTTACAACATTACGCCCCCCCCCTCCCCGCACGGTGCGCCCCCTCCCTTCCCGTATCATGGTTCCTTTTGGACGTCACCACATCAAAAAGTCAACACAAGATGTCAAAACGGCCAAAACTGTCAGTTGCCCAGGGAAGAAAAAAGAGAAAAGAAGAGGAGGAGAAACGAGAAAAAGACAGAGGTAGGTAACGTTAGCCTACATGAAATTATTTGTCTGAATGTGATAGTAACCTAAATTTTTAGCATTAAGCTAATGTTACATGATTAGCTAATTGCTAATCAATAAATAGCTAGTTAACTGTTTTAACGTCAGTTAATATTGTGGAGGGGGCTAAATTGTTATGGAAAATAATAATGTAACGTTAGGTAATTACAGTACTCCCACCTTTCCCACCATTCCTCATTTGTATTCATCTTTTAAGCAGGTGTTTTTTGTTTACATTGTTATTGCCTTCTGGTTAGCTAACGTTTACCCTGCAGGTAATAGTCACTTTTCCACCCCTGTATATATTATAGTTGTAAGCCTAGTTGTTAAAGTGCACATCATTAATGTTAATTAAGCAATATCACATGAGAGGGAATGCTGTTTTTTAATATGAGCACTGCTGTGATTCGGTCAAAGATAATCATAACATAACATTCTCATATGATATTATACTGTTACTTTGCATTCTGCTATTCAGCATTTCACTGTAATGATGACAATAAATTGAATCTAATCTAATTTGCATATCAGTTAACATCATACATATATCTCTTTGGTTTTTCATTTATATTATATCATTTCATTTTATTCCTGGAATCATGTTTTTATTATTAGACTTTAATACTCAGTGGTGTCACATACTCCTCTCTTCAGATGCACTGTTGAAGTTTCTAAATCCCACCCCTGGGCCATCTACCACATCTACCGCTGCTGCCTCCACTTCAGCAGCACAACCCACCAGTTTTGCAGCAGCATCAAGCGGTGTTCCTGTTGCCTTATTTATATTGTATTTTTAATTTCTTTTATCCAACTTGTTGACACGTTTTATTGTGTTTATGTATGTAAAATTTATTGTATTTCATATATTCATTTTTTATTTTTGTATTCATTTATTTATTCATATATTTTTTTTATCTTGTTAATTATTCTGATTGTGAATTTGCTTTCTTTAAGTAAAAAAAAAAGGTCAAAGACAAAGCTATTCGGTTTCTTATGAGTACATACACTACACTGCCGATGTAGGGGGGCGCCACCTAAAATCTTGCCTAGGGCGCCAGATTGGTTAGGGCCGGGCCTGCCTGCCAGTGTAGCAGAAATGATGAGGATGATGATGCAGCAGCAGCCGTTCTTCTCTGCGTGAGTAGCTTAATGTTGTTCGTGTGTAATTTACGTTGAGTAGGCTAACCACGTTATTACATTAATGCATGTAAGGTGAACTAGCAAACATCATCGTAGCTACATGCGGCTGTCTTCTTGTTTGATGGCAGATACTCCCTTCACCCTGGCCAAAAAGGCTAAAATGACCAAAGAAGAAGTGGAAAACAGTTAAACATGAGAGGTTTTTGGACAAAGTTTGTGTTTTTTCCATTGTTTAAGCACTGCTTCCAGCCAAGAGTGATACCATATATGCCCCATAGCTGCAGAAAAGGCTAACATTGTTATCTTTTTACAAAAAAACAGCTGAACATGAGAGGTTTTTGGACAAAGTTTGTGTTCTCCATTCTTTAAGGACCGGTTCGAGCACCGTTTAAGCACCGGCACAGTTTCAAAAGTACCGGTTTCGGATAAAACCTAAACGATACCCATCTCTAGTCTTGCCCAAGGACACAACGACCGAGACTGTGCGAGCCGGGGCTCGAACCGGCAACCTTCCGGTTACAAGACGAACTGCCAACTCTTTGATTATTTGGGATCACTTGGATTATCAACAAAATGTCCATCCATCTATCCGCTTATCCTTTTCAGGGTCGCAGGGGTGCTGGAGCCTATCCCAGCTGTCATAGGGCGAGAGGTGGGGTACACCAGTCTGTCGCAGGGCCAACACACAGGGACAGACAACCATCCACACTCACATCCACACCTATGGGCAATTTAGATTTTTCAATTAACCTATCCCCACAAACAAAATCAACAAAATGTGAAAAATGTTATAATTGCTCATGAATTAATTATGCTTCTTGAGAAAACCTTGTTGTATGAGATGACAGTGATATTTTCCATGAGAATATTTGTGCCAAGTTTGAAAACATCACCTTATGACCATTGTGATACATTGTGTTCATGAGTCTTCGTGTTTTATGGCCTCCACCTTTAAGTACAAATTAAAAACTGCTCCAAATAAGGACAGTGATTTGTACATAGTTATGAGACAGAAGTAAATGCTTAGACAACATCTTTGAGTAAAATACATGAATGTATTGTCCTGTTAGGGACCAAGCTGAGCTAACAATCCAAGAGGTTTTTTTAAAACTCAGAAAGTTATTTCTTTTAGAGCTTTAAATTTCCACTTCAGAACTATAAACAGTCACGAGAAAAATAAAGTTTGTCACAAACGAAGAACAACCGTTCTGTATCTGTAACAATCAAGAGAATGAACCTGGTTAACTGATAATCAGCGACTGTGAGCGCACCTATAAAAGCAGAACGTTTGGCAGTTTGCTGGTTTGAAACATTCAGGTATTAACACAATGCCACAATCGTCCCAGGTGTGGACATCTCATCAAATTCACCCCAAGCTCAGACTGTGAAATACTCGGACAAACTCCAAAACACCCAGGAGATACATCGCCAGAATCAGACAAGTTCTGTCAAGCGACACTGCAGAGGTTCTTGTCCATGCATTTGTGTCTTCCTGCATTGATTATTGGCCTACCAAAGAAAAGTTTTAGAGGTCTACAGATGGTGCAAAATGCAGCTGCTCGCATTTTAACAAGAACTGGGAAATTTGAGCACATTACCCCTGTGCTGAGATCTCTGCATTGGCTACCTTGTCAGGTTCTCGTGCTCTCCGATCTCAGGACTCTGGCCTTCTAAAAGTTCATAGAGCCTGAACAAAGACAGTTGGAGAGCTTTTTCTTTTCGTGCCTGTTTCTGTGGAACAACCTCCCTCAAGATATTCAGCAGGCTGCTCTGTGGAGGTTTTTACAGCTAAGTTGAAGACACATTTGTTCATCCTACATGTCTTAATTCTGTGGCTTTTAGTTTTTACATTTTTATTGTTTTTAACTTGTCTTGTGTCTCTTACCTGTGTTGCTATGTATCACTTTTATTTTATTTATCCCTTTAGTTGTACAGCACTTTGTTTGAAAGCACTTTATAAATAAAGTTATTATTATTATTATTATCTCACAGGCCTCGATTAACGTGCTGAATGCGAATATTCATGACAGCACAATTAGAAAAAGAACACGAACTTCTCATAATGGACGAGTTGTACGAGAAAGCCTCTTCTGACTGAAACGGCCATCAGAGAAAAGGTTTACAAAGATACATCTGAACAAGAACAAGGTGTCCTGAAACAAGTTTGATTTCATTACGACATGAAACAGCCAGTGGCATCTTAGGAAACATCAGGTGGCGTAGTGTAAAAGAGGTATGTTGTGCGCAGGGTGCTGTACACAGTAAGACATGAGAGAGAGAGGTATAAGAAAGAGAGAGAGAGAGAGATGGTAGGTGTGTAAGTCACGGCCAAGGCAGACGTGTGTGCGCAGCAGCGATACATGACACGCCGAGGCTCAGTCAGTGAGTATTTTAGGTTATAACTGTGTTTTTGCATGTGGCTAATTTTTCAATCTGAAAATGCTAATACAAAAAATATGTATGTTTTTGTTGTTGTTGTTTTCATTGATATTATTTGTTCCACATGGTAACAAAAGTATTGCTTGGAGAAACGGACCATTACAGTCAGTGTTGAATATGCATGTCCCCATATTTGTATACTGGTTTTCTTGATGTTATAAAGTTGTGACTTTGGAGCTAGGGCCGATGTAAACACTGGTGTGTACTCTATAATGTTGTTGTTAACCTTTAATTTAACTGTACTCACTTACATCGCCAACACTTTGTCTTGTAAACCCGTCTAAATGTGTTTTTTCTTCGTTCCAACTGGACTGTTTCTCTCCCCTGAACATCGCTGTCAGCGTCGGCCGCTATCGAGCGCCATAGGAAATCCATCAGCGTGCGTCACCTCTGCACCCTGTAACCCGGGGGACATACTCCGCTGCTTTTCCTGCTGTCACTTTTCTTGTCGATGCCCACCCTTTCCCCCCTCGCACCCCACCCATCATGGATTTGATGGATGTAGACGGGGGCCGTGGCTGTGGAGAAAAAAACTGCGGCCTTACGTCCGGCTTCCCGGAGGACTGCTCCAACCAAGAGTGCCACTGGGAGGAACCTATGTTTGGACTGATTGAATTAGGTGGGTAAACACAGTTGTAAAAGTAGTCTTAGAAATAAAATAATAAAAATAAAAACCTGCAGCTACAGCGCATCTTTCTCTTTAGAAAGAAAAAGAACAAATTGTTGATTGAAGGAAATTGTGGTATCTGAATATTTCAAAGTCATATTTTCTCTTACGTTCCATTGGTGTTAAAGTAGTTTGGGTGTATAATGCTGTTTTCTGGGTGATGCTGAGTACTGCTTGATTCACTCCAGGAACCTGATTTGCTCTGTACATGTGGTTTTAGGCTAAATAAAAGGATTGGTTTCATGGGTTGTGTAACTCACATCTAAGCAACTCATCAGCAGTGGATTGTGTTGTGAGATGTTCGTGCAAGCTTGCATGGTTACATGTCCCTGTTAGTTAAATTTGTCAATATCAGTAGTAAACTTTATCTGATGTAAACATGGCACAAGGCACTGAAATCTAATGCCAGAGGCTCGTTTGCTTATCTTAACATATAGCAGGGGTGTCAAACTCAAATACACAGTGGGCCAAAGGTCAAAACTGGAACAAAGTCGCGGGCTAACGTTAATATTTATTGAAATATATTTATTCCTCCAGATTTAAGAATGAATCTTTTCTTATGGACTCAAACACGTTTTGCTGAAAAACTGAATATGCAACAAGCAAAGCTTAATACTAAACTATATATATATTAGCTGTATAATACCAGTAGGCCAGCTCTAATAGTAATTTGGTATGGCTTCATGGGCCAAATGTAATTAGGCTGCAGGCCAAATTTGGCCCGCGGGCCAGAGTTTGACACCTATGACATATAGGGTTTCCTTTTCTTTTCTTCTTTTTTTGTTTATTAGCTAGCACTCTCCATTTCCACTTTTTGTGTCCAGAGCGTATATAAAAGTGTATATAACAAGAAACACCACACATGGTTATTGAAGTTGTGTTTTGAAAGCTCAAGCTGATGTTTTAAATCCAGACTTTACAAGCAGGGGGCCTGACCTGAATGTCAGTCTGAGGGACACTGCAACCTTAGCCAGTGTTGCCAACTCCTCATTAAGGAAAATCGCTATTGGCTTAAAGCTAAACGATGTCATCGCCTAATTTGCACAATTGGTCATGCTAACGTCATTGTAACCTATGTTGTAGGAGAGAAAAATAACATCGTGGAAGAGACATAAAGTGAGTAAAAAATGCAGTTAGAGTTTATTTAGAACTACAAATTAAATTTCTTTTAGCAATTATTGTTTTTTAATGTCACAATTCCAACCCTGCTCCTTTACCCGGGCTTGGACCGGCTGTGATCCGAAATAGGCGCTCTGGTGGAGGTACTCTGTGTGTGTTTGTGTGTTTATTAGTAGTTTTAAACCTTGTGATCCACAAAACAGCATAATAAAGAAACTGATGGACATTATGAACAATGCTGGGCATCCTCTGCACACGGCCATAAACAATCAGAAGAGTCTGTTCAGTGACAGGTTGCTTCTCCCCAAGACAAGAACTAACAGACTTAAAAACTCCTTCGTCCCACACGCCATCAGACTGTTTAACTCCTCTCTGGAGGGGAGAGGGAGGGGAAACAGGAGGACAAAGGAGGGGGGAACAACTAAGCTGTAGTGCCTCTTCACCTCACTGTACAATACCTTGTGCAATACTTTTTGTAAATAGTCAACAGTGCAATAGACTCAATACTTGAAATGTGCAATTCACTTGTATTTTTATTTTTATTCCTATTTATTCTATTTATCCCCTTCGTATATTTTATTTATATTGTCTCTGTATTTATATATGTGTGTGTGTGTGTGTGTGTGTGTATATATATATATATATATATATATATATATATATATATATATATATATATATATAACAATTCTGTAACTGTAACTTCGGTCGTTGCTGTGCTTTTTGGAAGTCGAATTTCCCAGAGGAACCCACCCGAGGGATTAATAAAGTTCTATCTTATCTTATCTTATCTTATCTTATCTTATCTTATAAGAGTAAAAGAAGAACTGACTGCGTTACAGTCAGTGCGGGAGCAGCGGCTTCGCTCATGTGCGATTCATTTGCAGTTTGGACGCATAGGGGTGAAAATCACCTGCTGGGGGAGGACTATCCTCCGCCCGTGAGCACTTTGGCACGGGCGAGGTGCCCACGGCAGCACCGCTGCTTGTTGTGAAAAGTCGCTAAGTTGGCAACACTGGCCTTATCATTGACTGGTTTTATTTTCTCCTTGTATGCAGTCAGTGATAAGGAAAGGGGGGTCTGACATTAGGTCTGACTCTAATGACGTCCTTATTAGAGTCAGAAGCCTTTCCAGGTATTTCACATGTTGCTAGCCTGTGAAGCCTGTGTTTCCAGGCAGATCCACCCTGCATTCTCCTTGTCGTTTTCTCATTATATCAAGCAGGCAGCGGTGGTAATATGAGGACATGATTCTAGCTACACTCTTTGTCTAGTATCTGGAAATGTTGATCCTTTTTATTATCTGTGCTGAAAAGGCATGTCCACCTTTATGTACAGTCTATGGTTGGTGCTAAGCTAAGCTAACCAGCTGCTGGCTATAGTTTCATTGAATTATTTGTAAAGAAATCTATACAATATGTAAAAAAAATACACACACACACACACATACGCATATATATACATATATACAGGGCTGCACATAAGTGGTCCGCAGGTGCGCATGCGCTGTCAAAATAAAAGACGCGCACCACATAAGAAATTGCGACGCGCGTTTGCGTACATAAGATTTTCTGGAGGAGGACAGAGTTTGTTTAGAACTCTTAAAGATGTCGAAGAAGCTCCTTTAAGCAATTACTTTGGTTTTCCTCCACCTCCAAACAAATGTCAGGAGTCCGAACCACAAAAGAAGCGCGTATTCTCGGAAAAGTGGTTGCAGGAGGTGAGCTGGCTTCAAACAAATGATGAACGCACAGAGAGGTGGTGCCATGAAAATCCCACTCTAGCGGACAACTTCTTATCTGGTGCACGTTTTTTATTTTGACAGCGCATGCACACCTGCGGACCACGTATGTGCAGCCCTGTATATATGTACATATATGTGTGTGTGTGTGTGTGTTATGTATATGAGGAAGATAGATGGAAACAGATCAAATTGAGATCTGATAAAAACAGATAATTATTTCTTCTTGCAGTGTGCGTGACTGTGATTTACATCCCCCTGATGTTATTTGGCCTCCTGGGAAATATACTAACAATTCTGGTGGTTTGGCTGCGTCCACACATGAGAACCTCCACCTACCTCTACCTGAGCAGCATGGCTGTTAGTGATCTGCTGATACTCCTGCTGCTGCCTCTGGATTTATATAAGGTATCTACTGACACAGTGCATATTTTGTAATGCATGCTTGCTTTACTTTGGCCTGAACACCAGACCTACAGCCACGTTGTGGCACTAAGCAATCAGATCATGATGTTAGTTAGGTTTAGTCGAGTCACAGAAAATCACTCCATTGGGTGAACAAA
Source organism: Aulonocara stuartgranti (assembly GCF_965226115.1). NCBI lineage: Eukaryota > Metazoa > Chordata > Actinopteri > Cichliformes > Cichlidae > Aulonocara > Aulonocara stuartgranti. Next base: position 35,066,308 of record NC_138942.1, read on the forward strand.
GCAGGCACAATAGATTCGCTTCCTGTTTGTGTTTTCTAGTAATTGTTTAAAGATGTTATTGTTGCCTTCCCCTCAGGGGGACCCCTGCCTCTAAATTAAATCTTGTTACATTGAAAGCTTGTGTCACACTTAGAGAAATCTTAAATCACTCTTCTATCGCAGGCTTGGCACAATCACTTTAAGTATGTGGATAAATAACAAGTCATATTTTTGTTAGTTGCATGGGTTTTTATCATATTCCTTGTGCAGCGTAACTTAATTAACACAAGCAAAGACAGATCTGGCCTTTGATTCTGTAAGACGCCAAGAGCTTGAAGAACAAACGTTACAACTAACCCATATGTTGCCACAATAATAAAGAGCCCTAATAAGTTTTTAATTTTTCTTTCATATATATTGTCAGAATGGCAGACGCTCAGTAAAACATGGTTTACATAACGAGGTCTGTGTACGTACAAACTCAAAGACAGGCTTCAGACTGAGCTGAGCACTGAATTTCCAACAGTTTCTTTGTACTTATATAGCCCCAAATCACAGCAACAGGTGCCTCAAGGTGCTTTATATTGTAATGTAAAGATCCTACAGTGGAGAAAATGGAGACAACCCTAAAAATCAGACAACCCTCTATGAGCACACAATTTTGGTGCTAGTAGGAAGGAAAAACTCCCTTATAACAGGAAAGAAACCTCCTGCAGGAGCTGGCTCAGGGAGGAGAGGCCATCTACTGTGACTGGTTGGGGTGAGGGGAGGAAGGCAGCACTCTGTATAATTTCATAAAGAGAAGACATCTTTAAAATAGTCATCTGAAGCATACAGTCAATCAACAGATGGGCCGACAGGATGTGGCATTAAAGGAGCTAAAAGCTCAGTTCAGTGAGGATGATCTGGTCACAGTGGGGCAGTTGTGTGTGGAGTTTGCATGCTCTCGTGTGCCTGTGGGGGTTCGCTCTGGTTAGGTGGGCACTGACTAAAAAACGATACCTTTTGTCTTGATAAGTAGAAAATTATGATTTTCTTATAATAAAGTAGTTTTCAGAATGTTCATTTAAACTAAGCAGCTGAGTTAATATTAAATACTTGTTCTTATCTGAGTCTGTTGACATGCTATGCACTGCTCACATATTCTTTACAGGTTAAAAAAGGTATAAAATGCAATCAGAGGAAAATAATTGTTCTGTCTCTCCAAGCTCTGGAGGCCCCGGCCCTGGCCCCTGGGAGACCTTGCCTGTAAGCTGACTATGTTCCTCTCAGAGTGCTGCACCTTCTGCACCATCCTCCACATCACCTTCCTCTCCCTGGAGAGATACCTGGCAGTCTGCTGGCCGATCACAGCCAAGACAGTAGTGACACGGCGCAGAACCCGGGCCATCATAGGCTGCCTCTGGCTGAGTGCGGCTGTGAGTGCCGCACCAGTGCTGGTCATGGTTGGAGTGGAGGACGTTGGACGAGAAGACCTCGGGCTCATCCAATGGAAAGAAGACGGGGGGTGGACAGGCAGGGAAGGAGATCAGGGAGGGTTTACGATGGGTGGAGGAGAAAAAGAAAGCAGACACATGGATGGAGGCCCAGAGGGAATAAAGTGGGGTGAAAAAGAGACAAAGAGTTGGGAGGAACGAGCTGGTGAACTGAAATGGATCGGAGAAAAAGTGGAGACAGAAACAGCAGAAGTAGATAACAGGCCACCGGAAGACAAAGGTGAAATGAAACTTGAAAAACATACAGTTGAACATGGAAGGGAGGGAGACGGAAAGATGGGATTAGAGGGAGAGCAGCAAAACAAAAAGGAAGACGAGGGAGGAGGACTGGACGGAAGCTCCAATGAAGGCCGTGGGGGAGAGACTGACAAGAGAGAGTGCCGCTGTACACATTTTGCCATCTCCTCTGGCCTGTTGTCAGCCATGATGATTCTCTCCAATTTGTATTTCTTGGTACCTCTCTGCATTCTGGGAGTGGTATATAGTCTGATTGGGCGCACACTGTGGCTCCGCCCAAAAAGCAGCCGTAGAGACCAGAGTCACAGGAACACTGTCAAAATGCTGGGTGAGGAAGCACACACACACACTATGCCTAAACCTAACCATAACCTAATAGTAACCCTGACACTAAAACCATATTTTGAGCCTCAAAAATACCTTCAAACTTGTGGGGACGTGGATTTTATCCCCATAAAGGCTGTTGGTTCCCACAAGCATAGTAAACTTCCAATTTTTGGTCCCCACAAAGATATGTAAGCACACACACACACACACAATTTCAAATTCTTTTAAATTCTCACCAGTATGGCGGCCAGGTGAAAGACATGTTTTTTGTTTTGGGGGGGATATTCAAGCAGTTTTGTTTTTTGTTTTATTTACGTTGGTAGAGTTGTTGATGGGTTAGTTCATTCTTGGAAGCCTGTCCGTCATGGAGCCGTATAGAAACAGCTTGATACAGAATGGAACCAAAGGGTCACAAACATCCAAAGATGAGCTTTCAAAAAGCCTGGAGAACTACTCCTGAAGACTGCTTCAAGAAATTAGACGAAAGCTGCCTGAGAGAGTTCATAAAGGCAGTCATACCTAATACTGCCTCAGACGCTCATTCGACCTGTATTTCCATGTATGTTTGTACATGGTTACATTAATGGCTGTGCCTATTTTCCATTTTTTAAAACAACATATAAAAAAACTGAGGGGTGGGCAAAGACGTTTGCATACTGTAGTCCATGTAGTACGTGCCGTGATTGGTCAGGACACGATCTGGAACGTTGGCGGTTCTGACTTAATGTTCTCATCTTTTTTTCTTCAGGAGTGATCGTCTTGGCGTTCGTCTTGTGTTGGCTGCCGTTCCATGTTGGTCGAACCATATTTTCTCTTTCTCTGGGCACTGGGACTGAGAGACAGGAAACTTACCTGGACACTAACTCCCAGTCAGACACTATCACGCATGTCAGCATGGACAGAAAAGATGTCACCATACCCACTGTTACTAACCCACCTAGCCACTTAGACCTGGACATAAACACTGAAACACTGTCCTTGCACTCTCATATCATGTCACACACAAAAGGGCGACATGAAAAGACCGACATACATAATGGACACACTCAAAATAAAAATGTTTCGGCTCATGTTATTAATACACAACCAGACAACAGAAACACACATAACCAACTGCAAAGAAGCACAAACACAATCACACACAGCCTGCAAAGTAAGCTATCAATTACCGTAAAGTCCCAACATGACAAACCTGAAACAGCGCCTCCCATCCCCACAACTGCCTATTCTGCAGCATCTACAGAGCTGCACTATGACCACACCTACAATGACACAGTCTTCAGCGACACATACGCACCCCCTGATACACACTTGTACTTTTTATATTATCTGTCTCAGTATTTTAATCTTGTGTCCTCCGTGCTCTTCTACCTCAGTGCCGCCGTCAATCCTTTATTGTACAACCTGATGTCTGCCAGATACAGACACGCTGTACGCAGCCTCATACGCACACAGTCTCACGCACAAGCTCGTCGCATGCACACGCTCACCGTGCACCACTCCACAACCACTTTGTGATGGCAAAAAACAAATGGATGCACCCACTGCAAGCAAAAAAGAGGAAACAATCAAACAAACCTCAATTTCTTTTCATTACAATGTGGTACTGTACCACAAATTGAGAATGTTGACATTTATTAATAAAAAATATTTTAGGCATAAATTAAAAAAGGCATATTAATGCTTATGCTTAGACCAATTCTAGCACAAGTAGTTTTAATTCTTTATGTAATTTATGTATAAGAAAACCTCCACATGAACTTCATATACTGGGCAAAAATATTGTGAATGGCATTTCATCAGTACATGGAATAGTTCATGCAATAATGCACAGGCTAAAACACATAGTCCAGTTTTAGCCTGTGCATTATTACATAGCCGGTTTGTTTCACCCAAAAAAATCTATGCACAATGAAAATACACTAAGTCTTTTATTTTGTCTAAAAATGAGTGATGCTAATTCAGTTAGACTTTTGGGCTAGATTTTTATATCCAGAGTCCGCTCGCATAGACTTCAGCCAAAGTCCAAATAAGCTGTGTCCAAATTCAGAGGCCGCATTTGTAGACCGATGACATCACAGCCAGGCGACGAAAGCTGCCCAAATTCAAAGACTCCGACAAATGCGTCCGACAAATGCGTCCTTCATTTCCCCAGATTTGAAGGATGGGTCAGTTGTATCCTTCGATGCCCAACCTGTCCCAGAATTCATAGTGCAGCCAATTCCAGTTTCCATCAACGGAGGCAGCTACTTAGTTTTAATATTCCTCTTTCTGGGTCACAAAATAAACTTTTAACATATTTTCAGGGAGAATGTAGCTGTGTAAACCTCAAATATCTGCTCGATTTATCAAGACATTGCATATTTGCAAAAGCGCTCCGACGTTTTCGGAGACGTCTGTTACCCACCAGCTCGATAGCTAGCCGGGGTTCAAGGCTCACTAGAGCAGGCGGAAACTCCCGGCACATCGTTTTCAGACCCCGTGGTTTTACACTACTCAGGTGAAACATGATACATAAGTCACTTAGACAACTTAAAAATGTTATTATTTGGCTTTTTTCAGTGTTTTATTTGTTCCTGAGTAAATCTGTTTGGCTGAGATTAAAGTTATAGTTTTTACACAGCTGAATAAATGTCAAGCAGACAGCTGATTATCAGAAGTGTGAGATGCTGGAGAATTTACTCCAGTGTCCTGTTATATTTTAGGGAGCAAGGAGCAGACGGCTGATTTTATTAAACTCCACTGAGACAGCGGTGACACAAATCTGAAGGCTAGACCGTCCCATTTCACAGCCTCGCACTTCCAGCCTTCTGGGTCTTCGAAGGACCCGGCCTATGTTGACCGTGAAGGCCGGGTCCTTCGAAGGATGCAGGTCTTGAATTTGGACACAGCAATACTTTCACTCAGGAGCCATCATGGAATACTTCCAGGAACCTTGTCAAAAATCTTTTGGATTGGTTTTCCTAAAAATTCCATTTTCCTATCTTTACAATACAGTTAGGGCTGCCACAAACGATTATTTTGATAGTCGACTAATCAGATCATCATCCATTGGACGTAAAACGTACAGCTTATTGCACCAGCAGCATCTGCTCTTATATAACTATCATTAGCTTACAGCTTTAAGTGTTTGTGCTAACTAAAAATAAAGACAAGATGAGAGTTTATTGAATTTTAATGAAGTTTGCAGATTGTTTCGGTGAAGTTTAATAAACTCCTTGCTATCTAAAATATAACAGGACACCGGAGTAAATTCTGGAGCATCTCACACTTCTGATGATCAGCTGTCTGCTTGACGTTTATTCAGCTGTGTAAAAACTATAACTTTAATCTCAGACAAACCGATTTACTCAGGAACAAATAAAACACTGAAAAAAGCCAAACAATAACATTGTTAAGTTATCTAAGTGACTTATGTATCATGTTTCACCTGAGTAGCGAAAGACGGCGGTGGGTTTGAAAACGATTTGCCGGGAGTCCGGTGTTCTCACGGCTCTAGTGAGCCTCGCCCCCGGCTCGCTATCGAGCTGGTGGGTAACAGACGTCTCCGAAAACGTCGGAGCGCTTTTGAAAATATGTGGTGTCCTGATAAACTGAGCAGATATTTGAGGTTTACACAGCTACATTCTCGCCTGAAAATATGTTAAACGTTTATTTTGTGACCCAGAAAGAATAATAAGAGTAATATTAAAACTAACTAGCTGCCGCCATTGTTGGAAACTGAGGTGGGCCGCGCTATGAATTCTGGGACACAGCTTCTTCTTCTTCTTCGGGGTTTAACGGCAGCTGGCATCCTTGTACATGCAGTGCTGCCATCTTCTGTTTCAGTCCGTTATTACACTCTTAAATCCTGCTACTTATTCCTGCGTCTTTTGGGATCTTACAAAGCTTCAAACGACGCGTCGACTATTAAATCAGTCGTCGACGAGTTTGATAGTCGATGTAATCGTGACTAGTCGACCAATCGTGGCAGCCCTAAATACAGGGTTAGTGTTACCACCTATAATAGCTCAGACCTGAGAAGGTTAACCAGACCTGAATCCTAACTTTAGATGAGTTATTAATGACCAGCTGAATGTCAAAAGGTTAAAACATGTTTTTCCCTGAAACTTTTATTTCCACTGTACCACCATCTTTGCTGATGTGAAACAATCCCCAGTAGTTCTATTAGGGATATTTGAGTGTCATGTCTCCTCTGTCATCTCTGTTAGTCTTATTGATTTATAATTATGTTTGTTTTTTTCTCCCACAGTCAACAATTATATTGACTATTTGTATGATCACAACGCGGTACATCTGTTTGGTGTACAAAGACTTATTATTATTAAATGTAAGAAACATGTTAATCTTATTTATGTTCATCCACTTGTAAATTAAATTGGTGTCACTGTGTGTCACATGATGAGCTTATTTGCTTTTTTTTGGTGAGTCTATGAACTACAAACTGTAGCTCTAGTCCATAATATCATCATATTTTCTCAGTGGCTGAATAACTCAGCAGGTTAAGAGCTGAACTAGCAGTAAGAAGTCATAATTTTGAGACTTGGGTTTCTGTTATATAACTGCATCATAGGTGCTGAACCAGCATGATTCAGCGTCATGCTCGATATAACTGGACTTTAGGCTACATCTCTATGTACCATTCAAACCAAAGGCAGGCAATTAATTTTCCCGAGGTGCTCCTGGGACTCTTGTAGAGTGCTGCACCAATAAGCTGAACTCAGTTTCGTATAATATTACTTTTATCTCCATAATACATAAATTATTATTATATAAAGCTGCCAATGGTAAGAGTGGATGCTGTAGGGAATGAAAATATGAGACAGGCATTGTAAAAATGCAAACATTTTATCACTATTTAATCAAATCCAGAAAAACAACTGTAAACAAAATGTCTTGATGCATTCTCAATAATCAAGGTAAGTAAATCTCCAAAAGTTGATTCTGTTCATCTGGACGTTTCTGCCACTGAAAACGCTACGTCCAGAGACCTGTAAACAAAATGTGCATGTTCTGGCAAAATGTTAAAGATTTGAAGTGCTGTTGCAACTTTGCATTTAGTTTTTTAGTTTATCTGGTATTTTTCAGTTATTTTTTTCTTGTTAAGTGAAGAAATACTTGCCTGTTTTAGGCTTGAATAAGTGCAACAAGAGGTCGAAATACAATGGACACTGGACAGGTGATCATCGCCAAGAGAGAGGATCTGTACCTGGACTTGTGAAATTTTATAAGTAAGAATGTTTGTTCACGTGTAAAGGTAGATCCAAAGACAGCCAACATCTTCTGAGCACGTCTCCTTATGTGTGCAAAGATCTTTTCTTTGAGAGAATCCAGCAGTTATCCTGACTTGAAAATACAGTGAAGGAACTGTTGGAAGTCCAGAAAGCACTGGACAAGGAACCGTTAGACGGGAAGAAACAGAAGTAGAAAGGTGAGACACTAAGCTGCCAACTAAGCTGCCTTTCCAGCACAACCTCACGTGTCTGAATTTACAGTTATGTTTTCATGTTGACATACTGTATTAACACAACTGATCTAAAATCAGACAAAAAACATAAAATCAGAGTAGAAAAAGTAATTTTTTTACTGTAACAACCACAAACATGTTTAATGAATCATATTTCATAACTTTAAATGTTTTAAAGTTTAAAATCATATGCACAAGTTTTGCAAACAACAAAGTTATTTGCAGCCAATTACCTTTTACCCTTTTTTTAATAACCACATCTATTTACATAACCATCAGCTGTTCTGCATTCAATAAGATGCCACACAAATATTTGTGCCACTCCAAAAACATAATTTCTGTCCACTATAAAGGAGAACATCACAGCCTGATACCTGCAGGTCTGACAGCAGCAGGTGTATCACTCCTGTTTCTACCTGGAGACAGCAGTCGCCTCATTGTTCTGACACAACACAAAACTATCCACAACTCTACACACTAACTACACAAGACAACACATTAACTACACACTCCAAACACGCTAAACGTCACAAATCTCTCACATCTCAAAACTCACGCTCTCTCTCTCTCGCCGTCACTCCTAAATCTTCCCCCTCTTCCTAAACAGCCAAATGTCATGTCGCCATATTATTTTTTGATTGGTCGACATGGTGCATTTTCCCACACACGTTTTTTGTTTTGTTTTATTTTTTTTGCTCATAAGCAGAGAGTGCTCGCTGCTGTCCTTAGACAGTAAACGTGACGAAACTATTCAGGAAAAAACACGCGTATATATTGTTCATCATAACTCTGGTTTTACGTGGCCTATCAACACAATGTACTGTAAAAACTGGCATATATCACCTTGTTGCCCTGTCATCTTAAAGTGGTCATGTGATTGGGTTACCACGACTACTTTATTCTTCCTCAGTTAAACAGCAGCACTCATTTTGGCCCCTAGCTGCAGGTGTTGTGCCAAAAAGTGATCGTCTGTCAGACAGCGATTGCTGCCTGCGGGAGCGCACAGCTGCTTAAAGCTGCAGCTCCCAGATTACTTACAGCTACTTGCTACAGCAACTGATATAAGATGCGGTAAGCTGAACACAGCTTCAACCGTCTGTTTGTTGAAAAATAGTTACGCGACCGCATTTTTTGTTCGTAATGGTAATGGCGTTGTAACGATTGCAATAATAATTAGTTACATTACTCGTTACTGAAAAAAGTACCGCCATTACTAAAGCCATTACCTGTAACGCCGTTATTCCCATCACTGGGAACAAATCAAATCTTCTGGAAAAAACTGCAAAATGTTGCTGGGGAAAAGTACATCTGGAATAAGCTGCCTACCCTGCAACCATCAACAGATTTCAGTTAAGCAGAAGAAAATCAAAATTACAAATAAATGTAATCGTTCAAGCGTGAATGTGAAAACTTAAATCTGAGTTACTCAAGTCCAGTACGTCTTCTTATATATATTGACTATTTGGAACATTGTTTTATATTACTTTAGCTTAGCAGCTAATAAATACAGATGTGAAAAGCATGGCTAAGTAATTAGCTTAGCATTTGGATCTCCAGCATACACAGGCAGACAGAAAAAGCCGGTTATTGATGCATTACTAGCATAAGTTTAGGACTAAAACATATTTTATCTGTTAATAGTATTGAATTTAAGATCCTCAGGCATTTTTCAATGTGACACCTATCTTCTTATTTGTTTAAGAAACTTACTATCAGCAACTAATCTAAGAGCTAGCCTCCAGTGATGTTTGCTGCTTCAATGTGTGCGTTTTAGCTTAGTGTGTGTTTGCAACTTATACAATGCTATGCGGTTGTTCAGTCTGACGTCACTAGCCGTGTCTGGGCCTAAACTCCGCTGCAGGTCCATATATCAAACGATCACTATGGCATTATTGAGAGTTGAAAAACAGTCTAAAGTCTTTCATCTTTAATAAAATGATCAGCGTTCTGCTCTACCAGGTGTAACAATTGAGTTTAACATCCATGAAAACGGAATTTATGACATTTAACGGAGTTAGAAGTTAGCAGGGAGTTAGCTCGCTAGCTTCTATCTAAATACAATATAGCATGTCCTGACTGCGGGGTTTTGGAAACAAATTAAAACGTACAGCTCTGTTATCACTTCCAGCACAAATGAAGACAGAAAACTAAACAGCAGTGACGTTTGCAGGGTTACTGAAGTTTGGCTAGCTGGTATATAATGATGTGCTACGTGACCGCTAGCGACACAGCTTTGTTAGCATAATATAAACAAGCTAACTTTTTTTCCACTCGATAAAAGTTAGCGTGAGTGTTCTCGGTGGTCAGGAACAAATGTAATCGCATGGCAGGATGCTGTAAAAGGACCAAACTTCAGCCAGGAGAACAACTGAGATAATCCATCCACAATACGAGGTTAGTCATTCATATACTGCTGCATGGGCTGGGCTGTAGTTACATCCTAAGGTTTTAAAAACTGAGCTTAAATAAATGATTAGCGGTAATAAAAGCCGAGGGAGGTCAACAGTGATCACTGACTGTTTTAGGAGCTTTTTGAGATAGAAGAAAATATAAAACATTAAACATGTTAACAACACAAAAGCCATATTAAACGCAGACTACTTTAGGCCCGGAAGTAGGATTCGTCACGTCATCACTTAACCATTTTACACCACCAAGTGTAAATACTGTATTAACGTTCCTAAGCACACTAAAGCACAAAACTTTGGTTGGTATTGTGGGGAGAACCCTGACAATTTGACAGGGTTCTCTTTCTTTCTTTAATTTACAGAGTTGGAGTGTGCTGTAAGTGTTCTCAAAATGTAATGAAGACAAAGACACACACACACACACACACACACACACACACACACACACACACACACAAGGAAGAGGGCTATCATGTTGATTCATGTAGTTTAATAGAGGCTGATGTGTTTTATGTAATATATATGACGTTTCATATACTGCGGTGTCAGATACTGATATAAATGCCTTTGTTTGATTCACAGTTGAGGGTTTATCTCCCTTGTGAAAGAGGTTATGCTTTCTTCCATGCTAGTCTGTCTGCCAGCAGAAATGGATTTCTTGAAGTTTGGTGGACAGACTGGCCTTAGGCTAAGGGACAATTGATTTGATTATATCAATATTCCAGGCCATTTCTGCTATGAGATCAGGTCTTTTTTTGAGAACTATGTGAAAAAGAAGCTGTCTTTTTTCAAATCATATGCGTATGACAAATCTCTCAAATTTATAAAGTTATCAAATTATGAAGTTACCTCTTTTCCTCACTCTTTTAGTCACTTAAATACTAAATTGTAGCCTTATAATACTTTTGATTCCAGAGTATATGTCACGATCCTGGGCCATTTGGCTCAGCGTTTTGAGTGTATATATATTTTGATGTTTTTTGTCTTATATTTAAGTTCTTTAAGTTACCTAAGTTCTTTCCTGTCATGCCCAGGTTGTTGCTGTAGTTCATTGTTTCTTAGATTTCCTTTGTGTCTTCTCCTCTATGTTTAAGTCTCCCTTGCCTCTCATGTGTTTCATGTCTGTGTGTCTTATGTTGTCAAGTTCATGTTGTCACGTCTGTGTCTCATTATGTTTCCTGTTTTATTTTGAAGAGGTCCTGTGTTCTACGTTCAGTGTGTTTAGTTTTACTCCTCCCCCGTGACGTCGTTATGTTCATGTGTGTCAGCTGTTTCCCCATGTGTTGTCACTTCCCCTGATCACCTCCTGTGTATTTAGTCTGTGTGTTTTCAGCCATTCCTTGGTGGACCGTCTGTGGTTTTTCCACGCCATGTCATGCTTTCCGGTTTCCATATGACATTGCCATGTTTAGAGTCTTTCTTGTTTGTTTTTCTATTCACCAGGGTTTTTCATGGTTCATTTCACCTTTCTAGTTTACCCAGTTTAGGTTATTGTTTAGTTTTGCATTTTGTTGGCCATTTTATTTTTGTACCATTTTGTCTGCCTTAATAAACAGCTCATCTTCAGTTAAAGTTGAGTTTTAGTATGTCCGCACCTGGGTCCACTCTTCGCACTTCACACAGTTTGTCCCGGCAGACTGTGAGAGAACATGGACCCAGCGGACTTACAGCTGTATGCGTGAGGCTGCCTTCGCCCAGCTGGATGAAGAGCTCCGCTGGAAGCCGTGGCGCACTCCTGATTGTGAGTGCATATTCTGTGGAACTTGGCTAGCTCTCAAAGGTCCCTGGAGCTGCCGAAAACCCCCACCAGTCGCACCCAAGCTTCAGCCGCTTCAGGTGGGAGTGCTCCGTTTTTCTTCCGACGCTCCAGCTTCTGCGTTGCCGTCCCGCATGTCAGAGGCTCAGCTGTACGCCCAGGGCTTCCTTGCCTTGGAGGAAGCAACGCTCACGCCGCCGTCACTTTTCACCTGCTGAGCAACTCCCAGTGGTGACTTATAAGGACTGCCTTTCACACATTCCACCTGAACCCATGACTGAAAAGAATAATAAACTCACCCCAGACACTGTTGGAATCTCTCTTTTGGATGATGGTAAAATGGCCTGTATTTGTATAGCGCTTTTCTAGTCCCTAAGGACCCCAAAGCGCTTTACACAACCTGTCATCCACCCATTCACACACACATTCACACACTATGATGACATAGCTCCCTTTGAACAGGGAAAAATCAAAGACAATAGTCACTTGCCTGTAAGTGCTGTTAAAGGAAAAACTGTGAGCAATGTTACCAGGTCTAAGACACTCAGTTCAGGTTCTGTCAGTTCAGCTTTTGTCAAGTTTGGTTCAGTCATCCCCACGTCAGTTCACTCTTAAACCTGTTAAACCAAGGACGTCCATGTCTGGTCTGCCCCGGCACCCATGCCGGTCCCCAGGGTGAGGTCAGCCAGTATACAGCCCATCTTTGGGCTGTGTAATGCCATCTGTCTTCCCCCTGAGAAAGCTGAGGTGGTTGTAAGCTTCATCCAGAGAGTAGAGCCAAACTTATGGGCTCAAAATGTGGTCATAAATATTTTGTACTTGTAAAAAAGATTTGTATGTGTAAAAAAGATTTGTGTGTGCGTAAAAAAGATTTGTATGTGTAAAAAAGATTTGTGTGTGCGTAAAAAAGATTTGTATGTGTAAAAAGAATTTGTGTGTGCGTAGAAAAGATTTGTATGTGTAAAAAAGATTTGTGTGTGCGTAAAAAAGATTTGTATGTGTAAAAAGAATTTGTGTGTGCGTAAAAAAGATTTGTATGTGTAAAAAAGATTTGTGTGTGCGTAAAAAAGATTTGTATGTGTAAAAAAGATTTGTGTGTGCGTAAAAAAGATTTGTGTGTGGACTTAGAAAAAAACCCCCTGCAAGTTACAAGTACGGATTTTTGACCCTATTTTTCTTCCCTTCATCTGATTGGTCAATGTCATGTCAATCACAAATGTAACAATCCAATCAGAGAACAGATGGGTTTGGCTGTCGGAGGGGCGCTGTTTTGAACTGCAGGTCCTTGAAGGGTGATACCGTTTGAAGCTGGAGGATCGCTATATAAATATCCGATAGCAGCTAGGTCCCCTAACTTTCAGCAGCTGTTGAAAGGATAAAGTTGTGGTACAGTGGGGCAAAAAAGTATTTAGTCAGCCACCGATTGTGCAAGTTCCCCCACTTAAAATGATGACAGAGGTCAGTAATTTGCACCAGAGGTACACTTCAACTGTGAGAGACAGAATGTGAAAAAAAAATCCATGAATCCACATGGTAGGATTTGTAAAGAATTTATTCGTGAATCAGGGTGGAAAATAAGTATTTGGTCAATAACAAAAATACAACTCAATACTTTGTAACATAACCTTTGTTGGCAATAACAGAGGTCAAACGTTTACTATAGGTCTTTACCAGGTTTGCACACACAGTAGCTGGTATTTTGACCCGTTCCTCCATGCAGATCTTCTCGAGAGCAGTGATGTTTAGGGGATGTCGCCGAGCAACACGGACTTTCAACTCCCGCCACAGATTTTCTATGGGGTTGAGGTCTGGAGACTGGCTAGGCCACTCCAGGACTTTCAAATGCTTCTTACGGAGCCACTCCTTTGTTGCCCGGGTGGTGTGTTTTGGATCATTGTCATGTTGGAAGACCCAGCCTCGTTTCATCTTCAAAGTTCTCACTGATGGAAGGAGGTTTTGGCTCAAAATCTCACGATACATGGCCCCATTCATTCTGTCCTTAACACGGATCAGTCGTCCTGTCCCCTTGGCAGAAAAACAGCCCCATAGCATGATGTTTCCACCCCCATGCTTCACAGTAGGTATGGTGTTCTTGGGATGCAACTCAGTATTCGTCTTCCTCCAAACACGACGAGTTGAGTTTATACCAAAAAGTTCTACTTTGGTTTCATCTGACCACATGACATTCTCCCAATCCTCTGCTGTATCATCCATGTGCTCTCTGGCAAACTTCAGACGGGCCTGGACTTGCACTGGCTTCAGCAGCGGAACACATCTGGCACTGCAGGATTTGATTCCCTGCCGTTGTAGTGTGTTACTGATGGTGACCTTTGTTACTTTGGTCCCAGCTCTCTGAAGGTCATTCACCAGGTCCCCCCGTGTGGTTCTGGGATCTTTGCTCACCGTTCTCATGATCATTTTGACCCCACGGGATGAGATCTTACGTGGAGCCCCAGATCGAGGGAGATTATCAGTGGTCTTGTATGTCTTCCATTTTCTGATGATTGCTCCCACACCAAGCTGCTTGCCTATTGTAGATTCACTCTTCCCAGTCTAGTGCAGGTCTACAATACTTTTCCTGGTGTCCTTCGAAAGCTCTTTGGTCTTGGCCATGGCGACGTTTGGAGTCTGACTGTTTGAGGCTGTGGACAGGTGTCTTTTATACAGATGATGAGTTCAAACAGGTGCCATTCATACAGGTAACGAGTGGGGGACAGAAAAGCTTCTTACAGAAGACGTTACAGGTCTGTGAGAGCCAGAGATTTTCCTTGTTTGAGGTGACCAAATACTTATTTTCCACCCTGATTTACGAATAAATTCTTTACAAATCCTACCATGTGAATTCATGGATTTTTTTTTCACATTCTGTCTCTCACAGTTGAAGTGTACCTCTGGTGCAAATTACTGACCTCTGTCATCATTTTAAGTGGGGGAACTTGCACAATCGGTGGCTGACTAAATACTTTTTTGCCCCACTGTATATCAGTGGTTAGAAATAACATTATTACTTTAGGATTAGTTTAACACAAAGTCAGGGCTGACCCAGGACCATTGCTGTGAGTCACAGTGCGCAGCATAAAAGTCCTTTCACATCGGATGCAGGATACGCTGCTAATGCTAACTGCTAACTAAAAGCAAAGGATCCAGAATTTGTTACGCTGGCTGCTGGGCTCTGTGGGTTTTTGCAGCAGCTCTAACTGTACTAGATGCACCTGCTCCTTGTCTTTTCTATCTCTGACTTTATGTCCTCTACAAGAGTTTGTTTTTTTTGCTAGTTCTTCAAATGTTCAATAAAAACATGTATGCTAATTCATAACGAAGAAAGCTTTGTAATGAAGACTGTCATTTCCAAAACACTGCCCGCCCCCACCCCGCGGTCCGCAGCGCTGTTGAAAAGGCTGTGGAAGTCCCTGTATTAAACACGTAGACCTGTGACACAAAAATCACCAAACTCGGACGACCACAGACTGTTTTCCTTCGTGGTGATGAAGGAAGTCAGCGACGTGATTGGACTTACCAGCCACATGCTGAATGTCTGTGGTAAACTCAGAAATGGCCGCCAACTGGCGCTGCTGGCGTGCGCTCCATGGGTCAGAGACCTTGGACATCGCAAACGTCAAAGGTTTGTGGTCAACATACGCAGCAAAGTTGCGACCCTCGAGGAAAAAACGAAAATGCCGTGTCGCGAGATGCAGGGCCAGCAACTCCCTGTCAAAAACACTGTACTTGTGTTCAGCATCCCGGAGCGTACGACTGAAAAAGGCGAGCGGTTGCCAGAGACCTGAAACCCGCTGTTCCAACACTCCGCCCACTGCCACGTCCGAGGCATCGGTGGTCAACGCGATCTCCGCCGACGGAAGCGGGTGGGCCAGCAGGGCGGCGTCAGCCAGCGCAGACTTGGCTGCGGAAAACGCACGGACGCGTTCAGGCAGCCAGTCAACCGGATCTTTGGCTGTTTTACCTTTTAAGGCAGCATAGAGTGGCTGTAGCAGGTGGGCAGCTCTGGGGAGAAAGCGGTTGTAAAAATTTATCATCCCCAAGAACTCCTGCAACGCTTTAACCGACGTGGGACGCGGGAAAGCCGAAACGGCCTGGACTCTGTCGGGCAACGGAACCACACCTTCAGCGGAAATGCGGTGCCCGAGGAAATCCAGAACAGGCAACCCAAACTGGCACTTGGAAGGGTTGATGATCAGGCCGTGCGCTTCCAAACGCTGGAAAACCTGGCGCAGATGGGACTCGTGCTGGCTCGCTGAGCAGCTGGCCACCAATATATCGTCCAGATAAACAAAAACGAATGGCAGCCCACGCAAAACGGAGTCCATCAGCCACTGAAAGGTCTGGGCGGCACCTTTCAGGCCAAACGGCATGCGCAAAAACTCGAACAAGCCGAAGGGGGTAATGACAGCGGTTTTAGGAACGTCTTCGGGGTGCACGGGAACCTGGTGATACCCCCGCACCAAGTCAATTTTAGAAAAAATCGACGTTCCGGCGAGATTGGCAGAAAAATCCTGAATGTGGGGGATGGGGTAACGGTCATTCTCCGTGGCATTATTTAAACGGCGGAAATCTCCGCATGGCCGCCACCGACCGTCCGATTTGGGCACCATGTGAAGCGGAGAGGCCCATGCACTGTTCGAACGCTGTACAATGCCAAGGCACTCCATGGCTGCAAACTCTTCCCGAGCGACGGACAGTTTCGCGGGGTCGAGGCGGCGCGCGCGCGCGAACACCGGGGGCCCGACCGTGGGAATATAATGCTCAACCCCATGCTTCGTTACCGTGCTAGAGAAATTAGGGACAGACAGCGATGGAAACTCTAAAAGCAAACGCTGAAAAGCATCCCCGGAGGTCACTACATTAGCCCGAATCAGGGGCTCGGAGGCCCGAGTAAAACAGGGTAGCGAAGAAAACGAGAGAGCATCGATTAAACGTCTGTTAGCGACATCGACAAGTAGTCCATGAGCACACAGGAAATCAGCACCCAAAATAGGTACAGAGCTAGCAGCAACAACAAAGTTCCACTGGAAATCCCGGCCATGAAAACAAACAGTCACCAACCTTTCCCCAAACGTTTTGATGGGAGAGCCGTTAGCTGCAATGAGCTGCGGCCCACAGTTCGCTGCTAGTCCGTCGGCAGCGGTAGGGGGAAGGAGGCTCTTCTGGGAGCCGGAGTCCACGAGAAAACGTCTCCCGGAGCGCGAGTCCTCTATGAAGAGCAGCCTTTCTGTATTGCCAGCGGTCGCGGCTGCTACGGCGCGCTGGCGGGTCCGTTTCCCTGGGCCGTGAAAGCGCAAGGCAGAAGGCAGCGACGCGCTCTGTCGCCAAAACGCTGATGGTAGAAACAGATGCTCTTTCCGCGGTGCCGGCGTGTAGCAATCCCTGCCGTCAGCAAGGGGGCGGATGCTCCGGGGGAGGCAGGTGGAGGCGTGGAAGGTGCCGCCGGCGTGTCCGTAGCCAGGGCGTGAACGTCGAAAGTGCGGCTAGCCAGGAGAATACGATTCGCTTCTTCAGCCAGGGAGCGATAATCCTTCGCAGGCAGAAGCGGAGAGTTCGCGAGGACAGCTCTCACGGCGGCCGGTAGGTGGCGAAGGAAGAGGTGCACGAAGAGGAAACCACCGTCATCCAGCCCGAGCAACGATAGCATGTTCTCCATGAGCTCGAGCGCGGTACCGCCACCCAAGCCTGACAGGTTGAGGAGCTTTTCGGCTCGTTCGGCGTCGGAGAGGGCATAGCGCCGAAGAAGCAGCTCTTTGAGGGCGGCGTATTTCCCTTGGGCGGGTGGGTCCCGGAGGAGCGCCATCGCGCGACGGGTGGCCAGCGGGTCGAGCGAGGCCACCACATGGTGATACTTCGTGTCGTCAGCCGAGATGCCGCGAAGGGCGAACTGAGCCTCCACGTGTACGAACCATGACGGGGGGTCATGGAGCCAAAAGTCCGGCAGTTTCAGTGCCACAGCGAACGTAGCTGCAACAGGAGGCGGAGGTCCGGCGGCCGCTGATGCATCCATAGCGGAGTGTGCGTTATCTACGGCCCGTTGCATGCTCGAGTCAGGGGTCACCAATGTGGAGGTAAGCATCAACGACACAGCTCTCAGTTCTCACTCCTTCTTTATTCGTCTCCAACATCAACTGCGCATATCGCGCCACAAAACACAGGAACACACTTCCTCTACACTGGGTGTGAGTGGAGCCCTCTAGTGGTCCACCACAACACATACAAATCTTTTTTACGCACACACAAATTCTTTTTACACACACAAATTCTTTTTACACATACAAATCTTTTTTACGCACACACAAATCTTTTTTACACATACAAATCTTTTTTACAAGTACAAAATATTTATGACCACATTTTGAGCCCATACAAACTTGACACAAGGCGAGAGTGAGACACCACAGCAGTTTCTCTACCAGGTGATAGGGTTGAAGCAGCGGGTCCTCTTCACATCCAAAATGTCTGATGCAGGCATAAAGTACAGTCCAGCTACTGTTCAGGATGTTTTCTTGCACTCGGTCTACCAGGGGCTTGGGTATAAGCACAGTAACATTAGTAACATTAGAGGTTAAAACCTCTGTTGTCAAGCAGAGAGGTGAGTGATGAAACAATCTTGCGCCACATAATGAGAATCACTAGCGAGGAAAGTGAGAGGCAAAAGAGAATAGGCTCGTCCCGTCGACAGAACACAACTAGCGCACATAGTGCTCAGTCTGAGCTCAACACCATCCAGGAATGTAGTAAGTAAGACCGACCAATTGACACGACCAAGACTGACCCGATTAAAGAACTCACAGCTAAAGTTAATGAGCTCGCTGGGCTGGTGGAGGCGATGAGACAACAGACTCTAGCACGAGCCTCAGACCTAGCAAACCCATACTCACAAAACAGGTCAAGAAACAGAAAAGACAAAACCTTTGGGTGTCCAAACTGTGTTGAACAGAACCGTCCAGATTGTTGCCATTGCTTCATCTGTGGGGAAGAGGGTCACAGGGTGGTTGGCTGCTTAAAAAAATCTAAGAACCAGGGAAACGTGAACCGGTCTCTGCAGTGGGGCGCCCAGTGACTGAGTCCAAAAGAGAGCCCTACAGTGAGCGCTTAAGGGAGGTGAGGACCCAACCTAGCCTTAACAGTAGCAAACCCAGTCTCCCCTCACCAGTCACATCAGAAGTAGTTAACTGGCAGCAGGGTGAGGCACTTGCTACGTCTGGTGTTATGGCACCACACACTAAACGTGGGGCAGTTGCTAAGCTAATCGGTAAGAAAGCTCTCATACAGTGTAATTTGAATGGCTTAGCAGTGAAAGCACTACTTGACACTGGTGTCGAGATTGGAAAGACAGATACTTGCCTGACTTAGTCATGCGACCTCTGTCAGAGATCATCGAGGAAATTGATGAGTTGAAAGTGTGTGCAGTCAATGGGGGAACCATACAATTTGATGGCTGGGTACCCATCATGATCAACTTACCGGGGGGTTAAGACCCAAGCCTCTCCGTCAGTACTCCGGTCCTCGTCAGTACCTTGCCAATGGACAAACCATTGATTGGTTTCAATGTCTTGGAACAGATCATTGAGGGGCAACCAGAGTGGTTGATACCTACTCTTGTTATCTTGCTGTGTAATGCCATCTGTCTTCCCCCTGAGAAAGCTGAGGTGGTCGTAAGCTTCATCCAGACAGTAGAGCCAAACTTGACACAAGGGCGCTTGAGAACAGGTGAAAGGGATGTGATTATCCCTGCTGGACAGGCCACCTGGGTAAAGTGCCGGGTTCCATCAACCATCAATCCATCCGATTGTTTGGTGCTGTTTGAGGCTGATGAGGGTAATCAGGCCCTAGAGCAGTTGGATGTCTGGACAGGGTTAGCTGAAATACAGAATCCAGCTAAGCCGTACGTCACCATTGCTCTGAGTAACGACACCAAACATGTTATCACCTTGACGAGGAAGACAGCCCTGGGCACCTTACAGCTGGTTGAACGTATTGTGGAGGCCGAGGCCCCAAACTAGTCCCCACTTACCGTAACAGTTCGCGAGGTAACGGTGGAGCCAGCTGAACCTCTACCAACGTCATGGCATCCGCCAGTGAACCTTGAACATTTGGAGGAGGAACAAATAGAGATTGTTGAGAGAATGTTGTTCGATGAGTGCAGGGCCTTTGCGAGGGATGGGAATGATATTGTAATCCTGATCTGAAAATGGTGATAAGCCTAAAGGATGACATACCAGTGCAGAGAGCATATACTTCCATACGTAAGCCGCTGCTACGGAAGGTTAAAGAGTACGTGCAAGACCTCCTGGTGAAGGGATGGATAGTAAGATCCAAGTCCTCTTATGCTGCTCCCATCGTGTGTGTACGGAAGAAAGACGGTTCACTCCGTCTTTGCATAGACTACCGTCTATTGAACCAGAAAATGGTTCCGGACCGACACCCACTACCTCGGATACGCGACCTGCTTGACACCTTAGGGGGGTACTCCTGGTTCAGCATCCTTGATCAAGACAAGGCTTACCACCAGGGGTTTGTGAATGAAGGCTCCCGCCATCTCACCGCCTTCACCACACCCTGGGCCCTATACGAATGGGTGAGAACCCCGTTCGGGCTCACTAATGCACCTGCCGCCTCCCAGAGAAGTATGGAAGAGATCTTAGGTTCGCTGAGGGATGACTGTTGCGTACCATAGCTTGACGACATCCGCTGTTACTCCCAGTCTTTTGAAACCCATGTCGAGGTGGTCCGCAAAGTGCTTCAGGTCCTACAGGTCCATGGTGTGAAGCTGTGGCCTGAGAAGTGTGAGCTTTTTAAAGAAGAAGTTTGTTATGTGGGGCGCTTAGTTAGCGCTGAGGGCATCAGGATTGACCCAAAGGATCTGGAGGCTGTCTTGGCTCTGAAGACCAAGTCACCACAGACAGTAGGTGATCTTAGGCGGGTCCTGGGCTTCTTTAGCTACTCTCGCTCTTTCATACAGAACTTTTCGAGGATAGCTCAGCCACTGTACGAGCTACCCCAGAGCAAATCTTCAGAACGGCCCACTCATGGCCGTCAGAGTAAAACCAAAGGGCCCCAGATGCCATCGAGGGCGCCCATAGACTGGACTCCTGAGCATCAGAGGGTACTGGAACAACTGGTCGACATGCTAGTCCATCCTCCAGTGCTAGCATATCCAGACTTTGACCAACCCTTTGTTTTGCACACTGATGCATCCGAGTCAGATTTCCAATTTAGCATCAAATGCAGGCCAGGAAAAACAAACATAGATGCCGACACGCTGTCCCGCATTCCTCTGGGTGTGAACAACCTTGTGTCAGTGTGTACCGAAGAGTTGTCACAGGAGGTGGTAAGAGGGGCTTGGGAGGGAGCAAGAGTAGCCCAGCAGAAAGAAGTTGCGTGGGCGGCTGTCCTTTTGGTTTCCTCTCAGGACGTCATGCTGCAGCCAGGCGCGGCTCTCCAGGAAGTCAAACCTGATGACCTGATGCAGGCACAAAGGGATGACCCCACGATGAAGGAGGTCATCAGACTTAAAGAGTCTAATGTCAGACTCAGTGAGAGTAAGAGGAGGTCGTTAGAAGGATCTGCTTGTAAACTCCTCCGCTAGTGGGACCGATTACACCTCAAAAATGGAATCTTGTGCAGGCGAACACCCGAACAAAAACAACTAGTCCTACCTCTCCTGTACCAGCCTATGGTACTGAAACATCTTCATGACCAGATGGTCCATGTCGGTACTGAGAGGGTCCTTCATCTCGCACGAGAGAGGTTCTATTGGCCTCATATGAAGAGGTGCATAGAGGACTACGTCACTATGAAATACTGTTGCATTAAACAAAAGAAACCCACAGTTCATGTGCGTGCACCCATGGGCAACCTGAAGTCCAACTCACCGCTTGAACTTGTCTGTACAGACTACCTACATCTTGAGAAAAGCAAAGGCGTGTATGAATACATTTTGGTGATGGTCGACCACTTTACACGGTTTGCTCAGGCCTACCCAACCAAGAACAAATCCGGGCGGACTGCAGCCGAGCAGATCTACAATGATTTTATACCTCGCTTTGGGTTCCCCAACAAACTCCATCACGATCAGAGGCGAGAGTTCGAAAATGAGCTCTTCCGAACTCTTGGGCAGCTCTCAGGGGTTGGTCATTCTCGGACATCCCCATACCACCCCCAGAGTAATCCCGCAGAACGATTCAACCGCACCTTGCTGCAGATGTTGCGTACCCTGACAGACAAAGAAAAGGAAACATGGAACGATCATCTCCCACAGGTTGTACACACGTATAACTGTACTCGTCATGAGTCCACTGGTTATTCCCCACATTTCTTGCTTTTTGGCTGTCACCCCCGCCTTCCGGTGGATCTTTTGTTTGGCCTGGTTGAGGAAACTGAACCAGTGTCGCACAGGGGGTATGCCGAAAAGTGGCGTAAGAGAATGACAGAGGCCTATCAGGTTGCCACCAAAAATAGCCTCTTGGCTAGTGCTAAGGGGGAGTCGTACTATGATCAGAAGGTGAGGGGAGTGGTACCGAAATCAGGGGACAGAGTGTTGGTGAGGAACTTAGGCGAGCGTGGTGGACCCGGCAAATTATGCTCCTACTGGGAGAACAGGATATATGTGGTCAAGGAACAGGTTTCGGATAACCCAGTGTATGTCGTCCATCCAGAGGGTAATGACCAGGGAAGAACTCAGACCCTGCACCGAAACTTGCTCCTGTTGGTCAATGATTTGCCAGTAGAGTTCCCACCACAACCAACTAAACTAACCTTAAGATCGACACACAAACAGACCAATGATCGAGTGAGGTGTAAAGACAGGGAAGGACGGATAGAAAATGCTGAGACCTTTGATTCAGATGATGATCCGGGCAGTGGCTATTAGTTGAGGGTACCACCGACCCAGGCTGAGTTCAGAACAACTGTCCCTTCCGAGAAACAGGCTGTCAGCCAGGACAGAATGGAACCAGGGACGCAGACACAGGCTCGGTTTGAAGGAGAATCTGTTCTGAGCCCGAGGGATCTTGAAGAGCCAAGACGAAGGACGCCTGTAACAGATGCCGAGGACATTGCTGAGAACCTGTCAGAGATGGCTGGGGCCCACGGGGAAAGTCGACTATGAAAAGAGGGTCCCATGGCACCTGAGACTGGGGATGAAGTTGAGACTTACCAGTATGACCACGAGAGGAGTGACAGTTCGGCAGCCCTTAACTTGCCTCAGTCGGAAGTAGAACCCGAGTCACCTCGACATGAGTGAGCAGGCAGCAGACTCTCCGTTGAACTCACCTGCCCCACTGAGGCAATCCACCCGACAGAGGCGTCCAGGCCAAATGCTAACCTATTAATCTCTAGGCCATCCAACATACCAGTCATGGCCCACTGTAAACATGGTAGATACTTACCTCGTGCCTTTGGCTGCCTTGTGGCCCCCACAACCTAGCTTATCTTCATTCCAAGGCCCACTGGTTGTCCAGATACCATATCTATCTCTTTTCTACCCCATATGTAGCTATTAGGAAGAAGCCATAAGCTATGGTGGTTACCTAATCCCAGAGAACCAAACATTCCTAAGTGCTTGAAGTTTTAATTTAAGGGTTTTGATTATTCACTGTGTGAGATTTGATAAGAATACAGAGACTGTAAGTGCAAATTTGTTTCAAGTGTCAGGAGCCACTTTTGTTGTAGGTGAGCGTGTGGCACCCCTGTGAGGGAAAGACCACATTAATATTATTTTGTGTAAAACACTCATGTAACGGGACATTCTTCATTACTATTGTCACAGGCTGGGTCTCTGACCCAGCGCTCTGAGTTCATGTTTGTATTTGTCTCATTTTGTCATGTGATTAGTTTTGTGTCATTTCCTATCTGTCTTTAGTTTGGGCAGTTATTGTTTATTGTTCCTCTGGTTTTCTATGTTTTGGGGTTTTGCATTTATTCATCACGTATTAGGTCTGTTAAGTTGTGTTGTCATGTTTAGTTTTAGTATTTCCTGTTTTATTCTGACAGTGTCATGTGTTCTTTGTTCATTGTATTTAGCTTTCCTCTCCTGGTCCTGTCATTAGGTTTATGTCAGTCAGCTGTTCCCCCATGTGTCTCCACTTCCCCTGATCACCTCATGTATGTATTTAAGCCCTTTGTTTTCTGCATGCCATTGTCGGGTCGTCTGTTTATTTTGACCTTAGTCTTAGTCTTTGTTAGTTTTCCTCACCCTCAGTCATAGTTATGGTTTTCGTCTGTCAGTTCTACATTAGTCTTAGTCATAGTCTTTGCCTGTTATTTTCCACCACAGTTATAGTTATTGTCACGGTTCGGGGCAGCGGCCATGTGAAGAGTGGAAGGAGGACTCAAATGCAGCACTTATTCAGACGTGAAGGGTGATTTATTAACAATACCAGACATAAAGTGGAGATGGCAAACAGAACTAAGGACGAACTAAACTGGGATAAACTACACAAAGGAGTGGCAAACCTGAACATGAAGGGAGAACAGCAGGGAGAGCACGCAGGGGATTTCACAAGGTATGAATACAGACGACGCGACGAGGAGCAGAGGAAAACACACACTATAAGTACACAGACACTGGGAAATCACACACAGGTGGGAGACACAGCTGGACCTGGTTAACCTGACGAGACAGGGGAACACTGACACCAGGGACCAATAGAGGGAGCACAAACTCAGAACCCAGTACCTAAAATCCCAAAACACAAACCATCCCAAAACAGCCCATGAATAATAAAGAGA
Source organism: Aulonocara stuartgranti (assembly GCF_965226115.1). Classification (NCBI taxonomy): domain Eukaryota; kingdom Metazoa; phylum Chordata; class Actinopteri; order Cichliformes; family Cichlidae; genus Aulonocara; species Aulonocara stuartgranti. Next base: position 35,090,716 of record NC_138942.1, read on the forward strand.
ATAATAACAATAAAGAACACAAACACAAAGTCACCGAGTCATGGTCGCAGGACCATGACAGTACCCCCCCCCCCCCCTCAAGGGCTGGCCCCCGACAGCCACAGAAACACACCACCAGATCCGGGCGGGCGGCAGGGGGCGCAGGACGGAGGGACCGGGCCATGACCAAAGATGGAGGCCCCAGAGTCCCAAAAAAAAAAAAAAAAAAAAAAGGCACACAACACTCACAGGGGAGCAGAGTCCGAAACACAGTTCAGGTGGCCGGCCCGGGGCCCGATAACACAGGAGGCCAGGATAGGCAGTTCAGGAGGCTGGCCACGAAGAAGGCCGTGGAGGCGCACAAAAGGTTCAGGAGGCCGGCCGTGCGGAAGGCAACGCCGGCCACTCAGGCGAAGAGGGTCCGGGGGCCGGCCGTGCGGAAGGCAACGGTGGCCGCTCAGGCAATGGCGGTCCGGGGGCCGTGCGGAAGGCAACAGCGGCCGCTCAGGCAATGACGGTCCGGGGGCCGGCCGTGCGGAAGGCAACGGCGGCCGCTCAGGCAATGGCGGTCCGGGGGCCGGCCGTGCGGAAGGCAACGGCGGCCAGTCAGGCGACGGCGCCCGGCCAGTAGCCTAGCCAGCGGTCTAGAAAATGGCCGTTTAGCTCCAGACCCAAACGAGGCTGGGCCAGGCGAGGCTGAAGGCACGGAAGCCGGGGCCGCAGCGGGCGAAGATGCTGAAGACGCTGCTGCAGGCGATGATGCGGATGCTGAAGACGCTGCTGCAGGCGATGATGCGGATGCTGAAGACGCTGCTGCAGGCGATGGTGCGGATGCTGAAGACGCTGCTGCAGGCGATGGTGCGGATGCTGAAGACGCTGCTGCAGGCGATGGTGCGGATGCTGAAGACGCTGCTGCAGGCGAAGATGCAGACACGAAGGCTGGACCAGACGAAGATGCAGACACGAAGGCTGGACCAGACGAAGACGCAGACACGAAGGCTGGACCAGACGAGGACGCAGACACGAAGGCTGGACCAGACGAAGACGCAGACACGAAGGCTGGACCAGACGAAGACGCAGACACGAAGGCTGGACCAGACGAGGACGCAGACACGAAGGCTGGGCCAGGCGAGGCTGAAGGCACGGAAGCCGGGGCCGCAGCGGGTGAAGATGCTGAAGACTCTGCTGCAGGCGATGATTTAGTATTTAGTATTTATTTATTTATTGTCATTGTCAAGAACAATGAAATTGCGTTTGGGGCTTCCATACAACCCAAAAAAAAGAAGAAAATAATAAATACCCCTTAAAACCCAAGTGTACATATTTAACCCAGTGTGACTCCAATGCAATAAGACAATCCTTAGCAATAATGTTCGTAGAAATTCAGACAAAGACCTGAGAAACATGACAAAATACAACAATGCAACCCATTCAATATTATTGTACTGTGAGATATGATATCAGATATGATAGTTATCTATTTAAGAAAGAGGGGGGGGGGGCAGGAGGGGGAAGAGAATAAAGATATGATGCACCAATGCAGACCAGTTCATTGCTATTAAGAAGTTGGATATGGTTATTGTCCGTGAGAGGGGGGCAGAGAGTTCAGGAGCCTCACAGCCTGTGGATACAGGCTATTGGCCAGTCTGGATGTTCTGGCCTGTATAGACCTGTACCTTCTCCCTGAGGGCAGCAGATGGAAAAGGTGGCGCGCAGGGTGATGTTGGTCCCGCAGGATACTGTGCACCCTCCTCAGACAGCGAGTGGGGAAGATATTACTGATCTCTGGCAGACTTGTTCCAATAATTCTGCCAGCTTCTTTCACCACCCGCTGGAGTGCTTGCTGATTGGCCTTGGTGCAGCTGGGGAACCACACTAGAAATCCATACGTCAGAACGCTGCTGATGGCACAGTTGTAGAAGTTCAACATCAGAGATCTGGGAATGTGTGCGCTCCGCAGTCTCCTCAGGTAGTAGAGGCGCTGTTGGGCCTTCCGTACAACTGAGGTGATATGGTTGCCCCAGGACAGGTCCTCGGTCACAGTTACCCCCAAGAATTTAAAACTGCTCACCCTCTCCACCGCCTCACTGCCAATGAAGAGAGGCAGATGGTTGTTATGACCCCTCTTCCGGAAATCTACAATGATCTCCTTGGTCTTTTTGGTGTTTAAGACCAAGTTATTGTCGTGGCACCATGACTCTAGTTGTTGCACCTCTGTCCTATAGTTTGTCTCATCATTGTTGGATATAAGTCCGAGCACTGTAGTGTCATCTGCAAACTTAACAATGAGATTGGACGCGCATGCTGATGCTGATGCTGAAGACGCTGAAGACGCTGCTGCAGGCGATGATGCGGATGCTGAAGACGCTGCTGCAGGCGATGGTGCGGATGCTGAAGACGCTGCTGCAGGCGATGGTGCGGATGCTGAAGACGCTGCTGCAGGCGAAGATGCAGACACGAAGGCTGGACCAGACGAAGATGCAGACACGAGGGCTGGACCAGACGAAGATGCAGACACGAGGGCTGGACCAGACGAAGATGCAGACACGAAGGCTGGACCAGATGAGGACGCAGACACGAAGGCTGGACCAGATGAGGACGCAGACACGAAGGCTGGACCAGACGAGGGTGAAGCTGGGCCGGGCGAGGACGAAGCTGTAGCTGAAGCCGGGCCAGGCGAGGATGAAGCTGAAGCTGGACCAGGCGAGGATGAAGCTGGACCAGGCGAGGATGAAGCTGGGCCAGGCGAGGATGAAGCTGGGCCAGGCGTGGATGAAACCGGGCCAGGCGTGGATGAAACCGGGCCAGGCGTGGATGAAACCGGGCCAGGCGAGGATGAAGCCGGGCCAGGCGAGGCTGCGTCCTCAGGGTGAGGCGTGGCAGTAGCAGGTGGTAGCGCTGCAGGTGGTGGTACTGCAGGAGGCGGCGCTGCAGCCACGGGTGGTGAAGCAGCCACAGGTGGAGAAGCAGCCACAGGTCACAGAAGTCAATTCGCCTGTCCGCCGAATTTGAAGTCAATTTAGGATACTTTCCTTTAATAAACGGTAAGCATTATACATATGTTCCTCACTTGGCTTGCTGTTTGTTTGCTAGCGATAGGCTACTTGACGACAGCATTAGCTAACCAGTGTTCTCTAGACCAGCGTTCCCCAACTTTTTGGGTGTTTCGTGGCCCGGGGGTTGGGTCAGGCAAAATTGCAGTAGCTTCCCTGATCATTTTACAAACATAAGTGAAGAGAATCTGGACTAAAAGGCCTAGACTTATGGTTGTGTGCTGAATCTATGAATCAAACTATCACCTGGAAACATAATTAACTGGTCCATAGCTGTGAAACTGGACATGAGTTCTTGATTCTATGGAGATTAACAGTAATCCAGAAATTTACAAATTTGTCCCAGGGGCATCGCGTAAATGTTGTCCCTGGGACATCGCGTAAATGTTGTCCCTGGGACATCGCGTAAATGTTGTCCCTGGGACATTGTGTAAATGTTGTCCCTGGGACATCGCGTAAATGTTGTCCCTGGGACATCATGTAGAAGTTGCCCTGGGACATCGTGTAGATGTTGTCCCTGGGACATCGTGTAGATGTTGTCCCAGGGACATCGTGTAAATGTTGTCCCAGGGACATCGTGTAGATGTTGTCCCTGGGACATCGTGTAGATGTTGTCCCAGGGACATCGTGTAAATGTTGTCCCAGGGACATCGTGTAGATGTTGTCCCTGGGACATCGTGTAGATGTTGTCCCAGGGACATCGTGTAAATGTTGTCCCAGGGACATCGTGTAGATGTTGTCCCAGGGACATCGTGTAAATGTTGTCCCTGGGACATCGTGTAGATGTTGTCCCTGGGACATCGTGTGATAGCTTGTAAATAATGGAATGAAAATTATTGATTGTTATTAACTTGTGAAAAAGAAGTGTAACAAATCCACATGTTATGTTCTTACACCCTTACAGAAACTGTGACTCCTTCACAATGTCAGGTAAATGTCAACTCATGTTGAATAATCAACTAATCAAGCCTTTTATTATCACATGCAATGTTACACGTTGCAATGAAAATTTCACCCCCTTCTGACCATACATATATTGCTTAAACATCACATTGGGAAGACAGGTCGGAAACATTTAGGAAGGTCAGAAAACAATTTAATTAATAGATGAGGGGAGAGGAGGAGAAAAAAGAACTACAACCAGACAAAGCTCCTAGAAGACTGAAATGGATGATGGTTGCAGCATGCAAAAAGAAAATGATATCTGTTGACTACAGCATATGCTTTCTCACAGATTACCTTGTGGGAGTAGCTGGACCAAACTCTATTGGTATTTCAAGTTTGAAATCCCTGTTTGACCAGACTAACATTTCAGATGAGGTACCTCTTGACATAAAAATCCTTTTATGTTGTCATAAAACTAATGTTAAATTCTGCTTTAAATACACTTTATTGTACAATTTACTTAATGAATCGTATTCCTTAGTTCTGTTTTTATTTATATGTATTTATTTATTTGTTTTATAAGGTAATAGATGGCCTAATCTATTTGCAGTGTGAGGTATGTTGAAAAGCTTGTTTGATCATAATGACATAGCATGTTTACGTTTTTTGTAATGTATTTGAAAACATAGGTGTATTTATGTTATTTTTATAGAATTTCCCTCACATTTATCCAATACCAAGCCAAATCACTGGAAAATTTTTGGATGGGTCCACAAGAGCACAAAGTGCATACTTTTTGAAGGTATGACTTGGACTGTGGTAACTATGTTCTTATCACAAAGGGTTTATAAGTTGCCACTATAAACAAACAGCATTTTCCAAAATTGAAGCCTTGTCAGAAGAACCTGAAAAATACCTTTCTGAAACCTTTTCTGTGTAAAGACTTGTTCAAAAGCAATGCACACAGATTAAAACATTTCTGTCTTGGCCAACTGATAAAGAACACCAAAAATTGAGTGGTGCGTGTTGAGTCTGTGGTCTTGATTTGTTTTGTACACACTATAGAAATTAATTAATGTAAACAAAAAATGACACTTTCTATATGTTTGTGTATCTGCAGAATTAATCACAAGTCTCACCTGACAAGCTTTCGCAGTTTTGCAGTGTCATTCTTGACAGAAAAACATACTTGTCACATTCTTTTTATTTCCAGAAAAACATCTTTCAGATGTATGAGAAATTGATTGGAGCCTGTCTGGAAAACGGCAGCCACTGGACCTTGTTTGCAAGTTGCACAGATTTTGCACTCTCTCTAGTGCATGATACTTTTCAGTGTCCCTCATTAGGAAAGCTCAAGGCCCAAGCCTACCATATCCATCTTTTTACAAAACAGTTTTGTGACATACCCAAGAGGACCATAGTCTATATGAATTCATTTGGCGAGTCGGAGGTCAGAAAAAGTGCGGTGTTGAAAAACTGGAGGTAATTAATTAACATATTTAACATAACATATTTAATTTAATTGAAATCATTACCGAACGTGGTTATTGATTTCTCTATATGCTTTTTATTTGTAATAACTGCGATCTCTCAGCTCATTTGCTTCAGCAAGAGGCTGCGCTGGAGAGTGGACCTTGTCACATGTGAGCCACCCACATCAACAGGATGGGAACTCATGTGGAGTGCATGTCATAATGGTACTGAAAACTATAGCTTTAACCTATATAAGTAATGTTTACATTTTTGCCTAGTCAGTTTTTAAAGCCTTAGAGGCAGGATGGTAAAATCTCAATTTTTTTTGTAGATTGAACCATTTCAGCAGTAATGCTTCGCTTTGGTTGCTCTGTTTTTGTTTTTTTTTTCTCGGGGGGGGGGGGGTTAAAAACAAACAAACATTTCTTTGTTAATCTAATTCTTTTTGTTCTTTTTTTTTTTTTCTTCTTCGTCAATTATTAGTTTGCCCAATCTCTCATTGACGGTAAAACACAAGTGGAGGAGTACAACACTGAAATCACAAAGCTCAGGTCCCGACTTTGCCGCTACTTATTTTCCTCAATAGGTAAAGATAAAATTAGCTGCCTTCTTTTTCTCTAACATTGGAAAATGTAACTTGTACTTAAACAAATTATATTTTGCAGATCGAACTAGGAAGTGCAGTCAGTGCTGGTGTGTGATTGCAGCCAAAGACCGGGTACACTATGACATGTCCTTAGCCATATAGATTTTTATTTAATGGACTTTGTTCATTTGTTTTTTGTTTGTTTATTTCTTCTTCTTTTTTTTTTTTTTAATTCACAGGTGCAGTGCCAGAAATGTGGTGCATACAAGCACATGCGTTGTTCAAAGTCTGTTTGTGGCATCTGTATCTTCTGTGAGAGTAAGTCACAATATAACTAAACAATGTCCAAAAATGTTTAAAGTGAAAAAAATTTCGTAATTTTGCCTTTGCACACCAGGACTGTGTAATTAAAGTGGACGTTTCAAGATCCAGTTTTTACACAAAACTATTTTAGACATAACTGTGTCGTATTGTGGGGATTTCTCTTCACAATTAAATTGATATAGTGCTGTTTATATCATTCTTCTTTATGTAACAGCACAGTGCAGCACAGCAGAGGGAAAGGAGTTGTGCAGCATAGTGGGTGGCTATACAGGAGGAGCAATAGAAGTAGCCAGTGAAGAATGTCATCAGGGAAAGCATCAGGCAGCGAATGACAAAGGAAAAGTTCCTAAGGGAGAGAACATCTGCAGCAAATCGACAAGTAACAGTGAGATAGGAAGACTGACAGTCAGAGATGAAGGTACACAGACTGAAAGAGATGAAGGTACACAGACTGAAGACAACGAAAAAGAAGCAGAAGTATACGGCACAAGTCTGAGTACAGATAATGCTGCTGCTGATGATGTTGACAGGATCGATGCAGATGCAGAATTTCAAACTGATTCAGAAGGAACTAGTACAGTTTACAGAGTGCATGGTCGCTTATCTGTACCAAGCTCAAAAAAGAAAACCTACACAATAACAGAAGACGAGATCAAGCGCAGAATCCAAGCAGAGGTTTGATTGGGGTAGGTATACATTTCGTGATTTTGATGTCACCTGAAATAAATCCGGGTTACTCGTATCAATGAAGTGACAATGTGGCTGGAAATTGTGCATTTGCTGCAACATATACACAATTACACCATGTAAACAAAAGCATTTAACTTTGTGCGCGTGTGTGTGTCTCTCTCTGCTCTTTTGGTGTTTGCACTTTTTCTTTTTTAGGGCCGTAAAGCCAAACTGCCCGCAATGATTCTTGACAGGCCTAAGAAGGCCAAAACTAAAGTAACAGTGTTTAGTGTTCTGAGTGAAGAGGAGGCTGGGGAGCTAGCCCTCGGGTTTGCCGGAAGATTGGCCTGCGATGTCACAACAGACATGGTCTGTAAAGGCATCGACCATTCAAGTGCTGATATGACAAAGTAAGTTAGTAAAACAATATGAAAGTTGTATCTTTTTTGGTATTATTTGTCATTTCCCCGTATTTGGGTTATTGGTGTAACATTGTTAATCTTACTTTCTAATAACAGACAGACTCTTCTCAAAATCCAACACAATCTTAAACATGAGCTGACTGATTCCTCAACCTTCAGTTTGCTGACACACACCTTTGGCCCCGCTGCACTGGATTCTGTCATTTCATTCCTGTGTGAAAAACTTGATCTTGTCTCTTAAATAATGAAACCTTTTGTTTGTTCTGTAAATCAGAATCTTGAAAATTGTTCATTGTTGTTCTAAGTTTGTGTTAACTATTTGGCAAAAATGATTGGTTCCTAATCCAAACAGCATAATGACTGTTCTAACACATATCTTAAAAATGCTACAAAGAAAGAAAATTATCACATATGTTTCAATATGAATGTAATTGTGTCACACTCGGTTTGTAGTAGCTTTCCTGTTTTATTTTGAGTTTTGGTATGTTTACACTGTTATTTTTATTTCCCGTGTGTTCGTCTTCCCTTATTAGTTTTACTGTATTTAATTAGTCTGATTTAATAACTTATAATTATTTACTTTCCAGTGTGTATATATGCTCCTCGTTTGGATTATTGTTTGTTTGAGTTCTGCCTGTCTTTTCTATTAAAGATTTGGACTTTTGGACTATTAGTGGACCTCGTAGGTTTTTATTCTGTTCAATTGGTAATTGACTGGGTTTAATTTAGTGGCCTGGAAAACAGGCCGGAGGGGTCTGGTCATTTTAACCCCCTAAGACCCGAAATCTTCCATGGCATGCATTTTTAATTTCTCTTTGATATTTGGGCCGATTGGAACCCGATGAATGTAAAAAGAAAGAATTACCAGGTTTTGTTTTTTTTACCTAATTTTTGTTTCTGAGAAAAATGAGAGCCACATATGAGGACATTAATTTGAAATTTCGATAGAACAGTTGCAGTATAATGTCCTCGTAACTGTATATCAGGCACTTGTTGATCAAGATTTAGTATTTTGGTCTAAATAACCCAAAATGTGATGTCCACATGTGTGGACGCCAGGCTGGAGTAAAGTGTTAGAGCTATTTATACCTATGTAAACTTTTATACACTGGTTTTTACCTGTCTTGTTTCAGAAAGGTTTAAAAGGGTAATGTCCACAGTTTATTTGTTTATTTATTTGTTTGAATTCAACATATTTTATTAAAGTAATTGAGCTTGAACACAGAAAAAACTGAATCAAATAATCATAAAATCAAATAACTTGCACTATACTGAAGTCTAATCTACTCTGAGCTAATGCCGGTTTCCAACACTAATGATCGGGTGAAGGAGAGAGATGAGGGTGTGCACGGCCACTGGTGCTCTTATCCCTGTTCTTTGTGATACAATCCAACAGGAAAGCAGTCAAACCCTTGGACATTAGCCAAGTTAACGTTCACAAATATATACACACAGAGGAACTCTGAGCCCCAATGTCAGCATTAGCACAAACATGCCACTTCATACCAAATCTCAGTGTGAGGTCAGGTGTTAGTCTCATTCCATTATTCTGGCTATATTTTCTTACTCATTACTATTAAACTTATACTTAAGACTAACTATTAACAAAATCACACCCCAATAACTCTGTCATTACACTTTGTATTTAATCATAAAAAGGCTGGATGTTGAAACCTTTTACTTCTATTTTGTATGAGCCAGGATTCTCAACAGCTGATACTCTATGTCCAAAAAGTGACAGGTATCGTTTTATGGAGCAAAAAACTTAAGAGCGCATATTTTATAAATAATACCAACAATTACAAATGCAGACCTTTAATAGTAATAAGTAATCCTTTATTTATAATGCATAGCAATATAAAAATAGTAACATATGAAAATATTACAATGGGCACAGATGAATTTGTATCAAAAACAGCAACCAAGCCAAAGTAATGAATAACACACATAAATAACAACTGCTTGAGAGAGCAAACAATTTCTTTTCATCTGTTCCTTGGCAGAAAGTTAAGACAGCTATTCAGCTTTAGGTTTCAATAAACAGAAGTAATGGATGCAGTCCCTTTGAAATGTCTACACAAAAGTCTACTTGTGCATATACTTAGCTTTAACTCTTCTCTTTTTTGTTTTGTATTCCAAAAGGTTTTCATTTTCTCCAGAGGATGTCTCCCTTTCAGTGGTTATCGACTGTTCACATTCATTTTCAGACTGTTGGAATGTCGATGCTGGCCGAACGTTTCTTGCTAGAATACAATGGCCTAATTTTGCGTGCATTATCTGTCGTCTTTATTTCGTACTGGCATATACTTTTGCCTACTTGTTTTGTTTTTAAGACATTTGTATGCAGTTCATCTATCATTGCAGTAATACCCTCTGGAATGAATGCCCACTGTTTAACTGTGTCTAAAACAGCATTTAGTTTTCCAACTGCATCTTCTGTGAATTTTTTGTCTGTGCTTTCAACTACAGGAGTGTCATTCAAAGTTGATAGAGGACTTTTCAGAGAGTTTTTCATTTGTTTAAAATGGCTACAAGCCACCTTCAGGCAAGCACATGTGTTATAGAGAGAGAACGTACAACAAGTGCACTGAAGTGTTTCAGCCGATGCAAAAAAACACAGATTTCCAAACAAACTTGGCATTTTTATCACTTTCAAGTCCTCACAGTGTACAAAGTAATGCCTTTCTTTCACTGCAATTCTTGCCAAGGTAGAAATGTCTGTTTCCATGTTTGGATAGATGTCATTGTCAGCCTCTGCTAATTTTGCAAGTAACACTAGATGCTTGCAAAGAAGTCCCCGTAAGCCATATGTACAGTTGCAGTAGGACTCAACAGGGCAGACATCATACACCATGTCTTCTCTTGACTCAGATGGGACTTGATATGCATTAACTCCATGGCTGTTCTTGACTGTAATTTTAAGAGCCCAACCACTTTCCATCAGTCTTGAAGCAGAGTCTGAAACTTGAGACAAGGTGTCAGCAAACCTGTTTTTCATGCGGCCCACATCTTGCAGGGTTTTTATGACTGAGAAGTAGTCGTCGGCCTTCCCTAGGAGCACTTCAATCAGATCATCCAGACGCCTATTCTTGTAGCCAGATAAAAACTGGTATTTCAGGCGGTGGAAAAATCTGAAAAACAGTTATTTGAAATGATTAGTAACTGTAATTGAAGGAATTTAAAGTTTTAATCAAGACTGTATTATTTTTTTAAAAATTGGAATACCTATTGCACACGTCTTTTATAAAGGAATGCTCTGTGCCGGTTTAGCTGATTTAGGCAAATCCACCTACTCTGTTTTTTGTTGTGATAACATAAAAAACGCTGCTAGAATTTAAAGGATTTGCCTAAAACCTGTTCTGGCAATGACATGACGAACCTACTCAGTTTAGCCTCTTGGATTAAAGCATAATATCTTTTTTTCAGCAATACAATTGAATGAGGTCAAAATAATAAATCATACCTTTCAATCACATTGTTTGTTTCAGAACGAGCGTGACTGAAGCGACGGCCGTAGTCACACCACATGTGGCCAATGCCTTCCCAGTGCTTCTGAAAATACTGGCACACCAAAGGGTATTGCTTAAATGTCTGGCAGAACTCTGCTGATGTGGCTTTAAAGTCGTCCTCCTAAGAGAATTGGATGCAACAGAATATATTTCAATCCATTTAACAGACCTATTGAAATCTTTAATATTATGTATTGAAGCCCTTTTCCTTTTATTGAATAACATTAAGAATTTTAAGTTATTAATAATATGTCATGTTTTTGTATTAAGAAGCAATTATTTCTTCCCTTACAATGGCTAAGAAGGAACACTAAACCTATAAGCATATTTGGTTTCAGCATCTGTCTGTGAAAGAATCCCACTCACAAGTTCTACTGCACAGTGGGTGACACAATGATGTTCTGCACAGCTTAAGTACTTGTTTTGATAAGCAAGATAAGAAGCCAGTTTTAGAAATTGTTTCAAAAATCTATTTTGTATCTCTCTGTAACTTTTTTTAGCAACTGAAAGTTATTATGCTCTTAGTGTAATCAAGAAATCAAAATGTGAAATAGACAAATTACACTTACAGATGTGCAAGCTTTCAGCTTACAAAAGAAAGAAATGATTTCATTTCTCTTTTGGGTGTTAGAAAGCCCATGGACCCCGGACTCTGATTTTGAAAGCCATCGATTAACAGCCTGTGAATGTAAGAGAAAAAAAGTTAATCTGGAGAGAGAGACAGAGGAGCAGCTGTACAAAAAGCATAAAAGAAAGCTGACGTCCAAAAATAACTTTGTCACTCACTGGACAAGAGGACCTGTGCATTACAGAAATCAACCAGGCAAACATATTTTTAAATGTCAAAAAGAGCTTTGGGAAGCAGCCACCAGAAGATGAGTGCACTGTGGTCTTAAATGGATGGACATAGTCACTCAACATTTTATCCCTTTATATTCATTAACCTGAGTAGGTGAATATCACAATGAGGCAAATCATAACAACAGGACCCTGTTGTAAAAATGTGTTTCAGGTGCATCTTAGACAACGTGAAAAGAAAACAATGTGGTTTACCTGCAAGACATGGTACCAGCATAGAAGGATAGCTGACTCTGGAAAAACCTTCTGCAAAGCATTTATTTCCGCAAAGTCTTTGTCAACCATAAATGCTCTACAGAAAAAAAGAAAACACTAAATGAGATTAAACAGTATGAAAATGTTTTTGCTATCTCAAAGCACCACTTCAATGCCAAATTAAACATTTCAACTCACAAGTAGATATATAAAATACTGCATACAGCCTATAGGAATAACTTTAACAACTGGAAAGGAAAGTTTTTTGCAGCCCATGCTGCAGCTATAGCATTAGATTCTGGCATGTTATAACTTTTTTGAACCGCTAGCCTTGGGGAGGCTAGCGGTTGAGCTACAGACTGGGAGGTTTGTGGCTGGACACAGAACTGAGCCGGAGAATGGCGATAAAGTCCTGGCTCAGAAGGGGCGGCAGAGAAACAGTCTCTTGGTTTTACAGAGGGTTTGTACACGCCCACTTGCGAAGGATCTGTTACCACGAAGGTGGGTAAGCGACCCGTACAGTCTCCCATCCCGCTCTGAATAGCCCCAGAAAACAAAGTCCTGTAGCCGCCTCTCTATAGCGCGCTGGGACTCCCCGCCCGGGTTTTCCAGCCACAGGTCGATGAGCTCCTGTGTGGCATCGATGAGATTCTCCCGTAGCTCCTTAGTCGGATTAAGCGCTGCTGGGTCCATTTCGTGGTCGCGTCGTACCGTCACGGTTCGGGGCAGCGGCCGTGTGAAGAGTGGAAGGAGGACTCAAATGCAGCACTTATTCAGACGTGAAGGGTGATTTATTAACAATACCAGACATAAAGTGGAGATGGCAAACAGAACTAAGGACGAACTAAACTGGGATAAACTATACAAAGGAGTGGCAAACCTGAACATGAAGGGAGAACAGCAGGGAGAGCACGCAGGGGATTTCACAAGGTATGAATACAGACGACGCGACGAGGAGCAGAGGAAAACACACACTATAAGTACACAGAGACACTGGGAAATCACACACAGGTGGGAGACACAGCTGGACCTGGTTAACCTGACGAGACAGGGGAACACTGACACCAGGGACCAATAGAGGGAGCACAAACTCAGAACCCAGTACCTAAAATCCCAAAACACAAACCATCCCAAAACAGCCCATGAATAATAAAGAGAATAATAACAATAAAGAACACAAACACAAAGTCACCGAGTCATGGTCGCAGGACCATGACAGTTATGGTTTTTGGTCTTAGTACCTTTAGTGTTTTGTTTCTTAGTGTTTTGCCAGTTTGTTTTGGTTTCCTGGTCTTCCCTTGCCGTTATCATTAAAGGATCACTTTTCTGTTGAAACTTACTACTCCTCGTCCTCATCTGCTTTTGGGTCCCTTTTTCCATTACACAGCGGCGCACCCTGCCGTGACAGAACGACCCGACCAGTATGGACCCAGCGGATGTCTGCGAGGATTTTTTTGAGTTCAGCGCACGTGTGACCATCCTCCAGGGACAATGGAACATCTATTCTGTATGCAGACAGGAGAGTGAGGCGGAGTCAGTTAAAGTTCGGCTTCTCCAGATCCTGTCTGCTTACCCTGTCTACACGGCAGAATTGTCGGAGGATGTGCAGGATTTCGTTCGCACTGTTTTTTCACTTCAACAACATCAGGACTGTGAACAGGAATCGCTGCCGCTGCCTTGCGTGCCTGAGACAGTTCGTGTCGGCTCGCTGAGACTCGCTGCAGCGTCCCCACCTCACAGCTCACCAGTTTCCACGCCCTCGTCACAGTCTCGCCACGCTCTTGCCACGGTCCAGTGCGGGGAAGCACTGGACACCATAGACTTGGACCATGACGAGCGCCAGTTAATATTCTGCGCTCTATTGGAGGAGGAGCTCCGGTGGAAGCCATGGCTCATTCCGGAGCACGAGCCCTCTTTCCGGGGAACTCGACTGGCTCTCGGGGGACCTCGGAGTTACCAGGGACTTCCACCTATCGCTCCGCCGTCTTCCACTCCCAAGAAGAAACGGCGTGCGCGCCACCGACGCTCCGCACCACGAACGCAAGTGAGTGACTATGTTTTGTCTCCTCATGTTTTTTCTTCGGAGGTTATGGAAACTGACACTGCTTTTCCGGTTCATGAGCCCGGCTGTAAAGAGACTGTTTGCACAGGAAATGCTAGCCATCAGGCTCAGCTAAGCTGTTGTGGGACTGCTATCCAGGCCGTTTTGGAGCCGGGGACGGAGGTGCAGCTTGTGCAGCCTTTTTTAGTGTTAGCTGGAGGGCCCGAGGAGCCCGTCCGGCCTCATGTTTCGTCTGCTGCAGGTTCGGGAGAACCCTGCCAGCTTCATGCTTCATCTGCTGGAGGTTCTTTATTCTCTTCCCCCTCCTGCCCCCCCCCCCCCCTCTTTCTTAAATAGATAACTATCATATCTGATATCATATCTCACAGTACAATAATATTGAATGGGTTGTATTGTTGTATTTTGTCATGTTTCTCAGGTCTTTGTCTGAATTTCTACGAACATTATTGCTAAGGATTGTCTTATTGCATTGGAGTCACACTGGGTTAAATATGTACACTTGGGTTTTAAGGGGTATTTATTATTTTCTTCTTTTTTTTGGGTTGTATGGAAGCCCCAAACGCAATTTCATTGTTCTTGACAATGACAATAAATAAATAAATACTAATACTAAAATACTAAATACTAACCCAGCCAGCTTCATGTTTCATCAGCTGGAGGGCCCGAGGAGCCCGTCCAGCTTCACGCCTCGTCTGCTGAAGGGCCCGAGGAGCCCGTTCAGTCTCACGCCACGTCAGCTGGAGGGCCTGAGGAGCCTGTCCAGTTTCACACCTCGTTAGCTGGTGGGCCCAAGGAACCCGTCCGGCCACCTTCTGCTTCACCACCTGTGGCTGTAGTGCCACCACCTGCGGCTCCCGCGCCGCCGCCTGCAGGACCACCACCTGCTGCGCTACCGCTTGCTGCTTCTGCGCCTCAGCCTGAGGACGACACCTCGCCTGGTTCTGCCACACCTCAGTCTGAGAACTCATACAAACTCATTTCACCCACTATAGACTGTGTGTTGCTGCAACTTACACAGCCTCTTGCCACGTCAGCTGGGGGGCCCGAGGAGCCCGTCCAGCCACCACCTGTGGCTGCCTCACTGTCACCTGGTTCTGCCTCTGCTACGCCTGGTCCAGCTTCTGCTTCTGCTACGCCTGGTCCAGCCTCTGCTTCTGCTACGCCTGGTCCAGTTTCTGCTACGCCTGGTCCAGCCTCTGCTTCTGCTATGCCTGGTCCAGCCTCTGCTTCTGCTACGCCTGGTCCAGCTTCTGCTTCTGCTACGCCTGGTCCAGCCTCTGCTTCTGCTACGCCTGGTCCAGCCTCTGCTTCTGCTACGCCTGGTCCAGTTTCTGCTACGCCTGGTCCAGCCTCTGCTTCTGCTATGCCTGGTCCAGCCTCTGCTTCTGCTACGCCTGGTCCAGCTTCTGCTTCTGCTACGCCTGGTCCAGCCTCTGCTTCTGCTACGCCTGGTCCAGCCTCTGCTTCTGCTACGCCTGGTCCAGTTTCTGCTACGCCTGGTCCAGCCTCTGCTTCTGCTATGCCTGGTCCAGCCTCTGCTTCTGCTACGCCTGGTCCAGCTTCTGCTTCTGCTACGCCTGGTCCAGCCTCTGCTTATGCTACGCCTGGTCCAGCTTCTGCCTCTGCTTCTGCTTCGCCTGGTCCAGCTTCTGCCTCTGCTTCGCCTGGTCCAGCTTCGGTTTCTGCTTCTGCTTCGCCTGGTCCAGCTTCAGCCTGTGCTTCGCTTGGTCCAGCTTCGGCTTCTGCTTCTGCTTTGCCTGGTCCAGCTTCGGCTTCTGCTTCGCCTGGTCCAGCTTCAGCCTGTGCTTCGCCTGGTCCAGCTTCGGCTTCTGCTTCTGCTTTGCCTGGTCCAGCTTCGGCTTCTGCTTCGCCTGGTCCAGCCTCAGCATCAGCTCCTGCTTCGCCATCGTCAGGTCCAGCATCGGCCTCTGTTCCTGCTTCGCCTCTGCCTGGTCCAGCTTCGGCCTCAGCTTCTGCTTCGCCTGGTCCGGCTTCGGCCTGAGCTTCTGCTTCGCCTGGTCCGGCTTCGGCCTCAGCTTCTGCTTCGCCTGGTCCGGCCTCGGCCTCAGCTCCTGCTTCGCCGTCGTCGGGTCCGGCTTCGGCCTCTGTTCCTGCTTCGCCTCCACCTGGTCCAGCTTCGGCCTCGGCTTCTGCTTCGCCATCGCCTGGCTCTATTAATAAAAATAGTGTACATGTACATACGTGTACATACCTTAATAAAAACAAGCAGGTGAGATGTTAGAATGCTTTTATTTTTATTTTAGTGGACACTCAATACAATAGACAGCTGCTGGGGTTTGGGGTTTGTTTAACCTGAGTAGCGAAAAGACCGCGGGGGGGTTGAAAACGATGTGCCGGGAGTCCGCTGTTCTCGCCGGCTCTAATAATCCTCGACCTCGCTGTCTGCTATGGAGCTGGCGGGTCACAGATGTCTCCGAGTCGGAGCGCGTTTGGAAATATATGATGTCTTGATAAATCGAGCAGATATTTGAAGTTTACACAGCTACATTCTCGCTTGAAAATAACTTAAAAGTTTCTTTTGTGACCCAGAAAGAGTAATATTTAAAAGTTTTCAGCCCCGCTCGTCCGCCATTGTGAAAGAAGTGTGAATTTGAGAAACTGAACCAGTTAAAAAGAGTATATTTCACTGAGGTTGTGAAATAAGTAAATGTAATTGATGTGAATGAGGAACCAGCTGAACAGTATATTGAAAGCTCATGTTTAGTGTTTATATAGCATTTATTTGTGTGAAATAAATCAGACAGACACGTTCTGGAGGAAAGCAGAGACGCATCGTGTCTTCCTTATTCTGCTCTTCACCTGCTTTTACAGGTAACATATTTGTCATCGTGGTCTTCATCCTTGGGACCCGTAACATTTTCACCCGTACCTACTCCTCAGGTGGGAGCAACTAGTGTCCAGCAGGTGCCTGTACCCATTCCTGTTTCCGGTGGAGGCTCAGGTGAGCCCATCCAGCAGTTTTCCTCGTGTTCTGGAGGCTCAGGGGTCCTAGTTCAGCTAACTGCTTATCCACTGCCACTACAACCTTCATTATAACAACCACCTCTACAAACTCTACTCCAGTCTCTAGCCCTGTTGTCAACTCTGTTACCTGTTCAGTCTTTAGCTCTGGCATCAGCTCTGTTTCCAGCTCAGTCAGTAGCTCAGCCACCTGTTCAGCCACTTCCATCCTCTGCTGGAAGCTCCAAGGAGCTCATTCAGCCAGCAGGGGACCGCATCTCGCTAATAAATCCTTGACAGACTGTTTGCCGTTGCAACCTGAGCCAGCTGTGTGCCTTGTGCAGCTACAGTTAGCTCCACCCATGCCAGAGGTCTCTGCACCCGCTGGCCCTGCCTTTGTTCCTGCTGGGGGTTCAGGAGAACCGCTCCAGCCTCATGCCATGTCGCCCAGCACCTCTCCGTTTCCTCTCCGTGCTGGAATCTACTGGGGTAGACAGTGACACTGCAGAGCCTGTGACGATTTTTGAGGTTAACAAACTAACTGGACTATTGAGACATTCTCAGGACATTTACAGACTCCCATGTTATAATGTGCCCAAAGGGGCCACAATATGGAGCTCCTTACATTAAGGAACAGTAATATTTGGGAATCTTTATGGGAGCATTAAGAGGCGACCTTGGAATTGAGTCTTTCCAGTACTTTCTAACAATATTTGCAGAACCCTGTGCCATGTCTAGTGAAACGTGCCTACCCAAAATGCAGACTTTGATATGAGTAAATGAACAAAAGCAAACTTTTGGTGAAGCAAAAGTCCAAAAGGCAGCAAACGACAAAATCCATACATTCTATCAGGCGGAGAACAATGGAAACTCACATGCAGACAAATGATACAAAACAGTACGACAAGACTGTGGAGCAGTTCTGAGTCACTGGCACGTGGATCATTGCAGGAATGCCCACGTGGGGGGGGGGGGGGGGGGGGGGAAGAGAAAGCAAATCTGTTAAGGGGGACGGCTGGGTGGGCAGCAGTGGAGCAACTCAGCAGGGAGGCTGGGAGACCAGTGATGGAAATGGAGCTTAACTACTGCTGTTGGTGATGACAGGGGAACTGTTGCACTCCCAGTCTCCTCAGACTTGTGCCTTTTTCAACTGTGTAGCACCTAAATGTGCATCACGTTAGCAACACAGCATTTGTATGTGACACAAACACAACACAACAATGGAGGATGTGATGGTATACCTGCTGCTTATATGTGTATATAATATATATCTATAGCTTTTTGTCAGGTTTTTGTGCAGCTTTTTAAGCAGGTGCTTAAAAAGTACCAGAGAAAACCCTAAAAACTGAGTCGAATCAGGTCAAGCCGAGTAGGTTTTAGTGGAAAAGGCCTGATACGGTCAAAGTTTCAGCTGGCTCTAGAAGCTTTGCAGGTTCAGGGTCCTCTTGCTTGTTATGAGCTGGCTTCACCACATGAGGTACAGGAATAATAAAAGTGTCTGGGCTGGCACAGAGGCTGTATTATCTTGCTTCACCATCTCGTGGTACAAATCAGTATTACAAGAAAGAACAACCTGGCCCTCGTTCAGCCTCTTCAAGAGATATTCAGATATAAAGTTACATCTGCTGTTTCTTCACATTTTGTTCATAGCTTTAGTTAATTATGGAAAACTATTTTCTAATTCACCAATAATGAATTAATTCAGCCCTTTAACAGGAAATCATTTAATTAATTCACAAATTCAAGTGATAAACATATTATAGACCAGTGTGAGCATCCTGAGAAGGCCACACTCACAACAAGATGTTAAACATGTTTCAGGTTGTGCCTCATAATAATTAGCACTAGCATCATACTCATATCCTGTCTGATATATAATCTGAATGTGAAGTTCTTCACAGTCACATATTTAACGGTGGATGTAAGAGCTGTGCTCCACCACTAGATGATGTTGTGGATCAAGGTTTGTAATGGAGCAGCTGGTCCACTGTGAATCACTGCACCTTTGTGTTTGTTTGTTTTATGAAGATTTGTGACTGAACAGAGATTTAAACACTGAAATAGTCACGACTCAGTCACGTTAATGTGCAAACATATTGATGCCTGTTAATTAGGGCAACTCTCTTAGGTGCTCAACTCACGTGAAACCCGGGGACACGATGCTTTAACACTGCATTGCAACATTATCACATTTTATTATAACAATACTTTTCTTAAGAGAGTATAGATAATTCTACTAATCCACTTAATATTAATGTAATTACTAATAACCTAATCCTCCATATATATTATTTCTAATAGCTGCATCGATATATTTTTATTGTCCTTATTTTGACTTTTTTAGCGCTGAATGCAAATAGTAATAACAGTCAAGTTACAATTATGTCCTGATAGATTTGTTGTAATTTTCTTTGCACAATACTGGCTCACTGCACTGGTACATAAAATGTTTGTCCTATCTACGGTAAACAAGATACTGTACAGTGCTGATGTAATTAGCAGATAATAAGTCATGCGTTATTCTAAATTTTGTTGTGTATACCAGCTCGTGCAAGTCCCTCCTCTTGAAAACATGTGCCCTCTCCACACTAAGAGGCTTTAAACAAAGACAGCAGTGAGACCAGTGTCAGCACTGGTCTTGTTTCCTGAACTGGAGCAGCTGTTAAAAGAGCTTCAGTGTTTGGCTCCCGTTTGTTGATGCTTGTGCTGATCTGATGATTCTGAAGGTCAGAACGTCCTTCAAAGGCCGCCGTGTTTAACACAAGAGACATGAGAAATATCGTCATTCATTCCCCGCCTTCCTCTCTTTTTGTTGACACAGCTGTGTCATTTTGAATTTACCCAAATTAAATATCACTTCCGTCCTTCTCCAGCATCTTTGTGATTGTGACCCAGTTACCGAAATAAAAGCAATGTCAAGCTCATTTTCAAATTCTTTATTAGCAATTTTAATGACATTATGCGGAGCAGATGTTTACCAAACCACCAGAGAGGAGTCTTATTAAGCTATTAGTTAGCAGAGGTTAACCCGGCAGTGGCAGGGCATGAATTCAAGAACCTTATCTGCATGTGTTGACCTTCACTCGAGGAAACATGGTTGTTTGTTTTGGACACCAGTGTAGAGCATTTCCTTATATATCATCCGCAGGCCTAGATGTCAAGAAAAGACATTCAGCTGACAGTCAGCGCCAAAATGTTTGTTATCACTTCTCTCCCAGTAAATAATGTGTATATTTCTCATTGTTCGCATAATTAAACTCCTGAGTACATACATTTCATTACAGTACACAAGCACATGCTAAAAACACACAAACAAGCAGATGTTAAAATACTATCCTACACTCAAACACTGCACGCAGGCGTGCTGTAACTCTCCCTCCCCCAAAGCAGGGCCAGCATCTCTGCAGCAAATGATTTAGCAATCTAATTATAAAGTGTGGGGAAACATCCTTTCATGTTTACTACCAGTATTCATTACCTGTAGAGGTGCAGCTCAGGGAGAAGCATTTCAGTGGAGACCCGTAAGATTTAGAGCAAGTTAATGTGATAGGAATTCAGCACTTCAGGGTGGAAAAAACACTGGAAGCTGTTTAGCTTTATAACTTTCAAGCTTTGCAGTAAATGTCTTCAAGTAAACGGCCATATTTTTGACTCTACTAAAATTATTGAAACATTTAGATACATTAAAAATATATGTAAAAATGTACAACTTAATGGTTGGTGGACATAACATATATTAATCTATTAGGGTAGCTTTGCTTGATTCACAGTTGAAATAATGTTTATTTGCTTTAAACCAGGCCGTGGTGTGCCTGAGGTGACCATATTCAGGATATCCCCTCTGTTCAACAACATTTGGATGTTCACAATAAGGACAAATGTATTACAAATCAACAGGGTTTGCCAAGTGCTGAGCCAAATAATGCTCAATAGCTCCAAACCTCCTCTGGAATTAACTTTAGCACCACAACTTTGCACAGAGAGCTTAGTGGCATGAGTTTCCACACCCAAGCAGCTCCTGTAGGTGTAAGATGGCCCAGCACTTTTGTCCATGTAAGGATGAAATGATCACATTATGTGTAACTTTGCCCAATTTTACTATGTGTATGCACCAATGGAAAAAACATTTCCCAGTTTCTTTTCAACAAAAAAGATCACATTGATTGTTTTTTTTTAAGTTAACTGCAATCGTTGAGTGTAATAATTCGATTACGGTAAATAACGTTAAACAACCCCTAAGCACCTCCACAGAGGTCCAGGTGAGTCACAGCTATTTTGGCTGCAGTGGAGCCTGCGAGCAGGTATACAATGTATACCCTGTTGTACTCACAGAGATTTATAGTTTGCCTATAAATATTAAATAATAAATAATAAAAGGCTGCGGGATCTAAAGGAGCAGTTGCTCCTTTTTGACAGCACAGCTCCCTAAAATGTAATAAACCTGCAGACAGGAGCAAGGAGACAAGGGGCATCAAATCCATTTAGAATGATTTAGACTGAACCCTGCAGACATGCTTGAATGAATGAAATGGATTACAATGGATATGATCCTGGTCCTGTCCTTTCTCTCGTTGTTCTATAACCTGTGAGCATCATGGCAGGTATAAAATGAATTCACATTTAAAACGCCAGCTGATCAGGAGCACACATGTACAAATATAAAAATATGAATCAACATGATCATCAAATCTGGGGCTCAAAGTGGGTGTGCGAAGTTCCTCCAGTGGCTGCTTGAGTCTGACTCCTGTGGTAAAATGTCCTGCTTAACAACATTATAAAGCATGTTTACAGCCTGGTGCAAAGAATGGCTTGGACTAGTTAAATTTACCCTTTTTAATTTTTCATATTTATTTCCTATCTTATTCATAGCCTTTTCCTTTTTTGTTTTCTTTAGGTCACGAGCAGTTGTCCAAGCATTTCACTACATATCGTACTGTGTATGACTGTGTACGTGACAAATAAAATTTGAATTTGAATTTGAATTTGAAATTTGACTTGTGTGGTTTCCTCCTCTGACACCAGACAATGGTTGATGTCATGGTGCTTTTATGCACCCGCAGATTTTAATTGAAGTAGTTGTCATGCTGACATCAGTATTTGCTCAAAGCACTTTTTCTTAAACATTAATTTAACTCAGCAGGAGCAATAAGCTGCGTAAATGAATGAGTCCGTTCCATGAACAGCAGGTTTCCCATATCTGACAATCTTGTAGCAGGTGGGACTTGTTTGCTCTTCTCTGCTAAACTTAGATTTTCATGCTTGTTAATAAAACGCGCAGCTTTAAGTCCTGCCATATGTAAAAAACAAAAGACGGGCAGAAGGAAGAGCTTTCAGGCAAAAACCTGCTTCCCTGATATGTTCTGTATGTAATACGACGCTATCCAGTGTCGTGCTTTGATGCGATCTACACTGTGCCAATACTGCGCCTGTTACCGTGCTTGTGGCTGTGCTCCGGTCTCTGCAGCTTGCTCACTTGGGTTTGCATTTGCAATTTTTTTGCTTTTTAGCCTGACGAAGCGAAAGAGAGCATATGAGAGACATGAGAGATGAGAGCAGTCCGATCCAACAAATAAAAGCTGATTGGATCTGCAGCTGGCAGCATGACAGGAGGCTGCCTCTTTTCACCTCCAATTCTGGACCTCAGCATTCCTTCCAATTTTGACCAGCGATGGCTTATTTACAAGTTGGCCACACACAAATTTGTTTTTCTTTCTGCTATACCCGCGTCACTTTGTGTTGTTTGAAATAAGTGGGAACATCTATAAAGTCACACAGTAATAGAAGCCGCGCAGCTGAAGTCACGACGCAGCCTAAATGAAGTGTGTCATAGTCCCAATAACTCTTATGTGCATAAATATAGTGGTGGACAACTTGTAATGTAAACCCAGACTGATTGTTACTAAAGGTATAAGTGAAGTTGGTGAGCATAACTGGGCCTGAATGTCAGCAATATCTTAGTTTTAAAGCCTGTTGTAATGTTAGTCTGTCTGCCTGGTCTTAAGACCATTTAACTGTTGAAGACAGCAGAGCTGATACCAGCATCAAACCATTCAGTTCATTTATATATTAATGTTAGTTAAATTAAACATTTGAACAATGTATTTCATCAGTTATTAACTTATGTTGCCAGCCTTTTGCTTTGACAATGTGTATGATTTAAATTTCATTTACTTAGTATTGGTAACCAAATTGTGCATTTTTAAAACGGTTCCTTAGATTTCATTTTTAAATGAAATTAGCTGGAATCACAGCTGTCGTTAGCTGTCAATGTACCCATCTTTAAGTAACAATGTCACCATGTTTCAATCAAGCAACAATGTCCTCGGCTGAAAAATTAAGCCTGGTTGGAAATGACCAACACTGCAGTTCCAGGAATGACCACTAGAGGCTGGCTTCCAAAGAGATTCAGTTCTTATACCATGTTTATACCCAGGTACAAAAAAATGCTTTAGTTTCTTCTGGATAGAGATCTAAGATGTAATTCCCTGACAGCGACATCAATCACCAAAGCCTTCTTCCTCTGGCATTTTTGCACAGCCTGAACCTGGTTTAAAGTTAGCCATTTAAACTGAGTGTGACAGACAGGGAGTTTTTCCTTCCCACTGTCGCTAAAGAGCTTGCTCATAGAGGTCATGTGGTTGTTGGGTTTTTCTCTGCATGTATTATTGTAGGGTCTATCCTACACTGAAAAAAAAAGTTCTTTCAATTTACTTGATTTTATTGTGTACATCGGTCCCACATAATATGAATAAGTATGACTGACTTAATTTTCCACTTTCCCTCAAGTAATTAATGCTTGTCAGATCAAAGTATTTTATTTATATCAGATTACTTTAAAAAATCATGTTTGATGTACTAATATTAATCTATTATCATAATATCAATGTATTGCATAATGTCAATATATTTTAATGTTTAACACCAACTTATTTTTATTTGCCAGTGGTACGCAATGATATTATGTAATGTAAACACATTGCAATTATGTTCCTGCAACACAAATTATGGCTTTAAATCCTACTTAATTTTTTCAATTGAAATATTAACTGATTATTATTGACAAAAAAGGCAAAGACTGTGAGTGCTACTGAACAATTCACCTTTATTAAACTGTAACAGCAGTGAAAGCAGCAATTCTGCCATGAACAAGTCCAAAATCACATCCATGTAAACTTGTTAACACATTTTTAAAGATAGCCTGCAGAAATAACTAAAAGAAAAAGTTAGTTTGAGAATATATTTGCAAATATTTCACAAAAAACTGACCTTAGCAGCAAATAAAAGAAAGTGCTTATAGATGATCCTGTCATCTCTTACATATAAAACATTTGTATTAATTACACAATTGAAAATGTAAACTAAATTAAGACTACCTGAAAAAAAAGCAACACGCTTTTATGAATAAACAGATTTACCCAAATATAACTTGTGTGTTATTTGACAACAGTTTCAGCTTCTGTACAAGTATTTACCTGTATAAGATTTCAACTAAGTTGAGCCTTAAATGACATTGTTACATAACTAATACCAAACACCTACATGAATTTTAATCTTCATTTTAAACATGTAAGCAGGACATTAAGGTTGACTTAGAACATATTGCTAAAAATCGTCAGTAAAAATTTCTTACAACATGATACCAAAAGGAAAAATTATCCTGCATTGCAGTCACATGAGGGGAAAGCAATAAAAACATAAGCAGTATAACATTACTGAACACAAAATGAAAAACTGCAAAGAATTGCAGAAGTGCAGTCTTTGACTTCTCAATGAAACAGATGGTTTTTGAAAGCAAGAACTTTAGAGAGTTTAGCTCCATCCAGTTCCATGAAAACCTTCTGGAAAACGTCAAAGTTGTAGCAAAGGTCAGCAGGGTAGGCAAGGTTTAATGCATACATGAGTCCAAATAGCATTATCACAGCAAATGCTACATTATCCAAAGTCTTCGCCACCCTGATGCCTGCAAGGACAACTCTTGTTCATCTGCTGAAGCTTGCTCTTTAAGAAGATAAATTCAAACAGTGGTGTCTTCAACAGTCTCACTGATGGCACGTTCTTCCATGCCCTGTAAAAAAGAAGCCATGTTAGTCATTTCCAAGTAAGTAATATGACACACTGTGGAAAGTCCAAAAAAAAAAAAAAAAGACAAGTACATACCACATACTCATGGATAAGCATGCCAGGGTCTTCACCCATGTAGATACACACTCCCTTAACACACTCAGCATCAACATCTTCACACTGAAATGAAATGTATGTAATTAGCATCTTCATTCAGCCCTTGTCCTTCATTTAAGTTTTAATAGTGTACTTTACATGAATGTTTTTAAAGTAAAGGCACACAAATTAATAATAGGTTTACTGGCAATTAATAATAAGTTGACAAAGTGAAGGTTAAAAAAAACAAGCAGATGTAAAAATACAAAATGAGAGAATTTATCATGGGAAACATTTGAAATCTTCCACAATTATAAAGTTTCATCCAAAGAGGATCATGTTAAGTGAATGTTGAGGCTTTATCACTTACATTATCCATTTATGCCACAATTCTTTTCAGTATTAGTCCAAGCTCTCCTCTTCTGTTGACCAACTTCACCAGGTTGTCCAAGTGGAGATCCAGCTGAGCCAGGAACTTTGTTTGAGGGGGGATAGTGGCAATTCTCTTAAACTCAGCGTTGATCTGAAAACATGAGCACAGAGAAATGAGCTTCAAAGGTTTAATGCCTGGAAGAAGGCCGCAATCACTCATGCTGAAGAAATGGGCTGTCAAATAACAACTGTGCCTTAACCATTTTAGGCTAATACCACAAGAACACCGTGTATGAGGCAAACCTTACCTCATGGAAATCAAATAGAGCAGGCCATCTTGCCATGAAAGCCTCCACCATTGGTGCATCACGAACAACTTCATGTCTTCTGTATGAAAAAGTCTTTTCCATCTTGAGTTTCACCAACTCTGTTACTCTTTTTTATGTCCATGTGGTGGGCTTTGACATGTCAATAGCTTTAAGAGTCCCCTTGTCTGCTACTTCTGAAACTGAGGTAAGGTTAAGAAACTCATTCCCAAACAAGGAATCCATAAACTGAAGCTGCCCTGAAGACAACACTGTCTCTTGACTTCAACGATGAGATCCTCAGTTGATTCAGGCGCTCCATTAGAGAGTGAGCCTTCGACAGGTTCCGTCAGCCAAAACAGTCTTTAGGACCATAGGACTCCCCATAGGACTCTGTAGGAAAAAAAGAATTAAATATCAGACATTCAGAAAGAATCCTTTCAGTTTAGTTTTCATAAAGCTATCCATACCCAATACTCAAAGTTATAAAGATCAGACATAAAAAAGTAGAATTTATCTAATGAAATACATGCGACTAAACCTATTACACTTATATGAACACCTTTTATTTCTATATGCCTTTTTAAAGTCACAATGTGGACTGATCCAATCTCATAGTCAACCAATGGATAAGTATCAAGGAGTTCACAGAGTGAAGCGAGAGTGAATATTCTTGTGGATACTGGGCGGAGCTCAAAAGCTCTGTCGTGCTCTCTGTACCAGCCACCAAGCTCTCTGACAATGTAGAATATGCTGTGGTACAATGCAGATATGGTTTTTCAGTATTCTGGCAATCCACCTGCTGCCCTTTGGGCCAGTACCATTCCCTTTCTATAAGTTATACTCTTTATGTCACACACTGTGCAAGGTTGACCTCTAGAATGTCAGGGAATATGTACCTAATGACTTAAGCTATCTCCTCTTTAAGCAAATCCACTAGAAAGGCCGATACAGCTGAGCTCTCTAATTCAGACTTGCCAAGAGATGGGGAGTTTAGATGGTAAGCTATAATCATCTGATGTTTTGACTTCTGTAATCATAAAGGTAAAAATTCCACCATCACAAAAAACATTAATTTTAATTGAAAAAAGGTATTCCAGTCCAGAAGAGCATCAATGGTTTCTTTAAAGTACCAATCTTTCCCTCATTTATACATAATGTTTTGAGAAGCAGCTCACATACGTTCTACACAAACTAGAAAAAAAGAGGGGGGGAAAGGGTCCTAATTTGTTTTGGGCCGATTTTGGAAAATTCACTATACATCACTTAATAAGACATAGTCTGTTGAACAAACTTATCTCCTTGTAGATATCTGCTGTATTATTTGGGCATGGTGGCAGGATCCTTCTTATAACTTGAGTGCATGTCATCAGCAAGAATTAAGGTATGGCACTGTGGCCCTCCCAGCTTCTGAAACTCTGACGGTTACAGCCGGACAAATTAGCCAATGTAGCCATAGCTAGCACCAGTAACACAAACACTATTGCGCTCTCAGTGACGTTTTAACTTGCTAAGCCATCAAAAACGTCAGTGCTCTCTGTAACATGCATAAATTCCATATCTGACCGACAACAGCTGCTTTCTCCCGACTATGTGCAATTTGTTAATATTTTTCAGCTTTAGCCACAAAGCTAATACCAACTTTAGCTAGCACTGTAAAAACAACATTACAGATTACGTTTCATATAGCATGCACTACAACAATTCTGTGAAAACGTACCCAACTAAAACAAATGTATTTAAATTACTTACCTTCTCACTATGCCTGACTCAGTGCCAAAGGTTGCATGTGGCTGAACAGTCTTCCAGAATCTGGCGGTCAATTGCGCTCTCCTTAAATTATGTTGTTGTCTTATTGGATAAGACTCTAGCTCTTATTATCCAATCGCATTTAGTTGTTGTCTTTGAATATATTGCATCATTTCCGGTTGTGGTCAAACATGATTACAATGGTTTTAGTATTCTAATTTAGTCACTTTAAATCAATGCAAGAAAAATGAGTAGTCTCAGTATTGTTTATAATCAAGTAAATGGTACTTTATTTAATCATGTAAATAAGAGAAACATGAGAGGCTTGTGTAGCATTAACTAAATTCATTTGTGCAAATTCAAAAGCCTGCCAATTCCCATTTTTTCAGTGTACAATATAAAGCACCTGAGGCGACTGTTGTTGTAATTTGGCGCTCTATAAATAAAATTATATTGAATTGAAGGATGTGGTTATGGATTTAATAAGGAAATGGGCACTTTGTGGGACAGGTGGTATTCATTTAAGCTCTAGCTGTCTGCTAGGTATCCCTTACCTGCACCAGCCAGCCAGAATGAAATGTCAGCATTTTATTGATATGTCACAATAATTAGCAGGTACTGGTATCTGTGTGATATGCTTGCTAGCCGATGTTAGCTCTCTGTCCTCTTGTTTAAATATGGACACTTACTGAAAAACAAAAACAAGTAAAAATAGATGATGATGATGATGATGATGGCCTAATGGGAGTTTACAAATGACTGGGTGACAACACTGTGCTTTTTCCATCTTTTATCTATACTCTATACTTTATGTATATTCTAGATGTGCTTAATATAGCAAAGGGCTTTTTTAAAACAAGCACCAAAATGAAAATTGAGGAAAACAAAAGTAAACATCATCATTAATCATTCATTTCTATCATTTCTTACGTCGCTTTTGACATTTCGAGCTTCCAGCCACACTGGAAAACATTTCATATGACTAGTACACCCAATAATAGCAGCAATAATTTGAATTGATCCTTTCCTTTTCTCAGTATCTCACACCATTTTGGAGGAATTTTACTCTGGAATATTTTGGTATACAGAGGAGTTCACGGTCGACTCAATGCCAAAGCACTGAGGTCCTGTAGCTGCAAAACGAACCCTAATCATCACCTCTCTGCCACCATGTTTATCAGTTTTATATAAGCCACAGCTGTGCTGTGTTTGTTAGAGACAGCATCCCTTCCACACAGGCAACACTTGTTCAAGTTTTTGAACACTGCACAGTTTGACCTTGGGGTGAATTTGTTGGGATGTCCACTCTTGGGAAGACTGTGTGTTAACACCTGAATGTTTCAAAAACATCTGCTTTTCTAGAAGTGCTCACGCCTGCGGGTGATTAATTAGTCATGTGAATTTGATGAGCAGCTGCTACCCTTAAATTCCTGTGGAAGTAGTTTTTCACAGGATTGTAGAACAAAACAGCTAAATAAATAATTTAAGGTTTGGACTGTCACAGTCTGGCAGAGGCAGACTGTAGGAATTTGACGTGGAGGACCCAAAATGCTCCACGTCAAACGAAGGAACTTGGACCAAAACTTGAATATTAACAAAAAGTGAGCCGTTTAATAAGGCTTTTAAAAAAGGTACAAACAAAGGGCAAGACAAACTGAAGTAAAACTAACATCAACCTAAACTGGGAGAACTAAATAAACAACAAGAAAAACCTGGACATGAAACTTGGAAACACGGCATGGAAAACGTGGCGTGAACAACAGGCGACCTGACAAAGAACGAACAGAAACACACAGACTAAATAAACACAAGGGGGGTTAGGGGAAGTGGAAACACATGAGGAAACAGCTGACACTAGTCTGACATAACGAGACAAAGGAAGCAAAGCTGACTGCACTGACATAGGACACAGACCTTCAAAATAAAAGAGGAAACAAAAAATGCAGACATGACAATATGAACTTGACAACATAAGACACGCAGGATGAAACACAAAGGGTGAGGGAAACTTAAACACAGGGGAAGAAAACACAAGGAGTCTAATAACCAAACGAACTTCGCTAATCTAATGAACTCAAACATAAACAACATCCAAATAAACTAAAACTTAAAACGCTGCGTCAACACACCCAGGAACCTGACACTTGGCAACTCAAGGAGTGTTAGATTACATTTCCAGATAAATGGTAGAAAACGTCAGGTGGAAATTGTGCAGCAGTTTTATGTAAACTGCTTTACAACTATCTGGCAAAGGCATAAAAACGGGATTTTGTGGCATGTTTCAGTTGTTACTTTGAATTACTTTCCTGGGTCTTGTGCACCTTCCAAACTTCAGTGTTGTTAACACACAAGGAAGAAAAAGTAATTAGCAGTTAACCCTAAATAGGTTACAGAAAAAGTAGTGTGCTGTCTCTGCTTACCCCTGGAGAAAGTGGTGACAGACTGTGTCTCCCAGGAACTGCTCCTGTGGTTGTTTACAGGATTCAGGTTGAGCTTCATCTCTGTCCACAGACTGTACAAAGAAAAAGCTGTGAGACACTAAAGGAACGACTGAGAGAGAAAGGGGGGGGAAAGTATTTTTTTATTTTGAAAGAATTTTCTTTGCCTACAAGTCGATTATTGTGAGAGGAGCATAAGAAAAACGGTTTTGTCTTGTTGAAAACAGTTTGTCACAGCTGAGAGCTTTTTCGTTGGACTCTTCTGAGGTCCTGACTGTTAGCAGCTGCTAAACATCACCAACTTTCCTTCTCCTCTCTCACTCCTCACAATGTGCCGGTGAGTCGTCCAAAATCATATAATAAATATAATAGTAGAGCAGCGGGCCTCTTTAGTCCTTCATATTGTGTCACTGATGAAAATTAAACCTTATCCCACCAACATATTTACATATATACTTGATCAAAAAAAGAAAGTTCAATTCTAAGAGTAGGCTGTCATGATCTTCGGTAGCCGATTGAATGGAGGGAGAGTGAGGACCTAAATGCAGACACTGCAGGCAGAAGTTAAACGAGAAGTTTCTTTTTTTCAAGCTGACTGTTGAAAGTAAACTAATCAGGAAAACTAAACTGGGAGAAACCTCAGAAACCTGGGACACAGGGATAAGTGTACAGGTGTTCTGACAAAGGACTGAGGGAAACAGCCACTGTATACAATGAGGGGCGATCAGGGAAGTGGAAACACAGCAGGAACAAATTAGACATAACAAGACAGGGGAAGCAAAACCGAACACAATGCTCATAAGACTATCAAAATAAGACAGGAAGCAACACAAACACTGAGACCCAGACACACAAGCTTGACTCTAAGGTGGGAACACAGAAGAACATGGGAAAAGGTGAGGGAGACAAAGAGACAGACAGAGGAGACACGGGGATAAGTGAACATGGAGACATCGTCTTCCACAGGAAGACACTGAGGACAAAACACTGAGAAAGGGAAACGATAAGGGAATTTAACCTGAATCACAACAGACAAACATAATAATTAGGAAATTTATAAGCACAAGAAAAGTAAACTAGGAAAGATAAGTCTAAGAACACAACAATAACGACTAAACACGATTCAAAAGTCCACAGACACAAAACACTGGGTCAAAGGCCCAGAACCATGACATAGGATGTCTGTCCAAACTGGGAGCTGGACTGGTTTCTGATACCTGACAGCTCTGTCTACACAAGTAGAGCCTAGAGTAAGTATTTCATTAGGATACAATGTTATGGTATGGACCTATGCAGATGTAAGAAAGTGAAGTATTTGAGCCTGAAGTTAAAGTGAAGACACAAGATAAATGCACTGCCAAAACAGGAAATGATTAACAACCAATGCTAAAAACAAAAATAAGGATGAGACACCAGAAAATGCTGAGGGGACCAATGAACTTCACAAACACAGACAGTGATTTACCAAATACAGCCAGGACGAAAGAGAGAGGATCAAGCAATGAAGAACGATATTAAACTGAAAAAAGACTGAGAACCCTGAGAAAAGACCAGCGATCACGAGGAGCCCTGGTCTGCTGATCAGCTGAAGGCGTTTAGAGCAGCCTGACAACAGAGACGCGACAAATGGATGAACACGTTTTTCAGCATCTGTGTCAGATACGACGTTCCTAATTGGGACAATATGTGCAGATGAGATAAGACAGTCTTTACAGTTGTTTAATGTGAGGCAACAGCTTGATTAAAAGTGACTTTGATTTCTCACAATATTTTAGCCAAAGTAATGGCGTTCAGGGCCTGGTCAGAGATTTACTTTATGTAGCCAAATATCAAAATGTCCATTTTGTGCCCTTCTGTGATATGATTCTACTATGAGGTCTGTATGATGTGATAGTGCCTGCTCCGTATGTGAGGAGAAAGAATTTAAAGCACGCTAAACAGCATCAGCATCTTAGCACTGTCCCTGTGATCACGCTAGCATGTTAACAGCAGCTGTAAAATGCACAGACGCACAAAGCTGCCAGGTTAGCTGTCAGTTCATAAAGGTCGTCTTTTTCTTCTGGATCAGGCATGATGCTCACTTCCATTTATAATGGACACTGATTGAAAAGAGACTGATTGCACGATTGTACTTTTTTTAAAGAACACAAAACAATGAGAGATGCAGAAGCTTGTGCCACTGTCATTAGAGCAAAGACACCCCTCTATAAATGACTGATCAACTGGTCCAAGTGTAACACAGTTTGAAGGCAGCTGATTAAGGGTCAGCTCCGGCCTGGACTGGAGCGTGGATGAAGAAAACACAGTGATGGGGGCCATCGTGGTTTTTGCTCCCGTTGGGGAGAAGGTGCAATTTCTCCCAAATGAGCATCTGCACACACTGGCTTTATGATGTTTCTGGGAACAGGATGCATTTCTTTTTACAATTTGCTTTGACGGTGTTTGATGAGTATTCTTAGAACAGATGTATTTTTAGATGATGTGTTTCCATAAGCTGAAACACACATTACAACATTACAAAGAACATTTAAGACAGAAGAACCAGAGGCTCACTGAACGCTTTAAATATCTGTTTATCTATTTATCGTACATGATGAACTAATAACCAGAAGATATGGTTTCAAAGAAAGGGAAAAAAGAAAAGAGTTTTTAGACACTCGTCTGACATGTGCGTACAGTTGTGTGCCTGTGTTTCAATCACCTGTTTGAGGATTACTTCTTCTTCTTCTTGTGTGTACTTCTTTGGAACCCCAGACTAATTTCCCAGCACTCCCAGCACAGCAGAAGGATGGGAGTCTTTTAATGAAGCTCAAAAAACCCTCCCTTGTGATCATGAAGGTTAAGAGTTACTGAGGCTGATCCCTGCTCAGGCAACAGACGGAGTGTCAGCAAAAATGTCAAATACGGCAGTGAAACATAACCGAGTCCGTCCTCTGGGAGGAATGAGTGAAATAACAGGGAAATAATTTCTATGCAGTAACTGTTAATGGATGACATGGATCAATCAAAGCACACAAGGCTGAATAGAAATGTGACGTAAAGAGTGAATCCATCCATCTTCTTCACCACTTGTCCAGTCCAGGATCAGCAGTGATCAGGCCGTCACAGTAACAATGTCCCGTTCCTGAGTCTGGTTTTTGATGATCAGTATTCTTGGTTTCTGTTCGTTTCTGGTTCGACTTTATTGATTTTTAGATCTTGGGTTTTGCACCTCCCGTGTGTTCCACGTGTCACGTCGAGTCAGTTGTGCTTTCTTGTCTATGTTCGTGTGCTCAATGTTCGCCTCCACTGTCAGCCGTGTCGCCTTTTCAAGTCTGCGTCTCCTGATTTCTGTTTCCTGTTTTACTTTGATAGTCTCGTATCCTGTTTTCAGTGTGCTGAGTTTTGCTTCCCCGTTGTCTCATTATGTCAGATTAGTCTTGCTGTGTTTCCCTCCTGTTTCCCATTCCCTCGTTACTCCCTCGTGTATTTAAGTCCTTTGTCTTCCTCTTTTTGTTGCTGGATCTTCTGCATTTTCTGTCCCTCATCTCTGATTTTCACGTTTTATGTTCTTACTTTCTTTATACTTGTTCGTAGTTTTCCCCAGTTTAGGTTTTTGTTAGTTTTTCGCAGTCTCCCGTCGCCTTTTGTTTTTGGTGTTTTTTTGCCGCCCAATATAAAGGCTCACTCTTTGTTAAACATCCACCTGCATCTCTGTGTCTGCGTTTCGGTCCACATTCGATTAGGCCTCCCAAAATGCATTGGACTCAAATGCAGCAGTCTGGAGAAAAGTTTCAGTTTATTTCCCAAACACAGCTCACATGGTGAAGGTAAAGGTGTCCAGTCAGTGAAGTCCAAGGCCCAGAAAGAACAAGAAAATCCACACCTTAGCTCCACAGAATCGAGACCTCTTTCTGTCTCTCTAAGATCTCAAAGGCCTTCTGCACAGAGACACACAAAGCAAGCAGCAAACACTGAGCGAGAAAGCCTGCTTCACTAACTGTGGTCAGTTCAATGATCCAGCAAAGCCTTGAGGCGACTTTTGTTGTGATTTGGCGCTATATAAATAAAATTGAATTGAATTGAATTGAATTGAATTGAATTGAATTGAAGACGATCTTAAGTAGCAGCTGATTGCAAATGGGTGAGCTCATTACCTGCAGGTGAGAGGAACCGAAGGGTGTTAACCCAGGACACGTCCCGCTCCTGAAACACAACGCTGAGGTCAGCTCACTCACACAAAACAACAGAAGGATAGAAAATGGTGAGCCAGCACAGGAGGACTGAGGGACCATGGCAATTTTCTTTGATTCTGGAAGGTGCTACTTAATGGTTCCCTTGTATCCCCACGTTCAATACCCTGCAGGTTATCATATGAGAAATGTGAGGAAGGGTTCAAATTAAGTGGACACACATCTCCAGGAAGAAAGCTGTTTCGCTTCTTTCTGTAGTTTTTCTCCTTTAGGATTATTTTCTTTTTACCCTCAGGGTGTTTAAAAAAACCCTGTCAGACCTGCAGTTCTCTATAAAACAGAAAGTAATGCGGCTCTAGTCGCTACTTCGTGTCTAACCATCCCCATTTTATTCAGTTAATACAACATTACATAGATACATAGTGTGGCAGAAGACTAATGTAAGCGTTCTTCTGGCCTGTGATTTAAAAACAATGGTTCAGGTTGAGTAAATGTATTTATTTGAACACAAATGCACAAACGAACACAATCGCAGTAACATTAGACTCCATTAAGCTCCTGTTGGTCCTCTGACATCTCTGAAAGGCTTGACTGCCATCCAGAAGTCCAACAAACGCTCACTAAGGTTGACAAGTCAGGTAGATTCAAGGCCTGCACTCCGTCCTACTGTGGAGTCCCTGGAGAGGAGAATTACTTTCTTTCTTTCTTTCTGCAAGTTTATTCATGCAGGGAATCCTATTTTTGCAATTCCAAGCAGGAAAACACTCTCCCAAAATATCATCCCAGGCCTACATGACAGAGAATGTGCATCTTCTCTTTTGTTTTCATATTTTAATTTATATTTGATTGTGTTGTGGTTTGCAGTGTTTTGTGTTGTTTCACTTAAATTTGTTTAAAAGGAAAAAGCTGAAAATTTAAATAGTTAAAAGTTGAAATGTAAATTGTTGGTTTTTGTATTTTAACATTTATTTATTACGTTTTATGTGGAGTGAATAAATAAAAGTATATTTACGGTGGCCCCTACAAAGCACGTAGTGCGTCGTTCACTTCAAAGAGCCATTTCGTTTGCGACCGACACATCACTATTACCAAGCCCAGCATGTCAGCTATGATTTGGAAGGGGATCCTTACAACACCTACTGAATAGCTGCCTTGACCAGATGCTGAAGGCGGTTCCAGAAAGTAGTAGGCAACGCCATGGCAAACTCCATCTTGGCCCAAAGACAAGACTCGCCCTTGTCAAAGCTGGAGAAGAGCCCTGTCGGTAGCAAAGAATAAGGTCAGGTCTCCTCTATACAGCCTCGGACTGGCAGCTGCAGGATGACCTAAGGATGCAGTTGATGTTCTCTCAGCACATCACTGAAACATCACTTCAACCAGACATGTTTATGTCTCAAAGGCAACAAAACAGCTTATTGTCCTCGATCTCGCCACGTCCTGGGAAGAGGAAGAGGGAAATGAAAGAAGTAAAGAAGTGCCGGGAAGGCGGCTTGAAGATTCAATTCAATTCAATTCAATTCAATTTTATTTATATAGCGCCAAATCACAACAAAAGTCGCCTCAAGGCGCTTCATAGATACAGAGAAAAACCCAACAATCATATGACCCCCTATGAGCAAGCACTTTGGCGACAGTGGGAAGGAAAAACTCCCTTTTAACAGGAAGAAACCTCCGGCAGAACCAGGCTCAGGGAGGGGCGGCCATCTGCTGCGACCGGTTGGGGTGAGAGAAGGAAGACAGGATAAAGACATGCTGTGGAAGAGAGACAGAGGTTAATAACAGATATGATTCAATGCAGAGAGGTCTATTAATACATAGTGAGTGAGAAAGGTGACTGGAAAGGGAAAAACTCAATGCATCATGGGAATCCCCCGGCAGCCTACGTCTATTGCAGCATAACAAAGGGAGGATTCAGGGTCACCTGGTCCAGCCCTAACTATATGCTTTAGAAAAAAGGAAAGTTTTAAGCCTAATCTTAAAAGTAGAGATAGTGTCTGTCTCCCGAATCCAAACTGGAAGCTGGTTCCACAGAAGAGGGACCTGAAAACTGAAGGCTCTCCCTCCCATTCTACTTTTAAATACTCTAGGAACAACAAGTAGGCCTGCAGAGCGAGAGCGGAGCGCTCTAATAGGGTGATATGGTACTACAAGGTCATTAAGATAAGATGGGGCCTGATTATTTAAGACCTTGTATGTGAGGAGCAGGATTTTGAATTCAATTCTGGATTTAACAGGAAGCCAATGAAGGGAAGCCAAAACAGGAGAAATATGCTCTCTCTTTCTAGTCCCTGTCAGGACTCTTGCTGCAGCATTTTGGATTAGCTGAAGGCTTTTCAGTGAGTTTTTTGGACATCCTGATAATAATGAATTACAGTAGTCCAGCCTGGAAGTAATAAATGCATGAACTAGTTTTTCAGCGTCACTCTGAGACAGGATATTTCTAACTTTAGAGATGTTGCGCAAATGGAAGAAAGCAGTCTTACATATTTGTTTAATATGTGCGTTGAAGGACATGTCCTGGTCAAAAATGACTCCAAGGTTCCTCACAGCGTTACTGGAGGCCAAGGTAATGCCATCCAGAGTAAGAATCTGCTTAGAGACCATATTTCTAAGCTTTTCAGGGCCGAGTACAATAACCTCAGTTTTATCTGAATTAAGAAGCAGAAAGTTAGCGGCCATCCAGGTCTTTATGTCTTTAAGACATTCCTGCAGTTTAACTAATTGGTGTGTGTTATCTGGCTTCATGGACAGATAGAGCTGGGTGTCATCTGCATAGAAGTGTAAATGTATGCTATGTCTTCTAATGATGCTGCCTAAGGGAAGCATGTATAATGTAAACAGAATTGGTCCTAGCACTGAGCCCTGTGGAACTCCATAATTAACCTCAGTGTGTGAAGAGGACTCTCCATTTACATGCACAAACTGGAGTCTATTAGATAGATATGATACAAACCACTGCAGCACAGTACCTGTAATACCTACAGCATGTTCTAATCGCTCTAATAGGATATTATGGTCGACAGTATCGAACGCTGCACTGAGGTCTAGCAGGACAAGCACAGAGATGAGTCCACTGTCAGAGGCCATAAGAAGATCATTTGTAACCTTCACTAAAGCTGTTTCTGTGCTGTGCTGAGCTCTGAAACCTGACTGAAACTCTTCAAATAAACCATTCCTCTGCAGATGATCTGTTAGCTGTTTGACAACTACTCTTTCAAGGATTTTTGATATGAAAGGAAGGTTGGAGATTGGCCTATAATTAGCTAAGACTGCTGGGTCTAGAGATGGCTTTTTGAGTAAAGGTTTAACTACAGCCAGCTTGAAGGCCTGTGGTACATAGCCGATTATTAGAGATAGGTTGATCATATTTAAGATCGAAGCATTTATTAATGGCAGGACTTCTTTGAGCAGTTTTGTAGGAATGGAGTCTAAAAGACACGTTGATGGTTTGGAGGAAGTAATTATTGAAGTTAACTCAGAAAGATCAATTGGAGAAAAAGAGTCTAACTTAATATCAATGGTACTAAGAGTAGCTGTAGATAATATTACATCTGTGGGATGATTATTGGTAATTTTTTCTCTAATGATAAAAATTTTATTTGTGAAGAAGTTCATGAAGTCATTACTAGTTAACGTTAAAGGGATGGTTGGCTCAAAAGAGCTCTGACTTTTTGTCAGCCTGGCTACAGTGCTGAAGAGAAACCTGGGGTTGTTCTTATTTTCTTCAATCAGTGATGAATAGTAAGATGTTCTGGCTTTGCGGAGGGCTTTCTTATAAAGCAGCAAACTATTTCTCCAGGCTAAATGATGATCCTCTAGATTTGTGACACGCCATTTCCTCTCCAGATTACGAGTCATCTGCTTTAGGGTACGTGTTTCAGAATTATACCACGGAGTCAGGTACTTCTGATTTGAGGCCTTAGTTTTCACAGGAGCTACAGTATCCAGAGTCGTACGTAGTGAGGAGGTGAAATTATTAACAAGATAATCGACCTCTGTTGGGGTAGCGTTCAGATAGCTGCTCTGCTCTGCTCTATGTTGGTACAGGGCATTGGAGATGATAACAGTGGGTGGATTATATTCTTAAACTTAGTTACAGCGCTTTCAGAAAGACATCTACTGTGATAAAGTCTACTCTCCACTGCTGTGTAATCAATTATTGTAAATGTAAATCTTATCACGAAATGATCAGACAGGAGAGGGTTTTCAGGAAACACTGTTAAATGTTCAGTTTCTATGCCATATGTTAAAACAAGATCTAGAGTGTGATTAAAGTGGTGGGTGGGTTCTTTTACATTTTGAGAGAAACCAATTGAGTCTAATAACAGATTAAATGCCAAGTTGAGGCTGTCATTTTTAGCATCTACATGGATGTTAAAATCACCCACAATAATTATTTTATCTGAGCTCAGAACTAAATTAGATATAAAGTCTGAGAAATCAGACAGAAACTCTGTGTAAGGCCCAGGTGGACGATAGATGATAACAAGTAAGACTGGTTTCTGAGTTTCACAGCTGGGGTGGACAATGTTAAGCATCAGGCTTTCAAATGAATTAAAAGTCTGTCTGGGTCTTTCATTAATTAATAGGCTGGTGTGAAAAATTGCTGCCACACCGCCCCCTCGGCCTGTGCTTCGAGATTTCTGGTAGTTAGAATGACTCGGGGGTGTTGATTCATTTAAACTAACATAATCATCCTGCTGCAACCAGGTTTCTGTAAGGCAGAGTAAATCAATTTGTTGATCAATTATTAAGTCATGTACTAACAGAGACTTGGAGGAGAGAGACCTAATATTTAATAATCCACATTTCACTGTTTTACTCTTTGGTTCAGATGTGGATACTGTATTGTTCTTTCTTTGTGATTGTTTATGTTTAAGTTGTTTGTTGCTGGTTTTTAGTTTGTTTTTTGTCTTTTTGGAAGCTGACACAGTCTCTATGGAGATGGGTTTTTGGGGGGGTAGCAGGAGGAGAGAAGCTGCAGAGAAGCGTGTAAGACTGCAACTCATAGTACAACTCTGCATAGATGTACTATGAGCCAATAGAGGTGGGCTCTAAAGGCTTCGCATGATGCTCACTCCGCAAAGTCCTAAACCAACTGGGCCTAACAGGAGTGGCTAGGAAGAGGGTGAAACTGCAGAGAAGGCCCCAAGGTGGCTGTGGATGAAGAGGGCTGATCCGTGGGTGGCTGTCGCTGGGACGCAGGCTGGGGTCTGCTCAACCTTAGCTGGGTGCCTGGATGATAGTGTCTGATGTTGAAAGACCCAAAACACCAGATGACCCCATGTTACATCACTGAAAATGCGTCCCAGCGCATCCAAAGATGTATCGTGCACACTCCATAAGCTCCTTATGGACCTCCCATCATGGCGTACCCGCTCAAAGGAAATGATTCTTTGGCCTCAGAAACATGAAGCAACAATTCTGAGTAAAATGCAGCTGAAATGTATAAAATCACAAGTTTATGTATTCAAGCAATGAATCATCAAGGAAAATGAAACTGAATGTTTCCCAACTGAGGACACTTCATTTAAACAGATCCCATTCAATTTAAGATTTTAAGTACTTATGTAACAAAATTACATTATAAGATTTACATGTAATCAAACTACTTAAAGTCAGGAGTTTAGGGCATGAATTATACAAACCTCTCTTTCACTCTCTCTTTTGCTGCAGGCGTCTCTGAACTGCATTTCCTTATGCTTCCTTTCCTCTGTCTTTGTCTTTGTTTTAAAACTGCAAACTCTTTCATCAGTTCCATCAGAGGGTCCTTTCTGATTTCTGGATGCTCTCAGATTATTTATGCTTGATTTGGTGCTATGTAAAAATAAATAAATAAATTTAATTGAACACGCATGACTGGCTGGAAAGGAGACGTGAGAAGAAACAGGTATTAAAAACATTAAAATGTTTGGAGCTTTGGTATTTTCATTTGTTATTATAGAGAGCCATGGGCTTAGACTGAAACATTAAGACAACATGATTGTGCAACAGAACTATGAGAAGCAGAGACAAAAATTAAAAAAGTGAACATGCACAACAACTTTGAACATGAGCAATAACAGTAACCCTGCTGAAACACACAAGCTATTAAAGTTAAGTGGTTTATAAATTAAAACAAGTGAATTTATCACTCAGCTGAATAGTTGCTGCTTTCACACTTAAGCAGGTTATTTCCCAACACCCCCCCCCCCCCACACACACACACACACACACACACAGAGGTGGAGCCCAAAGGAGTCGAGTGGAGTTTATAGCACTGCTCTGAATCCCTGTTGTAGTTTGCATTTATACTGGTGTGCTGTGCTGTTCAGTGCCGTATAAGGTTTGAGGAAGATAAATCCTACAGAATAACAGGGCTACATGTGAGGATTATGGGACTGTGGAAGGCTGGTGAGGTCAGGTGAAAACAGTTAACATCTGTAAAGACCATTAGAGCAATGCTGACAATGACAAAGACGGGCAAAAACTAAAATGGGAAGCAATCAAAAGACTAATACGAAAGACAGACAGTAAACAATTACAGACCAATATCTCTACTCCCACAGTTCTCAAAAATTTTAGAAAAGTTATTTGTTAATAGACTTGATAAATATATTGAGAAGCATCATCTCCTAAGTGATAACCAACATGGTAAAAAGGCCCACTTCAGTGGCAGTGATGGAACTTGTAGAAGGGATATCTACTGCAATAGATAATAAAGAATATACTGCTGGTGTTTTTATAGACTTAAAACAGGTGTTTGATACAAATGATCTATATTAATGAATAAACTAGAGAGATATGGTCTTAGAGGGATAGCAGACAAGTGGATGAAAAGTTACCTGGATGACAGAAACCAATAATGTAAAATCTAATCAGCTGAAGGTAGCTTGTGGTGTTCCTCAGGGCTCTGTGCTGGGCCCTAAATTATTCATGTTATATATAAATGACATATGTAGTGTTCCCAAACTGTTAAAATGTGTATTGTTCGCTGATGACACCACTCTGTGTTGCTCAGGTAAAAACCAGGAACAGCTTCTGACTACAGCGGAAAAGGAGTTAAATATATTTAAAACACTGGTTTGATGTAAACTTATCATTAAATACAAACCAAACAAAATGTATTAATTTTGGTACCAGACAAATGAAAGATTTATCTAAAATCAGGGTTGATGGAATTGAAATTGAAAGAATGTACAGTTAAAATAAATTCCTTGGAGTGATGATTGATGATGAGCTGAGCTGGAAGTCTCATATAAACCATGTGAAAACAAAAATGTCAGAAACCATTGATTTTCTCTACAAAACAAACATGTCCTGAACAAGAAATCATTACACACACTGTTGTTCTCTGTGCTTCCATATATGACTTACTGTCTATAGATACGGGCTAATGCATATAAAACAAATACTCTTCCCATTTTGGAGTTACAAAAAAGAGCTATAAGAATTATAAACCAATCAAACTATATAGAACCAACTAACATTTTGTTTATTAATCTGAATACCCTGAAATTTTATGATTTAGCTGAATATAAAATGGCACAGATAATTATAAAGCACAAAACAACTGGCTTTGCTGCAGTCAGAGAGAGTCAATATGACATAAGGGCAACAGATTTCTTTAAAAAGAACAAGATGAGGACGAACATAAAGCAGAGACGTGCTTCTGTTAGAGGAGGAAACCTGTGCAATAGTTATGACAGGGATTTAAAAAGGTGGAGTTCATTTCACTTGTTTACAAACATGTTTAAAAATAGATTATTAGAAAAATATATAATTCAAGAATGAAAAGAGCAAAAATAATAATACTGAAACTCTTGGTTGTTTTGCTTTGATTATTTTAATGAAATTTAATTTAATCGATTTACTTATCTAAGGTGGAAAGGTTTTTTATTTTGTTTTGTTTGTTTGCTTTGTTTTACTCTTTGCTTCGAGCCCTGTGTATATGAGCTGCATGCTAGAAGATCTTTTGTTAAAGCGTAATAAGCACATGATTCAGCCAATACCTTTTGATCAGCTTTGTCTCGTGCTTTCTCGCTTTGTGGTAGATCTTTATTCTGTATTCACTGAGATGCTAATCAATAAATCAATATTCAACTCAACATGGTGACGGAGACAAGGGATCACAGGAAGGCAAAAGAAATATCACTGAAACAAGACAGAGAGGGAGATGGTGAGGGTGGAAGAAATGATGAAACACGTGAAATCAAAGCAGGAACTAAAACTAACATAATGAATAAAGCAAAAAAACCAGGAATCCCAAAACATAACAAACTTCAAGAACAATAAAAGACAAACTCAAACACCAAGAACCCAAATCCTCGTTGGAAGTTGTTAAATCTGAAAGAATTATTTTGAAGCACAGATTGAACAGGTTGAGTCCATGCACGAATGTCAGCTACAACAATGGGAAAAATG
The DNA here is from genome assembly GCF_965226115.1 of Aulonocara stuartgranti. Lineage (NCBI taxonomy): Eukaryota > Metazoa > Chordata > Actinopteri > Cichliformes > Cichlidae > Aulonocara > Aulonocara stuartgranti. The sequence continues at coordinate 35,133,288 of NC_138942.1, forward strand.
TTGACACTGGTAGAAAACAAGCTACTGCATTAAGACTAACAGCCAAGCTAGATATAGTTCAAGCCTGTTACAGATGGTGCACTAATCAACAGACAGACAGAAAAAACTCACAGCTGCTGAGCTCTGCATCACTTTGAACACATGCTGCAACATGCAGCTACATCTTGAGGAAGATGAAGGTCAAGTTACATCAATGCACACAGCATATTGAGCATCAGACAGACAAAGTATGTGGGTTTGTTAGTTGGTTGAGACCAGAATCGGAGCTCAAAGAGTGAATAAAACTGCACTAACGCTCCTCCAAAATGGCCAGAAAGGCTTTGGCTACTATGCTAATTGCTAATTCGTTGCAATCTTCACCTTTTCACAGCTTTTACCTGAAAGCTGCTCATAAGAACAGCAATCGCTACATCAGAAATCATCAAAGCTACACACAGCTTCCTGAGGCTGTAGAGCTGTATAGAGCAGCACCTGCTATTAGACGAAAAACTTATAGACTAATGCAGTGTTGAATGGTGGCCATAGCATCGGCTATGTGGTGTAGGATAAGCTGCAGATTTAAAGCAGTAGTGTTTCTTTGTGAATTTAGTTGCATAGGCATGTTGCTAATTTCCAAATTGAGCATCAGAATGGTAAAAAAATGCTTTAAGTAAGATAAGTAAGAGCTACACCAGCAGAAGACCACATCAGGGCTACACCTGTCAGCTAAAAACAGGAAGCAATTCACACTGGCTTACCAAAACGTGACCATGGAAGATTGGAAAACCATTACCTGCTCGGATGAGTCTCAATTTCTGCTGCAGCATTTTGGTGTCAGCATCAGAATTTGGTGTAAACAGCATGAAAACATGGCGCCATCCTGCCTTGTGCCAGTGGCTCTGCTGCAGGTGGTGTACTGGTGTGGGGAATGTTTTCTTGCTGCAATTTTTTGCCCTTTAGTACCAACTAAGCATCATTTAAACACTACAGTCTACCTCAGGATCGCTCCTGACCTTGTCCACCCTCTATGACCATACTGTACTCATCCTCTGATGGCTGTTTCAAGCAGGATATGTCAGGAGCATGTCACAAAGCTCAAATCATCTCACGCTGGTTTCACAAACATGGCAATGAGTTCACTGCACTCAAATAACCTCCACTCTCAGCAGATCTCAATCCAATAGAGCACCTTTGTGATGTGGCGAAGCAGGATATTCACATTATGGATGTGCAGCTAACAAATGTCAGAAACTGGGTGATGCTGTCATGTATGGACCAAAATCTCTTTTCAGCCCCTTATTGAATCAGGGAGTCCAACCCGGTACTAGTAAGGTGTACCTACTGACGTGGCTGACTGAATTTTGTGCTTTCTTTATAGTAAATAAAAACATTTCCTTCAAATGTTGATACAAATCGATGCATCAAAATTGACCAAAATTCAGGAAATGAAATGTCTGATACTCACAGGTTCCTGGGAGAAGTCTTTCAGATCCCTCACATGTAAACACTTCTGGTCATGTGTCTCAAGTATGAAATCTGCCCGGTGTGCTTAACTCCTGTCCCAAAAGAAAACTCCAATTTTGCTCCATCTTTCACTCTCCTCACTGAGTCTTGAATGAAGAGCTTGTGTAAAGCTATTTTCCCCAAAAGGAAGTGAGCGCTCCTTAACTGTTGCTGAGAGATGAATCAGTTATGCCACATAAATAAATAAATAAATAAATAAATAAATAAATAAATAAATAAATATGTGCAAATTGTTTGCGTGGGTGTAGCTACTTGTGCCACTCATTAAAACACATAGAGGTGGAGACTGATTGATCAAATGGATACTAATAGCAGAATAATTTGTTGGTGTTAACAGCGTTTTTTCAAAGAGTTCTGGTGAGCTGAAGAATCCTGTATTGAAAATGAAAGAAAATTGAAGTCATAGGACATTCAGAGCAGAACCAGTTGAGTTTTACCCAGCGGGTGGGTCCAAACCCACATGTGGGGCTGATGCGCAATTGTGTGTTTGTCACAGATCAAGTCAAAGGATGGATTCTCGTCAGAAGCTGCACTGATCATGATTATAAACCCATCATAATACTGTGGCACTCACCCGCAGAGTCACACAAACAAACCATGAATACATCTAGCCCCGAAAATCAAATTGCACTGGGACAAGGCGACACGAACCATAAAGAGGGCACAAAACACGATTATGATCTGGTTCAGGGAAATATAACCGTGTCAGTTGGAGTTGTGATTTGGTTTGGCGTCTTGTGCTCAGCCTGTAAAATAAAGACACATCCTGTCTTTTCCTACGCTCGCACCATTTTTCTTCCTTTGGGTTCATCGAGCTGACATTTCAAAGGCACACTGTGTCATACATGGCTTTGCCACATTTTACCATAAGCGTGTGGGGTAAATGAAACAGAAGCTAACCAATCAGCACACCCATCCTTCACAGTTTGGGTCAGTTGGTTTTAGATTAGATGAAGTTTACTCACAGTCAACAGCTCATGAGTCAGACAGAGGGGTGGGAAAAAATCTGGCCTGCAGGATGTGTTCGGTTTAATACGAGGCTGCTGGAGGAAGCGGGGAGGAGCGAGCACAGGGCGTTTATAAGAGCAAGCACGGACCTCGCCTCAAGACCAGAGCACATAACCACGCGTGGACGGGTTGAATTCTGTTGGCTCCTGTATGCGTCCGAATCAGGGAGACTCTTCTTGACTATTTGCAGCCACTTCTATATTTTATTATTGTTGTTATTACTTTGGCATCCTTAGGTAGCCATGGAGACGCTGAAGTTTGTAGTAGTGATGCTGGTGGTCGTGCTGGTGCAGGTTTGCAGCGCGCTGGGGACTCCGCTCTCCGGGGAAGAAAACGACGGAGAAATGTGGACGGTGGAGGACTGGCAGGTACAACCCCCACCCCGACCCCTCAAAGAAAAGAAAAGGGAGAGGAAGAGAGACGCAGATTTGAGGGTTGCATCCCCATATTACGGAGCTTTGTAGAGAAAAAGATATTTTCTTATCAGAATCAAGTCTAAATTTGTTTAAGCTGTATAAATATTACAAAACAAACTTCTCTCTCTTTCTCTTCTTCTGCAGTTTCTTTGACTAACTTGCTTTTCAGCACCACAGACAGAGACCGAAAGTCCAACAGAGGCTGGAGGATCATCGCCTTATTTGTTAGAGCCAATCATCTAAAATCATCAGCAGCCGATATTAAAAAATAGTTCTGGTAATAGTTCTCTGTCGAATGTGCCTGCAGCTACAAATCCTCAGAGAAATGTGAACATGACAACCGAGCGTGTCCGCTAAACTGGTAATTAGATGGTAAATGGGCTCGTTCACGCTTTTCCACTCTAACCGAGCAATTCAGTGCTTCACACACACACACACACACACACACACACACACACACACACACACACACACACACACCTGGTCTATCTGACCTGGTCTATCTCCTCGTAAACATGCTAATTTCCTTTATTCATACATTTCACTTAAAGCCAAAAACTGAAGTACAGACAGTGAAGTGTGTTCAGTGACGTCAGACGCGTCACCGCTGGAATAGTTGAAAGCGAGGAGAACTCGTCCAGGGCAGAGACGTGTTCGTGCTGACTGCAAACTTTAGACTTTTGGAAATAAATTCACGCGTGATGCTGTGCTTTATATCTACGTGAGTGTGGCGAGCCTCAGTCTTCTGTTGTTGTGTGTGCAATTTTCTGGGACACATCTGCAGATCCGCTGAATCACATGCCTCCGAAATAAGAAAATCTGCGGTGGTTTATTTGCGATTTGACGCGTAGAAATGAAGGCCTAGCAGGCACAGATGGCGTGTTTATTACCATATTTAACAGCTGGAGTCTCAGCTAATGTCTCTGCTTCTGTGGCAAAGCATTTCAAAGCCATGTTCACGAGTAATTCTTACAGCTAAGATGTGTCATTCGGAAACATTTTAGAAGTCTGAGAAGTAGATGTGTTACAGGGTTATGAAGTCTCCACGACTACAAATAGTGTTTTGTGTGTTTGGTGTGGTATATCTATAGTATGTGGTGACCTTTAGTCCAGATGCTGGTGAAGAATTTTGTAACAGACTTTTATGAGACACAAAGAACGAGTGTATGCAGAGCTTAATACTCCCATTTCTGCTTATTTCCACAATCTGACTAGATCCTAGTATTTATATCAGCAATAACTTATTGTACTATATGTACGTGTGTGTGTGTGTGTGTGTGTGTGTGTGTGTGTGTGTGTGTGTGTGTGTGTGTGTGTGTGTGTGTGTGTAAGCAGGGTTACCCAGTGGAGAGAGGAATAACCATTCGTCTGGCAGATCTCATCAAGCGGTCCAAAGCGCAGCAGTTCCACGGTCTGATGGGAAGAAGCTCAGGTGAGCAAATAAACCAGCTCATAATTGTACTGCATGGTTTAGAGTTGATGATGTGCTCCACAGTCCTTTTTGCTTCCTGTAATACCCGAGACTTCTTTATCTCTTGCTTGTTTCAGGTGTATCCCACGCTGTGAGACTGGGCAGGAAAAGTGAGTAAGACAGATTAGAGTTCAACTTTTCTTTATTGTTTTATTTTGGTAGCGAGCCTAAAAATCTTTGTGTTCCTCTTTCTCTGTGTGTTGTTTTGTTTTTACAGGAAATAAAGGGGAGATGTTTGTTGGACTCATGGGCAGAAGGAGTTTAGGAGGAGGTAAATGTCCGGCTACAGCCACGTCTATTTGTATATAATGTTTGCTTTGCATAACTCTTTAGATAGAGAAGCGGCTCTGTTATCATGTTTGAATCTGCCATTTAAAAAGTGATTTTCAAGCTTGATTATAATCAAATCTAAATGTTCATTCTAATATTTGTTTTTGCTGTTTTCTTTCTGTTTTACAGACATGGAAGAAGAATTTAAATCGGACTCTTACTGAAGACAAAAAAAGAAAAGAAACCAAACTCCATTTCAGTTATAACGTCTTATTCAGCCATCCGTTGTTGACCAACAGGACACTGAGTATGATGCACTTTGACCGACACGGTCCAAACACCTGTTACAATGAGCTGAAATAAATGCTTTTAAAAATCGCTAACTTCACTCCCGTCGATCTGATGAACTGCACTGCTGTATGTTGTAGCTGATGATATCTTGCCACATTTAAACTTAATGCATATGTAAGTCTCGTGTCTTTTCAAAGGGTTCGCTCAGTTTGTGCCAGATTCATTAAAGATGATTTCATTAGCTAAGTGTGCTTTCTTTCTCTGTCATGCATTACTTGCAGAATATCATTCTCTCGTGTTCATGACCCCTACTGGTCCACTAATTCTTAATTTACGTTTTAATAATTAGAAATAAGCAAAAAAGATGTTTGGTGTTAATTGTTATTACCTATTGTTATTTAAACTCACTAAAATAAAAGTGGAATAGAAACCCTGAGTATACGAGGGCATTTTTAAGTGTATTTACAGGGAACCACACTAATATTCAGCTCTGCTTTAGGCTACATTTGCTTATCTAATAAGTAAATTAATTCATTAATTAATAAATATTTAGAATTTGCAACCGAAATAAACATTTGGTAACAGATGTTTTATTTAAAACACTGACAGGCACATTCTTTTCCCCTGCATCAGCCCTCTGTAAAGATATTACAATTAATAAATCACATGTTACATCTTTGCATCTAACTAACATGAAAGCGTGACCAGGAAAAAGAGCAGATCAAAGATCAAAGGTCTCCTATCATCTCCCTCATGTGTGGAATTAGCAAGTGTTACAACTCTGAGTCAGTTCTGCTCTTTAAACATTTTGAGGCACCACAGAGATCTGTTCTTGATCCAGTTATTTAATCTAATAATAATGACATTGTTATTCCAAACCAACACTTTATGTTCAACCTTCTTTTTAACTGATGATACAATAATATGTGCTAGAAAGAGCCTGCAGGCCCTGATTTATCTTAATCCCCTCAATCTCTCTTTGGCAGCTCAAAATCAGCATAAATGCAGAAAGGATCTTAAAATAATCTTTTTGAAAACCTTTACATCCTGTGCAAATAAAATAAATGGATCTTATAAATATTTTTTTTAATAGCGTGTGAAAAACGTACATTTGAGATTCATGTTCAACGAGGGGCTCAAACACTGCACCGTACAGAAATGTTGTCTTTCATTTTCCAGCTGCAGTATTATTGTGCAGTCAGTCTCCATAACTGTCCTGGCCTATGAAGAGATTCATGCAGCCCAAACAACACTCCATCACTTAAACCCCGTATGTCATCATGCTTCTTTGAGCTCTGAAGGAAAAGCTTGGATGGATTCCCTTGAACAATTAACAGCCCTCGTGTGGTATTCCTTTGTAAAGCCTCCAAACCACACATCTCTCATTTAAGTGTTGTAACAACAATTAACAATAAATTGACATTTTAATTTCAGATGCTCTCCAATGAAACCACCTGTTGGGTAGAACTGGTTTCAGCAGCACTATTCAAACTGAATAAACTCAAACCACAGACCTACATTCTCTTTGTAGCTCTTTAAGTTTTATGATCTGATGTTTGTTGGAATTTTGCAATTTTTTTTAAATTAATTGTATTTTGTGCAGTTTTGTTATTTTTTTCTGCCAATTGTGTTCTTGTGGATGTGGGATATCTTGATTTTCAGTCTCCAGTGTGGACAAAACTCGATCATCTTCTTCAAAGCCGACATGACCGCAGTAGTGCCAGGATTTATTTAGTCAGATTAGACATGCAGTAGATACTTGCTATTGCTGAAATGCCCCTTTAAGCGATCAGTGGCATTGCATATTTAGTTATTTAAACAGGCACGACACTTAGAAATATTCTTTTGTCTATAAGTTCCTTATTAGCTGAGCAAACTGACCGAGCCTAAACAATCCTTAAACCTTTAAGGATGCTGTTCGGGACACAGTCAACACATGAGGCGAAATCTGTTTGTTTCACCATTTGTCTTTATTGAAGAGGAAGGCAAAGAGGAGAAGCAGGTACAAAAGCACAACTGAGCTACACAGCAATGTCACGCTACTTTTGTGTCACTTCTTTGTGTGAGTAGTTTAAATAGGTAGCACTACAACAACAGCTTTCTGGTGACCTATGAAAGGCAAAGGAATGCATCTTTGTTTCTCCAGGGAGTCGTGATAGCATATGGGTGCGTTAGTAACCAGCAAAATGCTCTAAAACTGTCCATCTATAGCTGCCATTGGCACCAGGGGGAGGAATGAAGAGGTGATTGGAAAATAGACACAAGCACAACAACGTCATGACAGGTTTCTTGAAAACAAGGACCCTACACACACGGGTAAATTTGATTTTTTTTCTAAAGTTCAAAACACTCCAGTTATTTACAGATTTAATGGGCTGTATTCAGCATTATAATTAGGTCCATTTTCTGCTCAGGTAAGAAGGAAAAGAGTACACCCTTAATGATGGGATTTCTTCTTGTAAGACTCTTAAATATCAGCATAATGGAGGCCTGAAAAAAGGAACCCATCCTCTATAATATTTTCTCTGATACCAAAGCCTTTTGCTTACCAGTCATCTCAGCCAAAAAAGACCTCGAGAGCACAAGTATCCCAATCATGTATGGAACACTGTAGCCAGGAGTGTTTGAGGATGCTTTTTATTCATTGGAGATTCATTTAAAGGCAAAAAAAAAAGAGAGGAGAAAATGGTAAGTAAGCGCACTTTGCTGTTAATGCACATGAGTTAAAAACAACAACAACAACCTACCAACAAGTAAATTCAGGCTGCAGCACATTTGTGAGTGATTTATTGAGAGCTCATGCTAAAAGGATAAATGGAGTGTCTGTTAGCACTGTTGCCCTGTGCTGTACGACCCAATGACAGTGCATTTAACCACATTAACCACCGGATAACACAAATATGTATTAATATGTCAAATGCAGATAACCCGTACACAGAAACGATCAGTATATAAAACAGGACAAAAAGACATTGATTTTTTTAAACTAATGAACTTTAAAGGCAACAGTTGTTTCAACACAAGAAGAAATGTAACTTTAAGCCGCAGTCGGGAAAAGAAAATGGCTCAAGTGTGACACAAAAGCTACAGGAAAAAATATAAAAATAAAAAAGATAATGGTTGATTCAATGTGACATTGTTGGCAACACACCTCTAATTTCACAGCCAGCTGCTGTCTAAACTTATGCACAATGTTTCTGACTCTTACCAAGTGTTAGACGGCACGATTGAAACCACCCCCGTGTCTGTTTGGTAAAAAACAAACAAAAAACTACTAGTAGTATTTTTACAACTGCTAGCTTGTTTCGCTTTTAGTGCCTGCAGCCACTCAGTGTTTAAATATGTATTTCCTTCAGTTACCTAAACTGAGGATTGTTAGGATGTATGTGAATCCTCTGTTGGACCAAGCAGATGTTTAGTCTGAACAAAAAGGGAATTTCCTGTTTTAAAGTCGGTTATTTGCTCGAGCCAGAACGGCTATTTCCCAGTTTCCAGTCTAAGATAAGCGAACAGCTTCATATTTACCGAACAGACGCGAGAGAGATATCGATCACAGATCAATGTTCACAGATCCACATTTGATAATAACAGCCAGCTACTCCTTTACCAAAACATTAAATGCTGATTAAAATTCTTCAACATGTTGATCCAGATCAATAAATGTAGAGATTGTCAATAGAATTAAAATAATATTTTAATCAATCATATAGAACAAATTAAAAAAATTTAAAGTGCTGCCAACCATGCTTATTGAGCTTACACAACAAGGCTGCCCTTTTCTAACAGCTCACAGCATCAACTATGGTGGTAATAGGTAGTGACAATGTGCACAGTGACATGTTTTGACTCAATCACGTCACTTTTGATAACATGGAATAAATCTCTGAAATGTAAATGACTCATCGCCTTTGTTGGTGGGGAAATGCTCTGGATTGTTCTTCCTGTACTTCCCAGTTTGTAGACACATTCAAAAGCACGTACAATTTTTTTTTAGATTTTTTAAAATATTTGATTCACCAGGAAATCAGTTCCCTAGAAAGGAGAGATTCCTCTACGCTTGTTTACGCTCTATGTAGTTAATGTGGTTTTTTTAAGAATATAAATAGGCTATTTAAAAAAAAAAATCTATAAAAAACCCCAAAACACTTGCTGGGCAGTAACATCTACATTATTTTCACGTTAATACACACACAAAAACTAAAAAACAACAACAAAAAACCCCAAACACAACAAAACAAGAAGCTTAATGCGCCATTTTAGCTTTTTATACAGTGGTAAAACCTCAGAGGTAGAAAAAGTATGAAAATCATTGAGAACTTTAACAAAACCAAACAAAGCACACAAGAGCTCCCAAACTCTATAAACTGATAAAAAATGAAACTGCAGACACAACTGAGAGAAAAGTCTTAAAACATGAGTTACAAAAACAAACGGAAAACACACAAAAACACACATCGTGGGTAGGTTCCTCCTTGGTGACGGTACAAACGTGGCCCAGTGGCAGCTATAGCTTTTTGCTAACCAAGAGATGGATGAGACGGGGTTAAATGCTGGACACAATGTGAGGCTTTGTTGCATGAGAAGCTCTGTTACTGATCGGCTCTGGGTTCAAACAGCCACAAGGCCGTAAGGTAAAACACCTGACCTAAAACCATATTAGCTTTTCAATACTGCATCTAGTTGATAAAATGGATTAAGTTAAGTTAGATCAAATCACTTTTCACTACTTTTCACCTGTGTATGTGTCAAATATGTGAACACTAATTTACATAGTGTTGTTTGCTCACTGTGGTTTGATACTTTTGGACATTTTCTTTCTTTAGATTTCATCACTCGTCCCAGAGGAATGATCAACCTTATTTCTTCTCCAGTTTGTTTGAAAAGTCTCCATTTAATCATGTGGATGGCAGTATTACATGCAAGCCCAGACATGGTCCTGTTTAATCACAACCAGCTGGTCTGTGTCTGCAAAAACACGTTTACACGAGTCAAAGTGTTGCCGACCTGCATTTTGTCTCAATGACAGACTGAAATGCACTGCAGATTTGATACCACATGCCACTGATTGGATTAGCAAGCGGGCCTGGTGCGCCGTGCTAATTAAGTGTCTGGGAGAAGGTGCGCTAACGATGCACGATTACCTTCACTTTGCAGAGAACAAATGAGGTCAAGAAGCTATCAGCGGCCATGCTACGTATACACACGTCAAAAGAACCTAAAGATGAATAGTGGCTGTGGTCAGTGTATAATAAAACCTGTCTGTTCTATTGTGTAAAATGTATAACTGCATTTGTGAAAATGTTAAAGAATTACATAAAACTCAAAGCCCATTTCATCAGAACAATCCAACATTCAATATTGTATTGATTAACATTCTCATGTTATCCCCCACTTTAAAAAATAATTTATAGCAAAAGCTAATCAAAAGCTAATTAGCTAAACTCAACATCAATAGTTTATAGCTAGCTAGTTAGCTTATAAAATACTGTTTAATCAAGAAATATTCATCAGTTTTATTGAATATCTGTGTTATTTTTGCCATTTTTCCCAAAATGCCCATTTTCAGGAAAGTCTTAACCAGATAACTTTAGTAGTGGTTTTTGCTAGCTTATAAAATACTATACAGGGGAGTGTAGCTATTTTGGCTGCCATGAGATAAGGGTCGTTCTACATCCTGAACAGGGAAATAAATATTTAAAATTGTGACTGAATATCGTTCCTATTTTTCACCATATTATTTTTTAAATGCCCACTTTTGGCCCAAACAAACCAGCTAACTTTAAGCAGCTGTTGTTGCTAGCTTTAGCATAGCACATGTAATACGCAAAAAATGAAAAGACAGCGACAACCCCGGTGTTGCTTTGTCGTAAAAATGTCTACCCCTATCAAAAGAGTAATAAAACAAGATTTGAATCATTAATTAATTATTTAACTTGTCAGCATCCCGCCACAAATAAAGCAAATTTATATTTCCTTTTTATAAATGTGTTAAGTACTGTATTGGATGTTGTATGTTAGGACCTGTTCTGTAATCTGTCTTTATTTCACTGCTTATTGCTCGAGATACATCTAAATGTAGTTTTCCCGCTCACAGAAATTAAACATTGCTTTTCATTAGCCCTCTTCCTTTACATATTTTATTTATGTAGCTTTCCTTTCAAAAGGACGTCGTTCCTGATCGCTTGCTATTAAACACCTGGCAACTCAGGGTTTTTACTAACACACAGTTAAGTGTCTGAGAAGTCATTCCCAGACTCATATGGATTTTCCTTATTTTTATAATTCAAATTTTAGGGAAATCTCCAAACAATTCTTTTAACAGGAATCCTACCTGTGGACTAACGTTGTGGTTACTTGAACCCAGAGTAGCAACTGTCCATGTCTGTGACTGCGCTGTAGCTGCTGAAAGCGTTTCGTACAATAGTGAGTGAGGGTTTAGACTCAGCGTCTGTGAGCATGCCCGTGTACAGAGGAGGATCTGTGCGTGACTGTGTGTTTTTGGAGTGTGTGTATTGGTAGCTCCTCTACGTCCCTTTGGGTGGGGTCCATTTTAAGGCTGTGGGGTCAATGGTCTTGCTGTTACCACGTTTGGTCTCCTTGGCCTTCCAGTCATCAATAAGGTCCTTTAAAGGAAGAAGGAAACACCCCGCAAAGGAACCCTGGTTATTAGAATCATAAACAACAACCAGCTGCTAATTGGGAGAGAGTGGCTAATCTACTAAACAGAGACAACGGCATGGCTGTGTTTCATACCTGTCTCTTTAAAACCAGGTGCTTCCCCTTCCAATATTTAAGCATCTGGAGGGACTGCAGTGTGCTGACTATATCCACCGGGTTCACTGCAGTTTCCTGGCTGATCTCTGTGAACATAAAAGTGAGAGAAACTGAGGATGAATCATCAGCAGCTTTCAAATCATTTCCCTGCATTCATTACACCCATAAAAAACATCTTTAAAAAATTCATATTTAAAAGTTTTTTTTCATTAAAATATTCCCTTCAGGTCTTCAGAAAGCTCAGATGTAACTTTACTATCTGTGGCACAGGGACACACAGAGCAGCAGAGTGGGGTGACTGAGAAGAGTCACTGTCATCACTCTGTGCGAGCTGGAGACATTTTCCTAGATTCAAAATAACAAGAAGACATTCTGAGTTCAAAAGAAAAAATACAAATAAAAGAGGATAAAAAGATGCTCAGAAGTGAAGGAACAGTGTTATCACTGAACCATTCACTGTTTAGTCACATTCTTCTTTATTCCGCGTGTCAAACAGATTGCACTGAAGGACGCTCGCGGTGAAGTCGTCATTTATGAAAAGTAACTCCTATCAAATACTGGCGTGTCAGTGCTTCCAACCTCCAATTAGATACACCTATGGTAGCTAGCATTTTCAAGATCCTATGTCACGTCCTTCTCAACTTTTTGCATTGACAACAGTTTCATAAAAACTTGACCTCTGACCCCTGACCTTGAGGATGAGGTCACTGAGATTCAAAGCCGTCTGAGATTTTTAGGGATACACCTAAGATATCGAACATCGTTCTCGAGTTACTGCATTCACAAACTTGGGTGTCTGTGAATATAAAACCCCACCAGCCTGTTACAGCAGAGGGGTAACAACGAAACACAATATTGGATATTGAAGTGAAATTATTGAAAACTTTAGAATACACAACGTGATGATTATAGTGCTGTTAAATGATGATGTCAATCCCATCAAATGCAAAGGATGCATAAGCACCATGAAACAATACAAGTGTAAGCAAGTAAACAGAGATGTGAATAACTTCAAATATTCCAAAATCCTCCATATAAAGAAGGAAATACAAGCAGCATGTGAGCTGGACTGCAACATGAAGACAAGGAAAATGAATGTGTCGTGTGTTTGAGGCCGGTGTCACTCAAAGCACTGCTGTGCCTTAATGCCTTACACAGATGTGAGCGTGTGGCTGCACTGTTTGTTTTTAATCACAGAAGCAGAAACGAGCAGCGCAAACAAACGCGATGCACCATGGGAGCAGGGCGTTCCTCGCTTCCTCCGAGTCACCGCTTCTTTGGCAGAAAACCACAGGGGAAGCCTCGCGTGCGCCCGCCTTCATTTATCACCAGTACATTGACTCGATATGGCTGCAGTGCTCTCTGACCCATTCACAAAAGTGGCCACGCTTGAATGTGTGCATACACACACACCCACACACACACACACACACACACACACACACACACACACACACACACACCCACACACACGGTCTCAGGAGCTGTTCTTGTGTCTTACACTGTATTTTATAAGCTTTTTGACCAGCAGCCATAGTCAAACAGAATCAACTAGAAGTCAGATATTTGTCTTTCTCCATCCAGCATTTTGAACTTTCTGACCTTTGATGGAAATCTCCTTGCCCTGAAAGTTGTTCAGGTAGCGCAGCAGCACCTCCTTCCAGTAACTTCGGTAGCTGATTAGTCCCAGGTCCGACAGGGGCCGCTCAGGTGAGCCCACCTTCTCTTCTACTTTGGACAACAGGTAACCTGGCAGGACAAACCGAGAGAGCAGTGCTTTGGATGGCTACACTTAGGAGCGACCTGAAGCTCCTACACCTGCTGTTACTGTGTAGCGCTGTGCAGAATCTCTGGCCAGTGTGTGAGCTCGTTTACATTTAAGTGGGTACTCACTGAAGTCTATGAGCATCTTGCCGTAACCCTGCCTCATGTACTGTGGCATGGTGAGGATGCAGGATACGTTGTAGTTCAGGAAGGAGTTTTTCTCCTATGGGAGGAGAATGAACGCATGAAGGTAACAGGCTGAATCAAAGCTCATAGCAGGACTATGGAGGCTGCAGCAGTATGAAAATGCATTATCTCTGATCTGATTGCTTTGGCCCAACATCACAGAGCAGCTGACATTACAACCTGTGTGAAACTTCATCAGAAACACGGTTTTAAATTCAGCTCGCACTTCGTAGTAAAGACATTTGTGATTTGTTGTAGTCATTCTCTGCAAACTCTGTTAACACTCCCTATTTTCAAGAAGAGTTCAGTCATGTAAAATACTCTGGAGTTACCTTGGAGAAGTATCCGACAAGGTGGCACCCTGTGTTGTCAGCTTCAGTCATAACATAGAAAAGGAACGGTTCCACATCATAATACAGAGTCTTGTGGTCCAGGAAGAGTTTCGCCAGCAGACACAGATTCTGACAGTAAATCTGCAGAAAGCACAACGTGAAGAAGTCGCACAGCAAAAGTGTGTGAAGTTTTAGCCAGTCAAACAATCCTGCACTGACTTTCGTGACTTCACGTTACCCATCAGGTATAAATACATTAAGAGTCTTCCACACCTCAGTCACACAGCCTGCCTTCCTCCACAGGGAGGAAATACTTGTTAAGGCCTTTCTGTCACACCGGATGTGTAAATGTGCAAATGTTTGGTGTGTTAAAAAATCTATCGCAGCCGTTCACCTCGACTGCGCTTTTTTGCAGGTAATTATTTGGATGGATTCATTGGATGAACCCAGAATCTCAGTTTCTTCCTTTGAATCATCAGGATTCGCTCATTAGACATTTTCTGTGTTACGAATTCTAAATTCTGTTGGTTTCCCCCTCACAGTGCACTCGGTGTGTAACGGCCTTTAGATTTGAAATATTAAGATCTTGTTAACAAATTTAGCCTAAAGTTCAAGTACATTAAATCGAAATGTAACTGCCATTATCACTGCCTGCAGACTTGCTGTGAGGGTTAGATAGAATATTTGGCAGAGCAAGTTTAGAGGTCAGTATTTGGTGGGAAAATCCTCCCACTGAGACTCTCTCACCTTATTCTTCTTTCCATCCACCTCAAAGACAGAGATGTTCCCCTTCCTGTAAATCTCGTCACCTGGAGGGTGTTTCCACACACACTTGGCCTTAACAAAAAAGACAAACGTGAAGAAATCGAGACAAAAAGTAACTTTTGTTCAGATCTTCAACTGGTGCAAAATTCTAAAAATACACTAAAAATAATAAATAAAAAATAATTTAAAAAAGTATTTTTTCAGTGTTTGCCAATTGTTTTTTTAATTTTATCTTTTGTGTTTATTTCAGTTGTAGCTGCTCTGTCCCCCCCCATATTCAGGCTTTAATATTTAATCACTAACACTGCCCTGCTGTGGCTGTGCAGTTCATCTGTCTGACAGTCAGGCTCCAAACACCTGACTTCAGCCAAGCACCCAGTTTGGAAAAATGTTCTCGTCAGCCTTGTCACTTAAATACAGAAAAAGTCTGAACGTCTCAGAAAGGCCAAAGTTACACACTTTATCTAAACGGTGTAGGAATAATATTATAGAGCACCTGAGGCACTGAGACAGTCTAAGACAATAGCCCAGGCTCACTTTGATACCTCTGTGTCACTGACTGGCACCTTATACTTTCTAATCAATCAGATACTTTGACTGAGATAAACTGAAGCTCAACACTTTGAGGAATCATTTGCATATTTCCCCCGTTTACTGATTACAGAATTAAAGCATAAAAACAACTTTAAGTATGACAGGAGAAGCCAAACTGCAGTGCACAAAAACAGCGGGACCTACAGCACCGTGCCAAATCTCAGACCACCTCATGTCTTTGTAATTTGCAGGAAAATTGGAAATGGGTGCAGGAATTTAAAGCAGTATCTGCCAACATACACGTGTACAGTATGCAAGACAAAATCAGAGTTTGTGCAGTTTTTACAAACTTGGCATTTTATTACTCGACTTTTCTTCACGTAGTCTTCAGCAATAGTTCTCCAGGCTTCTTAAAGGACATGCAAAAGTCCTCTTTAGATGTCGGCTGCCTTTTGTTCTGTTCTCTTGCTTCAGTAACACTGAAGTCCAGCCTCTGGACAGGACCAGCCCACGAGTGATCAGGTATGTTTTTACTGCTTTGGCAGTGTGTTTAAGAACATCTAAAGCTGTTGGCTGAGAAATGAAGACCTGGACTGAAAAGCAATGAAAAAGTAAAGACTGAACAATATTCTGAAAGCCCGGAGAATTACTGCTTAAAACCAGTTTTTAAAAAATGAGCCAATGTTTGTGATAACAAAGTCAGTGTATGAGCCAACAGCTCAGCCTGCTTCAAACACTAGCAGTGTTGAATGCGTAGTCCTAACATGGTCCATCTCAGTCATGCTGTTCTGCCTTTCAGCACAGAAGCCCCACCCACCTGCTGTTGAAACCTTGTGTTTGTGAGTGATAGCCAATCAGTGGAGAGTTGGGGGAGAAGTTATCAAGCTACTGTAGGCGACTCCAACAATGCTAATCTGGTAAGAGTCTGCTGCGATCTATCTTATCTTAATGTAATGATGATAATAATAATAACAATGACGATAATGATGATAGTGGTGAGCCTCACCATGTGCCTGCGTAGAATGGTCTGACTCTTCATGTACTTGAGGCAGAACTCGCACATGTAAAGCCTCCCCAGGCGGGCGTACTCCTCTGGGTATGGAGAGTGGTACCAGGTGTCCAGCTCGTAACGTCCAAACACAATGGTCTTTATCATGTTGCTGCCCTCCGACACCTGGCCAGCCAGACGGAGCTTCTCCTGCACAACCAGGACAGGAAGGGACAGGAAGACAAGGTACAGAGAGGACAAGAAGACAGGGCAGGCGTGCAGAGAAAGAGAGAAAAACAAATCTCAATTATTTGTCGAAGAGGATCGGGCGAATCAAAGGTCACGCTCAGGGAAACCTCAGTGGAGGAAAAACAAAAGAAAACGATGCAGGAAGAAAATTTAAAGGAAGAACTAAAAAGAAAAGAATTCGAATAAAAAAGGTATGAAGCAAATTCTTTAGAAAATACTTGAGTGTAAATGTTGTTCATGAGGAAGTGAATCAACAAACAAGCTACTGTTAATATAATATAAAAATCATAGTCAGCAAGAAAAATGATCAGATAACTGTTAAAGTTGCAAGCAAAGAGTAAAAACACGCATATGTGATGTCAATTCTAACTTAGATGCTTTCAAGATGACTTTGTTTTGAAATTGAAAAGCTAGTCATTCATTTACCTCTGTAAAGAAATGTATCGCCAGAGCAACGCAGTTAAAAGACCAAAATACTTCCAAAATCCTATGTGATAGTTCAAGTATGTCTGTTTGAGAATAACGATGCTTGAATGGGCCACAAAGTGACAGAACAGAAGGGGAAAAACCCAACACGGAATGACAGGAAGTGATTTCCCAAACTACCAAAAATATCTCAGACGCCTCCTGCAGCTGCAGGGGAGGGTCTGCAGACTGCAACAGAGAAGAAGAGCGATAAGGCCAAAAATAAAGGGAAGAAGACAAAGTGCAAGGGGGGAGATGAAGATGAGTTTTCTCTCTTACAAGGTCGTCCGAGGCACGTGCCTGCGCTTTCCTGAACAGCTCGAGGTCATAGTCACTGGTGATGTTCTCCAGCAGAGGCTCGCGGCTCGTTCCGTGGCTCTGACGGTGCTCCTGGTGGTGAGCGGGGACCAGAGAAGACGGTACAATCAAATGATATGTGATATATTACACACACTGACTCTTATCTAATCCACTTACCATGTACTTTTCCTTCTGCTCCTTATTGAGGCCAGTGTTCCTCTTCCTCCTCAGCTCTGTCACCTTCTCTTTGTAGCGCAGCTGACGCTCTGTAGGGGCCTGAGAGGACACAAAACACACTTATATATACACTCACACAAAGGTGATGCTCATAATAAACATGCCCCAACTTTTAAATAATAAACTCACAGAATGTCTATGAGTCAAAAGCTCAGAAGTCATCGATATAAAAAGAATATTGTCCTCATAAATAAACACTGATTTGTGTGTAATTATGTCTTCTGACAAACTGATGCTTTCTCATGAACTTAAAATGAATCCCTTAAAAATACGCAGGAGCAGTGGTCGTGTTCATGGTCGACCACCATGTTGGCCCGCCCTTTTGAATGCAGCCAAAAACATAATCACACTTTCCCTCCGATAAACAGTTTGCTTATGGTATGAGAGTTTATTCACTGACATAATAACGAGATAATAAAATGTTATTTCCACAGACTAAAATGAGCTAACAGCAGCTAACAGAGGCAAAAACAACAGTGCTTACTGACAAAAATGTTTAGGATATCAACACCACCAGCTCATCGACTTGCTTTCATAAGGTTTACAGCCAAGGACACCCGGCACACTGACTCGTGAAGCAAACAGCATTTAACATGTGGAGTAAAATGAACGGTGGGCAGGTCTTTGTCCTGCAGAGACCACCGTAGCTAGAACTATATACTAAAACTGGGAGGCGTAAGAAAACAGAATTCAGTTGACTGCAATCTGCAACCTCCTGACATCTGCTGGTGAGATTTTACACACTGTAACTTTAAAGGGCGAGAAGCTTAACTGCTTCTTTCAGATAATGAACTAAGTGGCTGCACCAAGGTGCAGCGTGAGACAAATAAGTGCTATTTGGAAATGTTAATCACGCACAGTTCCACTAGTAGACTCCATGAATATAATAAAAGGATTTAAATAACATAATAAGACCCTAAAATGGACACTTTATCGCTTTCTGAACACAAAACTTTCTAAAAATCTCATTTTTTTCTCATCTGCACTGACGTCCCACAGGATGTATAACCGACCTGGCATTATGCTGGCTGCATGTAACCGCGTTTGGCTGATCAGCCTTCAGCCAGGAGAAATAACGACATATTGTTAACCATGTGATCTAATATGCAAACAGTAGTTTAGCCCTTTAAAAACCCATTCATTGGGTCATATCTCAAGTTCAGTCTAAAGTACCAGATAAATGATTATAAGTCATTCATTACATTAAATAAGTGTAATTAATCTGATGTGTAGTAACTAACTTCAAAAACAGCTCCTCAATATAAATGATCATTCAACACTTCACATATCATCCAAGCACAATCAATAATTATATTATAATTATCTAAAATTATAATTTTACAAATGTGTTCCAGAAACCAAACAGTTTTCACAGAGCAGAGACAAATACAAATAAGGTAAAACAAACGTATGTGCTTAAAGTATAAATCCTTAACCAAGTGTCTTTATTAATGCAGCGGTCATAAACATAACCAGGGAAATGTCATTTGGCCTTCCGTGCGTCCACAGAGAGGAGGTAACCAAGTGTAAGCGTAATCATTCGTTAGTGCATGTGACCTGGGTTTACTCAGGATCAGAGGGAAGCCAGTGCAGAGAATAAACAAGCGTAACAGATCAGTCACATTGCTGCTACTCTTACAGATACAGTCAGGCAGCGAGGGGTCCTACCAGTTACCAGCAGCAGCTCTTCATCACTTTGCCTCTGACCCTGCTATTCTGACAAATCGCAGCATGATGGGAGGTGTTGCTGCTTTAAGAGTGATGTTGTGCTGTCTTGTGGGTGGGTGAGGGGGGATTCCGTCCCATACACACAGACAGCATTGTGTAACAATCCACTGCATCTAAATTCTTAGGCTGAGTTCAGCTGACAAAGGGAATTACTTAACAGAAGCATGTGCACGAACTGGTGGACTTGTTTACGTTTTATTTGTTTACTTGCGTGCGTGCCGTCCACGCGTTACCTGGTTTCTCGTGGAGTGTCTGTTCTCGTCCTGACGGTGCGACAGCGTCCTTTCCTCGGCCTGTTTGTCGCGTGTCGATGCCTTGCCCTGACAAAACATCAACACCGTCTGCCACCAAAATCTCACAACTGACCCCGCAGCAGGAACATCACAGCACGTAGCATCATAGTTTCACACTCACTTCTTATCCTGAATTCCCCGTTGATGTATCGTCATGTTTATTTGTGTTTGTGTGTGCGTGTACCTTGCATTCATCGGCAGAAAGGTTGTGGTAGAGAGGGCATCCTGATATGGAGAAATGTCTCTCGTGCCTCCCTGTGAGATGACCTGAGAGAGACCGAAGGAAGAAGTGGAAGGGGTGGAATGGGAAGAGGATGAGGAGATGCTCTGAAGAGGAAGCGATGCTGTGAAGTATGTGTCAGTCTGTCACTCACCCAGCGAGTTGCAGCCAGGTGTGGGACACTTCATGTTGAAGTTGTAGCTCTCGTGGAAACGCCGTCGTTTGGGCCGGTGGGAAAGGTCGTGGGCGGCGGCCTCTTTGAGCGACAGCTCTTTGGCTAACCTCTCGTCTTCCTCTTGTGAAACTACAATGTCGTTGCTAGAAGACACGAGGTCATTGCTCGGGCTGGAAACTTCAATGTCCGACTCTGATGACGGGGCGTTGCCTGTTGGTGTGCGAGGAGGGGTCTCGTCACGATCCGCCCCTTGTTTGATGTCTACTGAATCAAATGTGACAACGAAGACATGTCAAATGTCAAACAGACATTCTTACAAAAGTCCCATCATTTTTGCGTGCCACCAACTTTCAACTGTCTTATATCTCATGGGAGGCCTCTGTTAACTTTTGTCACCACATACACAGCTAGCTAACACCCTGCGACGACGAAGAAAAATCTAATATCAAGGAACATATTAGTGCACCAGTGTCTGAGCTCACAGACCCCAGCGGCTCAATTGAAGCAGGCACATCAACACTTTTCTTTTTCTGTTTTTCACTCATGTAGGGCGAGTCAACATGTCAGTCCAACTCTGTGTCTACAGAGCGGACGCAGTAGAAGTAGCATGAAAGCACCAGCAGCAGCTCAAGTGATTTCTGTCCAGTGAGACGGCGAGACGGTGCTTAGGCAAAGGGTTAAATGATATGCTAGCTACATGTTGGAAACACTCAGAACTTAACACACAGTCACTACAGTAAATGGTAAATGGCCTGTATTTGTATAGCACTTTTACTAGTCCCAAAGCGCTTTACACATCCAGTCATCCACCCATTCACACACACATCCACACACTGGTGATGGCAGCTACATTGTAGCCACAGCCACCCTGGGGCGCACTGACAGAAGCGAGGCTGCCGGACACTGGCGCCACCGGGCCCTCTGACCACCACCAGTAGGCAACGGGTGAAGTGTCTTGCCCAAGGACACAACGACCGAGACTGTCCAAGCTCGAACCGGCAACCTTCCGATTACAAGGCGAACTCCCAACTCTTGAGCCACGATTCTGTTTTCA
The DNA here is from genome assembly GCF_965226115.1 of Aulonocara stuartgranti. Classification (NCBI taxonomy): domain Eukaryota; kingdom Metazoa; phylum Chordata; class Actinopteri; order Cichliformes; family Cichlidae; genus Aulonocara; species Aulonocara stuartgranti. Next base: position 35,154,311 of record NC_138942.1, read on the forward strand.
TGGATGCCTGGATGTTAAACTTAATTGTTACACCTGGTAAAGCAGCAACGCTGATCATTTTATTAAAGATGAAAGAATTTAGACAGTTTTTTACTCTCAGTGATGACGCAGAGTTTGTTTGTGGGACCTGAACAGACGGAGTTTAGGACCCAGACAACCGGTCACAGCAGATGGCCCCGCCCCTCCCTGAGCCTGGTTCTGTCGGAGGTTTCTTCCTGTTAAAAGGGAGTTTTTCCTTCCCACTGTCACCAAAGTGCTTGCTCATAGGGGGTCATATGATTGTTGAGCTTTTCTCTGTATGTATGAAGCGCCTTGAGGCGACTTTTGTTGTGATTTGGCGCTATATAAATAAAATTGAATTGAATTGAATAGATTACTCCACGAGGCTCCAGACTACGATAGCTGTAATTCTCCGACAATCCATCAAGCGGTGCGGCTTCATACCTTACCAAAGTCGTACTAAAACATTTTTGACAGATGTTTGAGTGCCGTGTAGCACATGAAATCGGTTCATGGTCAGTAAGCACAATCAGAATTCATATATGAGGCGCACTGTCGATTTTTGGAGAAAATTAAAGGCTTTTAAGTGCACCGGAAAATACAATATACAGAAGAAACGAATGCATCACGATATATATAGTTAAAGCACAGGCTTCAAATTATACGGCGATATGGATTTTAGGCCATATCACCCAGCCCTAATTTCAGCATACTTTATTAATCCCTAAGGAAATTATGTGTTATAATTTACAATCATAGCATTATACAATCAAAATTTAAGCTCATATATCAAATAGCTTTTAATTTTTTATGCTTCACTGGTTTTTCTTCATCACAGTGAATCAGAATTTGTCATTTCAAACAGATACAAAAAATGTCCAGCCCTCCTGCAATGTCCCATATTTGAGCAAATATTAATAAAAACTTCAAGTTGCAAAAAACAATTTGTGATGATTTCTGTATAGTTCAGTTTTCTATGTAGCTCAGTTACACAATACTGTAAGATAAAGCATGTGGGATACGTTTTAACATAAAACTCCCTGATTTCATTCAACTTTCATGTTGGATTGAGCAAATACAACAAATTGTACCAGTAGAACAACGTGCTGGAGTTTCTAGATGGTGCTCTGATTATAACACAGAAAAAAAACGAGTTAAATATATCTATATTTTTTCATTTTTAAGACCTGGGTCACTAAATCATCCATTTTAAGAACATTTTCTGCTCCACCACCACTGATTTGCACGTTTGAATGTGCAGTATATAACAATTGATAAATGAAGCTAAAACGAACAGCCTAATAACCTTCTGCAAACCAAACCTTTCTACAGGTACAATAAAGTAACCCGAACCTGCAGATGATCATATCCTGCATCCGCTGAAGTTAGATAACAGTTCCTGGTGTCTATGAAGTAATTCATTCATCTCAGTGACAAAACACAAGCCCAGGATATCTACTGATAGCAGGAACACACCGTGATCACAGACAAGCCTCGTGACATCAGCTGAATGGCATCACGATGTCAGATGGACTCCGCTGCACATTCATGTTCTTCTTTCTTTTCTTTTGCCCTCTTGCTTTTCTAACACTCTCGTTCTCCACCTGTCCTGTTTCTTTCTCTCCCTGAACCCCTCCTTCCCGTTTTTTCCTCACTGCAAATTCATCCTCTAACTAAAGTGGAGCTTGGCAATGACCAAGCTCAACTTTTAATAAGAAAAAATGTTTAGAGCATGTTTAGAGCATTTGACAGTTCTGAATTCTAGTACTGTACCAATCTTACCGTGAGCCTCTGTGTCAGAGCCGGACGACCTGCTCTGCCGTAGTGGGTATTTTTTGGCTGTGGTGTTTGCCGCCCCCTGCTGGCTGCGTGTGACCCTGCGCCCAGAGGAGAAGACTGATGCTGCAACAGCTGTCGGCGCTGACTCTACGGCTGAGTCCAGAGCTTCATCAGAACCCACAGTTACAGGAGAGCTGCAGTTATCTACAGAAGAGAGGGGAAGTCAGTCAAACGTGTTTTATTTACTGCAGTAAAATAACTTAAGAGGCCTTTCAGGGGATTACTCAACCAACTCATTAATCAACAGAAGAGTAATCACCAGTTACTTTATAATGTACTTTTCAAGCATTAAAATGAAAGGTTCTGCCAAACCATGAAAAAATTATCAGCATATGAAATCTGCTGCTGTTGGAGCCCTGAGTGGACTCTGCTCCTCTTCCAAGAAGGAACTTGACTGAAATGCCCGATTTCGTTAACTGTGCAAGTAGTTTGTCAGTAACTGAATCCAAACGAAAAAGTTAAAAGAAAAGAAAAGATGCAAACAGCCTCAGTGGCTATGAAGAGACTAATCCCATCACAAAACAGAAGCAGTGAACCTTTGAATCCACTTTGTTTTTGCAGATAAATAGCCTCTTTGCTGTTTCTGTCTGTCTGTGTGTGTGTGTGTGTGTGTGTGTGTGTGTGTTTCCTTGACAAAAAGCAGAGGAAACAGTGTCAGTCTCTGTTTTAAATCTCCTCTGATAGCCAGAGCAAAACGAGGTCACCCAGGGGTGGGGGTGGGAGTGTGTGTGTGTGTGTGTGTGTGTGTGTGTGTGTGTGTGTGAGAGAGATGAGGGAGATCAGTCTGTCTAAAGCCATTCATCCTCTATGGCTGCCCATATACAATAGCTATGTCTAAACCAGTGTAGTGAGGAGGCTGGACTCTGAATGAATGCATCTTTAATTTATATTACTTATAGAGACAGAATTACACAGCATGTAGGCATGCTTGGATTCTTATGCTTCCAGAACACCCAAAAGCTACACAGTAACCTAAACAATGTGAAAAGGATAGATGTACACCTTTATGTCAACAAGTTATGTTTTTTCCATTTCATGCAATTTTTATTTTGGTCAGTTTTTTTGTGCAAACCTTTGGCTCAAAATTTGACTGAAGTGATCTCTCTTCTAATTTGTATTTCTGTCCAAATGTGAATGTTTACCTTGTGAACTTCGGCTGAGTCGCAGAGACGCGCGAGTCAGGCGTGTGCTGCTGCGTCTGTGCACAATCTCAGCAGCTTCAGCATGCTCGACATCAGCGGAGAAGTCCGAGTCCTCCGTCCCGTCCGAGCTGCTGCCAGCGGTCCTCTGGGAAAGCAGCAGTTAGAAGTTAGAAGCAATCTGTTAGAAGCAACAACTATGGACGACCAACACAACCGCGTGTGACAAAGTTACTTTTTTTCCCTCTTTACCAGAGGATAATCCAACAAAGATCCCATTCTGGGGGGAGGAGCGTCACCCCCTTCAAATCTCCTCCGGCACTTCACCCCCTCTTCCCACCAAGGACTTGTAAATACTTCAGATAAGCCTAATACCAGTATCACCACGGGAGGTCCGGACAGCTAATCTATTGTACCAAGCACAACCTATAACAACTGGGTTTGTTTAGAAGTCCAGCACCTAACGATTCAGGATAATTTGTTCAAATCAGCACACCTCCAGGTTAGCTAATAAGCATAATGAATGTAATGTTGTTTTATTCTGACGATTCACACTAGACTAATTAAGCAGTGAGGGCTGTCAATCACTGCACAAACTGATCCCTGTCATCTCGGTCTAGCCTAAAAAATAAAACAAACACAAAAAGTATGAAAACAGGATCAAACAATGTGCACATTTCTCTGTTTAATTCATTACAAACATTATTATTGTCACAGTATTTATTTAGTTACTTTTCTAATCTGTCCTTACTTATGTTAAATGAAATGTAGAAACAGTGACTACTTTGTTACATTCACTTCCCATTCTTTTCTCATTGTTTTGCTAACTATTTATGAAAACAAATGAACAGTTACAGACTTTGATAAAAATGGAGAGGTAGATCCAGGCCAATGTGGTTATCCTGCTTTATGGACGTTAGCGTAACAGCAATAAAATAATAGTAATAACATGTTATTAGGCTAACTAATTGTCTTTTAATATTAATGTAAATTTATAACAATGTAAGTTACTTTTTAAAATCCACACAGCCAAAAAGAAACCCAAAGATCAAACACAACATCAGTACAGCACGGGCTATTACCGCAAACTATGTTTGACAACTTCATAACAAGATGCTGCGCGCACAATTTACATACGACCAATTAAATTAAAAAGGAGGCGGGCGTTAGAGAATGCGAACCAATGAACGCGACGCTTGTCAGGCGTCCGTCCAATCACAGCTGTTGTTTTGGTGCGGGCGCCCGTTCCTCCTCGCACCCCAAGAACTGCCTATTGCTTTTTCATCAGTAAGCTAAAGCTGCTGCTGTTACCTACGTTAAAGTGTGCTCGGGATTCCCACTGTACTAAGCAGCCGTTACAAATTTGAACAAAGTTACCAGCATGTTTAAAACTCTTATTTGGGTACTAGAAAGAAGCGACGGTTCAAAAACAACAACATATTCTTGCAACTCAGCAATATGAGCCTGAGCTAGCTTAGCCATATAGCAACCGCAGATCGACAGCTCACTTATGCGATTCTATAAGCACTGATATTCTATGAATGCTACAAGCCGTTCACTTTGTCTTGTAGGAACGTTTTTTAGCTTGCAGCCCCCTTAAGTTTGTTTCCCACACAGTTTGTTTGCTTTTACCTCTATGTCGGCTAACATTAGCTATGACGTTATGTTGTTGTTTATCTGCATTAACGGTTGAGTCTGCCTCACCTTTCTCCGGGGCATTTTTCAAAGATCTGCCGTAACGCCTCTGGCGGATTATTATCCCGTGCTGTGGCAATTTATGGCAGCCTTTTGAAACTGTAACAACGAAAAAATAACCACCAGCTGACATGAGCCAACCCAGCTGAAAAAAAGCACATAAAATTCTCCGCACTTCCTAGTGAGGACAGCGCAAACTCGCTCTTTTTGGGCGGTACAGTGACAAAATGACTCCGGGGAGAAACATACACCGTCAAATCACGTTACTATGGTGCATTAAGATTTTTGCAGCCATATTTGAATGCGCTCAATTGGGTATTTGGGATTGCTTTAAACTGTACAGCATCGTAAAAAGTAATAGTCATAATAAAAGCAATAAATAAATAAATGTAAAACAATTAGCCGTTTAAAGTAATGGCTGCGCTAGTCACAACTAATAACGTTCTTATAGACGTGGACCACTAAACGCACCAAAACACGTTGCGTCTTTAAACCAAATTTGTATTGTTGCTATGAATCTTTTAACTGGAGGAAGTCTTCAAAACGGCAGACAACACAATTACACATGTACTTAAAAAAAGTGATTTAAGTTTAAAATTTAACACCATAACCTCCTAAGATGTGATGAGTCATTTTTAAAGCGAATTGCCCCTCATTTATTATCATTGATCATTGATCAATGATAATAAATGATTGATTTTCATTTTTTAATCATTCAAAATCACTTTTTGTTTTAAAATTAAATTATTATTATTTTATTTAGCTACATGACAGACTGGACACGTGACCGAATGTTTCCGTGTGTGCGTGTGTGTGTTTTAAACTTTACGTACGTTGGTAAATAGACTTCGGTGAACAGGGTTTACACAGGGGTTAAATCTAAACTTTAAAATTTACATGTTTTTCAAGTATCTTTATAACTCTTTGATATTGTAACCAATCCGGTCCTTTTTGTCCACTTAAAATATGTTTACAGAACTATTGTGATATTGTTTGTAATATTTGCTGTCCTCTTGGGCAGATTAACCTTAAAAAAACATTTTTAATGCCAACAAGATTTTCTTAACTGGATTAAATAAAGGATATATAAAAGTCACTGCCAAAAACTGATTGCAGCTTCTGCCTTGTTACAATAATGTTGTTTGTGGCTCAAGATGACTTGATATCAGTCATGGCGGATACATTTGACATATGTTTCACATATTATAGACCAACAAGTTATATATCAGTTTTTTTTTTGTTTGTTTTTTGTTTTTTTTCTAAATGACATCAGAAACAGCAGTATGCGACATTACGTGATGGCAGAGCTTCAGTTCATCCTTTGTCTTTTTTTTTTTTTTTTTTTTTTTTTTAATAAATAGGACAGGGGGAATGAATGAGAGAAAGAGGGGGAGAGAAAGAAAGAAAACCAAAGGGGAGAAGAGACGGTGAGAAGGGGGGGGAAGAGAGAGAGAAAAAAAAAAAAAGAACTCCTGGGTCACCTGTATGGAGAAAAAAAACAAAAAAAAACAAACAGAGGAGACAGCAAACAACAAAGAGCAACATAATAATAGAGAAAACAAAGCACCATCACAATAAACTAGCTAGCCATAGATATCAATATTTACTAAATAATAAACGATATTGTGCAGCACGCAAGATAGACAGCGCACAGTGTGCTTTGAGGCAGCAGCCAAGAAAGCTTTAGTCCGCGTCTGTGAATACCCATGTGTGCATACCTGTGTGGATCAGCATGCTTGCATTCCAAAGGTTTCTCCATGTAATGATCTGCTAGGGAGTGTGGGGGGGCCACAGCCCCGTCCTCCAGGGCAAATACCAAAAATCAGTTTTTGGCAGACGATCATTTTTTGGTACAAACACCGGAAATTAGGCTTTATTTTGAAATTATGTCACACGTTTTATTACAATAATTTGTATGAGTTTGAAAAAACTAAAACTAAAAACTGGATTGATTGTGCTTTACGAAGTTAAAAACGGTTATTTTCATTTTCTCAGTGTCCATACATCCTTGTAAGGTCTATCTGTGTTCTGGTGAACTTAGCGCACACAATAGCGGAAGTCGGGAGGAGTGAATCCTCTCGCTCTCACGTATCGATCTGCGCGTTTCTGGCAGCTCAGGGAAGCTAGCACGTTTCTTTCAGAGTCGGAGTGACGCTCGAGTTCCCCTTCTGCCAGCTTTCTCTCTTCGTATTCTTCCTAACTCCATCCAAGAACGACCACGCACAGCGACGGCGAGATTTGCTCCCACAGTGGTTTCTTCTTATTATGGCTGTTAGCAGCACCAAGACAGTGTACGAGATTTTCCAAAGCATGGAGTACGGGCCAGCAGCAACTTCTAGCACTGCTACTGCACAGGTAACGTTCAGATTCATATTCGGAGACTGCTTTGAAACTAAACTTACTCACAGCACGCTGTGCTGCGGAGTTAGCGGATACCTATATATAAGTTATTGGACTCGTGAAGTTGCTTAACCGTTAGCCCAGTGTACCTCACAAGACAAACATGTGACAGAACTAGACACATAATTACATTATAATGTGTCGAGGGATTACTGTTCATGTAGATTGTTTTTTATGTCCGTATCCCACCGTAGTCCGTGAAAAACATTGTAGGGGTTTCCTCTTTTTACCTGAACTTGAAAAGAGTTTAACAGGAGCTTCTGCCAAATACCAAATGTAGAAGATGGGATCTCTCAATAAAGGTTTACCCCTCGTTCATGGTGCCAGGCCTGCTAAAACTAAGTAAAATCAGCTGGCTACTCCCATCTTCTGTGTACAGTCTATGATTGCTAATCTGCAAACAGCTGTGTAAAGGTTTTTGTGGCTGTCAGGACATTGAAGGTTTACAAAGAGTGCTAAATTACTGGAGAAGCACTCAAACCACTAGCATGCTGTCATTTGACAGCCCACATCATGTAGCGCATGAGAGACCATAGTACCAGCACCACGGCTCAGTTAATACACACTGCTAAAAATTGCCGTTGGTGCTTTGCAGAGAGTTGAGCTCTGTACTTTGGTCTTCAGTCTGTAAATAGCTGACACTCTTCACTTTGCCTACCCGCCTTTATCAGTCACTGCCATGTATATTGGTCTCTTCAACCAGTAAAAAGGTTTTTTTGGTTTTGGGTGCTGCTCATCTGCAGGCCATAATTTCACGAGTGTGCTAATGACGATGTTAACATGTTGTGGATTTAAAATGTTGAGAGCACGATAGACTGTAGTTTTCTTTTCTTATTTTCAAAATAATGCACATCTCTTATATGCAAATGCTTAGATTTGCAAAAACATTAGAAGGGCCTCCTTTACCTGTAAGACTCCAGATAACAGCTTGTCTGAGATGTTCGGCATCCTCATCCTCTGTACTCATACAGGCACGGTTTGATAAAAGGGAAGCAAGACTTTTTTATTTTAATTCAAGGATTTTCATAAATCTGCAGTAACCTTTTAACAAAACTGAATCTGTGTGGGAGTGTTGGTCTCTCTGTTCTGGAGCTGATCCTTCCCCTGTTCCCTCTCTTCTTCATCAGGCCTGGCTGGAGCATTGTTCCCGTTCTCTGGGTCTCTTCATTGACGGTAAATTTGTCTGTTCAGCAGACGGGCGGAGCTGCTCCCTGGCTGATTCTAAAGGTGAGAGCAGCCCAAGCACACAGTTACACAGAAGTTAAAACCTCTTCATTACAAGTCAGTGTTTCAGACTTTTTACAAACATCCTAATGATAATGATGGTCTCAGTGTTTTGCCTGCCTGCTCTCCAGGAAGTATTGTATGCAGCACAGCATGCGCTGAAGAAGCTGATATTTCCCAGTGTGCCTCCTCTGCTGTTAACGGTTTCAAGTCCTGGAGCAGCCTGAGCTGCAACCAAAGGGCCAAAGTGCTCCTCAGGTCCAACAAACACACCTTCACACACCTCGCTGCTTTGTTTTTGAGCCACCAGTTTAACATAAAGATGAATTTCTGTCCTCTAACAGGTTGGTGAGTGTCCTCGGGCAGCACGGCCAGTGTCTCTCAGAGTTGTGTGAGCTCTGTGAGGCCTCCTGCGCCACTGCCGCCCTGGTCAGGCTGCTGCAGTTCTACAGCAGCTGGGCGCAGCTCAGAGACACACTCCTCACTGACTGGACACCTCTGGGTAAGTGAATTCAGCTATCTTTACAAAATGCTCTCAGTCTTTTTATTGTGGTGTTTCGTAATTTTTCTTATTTTTTATCTTCCAGGTGTGGTGGCAGTGGTGACCTCGAAAGACTGTCCTCTCTATTCTCTTCTGCTCAAAGTCCTGCCAGCACTGGCTATGGGTAAAACACACACTGATGTTTGTAGCCGAACCCTAATCTGACTCTAACATCAAATCTGAACATTTCAAAATCGTCTTAATACCTGAGTTTAAAAGTGAAATACTGAAATGTCTCAGTTTAAACATTTGGGATGAAATACTATTTTATAAGCGCTTCATTTGGTTCTTATTTACTTTTCCTGCAGTGTCCCAACTTTTTCATAATTGGTTTTTGTGGTCCGCTGTTAGATCTTAATTACTATCAAATGTATCCAGATCTTTGATATGGGAAAAACATCAACCACCACCAAAGAACCCTGCAGCCTGTGGTTATATTCATCGATTCATGCTTTAGTTGATTAATAAATTATATGGTTTATTAAATACCAGAAAATTCATCCAAAGGCCAAAGATGTGTAGCTTAAGATTAGTCATGAGAGAGAAGCCAGTTATCTCTTTTTGTAATTTGTTATCATCTTAATCGTTTAGGTTTTCTATCTTTATTTGTGGTGTCAGAGGAGCTGTGAGGTATAAATGAATGCTTCTTCCTTCTAGGCAACTCTGTGGTGGTTGTCCCCGGTCAGAGCACGGCCCCCCCAGTACTACTACTGGCTCAGCTTTTTACAGGAGCAGGACTTCCTGCTGGGGCTCTTAATGTGCTAACAGGAAGTGACATAACACTGGGTGTCAAAGTGGCCCAGAACCACAGCATCAGTTACGTCAACTACTGCGGCAACAAGGAGGTGTGTTTGTGTGCCATGTTTGCATGTCTTTGTGGGGACCAGAAATGGGAATGTTACTATACTGGGACCAACAGCCCTTATGGCAGGGGTACGGAGCTGCAGGTGTCCTGCAGGTTTCAGATGTGTCCTTGATCCATCACAGCTGATTTAAATGGATAAATGACCTCCTCAACATGTCCTGAAGTTCTCCAGAGGCCTGATAATGAACTCATCATGTGATTCAGGTGTGTTGACCCAGGGTGAGATCTAAACCCTGCAGGACACCGGCCCTCGAGGCCTGGAGTTGGACACCCCTGCCTTATGGGGACAAAATGCCTGCCCCTTCGAGTTTGAGGGCATTTTTGAGACTCTTAATGTGGTTTTGGTGTCAGGGTTACTGTTAGGCTTAGGCGAGGTTTGGATTAGGCATTGCTTTTTGATGATTAGGGTTAGGGAAAGCATTGTCAATTAGACGTCCCCACTAAGATATGAAAACACGACTGTGTGTGTTTTTGTGAGAGTGAGTGAAATGGAGTCCAAATGGTTGAGCTGTGTGTAAGAAAATGTTTCCCTGCTCTTCGAGGACGGAGTGATGCTGTGTAAGGCCACAGCAGGGATGGGAGTTCCTGTGGCGGTGTCACCGTGCGTAGGCTCCACCTGTCCCTTCATCATCTTTGAGTCGGCAGACATTAACAGTGCCGTGGATGAGGTGATGGAGGCCGCCTTCAGGAAGAAGAAAGAGGTACGCTCATAGAGCGACGAGGTAACTCCTATTCCAGCGACGCATCCCTGAGCCTGTTTGACGGGACTCCCCTCTGCCTGCAGGTCTTCTGGGTGTTGTGTGTGCAGGAGAGTGTGGTGGACAGTGTTGTTGCCCATCTCCGGTTGCGAATGGCCAAGATGAAATGTGTGACCCTGCCCAGTGAGGCAGACAGGGAACGGGTGGATGCTGCTGTGCAGGAGGCTCAGCAGCTGGGAGCCACGGTTAGTAAGAAGACTTTGAGACATCAGGGTTTAAAAATGTTAATGCCAGGAAAAGTTTCAACGAACTTGAAGGTTCCCTTAGACTCGTCTGCTGATGGTGTGCACCACTTTGTCTTCATTTCCTCTGAGTTTACTGCCCATAACTAGCAGTTTTAAATGATCTCTCCTCAGTTGGTTCAGTCCTGTGCTGATCCCACGTCAGGTGCCCAGTATCCTTCCACTGTGCTCTGTGGGGTGGCCCCCTCCTCACCATGTGTGCTCAACCCCTGTCCCGGACCACTGCTGCCCCTCATGACCTTCAGAAGCAACACAGAAGCCGTGACTCTTGGTAAGAAGCTTCATGTGAAAACGTCTCCTATAAGACACCAACGTGAATAAGGTTTGAGGGTTTTTTAAAGGGTTGCATTTGCATCGTAATCAGAGACCTGGGCCTGTGTCGAACAAGGCGCCGGAGTAACATTTTCTGCCCTGTGCAGGGAACCACAGTCCTCACGGTCAGGCAGCATCCATCTGGACCGAAGACCTCACCCTCGCTCTGGAGACAGCTCAGAGGTGCATCTGCATTCTCTGCTCTCTGTCCTTCTGTTCTGCTGTCTGTTTCCTCTTTCTCCTTCTCTTCGTTTCTTTGTTGACTTTTCTTTTTACTTTCATATACAGTCGTTTCGTCACAACCACCTGTGCTCGGTGTAAAGCGAATACATTGACTTTCATGGTCGGCTTCACATCTCGTGACTGTCCATTTAGTACTAACATTCATATTTATTTCCTTTAAAATGAATATTTCTTCTTCGTGTCCTGCCAGGTTGTCAGTTGGCTCTGTGTGGGTGAATTCCCACTCCATCTGTGACCCCTGTCTGCCCGTCTCCGGTCACAAAGACAGCGGGACCTGCACCGATGGAGGACAGGAGGTTTGTTGTTTTGACAGGCCGACAGAGCCTGGATCAGTAACACTGCTTGCACATGCTGCTGTAGTTCAATGTTTGAATTCAACGTCCCCTGGGTGTCGTCTCACCGTCCTTAGTTTAGTGTTTTCTGTTAGGCTCATATAGCCCCGCAGCACTAATAACCTCGGTCTTTAGATATGAGGTTCTTATTGGTCTCCAGCTCCTGCAGTGCAAAACATCCCTACTAAACACGCCCACATAAATCACTCGATAGTTATATCCCCTCTTTATCCTGTCAGGGTCTGTACCAGTTTCTACGCCCCTCCTCTTCCTCCCCCCCTCTTCCTCGCTCCTCTCCCGTCTCCATGGACTACACGCAGTTCGGAACAGAAACGTCCCCACCTATCATTCCTGCTGAGTCGGACCCTGCCAGGTATGTTTGTGAAGCATTATAGCTGGTAAATGTTGCAGGAAAAATGTGTTGCACAGCACTAATCGCATCATTACATTTTCTTTCGTTTTTCTAGAGCCCCTCAGTCCCACCTGCAGTTTGTTGCTGGTAAAGCATGTAAGTCAGTGTCTGGCTGCAGTGTGGCTGTGCAGCCACCAGGTGGTAGTGGTGGTCTGTTGGCCTACTGCCCAGACGGGGGCCGGAAGGACGTTCGCAATGCTGTGGAGGCTGCTGTCAAAGTCCAGCCAGGGTGAGAGCGCAAACTACCTGTACGTGTTCACAAACACGTACAGGTCATTCAAAAAAACCACAAACACAACTGAGGTTTGTGTACTCGCACAACAGATGCTGTTGAGAGTTTATGAAACTGCACAGATTTTCCAAGATGTAGTCACTATATTAGTGGAAAAGCCATCAAGTAATGACGTAGGTACAAATCATCCCTGTAGTATTTCTGGATGGTTTCACAGGTTCTTTCAAGTCTTCTTAAAGTGGAGACGGGGTTCAGCTCCCAGACCCACACCTGCACCTGCTTCCACAGAAGGGCTGAAAGCTGATTGTGCATTGAGACACTGCCGGTCTGAGAGCAGAGTGCTTTGTTGGTATACTACGGTAATATGAGGATTTTAAGATGTGATTATTTAAGACCTTGAAGGATTTAAAATGAAGTTCTGCGTCTACGACAGAGCCGCTAAAGAAATGTTAATATTTTTAACTTGGAGTCAGACGAGGCTGTTCGACGAGTAGAGTCACAAAGCAGAAATCTGGAGAGTGAACTGAGCAGCGTAGATCCACTTTAATGTTGTTTGTTACATTTTACTCCATATACACAACATGTAGATGAGTCCTCTGAGCCTTCCATGTAGAACATTGTGTTCTTAATCTGCTCTTATCAGCTGGTTACTGTAGGGCCGGGCTGTGTGCGTTTGCCATCAGTCAATGTACAACTTGACTGTGGGAACAGATAAGAAGACAAAGTGCAGAGTCATGAACTCGACACAAACTGCTTACAGAGTTCACTGAAATCTGACAGACACAAGCTGTGAAGCAGGACGTGTGGCCATTACTCATCGGCAGTCTTTAACAGTTGATAGATTTTATCCACGTGATGAAGCTTAACCTGACGGACACATAAATCCCAACAAATGGCATCAGGCTTTTGTTTTATTTATATTATTATTGTTGTATTTCTTTGACTGCCTTTGTCTCTTACAGCTGGATGAAAAAGAGCCCGTCTGCACGTGCCCAGTCACTCTACTCTCTGGCCAAGGGCCTTGAGGCGAAGAGGCGGGACATAGCTGCAGCAATCAACACACAGACCGGCCTGTCAATGGACGAGGCTGAGAAGGAGGTGGAGCTCAGCATTACCAGGCTCAGCGTTTGGGCCGCTTACTGTGACAAAGTCCAGGGAGGAGCGCTGGTGAGACCTTTCATGTTACTCAAAGCTGCTAAAGATGCTGAAACATGATAGAAAAGTATCAGCTGAGGCCGTCTGATCGCTCGTTGTTTCCCTCTCCTTCAGCCCATGCCAAACTCTGGCTCCGCTCTCTCCATCCCTGAAGCCCTGGGAGTCATGGGGGTCGTCCTACCTGACTACAATCCCCTCCTCTCCATGGTAACCGTGCTTGGGGCAACTATTGCCACAGGCAATGCTGTTATTATGGTCCCCAGTCAAAAGTATCCACTGCCTGTCTTGGCATTCATTAAGGTAAGTGTATAAATGTGCTGCGTGGCAAGTGGCAGGGAACCTTTAGAAAGAAGTTGCATGTTTCAGTCGGAACACAAAGTCAAACACGGTGGAACAAAAGTAACACGAACTGAAGCAATACGTCTTTGTTATTCAGAGGCAGCTGACCTGAATATCGTCTTAACTTGGGGGTCAAACTAGTGATTGTACAAGTGAATAGAAAAGTCTACACAAAAAGAAAAGTCTGCCCAGGTTTGTATGAATGTCAGTACACTGTGTGGGTCAGAAGCAGAGCTGCTGTCATTCTAGAGGAAAGGCTCGCCACCCTGCAGCCATTTTAAACATGCGCGGGCACCTGTGTGAGCATGTCGATTTACTTTAAATTCAGTCGTCAGCATGACATAATCATGCACGCGCAGAAACGCCAGTCAGACGTGATAAGAAGCGCCGTTAAGCAAAAATAGTAATAAAGGCTTTTGTCCATTTTGTGTCCACCGCCACGTTTGCTGGCGTTTCTCGTTTACTGCAGCAGTTTGCTCACATTGCTCAGGACGCTGCACTCTGTTTACACTCGAGGTGCACGTCCTGGGCAGGGAGTCAAAGAGACCAATTACACGAAGAGTCTCTCAGTATGTCATTCTGCGCTGTGATTACAGCCGTTCACCAGCTCTGTGAACAGTCCTCGTAGCCATTGATCACCGGTCACGACAACGAGCATACTAACAACCATGAAGCTGAGCTTGTGGCTCAGCTAACATGTGACTCTAAAGTGGCTGTTGGTGTGATGGTAAATAGTGATCTGTCTAAGTGTTAGCCTCTTAATAATAATTTGAGGACAGGCTGTGCAGGCATAAGGGATGTGAGCCGAGGATAAAGGAGTCTTCATGCGTTGAACACATGAAATGAATTGAACTGAAATAAATCATCACCGGATGAGTGTTACATGTCTGCACCTAGCTGTTTGAGGGTAATCCCTAAATCTGCACAGCTCTGTGCGGCTGACCTTGTCAGGTCACGTCTAACATGCGTGCACGTGTTTTGCTTTACGTGTTGCAAAGAAGCTCTGAAGATGTTTTTAATCAGGTCAAACCTTGGAAAGAACAGCTGTTTACTCAAATGGAAATAATGTGCAAAGGTTTTAGAAAAGTCTGCTTATAGTGTCATGATTGTTTTAGTTATGTGCAGTTCCAGATCCTTTCAGTGTTGCATCTATTCTGGGTTCCCCCAGATGTTTGGTTGGCCTGCTATTGTAAGACATGGTGCCTAAATGTTTTTGTACAGCCTAAGCAAAAAAAAAGAAAGAAAAAGACGTAGGTGAGTGGACTGTTGGTTAGATAATGCTTCCTAATGGAGAGTTTGAAAGTCTTAAATTGTACCTTAATGTTGCGGGCCTGTTTCTAGCCTAGTCAGTTTTTCTAAGTTGGTCAGCATTAAAAGTGCTTGGTCAGCGCAGCTTAAGCTGCAGTCGATCACGAGGCTGTCAGTGTGAACTTGTGTGCAGATCTGTTTTCATTTAAGATGAAAACTTGACTGCAGAGTTGAAGCAAGTCTTCGGTTTCCTCAGCTTGACCTACATTAAAAAGCACCGTGAATCATAAAAACCGGTTGTTATCTTTATTGCACCTTTTCCTTCTCCTCTTTCTCAGGTGCTCCAGTCCTCGGACTTGCCAGCAGGTCTGGTAAACGTTATTACAGGAAGTCGAGACCAGCTGACTGTGGCTCTGGCTAATCACAGTGTCATCAAGGCCATCTGGTACTGGGGCAGTGCTGAGGTGAGGCTAACTCTTTTAGCTAACTCATTTTGCATTAAACTGAGCTCCTGAGTGTAGGATTGACTTCCTTCTCCCAAATTAGGCCTGCCTCATATAATCGCCTACACTCACTTCACTGTTTCTGATTTCCTGCTGCAGGGCTGCCAGTACCTCCAGTACACCTGCACTAGTCCACTAAAAACCCTGCGCCTGTGTGAGGACCAGGAAGGGAAAGACTGGGAGCTAGACTGGACTCGGTGCCGTCCGTCATTCCTGGAAGAAATGTGGAGAAGCGCTGTGCAGTGGAAGAGTGTGTGGATTCCTACAGCTTAAAACAGAACGGCAGGAAGAAGGAACAGAGTTACAGTTTGGATCATGGAGCGTTTGACTGTGACCTGAAAAAGCAGAAATCATCACAGGCCAGACGGCGACAGAAGGGGAGGAGGGCTTTTAAAAGCAAAAACATTCGATGTTAAATTACATTTTGAGATTATATTAGGAATGGCTGACACAAAGCACTTAATAGACAGACGAGGGATTCAATGCAGCTCACACGTTAACAGTGTTGCTGACTTATGAGCTGATTTTTGTTGCCAACATGGTTTAAAAATGATCCTAAAATGGAAAATGTGGCGATTCACTGTGATTAAGACGAAAGGTTTTTCCCTTTTACGTCCCTGTGACGGTCAATGCAGAGACCCTAAAAACATTTCACTGTTTTCATTTAAATGTATGTCGGTTTACTGAAGATTATCGAGCAGAGCAGTAGCTGCCCGTCAGAAGAATCGATTCATTGTTGAGTTTGTCATTTTGGTTTTTAAATAAATATAAAAAACAATGCTAGCCAAAGTAACATCTGTTCGAACTACTGCAACGTTTTGCTTGATTAGTCAAAACAATAAACCTGCAGGTTTATTAACAACAGCTGCTCTTTAGTAATTCCTTTATTTTAGTCATAACAGGCTATCATGATAATAACCCTGCTGATTTTCTACCTCTGTTATGCGTTTTTTAATTAACCCTCACATGTCTGATCAGGTATCACAAGTTATTTCAAAGTAGGTCATGTTCACATTTCTTTCCACGTTAACGAATAATCCACGTGAACCGTGACAAACCTCAGGAGAACTTTGGCTCAGATTATTGCGCCTGTGTTGCAGGGTCAGTGCATATTAAATAGATAAAGTTGTGTTATGGGCTTGAGCGTGTTCTGTGGGGGCCATTCCACTTCCTGCTCAGAAGTTAAGACAGACAGAAATGAGGTGCAATTCAGAAAAGGTCACAGCAGGGGGCGCTCACAAGGTAGTTCTCAGTGATCAGGAGTGAATACAGATAAACGTGAACAATATATATATTTTTTATTTTGTTTTTGACAATACAGCAACACTTATGTACTAAAGTTTTTCTGAGAGAAAAGCCAAAAAAATACTTCCAATCTGGTGACGTATGCTGAGAGGTCCTCGAAAAAACCCTTTGTGGCTCCTGTTTCTAAACAGCAACTAAAACACACATTAGATGTGCGGTTTAACTACAACAGAACCTTACACGTATAGGAAGCAGCGGGTATCAGAGGCTTCAACACAGCTAGCCGTTGTTTGTGTTCGCTGGCTTGACAAAACCTAAAAGCCCAGTTGGAGATAACAGGAACCTCGACGCTGGTTCTCAGCTTCCTCCTGTCGTAGCTGCAAATCCAGCTACGTGCATAAGATTAGGCAGCAGATTTGAATGAAGTATAAAAACATTTGTTCATTTTTTTGCAGTTTGCACTTCTGTAACTTTACAGCTGGCCTTCATTCAGTCAGTTTAATAAAGTCTGGCTTAACAATCATGCAGGTACTTAAAACACGCTGTAAAGAACGGATCCAGAGAAAATGTTTTACTTCAGGATCTTTCTAAACCAAAGCACCGGGCTGTGTTCAGCATAAGTTACCATGGTGATTTAGTAGAAAGAGAGCAACTTTTGTGACACAGGAAACTCTTTAAGCTCAACATCGCTGACTGAGGATTTAATCGAGCTTCGCAGTGCACCACTCGGGCGGCTCCTGCACACTTCATGCCTGCAAATGTTCTGTGGAGCTATGATGTATTTCTTTACTTAGAGGGTTTACTACAAATCAAATGTGCAGAGCCCTTCGACTTAAAATCTAATGATATTTTCCAAAGAAAAGTGTCCACCCAAAATGTAAAATTTTGGACTGCATCTCTGTCGTCCACTGTTCATTCAGAACGGTCTTGTGAGTGCCCCGTATAAAAACCCTGAACTCCAGAGAGTGTTTGTTGCTTTATTCTCAAGCTGCCAGAAGCAGCTACAGTTTGTGTGATTTGCCCCGGTGTCAGAATAACAAGCATTTAGCTGAAGTTTGCACTCCTGGAGCTTCTAAAGAATTATGGTCTGCATCTTGGTGCTAATTATGCTGTTCGCATCTGAGCAATCAAATCACACCAAAGGGAGTCCAGTTTAACTGCACTGAAAAGAGTTCTCCATTGAAAAATCTCAGCTGGGGGGAACTATGCATACTCTGCAACTAGAAGCCGCGTCAGCCTTACAGATCTGTCAGTGACTCAGCAAAACAAACAAAAAGCAGCAGTACATGGATCCAACTTCCTGTGTCATGTGTCTTTTGCTGTACATTAATACTGTAATTTGTAGCCATGAAAGGTCAAATCTGACTCTGTCGTGCAAAAACATTCCAAGTGACATTTCATTTGTTTCCAAATTCACATTGTGAAATAAAACAAACAAATGTCAAGTGTGTCTGTTTAAAAACGAATATTTAAAGAAAACGATTATCTGGAAATGTATATTTATTGTTTTATTTCTTTTCCCATTACTCACAAATACATTAGCTTTTCTAGCTTCTAATGTTTAAGCTATGTTTCTACAGCTGTCTGTGCTGTTGCAGAATTCTTCTGTAGATTCTTTGAAAGCTGTTTTTCTCTGCTACACGTATTGCATCAACACTTCTTAAATGAATAAATCCGGACTACTGATTTGATCAGCGTCTCAAATTATTTTATGCATGGAATAGGTTAAAGAAATATAAATGTGCTTCCTGCATTATCTATTTTTTATAAGAAAACAGCAGCGCCGCCACTGCACATTGTAAACCTACTGGCTCATATGTTTGATTGTGGCACTGTGACTGTGATCCTGGTTCTGCTGGAGGTCTCTTCCTGTTAAAAGGGAGTTCTTTCTTTCCACTGTATCCAAGTGCTTCTGATTGTTAGAGTTTTCTCTCTTATTGTAGCGTTTTTCCTTTGTAAAAGTGCCTCGAGGCAACCGTTGTGAGTTGGTGATATACACTCGGCCCCCTTTTGTCTCCAGAACATCTCTACTTCTTCAGATTCAACAAGGTGCAGGAAACAAGCCTCAGACACTTTGGCCCATGTGACACGATGGGTTTGTCAGCTGCACGTCCATGATGCTAGTCTCCCATTCCTCCACATCCTAAAGGTGCTCGACTGGATTGATATTGAGTGCAGTGAACTCACTGTCATGCTCAGGAAACCAGTTTGCGATGACCTGAGCTTTGTGAAATAGTTTATCCTGCTGGATGCATGCATCAAAAACTTTAGCTTCAGTTTCCTGTTATTAGCTGACAGGAGTGACACCTGGTGTGGTCTGCTGCTGCTGTAGCTCAAGGGTTGACATGCTGGGTGTTCGGAGATATTATTCTGCAAGTGATTATTTGAATTACTGTTGCTTTACTGTCAACTTCAAGCAGTTTGACTTTTCTCATCTGACCTCTGACACCAACATGGCATTTTAACCCAGAGAACTGCAGCTCACTGTATATCTTCTTTCCTTTAAATAAACCTTGGTTGGAAACATCCCAGCAGGTCAGCAGCTTCAGGAATACTCGGACCAGCCAGTCTGACACCAACAGCCGTGCCACATTCAGAGTAAATCACATTTTCTGATCCTCGGTTTGAACATCAGCGAACCATCTTCACCACGTCTACATGCCTACATGAGTTGAACAAATGTACCTAACAAACATGAGAAAGTATGAATACAGTTCTTTTCGTTAATTACTACTAGTTCACACAGATAACTGGTCAAAAACAGTTTCGGTAACTCAAGTACACTTTTGGTTCCTTCGTTCACACTTTCTGTTCCTTGTTCGTTTTTCCAAACCGGTCCCATCCAGCAGAGCACTGAGGTAAACGTACAATGAGATGCGATCACGAGGTGTCCTCCCTCTCACGGCCCTGTGACAACAAAAGCAGAACAGAGAAAAAGGAAGACGGGTGCTGGCGGCTGCAGAATGCTGACTCACAGCGATGACATCGCACAACACTCAGCTGAACCTGATGGTACAACCCGGACTCATCGTCTTACACGAGAGTGCACAAAATAAAGATGGCAAAGCTGCTGTCTGAACTGCTCTGTCATCTTTGTTAAGCATGAGAGTGGAAAACAAAGCAAGTGTAGCCACTTGATGACGAGTGCTTATGTGTTGTTGCAGGTGTTGGTGAAGTATCGTCAACACAGGACAGCTTACAGTGCTTTTTAGTACGATGATAAGTGAGCAGTGACTGTGGATCTGTCTTTAGCTCGTCCTTCCTTCCTTTCAGCTCTGTGGTTCCTCCATTTTCACAGAACACTAACTTATGTGATTGTTGTCGCTATACTGTGAAAGCCTTTTATTAACAATCATTTTTACTGCAGGATGAAATTTAGTTATAAGACTTGAGTGACATAAAAGCCATGTGAACACAAAGCTATCTATTGGGCTGGCATTAAATACAACATGTATTTGATTTTTTTCATTTTATGGAACTTTTTATGTCTACTTCCTTATTTCTTAATATGACACAGGAACTGGTGTCTTTACTCAGGTCATTATTTATTTAACAGTTTTATAACTTTTCAGATTGCAGTTTTCTTACCCTTGCTCCGTACCAAAAACTACAAATTTCTCCACTGATTCTGAATACTCTGACAAAATTAACACCTTTATGTTTTTCCGAATCCATTTTCCTTTATCTTGAAATATATGTAGAGGTGTTTTAAGTTTTTTTTTCTGAGGTCATGGAAAATGTCTCTTATTAGTACATGGTCCTGATTGGACAGCGCCGCTACTGACAAATCTTATAGAATATGATGATTGCTGTGCCCATTGGCAAATAAAACAGTTAAAACAGCTCCAACTTAAACGTCTACAGGTATAAATGCATCATATGTAACACCTGTAGCTCTGACGCTCTGGAAAAACAAGTGTTGCTTCTCTGACTGAGGAATGTGTTATGTAATGATGTCTCTAGCTCTTGCAACTATGCTAAAAATGTAATGTGGCTTTATTTTGAACATGTTAAAATTACACAACAGCAACTACAAAAAAAGCACAAACAAACAAAAGGAAACATAAGGAAAAAATAACAACAACATTTTCAAAACGAAGTAAGAAGAAGGAAACGCTTATTTAATCCCACGCATGTTTCCACAAGTCATAACTAATAATCATCAGTGTGATTAATGGCCTGTCCTACAATAAATCCGTCCTTAGAATTTGTTACATGCATTTGCTTTTATAATTCCAACATCGTGGCAGGAGAGTTATTTACAGATGTGCAAACACATATATACTGTGTAGATAGCGAGTAACAAAACTATCTCCTTCTTGTACCTTGAAAAAAACCCATAATTTTGTACCACTATTTAAAATGTGTCAAACTAATAAGATGTAACCTTTGCAATATCATTGATGTGTTTGAGAGAGGTATTGTTTACTGTCGTACATTACGTGTCAGCTAAAATCACACACTACAGCAAATCATAAGGAGAACTAAACCTGTTCTGAGACATATTTTAGAGACAAGCGGTGTCGGCCTACGTGACTGCCACTGTGTGTGAAATGACACGTTCAGCCAAAAGGCTTACATATGTTCTCCTTAGTGTGCAGGAAGGTATCAATTACTCTAAGACAAGCAGACATGGTGGAAGTTATTCACTGGGAAAGAAAGAGTAGATCAGTAGGCTTTCTCTGTCATTTCAACTGCTTAAAAGCAAGTCTAGTGATGTTCTTTCATTCATTTTATTATTAGAAAATGAAGCTGAAAGGGTGCAGCAAAGAAAATGCAGGCTCCGTCCTCGTGCTGGGAACACGTGATTACCAGCACACCTGTTCAGACTGGCAGGTCTCTCGGGCACAGTGGAAAAGTACTGCTCACACCGCTGTAGGTGTTGTCTTGTAGTGCTTGACTTGATGTAAAGACAAAGTCAAGTTAAAGATAAACGTACAGAAGAGATATTTATGATTACATGAAGATGAATATTAAAGCTTACTGTATGTGTTTTGGGCTTTCTATTAAAAACATATCATGAGTGGATTTACTTCTACATGCACTTTACATAGAAAGGATTGAGTATGTGACGTTGTGTTACACTTATACCTCAGCTGCAGTGAGACTATTCAAGGACAAGTTTCATCTAACACGATACTCTTACATGAACAGACTAATACAAAAATGTGTATACATGTCTTAGTTTTCGTTTTGTGTTACCCAGCAGTAGTAATGTTTCCGCCTGGGAGGTTCTACTATTGCTGGTAATGTCTGCCAACAGTGCTGTGGTGTTGAGCAATGCAATGCAATAAGAAACTCTTTGGTTGTAAACACCATTATCAGCAGTTTTTGGATGTCACGTGTTAGATTTATGGCGTAACTCTGCCTCAGTTTATGCTGCTTTTATGTAACCATTAACTACAATAATATGCAAAAGTGTTCTTCTTTTGTACTTGTTGGTTAGAACGAATGCCCGTCTAAACAGGTTGTTTTTGGAATTTTTCATTGATTCAACAAAAGAAGTGGAAACACAGTATGTGTTTTGTTGACAGGCTGCAAGTAACAAAGCACCTAAAGATGCAATTTAAAAAGTTTTCTGTTATATATCGACACAATTGGGTCAACCTTTGGGTTTTGTGCCTTTTTGGCTTGAATGTTTCAAAGATCAGTCTTAAGTCCCTTTATTAAACAAGCAAAAAACATTTGTTTAAAAAACTTGTCCAGATAAAAACTTCAAACGCCCTTCAGAACTGGGAATTATTGAGGTCTGGCTACTTGAAAAAGAAATATCAGCTTTGGCTCAAGACTTTTGCACAGCATTGTACGTATTAAACAAAGAAGCGATTTTACGCGTTTTGAGATTTATCGTTAAATATCTTATATATGTTGCTTATTTCCTGTTGAACTACGGAAAATGCTTTGTCATTGCACCTGACTATCTCCCAGCAGGTCACATTAAACATTAAAGTGGATGATGAGTTTTCTACGAATCAGGAGGAGAAAAAAATGCAACTTCATCCTGTGAGTCACAGCTGGTACAGACGCCCCGGCTCAGTGATTGGTGGAAACATACGTCACATCTTGCACGAGCACTTCCGGTGGAGTATAAATACAGGGACCCGCGAGTGTGCCGTTTCACACCAGGGGAGAAATCTTTGAGAAGTTTTTGCTTCAACAGTGTTTGAACGGAACTTCTTGACTTCGTCCCGCTTTGTATTTCAGCTACTCTGCACTTCGGAAGAAAAATCCTTTTCTACTTGAACACTACACATAAAGTCGACGTGAAGCTTTATTTTTGCACCGTTTTTGTTAATAAAAAGCACAAGAAACGCCAGCCGAAATGGAGTCCCAAGTGCGCCAGAACTACCACCGCGACTGCGAGGCCGCCATCAACCGGATGGTGAACATGGAGCTGTTTGCGTCTTACACCTACACTTCTATGGTGAGAACACGTCATGTGATGCTGATGTCTGTAATAACCTTAGTCTCAAGCTATATTAGCTTAATGCTAGACAAAGAGAACGGAGTAGAGTCGTTAAATGTAAAGTCCGGTATGTTGTTGCT
Organism: Aulonocara stuartgranti; assembly: GCF_965226115.1. Taxonomy (NCBI): domain Eukaryota; kingdom Metazoa; phylum Chordata; class Actinopteri; order Cichliformes; family Cichlidae; genus Aulonocara; species Aulonocara stuartgranti. Next base: position 35,177,581 of record NC_138942.1, read on the forward strand.
AATTTCAGTAATGCATGATTTCAGTCGCAGCTCGTTTGTTGGTTGTTTATCACAGTTGGGCAGGTTGCCAGATGCGGAGTGTATTTTCACCCCAAACACATCACCGAAAAACCCAAATGCTGCATCGTGCTTCGTTTGGCTTTTCTTTAGTCTCGAGTTCAGCAGTTACCTCGGTCTAAACCAGCTGAACTGTCCATCATGAATCATGTCTGTCTCCATAACTGTTTGTCACGATGCTGTATTTGCAGAATAATTGGTGCTGTGTACTAATAACCTGTCTGATTTGTCAGGCCTTCTACTTTGACCGTGATGATGTGGCCCTGCCAGGCTTCTCCCACTTCTTCAAGGAGAACAGCCATGAGGAGAGGGAGCACGCTGACAAGCTGCTGTCCTTCCAGAACAAGAGAGGAGGTCGCGTCTTACTCCAGGACATCAAGGTGTGTACAAACTGAACCAGTCCTGCTGTGACATACCTGACTGTCTCTAACACAGAAACTGGGATTAATGAGCAGTGTTATGACACTTGTTCTCTTGTTATTAGAGTGTAATGTGTATACAGAGCTTAAAACAAGTGTTCAGTCTCTAACAGAATTGTTTGTTGTGCAGAAACCAGAGCGTGATGAGTGGGGCAGCGGGCTGGAGGCCATGCAGTGTGCTCTGCAGCTGGAGAAGAATGTCAACCAGGCTCTGCTGGACCTGCACAAGCTGGCTTCTCAGCATAATGACCCTCATGTAAGTGGGAGTTGGAGGGAAGAGTTTGGGGTTAAAGACTGAACTAGTTCATGCTGTGTATGTTTGACAAATCATCAAATGTTAACTGTAGTTTGTTTTCCCAGCTGTGTGACTTCCTGGAGAGCCACTACCTGGATGAGCAGGTGAAGTCCATCAAGAAGCTGGGTGACCACATCACTAACCTCACCCGCATGGATGCCCACAACAACAAGATGGCAGAGTACCTGTTTGACAAGCACACTCTGGGTGACAAGAGCTAAATGCTGAGACGTAGAAGTGAGCCTGGAGTCAGCATGTTAACAACACAGGCTTTGAAGTAAACTCACTTCTGCTCCAGCTGATTTCTTTCCTGATTTCCTCACTTTAAAGCTGGCATCAGTTCTTGTATGTTGTGGTGTTGTTGTGTGAAATGTCACATGGAGCGATGGATGTTATCAGGGTATGGCTCTGCTTCTAAGCTGTCTGACATTTGGAAATGTTTCTGATCTGTTCATCTGAATAAACCTTTTGAGCTGGATCTTTGGTCTGTCTGCATCAGTCACTTATCATGACTCATTTTATTATAGTTTAGATCAACTGCTCTGTCAGATGTATGCCTATTCAACAGACAATGCATTTAAGTATAGTGTTTCAGTTCAAATGGCTTCAGAAGGAGTTTGGTGTCAGATAGGCTGGTCCAACTATTTCAGAAACTGTTACAGGATTTCTCTACCCTGCCAGGAAGTGTAAGAGGAAAAATCCTGTGAGGTTGTTGAACCAAAATGCCTCTTTCATAACACCCAGATTGCTTCAGGTTCTTATGGAAGCCTGTTTCCGCCACTAAAAAAAAAAAAAAAAAAAAAGCTAGTATCCATAACTCGAAATTAGTTATTTTCTCGAAATTTCGAGAAATATAACTCGAAATTTCGAGTTAGCTCTGCCAATCAAAAATATACGTGAATGAGGTCGCTTTCTTGTTACCCGGAAGCATATGGCGCAGGACCGCGCACTCAAAAACGGATCCCAACAAATTAAAGTATGTTTGCTGATAGTAACACCATGTGATTCGGCTAATAACACAGGGATTTCATCATTTGTGAAGCCAGGCTGAAAACACTCAGCAATCTGTGCATTCACGACTGGATGTAATACCGGTAGCTTAGCTGTAGCATTTGTAGCTGAGGGCTTCAGCTTCCGGGTAACATGGAAATGACGTCATTCACGTAGATTACTGATTGGCAGCACTAACTCGAAATTTCGAGTTGCTTTTCTCAAAATTTTGAGTTATTTTCTCGAAATTTCGAGAAAATAACTCGAAATTTTGAGTTATGGATCCTTTTTTTTTTTTTTCTTTTTTTTTTAGTGGCGGAAACGGGCTTCCATAGGTTCTTGAGTCCCTTGTGGGAAATTATAATTTAATTGTAGCTTCAACATTGACAAGAACCACACATGTGAAACGATGTTAATTACTAATAAAGTTAAAGACAAAAGGCACATATTCCATACAGCCATTATTTCAGAGTCTTGATGACATTAAAGCTTAACTCTTAACTTTTTCAGATTTAATGACTAGAAAACTGAGGTGAATGTTTTTGGTTTTTGACCTCCAACGTGTATTTAGATACCTTGGCCCAGTATAATAAGCCAACTGTCACAAACCTGGGGCTGAAAGTGGACTCTGAACGTGACAGATTAAGGCAGTTGTAAAATCAAGCTTCTTGCAGCTCAGGCAGCTGTCACAGCAGCACTTTGAGACAGTGATCCACGTCTATGTTAGCACTCAGCTGGATTACTGTAATGCACTTTATATAGGGATCAGTGATTCATACATTACTCGTTTACAGAGGGTGCAAAATGCTGCAGCTCGTCTTTTATCTGGCACTTGAAAGTTTGAATACATTTGCCCTATTTTAGCTTCACTTCACTGGCTGCCCATTCATTTTAGGATTCATTTAAAAATTCTTTTATTTGCTTTTAAAGCCCTCCATGGCCTAGCCCCATCTTATCTCTCTTAGCTGCTACAGCCTTATACACTCACCTGCTCTCTCAAGTCAGCTGATCAGCTGCTCCTGAATGTACCCAGGACTGAGCATAAACCTCGAGGAGATCGTGCTTTTCCTGTAGCAGATCCAAAACTGTGAACGATCTGCCTTTAGAGATAAGACTCGTGATGGCAGCTACGTTGTAGCCACAGCTGCCCTGGGGCGCACTGACAGAGGCGAGGCTGCCGGACACTGGCGCCACCGGGCCCTCTGACCACCACCAGTAGGCAAACATGGGGTTAGTATCTTGCCCAAGGATATTTGGCATGCAGCTAGGAGGCAGCCTGGGATCAAACCACCGACCTTCTGGTTAGTGGCTGACCTGCTCTGCCACCTGAGCTACAGCCACCCCAGAAAGTGCTTTATAAATAAAGATGGATTGGATTGGACATCTTATAGTTTTTAGGTCAGTGTTGACAGGAAACTGACTCTGGATCTGTCTTTAGCTCGTCTTTCTTATCTTGACCTCTGTGATGTCCTTTCACAGAATACTAAGCTATGAGATTGTTGTCTATACTGTGATAACGTTTTACTAACATTCACAAATCCTCATGCAGGATGATAACATGTAGTTATAAGACCTAAGTGAAAAAAAGCTGTCTCATATGGAAACAGAGGTTTCTGCTGGGTTGGCAGTGTTGGAACATACAATGGAAAAAAAAGCAGAAACAGAAAAACCCATCATGAAAACAAGGCAATAATTTTGAGTACATTAATGGTTTATTTATAATTAATCACTGAGGAAATGTGCGGAAAGTTCATACCCAGCACAAATGTTCGCATCAGGTCAAATTTCATTTGACCTGATGCGAACATTTTACAAATTTACTTATGAATTAAATTACATTGAAAACTGACATGTAATTAAGTTTACTGTTAGTGTACTTATGTATCTTTTCCAAACATGGAAGCACGTGTACTTAATTTTTTTATTTAATTTATAGTACTTTATACTTCTACTTAAGTACATTATAGTACTGTATTTAGTTAACTCTTTTACTATTTTCTTACCCCTGCTGTCTAATGAAAACCACATTTTTCTACTTGTGATGATTTAAAATTTTCTGATGAAATTACTTGATTTGTGTTTTTCTTTATAGAATGAACATTTCCCTTTTCTTAAAACATATAAAGATTTTTAAAGTTTTTTTCTGAGCTCATGGAAAACGCCTCTTATGGTTATCCGATCCTGACTGGACAGTAGTGCTACAAACTGGATGAATATGATGACTATGATGTATCGCTGTTGGTCAAACTGCCCGTTATTAAATAAAATAGTTAAAAACACTTTTAAAAGAAGGTCCACTTAAGACATAAAATGCAACATACACATAATGCAGCAGTAATAATATCTCAGAAACATCACATCATACTTATAGCTCTGACACTTTCAGTTCATTCTGTGATATTTTTAGTACAACTGATTTCTATGGAAAACAAGTGCTGCTTCCTTGATTGAGGAATGTGTTACATAGTGATATTATCTGGTTTCAAACTCTTGCAGCTATGCTAAAAAATTGTTGGAATACCTTTGGTGTGTTTTAGAACGAACCTGTTCTGAGACATATTTTAAAGATGAGCCTTGTTGGTCTGCATGACTCCCTTTACTTAGACTTGGTTCCTCCTGCGCCAGATGGCGCATTGGGCGGCAAGGGATCATCAACGAGCTCGATTTGCAGCCACATCTTCAGCCTCGTCCCATGAAAGATCGACCACTTTCAGGTCCTCAATGAATGACCGTCTCCACGTCTGTTTTGTCGTCCGCAGACATGAAGACGGTCATTCATTGTGGACCTGAAAGCATGACTCCCACTGTGTGTGAAATGCCATGTTAAGCCAAAAGGCTTACATACTAATGCGCATAAAGATAATAAATAGTCTAAGATGAGTATGCCTTCTTGAGTGAGATGGTGATTGGCTGGTACAGAAACAAGAGGAAAAAAGAACTCAAATAAGAAGTTCTTGGGTTCCTGGTACAGATCAACTAAAGTAAGTAAATCCAGGGGTAGGGCAGCACGGTGTCACGATGGCTGCCTCAAAGCAACAAGGTCCTGAGTTCAATTCTGACATCAGGCCAGGGTCTTTCTGTGTGGAGTTTGCATGTTCTCCGTGTGTTTGCGTGGGTTCTGTCCGGGTACTCCGGCTTCCTCCCACAGTCCAAAGACATGTAGTTAGTGGGGATAGGTTCGTTCGAAACTCTAAATTGAATGCGAGTGTGAATGGTTGTCTGTGTCTATGTGTTATCCCTGCGACAGAGTAGCGACCTGTCCAGGGTGTAGCCTGCCTCTTGGGACACCTGGGATAGGCTCTGAAAAAGCCCGTCCTAGGCAACCATGAAAAAGGATAAGCAGAAGAGAATGGATGAATTAAGTATGTGAGACTGCAGCACACTGAATAATCTTCAAATGTGTGTTACATACCTCTGCTGCGATGATATTCTTGAAGGTTTCATTGAAAAAGCTACTTTTACATAAATAGGCTGATATAAAAGTATATAAAAATACATTTCTTAGGTTGTTTTCACTCAGCAGTAGTAATGCTTTAGCCTGAGAAATTCCTGTCAACAGCACTGTGGTGTTGAGCAATGCAATAAAAAACACTTTGGTTGTAAGCACCATTATCAGCAGTTTTTGGATGTCATGTGTTACATCAGCTGAATCAGCTTCAGTTTGTGCAGGTTTTATGTACTAGGCCAGCGTTAACTCAAATAATCTAACTTTTATACAGCACAGTAAAGTCCTGAATATACCGTCCTGAAGCACCTGTCCTTTATATTTTGCCACAAAAAAGGACGTTCAAAGATGTACTGGAACATCTGCATACATACATGAAAATCTAGTTTTCACATTTTTACCGAGCTTTAAAGTCAATACTTTGGTATGAAAACCTTTATCCTACATATTCTATATACCACAGGCTGAACTCTCGTAGATAGCATTCTTGTCATTTCTCTATGCAGTTTTTAGGAATAGTTCTCCAGGCTTCTTCTTAAAGAACGTGCAAAGCTCTTCTTTGTTGGCCTCTTTCTGTTCTGTACTCTTACACTGCTTCAGTAATGTTAAGGTCGAGCTTTGGGGAGGTCAGTCCATGGCTAAGAGGGATCATAATTCTATCACTTTGGCAAGCTCTCCAAAACCACTGGGTGAGGGACTCAGGGTCTCAGTTCCCTAGATGTTCACTGGTGTTGGTGTGGTGGGTCTGCCCCTGTGGAAATTCACCACCAGCTCCTGGTTTTCCCGTGTTGAACTGGAGATGGTTCTGCTGGCACTAGTCCACAAACTCCTGAGTCCACTGTCTTTATTCTGAGTCATCCTCACTTTTAATAAGGCCAACTATGGCAGAGTCATCAGGAAACTCTTGCAGATGACAGTCTAGGTTGGTAACTGTCTGCAGTGTAGAGAGTGAACGGGACTAGTGCTAGCACAGTTCTTTATAGGGCCCTGTACTGAAGACCAGCCTGTCAGAAACACAGCCTTGCATCCTCACATACTGTGGGTAGCCAGTGCGATAGTCCAATATCTATTGGGACAGGTAGTAGTCCACCCCTGACTGCTTGTCCCTCACAAGTCCAGGTTGGATGGGGTTAGCACTGGAGAAACTAGAGAAAGAACATTAGCCTAACTGTGCTTCCAGGCTTCTTCAGGTAGCACGATCTCGGTGCAGGAGGTAGATGATGACATCATCCACCCCAATGCTAGACTGATAGGCTTTTGCAGTTGATTCAATGGAGACCTAACCGGGGCTGAAGATGCTTCAGTACTAGCCTGTCGAGGGTCTTCTTCAGATGTGAGGTCAGTGCTACTAGCTTGTAGTTGCTGAGGTCTTTTGGACGTGTGATCTGTGGTAATGGTACCACACAGGTACTGAGTAAGAGCCGCTTAAATAGGCAGCCTAGTAACGTGGTACCGGAAGATAGATGTTGATGGGGGAGAAAATGTCTGTTTATGTCTGTTAATCTGTGTTATCTTCAGGACTGGTGGTAGATTCAACTAAAGAAATTGAAATAAATTATGTCCTTTGTTATACACAGCTAGTAACAAAGTGCCAAAAGCTATAATTTAAAATAGGTTCTTTGCTAAGTTCTCTGTTAGGAGTAGACACGACTGATTCATCACTTGAGTTTTGTTCCTTTTTTTTAATGCATGAATCATTGCAGGAATGAAAATGAGTAAAAAAGCCACCAATCTCCATATTAAAACTTAGAGCTTAAAAGCCCTTGAAAAGGCTAGGAAAGTACTGCTATTTAAAAATTAGCAGACGGTCTGGCACATTGGAAGCAAGGTTTGGAATAAACGTTTTAAACAGTATTTTTAAACAGTATTAAACAAATACATTCATACCATGTGCGTGTGCATATCGGCTCTCATGTCCATCAGGACGTCTACATGTTTTTTGAGAAAATCTTTATATATTTTACCCATGTTGCTTATTTCCTGTTGAACTACGGAAAATGCTTTGTCATTGCACGTGACTATCTCCCAGCAGGTCACATTAAACATTAAAGTGGATGATGAGATTTCTACGAATCAGGAGGAGAAAAAAATGCAACTTCATCCTGTGAGTCACAGCTGGTACAGACGCCCCGGCTCAGTGATTGGTGGAAACATACGTCACATCTTGCACGAGCACTTCCGGTGGAGTATAAATACAGGGACCCGCGAGTGTGCCGTTTCACACCAGGGGAGAAATCTTTGAGGAGTTTTTGCTTCAACAGTGTTTGAACGGAACTTCTTGACTTCGTCCCGCTTTGTATTTCAGCTACTCTGCACTTCGGAAGAAAAACCCTTTTCTACTTGAACACTACACATAAAGTCGACGTGAAGCTTTATTTTTGCACCGTTTTTGTTAATAAAAAGCACAAGAAACGCCAGCCGAAATGGAGTCCCAAGTGCGCCAGAACTACCACCGCGACTGCGAGGCCGCCATCAACCGGATGGTGAACATGGAGCTGTTTGCGTCTTACACCTACACTTCTATGGTGAGAACACGTCATGTGATGCTGATGTCTGTAATAACCTTAGTCTCAAGCTATATTAGCTTAATGCTAGACAAAGAGAACGGAGTAGAGTCGTTAAATGTAAAGTCCGGTATGTTGTTGCTAATTTCAGTAATACATGATTTCAGTCGCAGCTCGTTTGTTGGTTGTTTATCACAGTTGGGCAGGTTGCCAGATGCGGAGTGTATTTTCACCCCAAACACATCACCGAAAAACCCAAATGCTGCGTCGTGCTTCGTTTGGCTTTTCTTTAGTCTCGAGTTCAGCAGTTACCTCGGTCTAAACCGGCTGAACTGTCCATCATGAATCATGTCTGTCTCCATAACTGTTTGTCACGATGCTGTATTTGCAGAATAATTGGTGCGGTGTACTAATAACCTGTGTCTGATTTGTCAGGCCTTCTACTTTGACCGTGATGATGTGGCCCTGCCAGGCTTCTCCCACTTCTTCAAGGAGAACAGCCATGAGGAGAGGGAGCATGCTGACAAGCTGCTGTCCTTCCAGAACAAGAGAGGAGGTCGCGTCTTACTCCAGGACATCAAGGTGTGTACAAACTGAACCAGTCCTGCTGTGACATACCTGACTGTGTCTCTAACACAGAAACTGGGATTAATGAGCAGTGTTATGACACTTGTTCTCTTGTTGTTAGTGTGTAATGTGTATACAGAGCTTAAAACAAGTGTTCAGTCTCTAACAGAATTGTTTGTTGTGCAGAAACCAGAGCGTGATGAGTGGGGCAGCGGGCTGGAGGCCATGCAGTGTGCTCTGCAGCTGGAGAAGAATGTCAACCAGGCTCTGCTGGACCTGCACAAGCTGGCTTCTCAGCATAATGACCCTCATGTAAGTGGGAGTTGGAGGGAAGAGTTTGGGGTTAAAGACTGAACTAGTTGATGCTGTGTATGTTTGACAAATCATCAAATGTTAACTGTAGTTTGTTTTCCCAGCTGTGTGACTTCCTGGAGAGCCACTACCTGGATGAGCAGGTGAAGTCCATCAAGAAGCTGGGTGACCACATCACTAACCTCACCCGCATGGATGCCCACAACAACAAGATGGCAGAGTACCTGTTTGACAAGCACACTCTGGGTGACAAGAGCTAAATGCTGAGACGTAGAAGTGAGCCTGGAGTCAGCATGTTAACAACACAGGCTTTGAAGTAAACTCACTTCTGCTCCAGCTGATTCTTTCCTGATTTCCTCACTTTAAAGCTGGCATCAGTTCTTGTATGTTGTGGTGTTTTTGTGTGAAATGTCACATGGAGCGATGGATGTTATCAGGGTATGGCTCTGCTTCTAAGCTGTCTGACATTTGGAAATGTTTCTGATCTGTTCATCTGAATAAACATTTTGAGCTGGATCTTTGGTCTGTCTGCATCTGTGACTCATTTTACTGATTAGTTCAAGCAGTCCAAAAACTAAATCACAACTTCATTACTGACTTTGTCAGATTAAAGATGATCTCAGGTCTTTCAGTTAATATTTCTACTTATTGGCACCAAATACAAACGAGGCCATATCAGATGTAAATATTACTGGACTTGCAGGACATCGCTATGGCAGCTTCAACAAGCACCACACATCCGAAATGGCAAAAGTATATTACTTCATGTTAAGATCTAAATATAACAGCCAATAACTAACATGAAAATATGGAATAAAGTGGACATGTGATCTAATGTTTTACTATGATGAATCTTTGGTGGGTGTTCCTTTTTGGTACAAATCTGTTTGCCTTGTTATGGATATTACTGTAATGCACCATCGCCATCTACTGGAGATATTCGGTTTCTGTTAACATCTTTAAAGCAGGTAAAATTAAAAAAAAAAAAGAACTAAAGGTGTTTTACATTACAGCCTGCATTTTTTTTTTTTTTTTTTTTTTTTTTACCTTATGCCTTTCAAGTTCAAGTTCAACTTTATTGTCACTTCAACCATATACAGTTTAAAAATACACAGTGAGGCGAAACAACGTTCCTCCAGGAACCAAGGTGCTACAAGACAAGTTAGTGCAAAAAAAATAATAATATATAATATATCTAGTAATAATATTGTGCAAAAGAGCATTTACAGGTTGGTGTGTGCGATGGTTTGGTGGTGTAGGTCAGTGTGTTTGCGCTTGTGTTGGTTAGTCAGTCCAGTCTCAATGTTTTGAGGTATTTGAGTTAAGCTGAGTGATAATGTTAGTGTGTGTGTGTGTGCGTGTTTATCAGTCAGTCCCTTTTTGCTGAGGAGACGGATGGCTTGTGGAAAAAAGCTGTTGCACAGTCTGGATGTGCGTGCCCGAATGCTTCGGTACCTTTTTCCAGATGGCAGGAGTGTAAAGAGTGTGTGAGAGGGGTGTGTCCGATCAGCCACAATGCTGGTGGCTTTGCGAATGCAGCGTGTGGTGTAGATGTCCTCAATAGAGGGTAGAAAGACCCCGATGATCTTCTCTGCTGTTCCCACTATCCGCTGTAGGGTCTTGCGGTCTGATATGGCACAGCTCCCAAACCAGACAGTGATGCAGCCGCTCAGGATGCTCTCAATAGTTCCTCTATAGAAGGTGGTCAGGATCGGTGGTGGAAGCCGGGCCTTTCTCAGTCTTCTCAGAAAGAAGAGACGCTGTTGGGCTTTCTTGTGCAGGGAGCTGGTGTTGAGGGACCAGCCGAGGTCCTTCTCCAGGTGTACGCCCAGGAATTTGGTGCTGTCAACGATCTCCACAGAGGAGCCGTTGATGCTCAGCGGTGAGTGGTCGCCTCGTGTCCTCCTAAAGTCAACAACCATCTCTTTTGTCTTGTCAACATTCAGAGAAAGGTTGTTGTCCTTACACCAGTCCGTTAGTCTCTGCACTTCCTCTCTGTACGCTGACTCGTCGTTCTTGCTAATGAGACCCACCACGGTCGTGTCATCAGCGAATTTAATGATGTGATTTGAACTGTGTGTTGCTACACAGTCATGAGTCAGCAGTGTGAACAGCAGAGGACTGAGCACACAGCCTTGTGGGGCCCCAGTGCTCAGTGTGGTGGTGCTGGAGGTGCAGTTCCCGATCCGTACTGACTGAGGCCTTCCGGTCAGAAAGTCCAGGATCCAGTTGCAGAGGGAGGTGTTCAGGCCTAACAGGCTCAGCTTTCCGATCAGTTGTTGGGGGATGATCGTGTTAAATGCTGAGCTGAAATCTATGTACAGCATTCGGACGTGTGAGTCCTTCTTGTCCAAGTGTGTCAGGGCAAGATGGAGTGCAGTGGAGATGGCGTCGTCCGTTGAGCGGTTATGGCGGTATGCAAATTGCATTGGGTCCAGTGAGGGGGGCAGCAGGGTCTTGATGTGTCTCATGACGAGCCGTTCGAAGCACTTCATGATGGTGGGTGTAAGTGCGATAGGGCGGTAGTCATTGAGACAGGACACAGAAGACTTCTTGGGCACGGGGACGATGGTGGTGGCCTTGTGTATTGTACTTATTCAGTACAATACACAATACAAAACACTAGCCAAGTTTACTTCCAAATATAGAACAACTGAAATGAGTTGTGCAAATTCTGATTCAGTGTTGGGAAGGTTACTTTTAAAATGTATTCCACTACAGATTACAGAATACATGCCCAAAATGTATTTTGTAACATTCTGTTATGTTACTCAATGAGAGTAACGTATTCTGAATACTTTGGATCGGGGTGGCTTACTGGGCTTAAGCTGGGGTTGTTTTTTCAGAAGCCCGGGGTCTTTTGGAGTGTAATTTTTTCATAGTTAGATGCCTGGCTGACAACTGTATACAACAAAAACTACACACAATATTCGAAGCACATAGTGCACACTGTTGGAATTTCCCCCCTAATCCGATTGTTCAGTCTGACGTCATGTCTGGGCCTAAACTCTGCTGCAGGTCCATATATCAAACGATCACTGTGGCATTACTGAGAGTTGAAAAACTATCTAAAGTCTTTCATCTTTAATAAAATGATCAGCGTTCTGCTCTACCAGGTGTAACAACTGAGTTTAACATCCAGGCATCCATGAAAACGGAATTTATGACATTTAACGGAGTTAGAAGTTAGCAGGAAGTTAGCTCGCTAGCTTCTATCTAAAATTTAGATTTTTTTCGATACCCATCCCTAGTTATAATGTAACCTAAAATATTGTGTGAAAACTCTGGTTTGCTGGGTTATCAAGATTGCCAACATTCATTAAAGGAACAACCTCTAGAACTCAAAAATCATATTTTTATAGACTTTATTCTTCATTAAAAACTGATTCTTGTGTTTTGGGTCATACTGGCTGCCAGTCCTGTCACAAAGAAACAGTTGAGCACCATTTGGCTTTGAAGCTAGCCTTTAAAGTATTTTAGTCTGAATACAGTTAATCAAGCAAAGCTGATTGATCTAACGGACGGAAAACAGAACAGTCATGGTCAAAAAGCCAGGTATAAATAAGAAAATAATAAAAAATAATAAAAAGTTTAGACCTCTATTAATAGTTTACACCTTCATTAAAAGTCATCCACCTGTCCAGTTATGTTAGGGACATGTCAGCACTGATGTGTAGGGATGGGTATCGAAACCCGGTTCTTGTTGAGAACCGGTTCCCACTGTTTCAATTCCTTGGAATTGTTTGCCATTTTTGCAAACGATTCCCTTATCGATTCCAGTCGCCCCAAATGATGTCACCACGTCACCACCCAATAATGGGGGTGATTTTCAACATGAACCACAATGAAGCAGGTACTAAAAATTTGGGGGGGAAATGGCGAATCATGCTATTGGAAAAGGCTGTCTAACCGAAAGGCTACCATCAAAGTCATGCTGAGTAGTGCTGTGTAGGGAAAACCCCTATAACGGTATTATAAGAAAAGGCTAAATTAACTGTGAATGCTGTTGTCATGGAAAAGGACACGTCAAACTTAAAATTCAGCTACAAACAGTTTAGGTCTTGACAAACTTCACGGATGGTTCAAATTTTCAGAAACTTTAAGTGTGTTGATTCAACAGTCTGTATTTAAACTTCTAGTTTACTATATTTATGTATGTTTTATTTCCAGGTGAATGCAGAGTTCGCGCAGATCACTACAAAACCCCTGCAGGCCACTTTTTCATTAATTTCATACATTGTTTTAGTAAGTATCCAAAACATACAAGTTTCATTATATAATTTTTCAAGGGATCTTATATCTGTTTTCACTCTTATATGCTTTTCATACCAGTTTCACACAAGACAGATACAAACTTTATAAGATTTATATATATCTTTTCCATATGGGTTGGCTCAGCTGGACAACTTAACAGACAAGCTGATGCAACTTTTTGAGGGCAGCAAAGGAGCAAAGGGCCAAAAGATCAAGGATATCATGGCAATCAGTAGTTTGGTCAGTACTAATGATAAACCCATCAATTAAATGCAATCAACCAATTACATTTTTTTCACCCGTTTTTTTTCACCCTTGCATTAGTGTGATGACATCGACTGGTACGCTTTATTTTCTAGCTTCAATTTGAGTTAGGTTCATCGCACACAACATCCTTATATATTCAAATAAGACAATATTATTGTGAAATATGTATTATTCTTAATAGTCATTGTTGAAACGTGTACTGGAGAGCACTTTTTAAGGGGACAGATTCAGCAAAAATTCAATTTTTCATTCCTTTGGTGCTGCCATGTAGGTATCTACTGCCTCTATAAAGACGGTAAATGTGAAGAAAACATTCATCAATTTTCTGTCAGTGTTTCAATTCAGTTTATTTATATAGCGGTATATCACAACAACAGTCATCTCAAGGCACTTCATAAAGTAAACACTTTTAAAGTAAACAGTAAGTAAACACAGCATTTTACAGTGGCTTGCAAAAGTATTTTGCCCCCTTGAACTTTCCCACATTTTGTCACATTACAGCCACAAACATGAATCAATTTTATTGGAATTCCAGGTGAAAGACCAACACAAAGTGGTGCACACGTGAGAAGTGGAACCAAAATCAGACATGATTCCAAACATTTTTTACAAATAACTGCAAAGTGGGGTGTGTGTAATTATTCAGCCCCCTTTGGTCTGAGTGCAGTCAGTTGCACATAGACGTTGCCTGATGAGTGCTAATGACTAAACAGAGTGCACCTGTGTGTAATCTAATGTCAGTACAAATACAGCTGCTCCGTGACGGCCTCAGAGGTTGTCTAAGAGAATATTGGGAGCAACAACACCATGAAGTCCAAAGACCACACCAGACAGGTCAGGGATAAAGTTATTGAGACATTTAAAGCAGGCTTAGGCTACACAAAGATTTCCCAAGCCTTGAACATCCCACGGAGCACTGTTCAAGCCATCATCCAGAAATGGAAGGAGTATGGCACAACTGTAAACCTACCAAGACAAGGCCGTCCACCTAAACTCACAGGCCGAACAAGGAGAGCGCTGATCAGAAATGCAGCCCAGTCAAAGTCCAGATCTAAATCCAATCCAGAATCTGTGGCAAGATCTGAAAACTGCTGTTCACAAACGCTGTGCATCTAATCTGACTGAGCTGGAGCTGTTTCAAAGAAGAATGGGCAAAGATTTCAGTCTGTAGATGTGCAAAGCTGGTAGAGACAGACCCTAAAAGACTGGCAGCTGGAACTGCAGCAAAAGGTGGTTCTACAAAGTGTTGACTCAGGGGGCTGAATAATTACGCACACCTAGGGATGGGTATCGAAACCTGGTTCTTGTTGAGAACCGGTTCCCACTGTTTCAATTCCTTGGAAGTGTTTGCCATTTTTGCAAACGATTCCCTTATTGATTCCAGTCGCCCCGAATGACGTCACCACGTTGCGGAGCGTCATTTACCTGGCAGGAAACACGGCGCCAGCGGCTCAAATGCTCAAAAGCTTGGTTATACTTTACGAGAACGGATGACAACAGGGCAACTTGCAATACTTGCAAAGTAGATATTTCATTTAAGGGAGGAAACACTACGAATATGCAAAAGCATTTGCTCACAAAACACGCGATGACCTTAAATGAATGTTGTGTTTTTAATTCCGCTCCGGACTCGTGAATCTCAACCCAGCAGCAGCGGTAACGTTTGCACGTCCTCTCCCGTTAATGCGGCAGGTAAATAATCAACTAACAGAGCATATTATGTTAGCACGATCTGCCTTATTACAAAACCTGCCATTACTGTGCATTTAGGTGACCATGATGAGACAGACAGACAGAGTCTGGCTCAGATGCTGCCAGTTCTCGCTGCAGTCTACCGGTAGCGTCTCCTTTCAGGCCAGGATAGACGAATGTCACCGAGCAGTGTCTAAGTTTGTGGTCAAAGGCTTGCACCCATTTGCCACAGCAGATGCCCCGATTTCACTTTGGTAAGTGAATGTGTTTAATTGTACACAGGGACATTTCTGGATATTCTTGTGTAATTGCTACAGAATAATTTATGTTACACTTTGTTATTGCTACAGAAGAATATTTATTTTATTATTTTACATTTACATTTTTTTTCCTGGGGACCCTGTGACACCCCATTGAAGAGCCGCAGGCTGGATCTCTTAAGATCTCACTGCTGGGTTTGTAAGGCCATGTTACTCCTAAATTTCTATCTTGTTCAAAGAGAAGATAAAAAACAAAGTTCTAAGCTAATCGACCTTAGTGTTCTCCTTTTTAAAAATAAGAATCGATAAAGAATCGAATCGTTAAACAGAATCGAAAATGGAATCGGAATCGTTAAAATCTTATCAATACCCATCCCTAGTCAGATATAAACCAAGTTTAGGTGGAGTTTATTTTCGTTGTGCTGACTTTTTACTGTCAGTTGCAATAACTCGTACTGCGTTCTAGCCAGCTTGACGGAGTTTTTAGGTGGGTGGGTGCTATGATGTTACTGATAGTGAACTTTATTTTATTCATAAGGTTAGTTAGTAGAGTTGCCAACGGCTCCTTAAAAAAATGGAATGGTCCCTCAATCAGAGAAAATATTACACGTTTCGTATTGAGCTGAGAAGAGATGCAGTTTGTCCCGGACTTTAGCTAGAATGGAAAAAGACACAAAGCTGGAGTTATTCTGTCGTTACGCTGCACAGCTGCCTCTTCTTCTCTCATTCTCTCCCCTCCCTCTCCTGTTGCTACTTCAATCATGAAACTGATCAATGATCAGCTGATCGGCTTTTCTCTCTCATTTATTTATCGCCCACTTTGTGCCAGAAAGAGGAAACCAGCGGATGTCGCGCTGAACAACAGCAGCACGTTTAAGCTTGATCAGCTGTTGTTAGAATGTATTTAATATTAATTTCTAGTATCAGCTGATGTTTGCTGGAGCCACAGCTGTAAAGCTGCTGGTCATGATGTCGGTTTGGATATGTGGTGAGAGGGAAACATGAAGATGAAACCAGGAGATGTCCTTACTGAATCCTCAGAGCTGAACAGGTGATGAAGAAACAGGTTTACCTTTTAGGTGACATGAATGAGTTGAAGGGAAGTTATGAACTGTTTCTGAGAGACAGATAACCCCAGGATCCTTTTTTATGTAGCTGACAGCTGGGCCGCACGCGCTTACAAAACACTGATATCATGTTATTCTTTGTGATCTTTGCTTCAATTATGTCTTTAAGGTTAGTTTAAATAGTGGCAGTTAATTAAACGACATTTATTAAAATATTAAATACCTGAGTCAGAACGTTACACGCGGATCACCTTAAGAGTCTGGGAAACTTTGTAGCTGCCTAACTTTTTTTTTTTTTTTTGAATGTTCTAGCTCCGTTGATTTGACACATTGGAATGTGTCAAAAAAGGGGGGAAGGTTGAGCTTTAACATCAAACCAGGATTATTTGAACATTTTATAACTTCATTTGTGTCTTTAATAATTTAGGAATGGTAAAGCTTAAGCTAATAGCGGTCCGAGAAGACGGACCTTTTAGAGAATCAGTGAAAAAGCATAAACTATCACTTTCATGTTTAATCATTACTCATTGAAATGAACTGAATAGCGCTTAGAAGATTTGTTAATTTCTTTGTCTTTTGTTAAAAAGAGGGGTTTCAATAATTTTCAGACACACCTTGCAAATGTGCTTATAACGAGTTGGCACTCGGTCTTTTGAAGGTCAGAAGCTTCGTTCGGCGTGACTGTCCGGACTGATATATTGGGGACACCTTCCTGTTCCTTTTCTGGAGAATACACAGATCGTTGTTTGAAACCGGGGCAGAATAATCCCCTGATCTGTGCCACGACTGAAGGGTTGTCTAACCCCTAAGGTTGAAGAATGAAGAGCAGAGGATCACCCAACTGGACGACACTGGTAGCTGCAGCAATAGAATAAAGGCTGAAAGCTGTGGGAGACAAGGAGAGTGTCATCTGTACCTGCTACTGTTGGAATCATAGTTTTTCTTGCATCTGAATTGCGCAAACATAGAGGTCATCCCACATATGGTTCGCCCCTCAGGGGGACAAAGGACCTCAGGAGTGAGAAGAGATGAACCCGGCCACGCTGAATTGAAGGGTGTTTGTGAGGTCATCATTCTAATGACCTCATCAGGGGGAATTGTTGGATTGTAGTGTTAGTTTATGCCATGTTAATGAATTAAAGATTGTGAATTATTATGTAGTTTTAGTTTGCATTATTCTCCTGAATTAGAAGAAGCTGATAACTATTGCATTAGTTAAACTGATTTGCATTACATTAAACTGTTAATTTATTGTGAATGAATGATACTGTTTTATGATGCATTATACTGCTGAGTTATAAGAAATACTGTTTGCAGAAAGTCATCGCCTTATTTGTCTGATTAGAAGAGAACAGAACATACTGGAGTTTTCTGCCCCATCTCAGCAGGAGCAGATAACCGGGGAGCCAAGGTCGTAGCTTAGGCGCTGTGTGAGGGAAAGCATGTGAATGTTTAGGCTTTTTATGATAAGGTGGAGACACCAGAGGCTATAAGAGTTTGAGCAATGCTCCACCATTTTGAGATTTTGAGGCTGGCTACATTTGCCAGCCGACCTGGCTACACTATCCAGCCGACCTGGCTACATTTTCCAGCCGACCTGGCTACATTTGCCAGCCGACCTGGCTACATATTCCAGCCGACCTGGCTACAATTTCCAGCCGACCTGGCTACATTTTCCAGCCGACCTGGCTACATTTGCCAGCCGACCTGGCTACATATTCCAGCCGACCTGGCTACACTATCCAGCCGACCTGGCTACATTTTCCAGACGACCTGGCTACACTTTCCAGCCGACCTGGCTACATATTCCAGCCGACCTGGCTACACTTTCCAGCCGACCTGGCTACATATTCCAGCCGACCTGGCTACACTTTCCAGCCGACCTGGCTACATATTCCAGCCGACCTGGCTACACTTTCCAGCCGACCTGGCTACATATTCCAGCCGACCTGGCTACACTTTCCAGCCGACCTGGCTACATATTCCAGCCGACCTGGTTACACTTTCCAGCCGACCTGGCTACACTATCCAGCCGACCTGGCTACACTTTCCAGCCGACCTGGCTACACTTTCCAGCCGACCTGGCTACACTTTCCAGCCGACCTGGCTACACTGTCCAGCCGACCTGGCTACATTTTCCAGCCGACCTGGCTACATTTTCCAGCCGACCTGGCTACATATTCCAGCCGACCTGGTTACACTTTCCAGCCGACCTGGCTACATTTTCCAGCCGACCTGGCTACACTTGCCAGCCGACCTGGCTACACTATCCAGCCGACCTGGCTACACTTTCCAGCCGACCTGGCTACATTTGCCAGCCGACCTGGCTACACTTTCCAGCCGACCTGGCTACACTTTCCAGCCAACCTGGCTACACTTTCCAGCCGACCTGGCTACACTTTCCAGCCGACCTGGCTACACTTTCCAGCCGACCTGGCTACACTGTCCAGCCGACCTGGCTACATTTTCCAGCCGACCTGGCTACATTTTCCAGCCGACCTGGCTACATATTCCAGCCGACCTGGTTACACTTTCCAGCCGACCTGGCTACATTTTCCAGCCGACCTGGCTACACTTGCCAGCCGACCTGGCTACACTATCCAGCCGACCTGGCTACACTTTCCAGCCGACCTGGCTACATTTTCCAGCCAACCTGGCTACATTTTCCAGCCGACCTGGCTACATTTTCCAGCCGACCTGGCTACATTTTTCCAGCCGACCTGGCTACATTTTTCCAGCCGACCTGGCTACACTTTCCAGCCGACCTGGCTACACTACCCAGCCGACCTGGCTACATTTTCCAGCCAACCTGGCTACATTTTCCAGCCGACCTGGTGTTAAGGTTCAAAATATTGGGGATATTGGTCCGGCCGGGTTGAGTCAAACGATGATTTTAATGAACACACGCGTGGGAGATGGACACTGATGCAGACAGCCTCAAAATCTCAAAATGGTGGAGCATTGCTCAAACTTTTATAGCCTCTGGTGTCTCCACCTTATCATAAAAAGCCTAAACATTCACATGCTTTCCCTCACACAGCGCCTGGCTATCCAGCCGAAAGTGTAGCCAGGTCGGCTGGAAAGTGTAGCCAGGTCGGCTGGAAAGTGTAGCCAGGTCGGCTGGAAAATGTAGCCAGGTCGGCTGGAAAGTGTAGCCAGGTCGGCTGGCAAGTGTAGCCAGGTCGGCTGGCAAGTGCAGCCAGGTCGGCTGGCAAGTGTAGCCAGGTCGGCTGGAAAATGTAGCCAGGTCGGCTGGATAGTGTAGCCAGGTCGGCTGGATAGTGTAGCCAGGTCGGCTGGATAGTGTAGCCAGGTCGGCTGGATAGTGTAGCCAGGTCGGCTGGCAAATGTAGCCAGGTCGGCTGGAAAGTGTAGCCAGGTCGGCTGGAAAATGTAGCCAGGTCGGCTGGAAAGTGTAGCCAGTGTTGGATTGTAGTGTTAGTTTATGCCATGTTAATGAATTAAAGATTGTGAATTATTATGTAGTTTTAGTTTGCATTATTCTCCTGAATTAGAAGAAGCTGATAACTATTACAT
The DNA here is from genome assembly GCF_965226115.1 of Aulonocara stuartgranti. Taxonomy (NCBI): domain Eukaryota; kingdom Metazoa; phylum Chordata; class Actinopteri; order Cichliformes; family Cichlidae; genus Aulonocara; species Aulonocara stuartgranti. The sequence goes on from NC_138942.1 coordinate 35,197,247, forward strand.
TAGTTTAACTGATTCGCATTACATTAAACTGTTAATTTATTGTGAATGAATGATACTGTTTTATGATGCATTATACTGCTGAGTTATAAGAAATACTGTTTGCAGAAAGTCATCGCCTTATTTGTCTGATTAGAAGAGAACAGAACATACTGGAGTTTTCTGCCCCATCTCAGCAGGAGCAGATAACCGGGGAGCCAAGGTCGTAGCTTAGGCGCTGTGTGAGGGAAAGCATGTGAATGTTTAGGCTTTTTATGATAAGGTGGAGACACCAGAGGCTATAAAAGTTTGAGCAATGCTCCACCATTTTGAGATTTTGAGGCTGTCTGCATCAGTGTCCATCTCCCACGCGTGTGTTCATTAAAATCATCGTTTGACTCAACCCGGCCGGACCAGTGTTGTTATTGTGGTTTTTTCTCTTGTCTCCATCCCCAATATTTTGAACCTTAACACCAGGTCGGCTGGAAAATGTAGCCAGGTCGGCTGGATAGTGTAGCCAGGTTGGCTGGAAAATGTAGCCAGGTCGGCTGGATAGTGTAGCCAGGTCGGCTGGCAAATGTAGCCAGGTCGGCTGGTAAGTGTAGCCAGGTCGGCTGGATAGTGTAGCCAGGTTGGCTGGAAAATGTAGCCAGGTCGGCTGGATAGTGTAGCCAGGTCGGCTGGAAAATGTAGCCAGGTCGGCTGGATAGTGTAGCCAGGTCGGCTGGTAAGTGTAGCCAGGTCGGCTGGTAAGTGTAGCCAGGTCGGCTGGTAAGTGTAGCCAGGTCGGCTGGTAAGTGTAGCCAGGTCGGCTGGATAGTGTAGCCAGGTCGGCTGGCAAATGTAGCCAGGTCGGCTGGATAGTGTAGCCAGGTCGGCTGGATAGTGTAGCCAGGTCGGCTGGAAAATGTAGCCAGGTCGGCTGGATAGTGTAGCCAGGTCGGCTGGAAAGTGTAGCCAGGTCGGCTGGAAAATGTAGCCAGGTCGGCTGGAAAATGTAGCCAGGTCGGCTGGAAAAATGTAGCCAGGTCGGCTGGAAAAATGTAGCCAGGTCGGCTGGAAAATGTAGCCAGGTCGGCTGGAAAGTGTAGCCAGGTCGGCTGGAAAATTTAGCCAGGTCGGCTGGAAAGTGTAGCCAGGTCGGCTGGAAAGTGTAGCCAGGTCGGCTGGATAGTGTAGCCAGGTCGGCTGGCAAATGTAGCCAGGTCGGCTGGAAAATAAAGCCAGGTCGGCTGGAAAGTGTAGCCAGGTCGGCTGGAATATGTAGCCAGGTCGGCTGGAATATGTAGCCAGGTCGGCTGGAAAATGTAGCCAGGTCGGCTGGATAGTGTAGCCAGGTCGGCTGGAAAATGTAGCCAGGTCAGGTGGATAGTGTAGCCAGGTCGGCTGGAAAATGTAGCCAGGTCGGCTGGAAAGTGTAGCCAGGTCGGCTGGAAAAATGTAGCCAGGTCGGCTGGCAAATGTAGCCAGGTCGGCTGGATAATGTAGCCAGGTCGGCTGGAAAATGTAGCCAGGTCGGCTGGCAAGTGTAGCCAGGTCGGCTGGCAAGTGTAGCCAGGTCGGCTGGAATATGTAGCCAGGTCGGCTGGAAAATGTAGCCAGGTCGGCTGGAAAGTGTAGCCAGGTCGGCTGGATAGTGTAGCCAGGTCGGCTGGAAAATTTAGCCAGGTCGGCTGGATAGTGTAGCCAGGTCGGCTGGAAAATGTAGCCAGGTCGGCTGGAAAGTGTAGCCAGGTCGGCTGAAAAATGTAGCCAGGTCGGCTGGCAAATTTAGCCAGGTCGGCTGGAAAGTGTAGCCAGGTCGGCTGGATAGTGTAGCCAGGTCGGCTGGATAGTGTAGCCAGGTCGGCTGGAAAATGTAGCCAGGTCGGCTGGAAAGTGTAGCCAGGTCGGCTGGAATATGTAGCCAGGTCGGCTGGAAAATGTAGCCAGGTCGGCTGGATAGTGTAGCCAGGTCGGCTGGCAAATGTAGCCAGGTCGGCTGGCAAATGTAGCCAGGTCGGCTGGATAATGTAGCCAGGTCGGCTGGCAAGTGTAGCCAGGTCGGCTGGCAAATGTAGCCAGGTGAGTAAGTGACGGAAGTGACGGACAAGGTAAGCGACTCATGTTGTAACTGACGTCAGACGCCGGAGATTTTGGCGGAAAATTAAAGCAAATGGTAGTTTAGATTTGAACAAATTCATTTAAGCTTCAGCATTACCAAATACACTTATCAATTGTCTTATAACTAACACTATTTGTCTAAATAATCTCCAACACCCTGGAGAACAACGAGGAGAGTTTAGAGACTCTCCAAGATCATATTGATCAGTGCTTTCAGGATCTCGTGATGAAGAAGACCCCATGTGCAGCTCAGCCAAACCTGAGACGCCGTCGTCGAAAAGACAACGCCAGGCAGATTCCCCCGGCTCAACATCGCCAGCCGGCAAAGATATTGCCGACATATTGGAGTCAATCGACAAGCGATTGTCCAGTTTCGACGCAAGGCTGTCCTTGGTGGAGATTCTTCACCGAGAATTTAAATGCTTGCGAGAATCCCTGGAGTACAGCCAGCAGCAGGTGGAAACGCTTGCTGCTGAAAATGCCACGCTAAGGGAGTCGGTGAAATGTCTCACAGATAATGTTACCCAGCTCAATAGAGAAAATAAAAAAATCCGACGCGGCTTCATCCAGAAGGGCTCCCGCGCTGTCATCGCTGTGGACCGGCTGTACGTGGACGGACAGCTCCACCGCGACCCCAACATCACTCCGTGGCTCCATCGCTAGCGGTAAGCGTAAAGGAGGTGGGCTTGCTGTTTTAGTTAACAACCGGTGGTGTAACCCTGCCAACATAACAATCAAAGAAAGGATTTGTTGCCCGGACACTGAACTGTGTGCTGTTGGACTCAGGCCGTATTATTTACCCAGGGAATTCTCTCACGTCATCTTGGTGGCTGTTTATGTTCCCCCCTCTGCTAACCCCACAGCTGCATGTGACACTATCCACTCTGCCATAGCTCGGCTACAGACTCAGCACCCGAGTGCCTTTATTGTGATCTCGGGTGACTTCAACCATGTATCACTGGACAATACACTACCAACATTCAAACAATATGTGGACTGTCCCACCAGGGGAGAGAAAACTTTAGACTTACTGTATGCTAACGTCAAGGATGCATACAGCTCCTCCTCCCTCCCCCCACTTGGTAGGTCAGATCATAACCTGATTCACCTCACCCCCCGCTATGTGCCAATTGTGAGGAGGGAACCTGTGACCACCAGGACTGTCAGGAGGTGGTCAGAGGAGGCAATAGCGGAACTACAGGGCTGTTTCGAGGTGACCGACTGGGAAACACTCTGTGAGCCTCACGCCGAGGACATCAATGGGCTTACTGAGTGTATCACAGACTACATAACTTTCTGCACCGACTCCATTGTTCCAGCTCAGACTGTTCATTGTTACCCAAATAACAAGCCGTGGGTGACTAAGGACATCAAAGCCCTCCTCAACAACAAGAAGAGGGCTTTCAGAGGGGGCAACAAAGAGGAGGTGAGGAAGGTCCAGGTGTTACTAAAGGACAAGATCAGAGAGGCTAAGGACAATTACAGGAGGAAGCTGGAGTGGAAACTCCAGCAGAACAGCATGAGAGAGGTGTGGAGGGGCATGAAGACCATCACTGGATTCAGGCCAACCAACAGCAGGGGAGCTGAGGGAGGTGAGAACAGAGCCGACGAGTTGAATCTGTTTTTCAATAGATTCGACACCACAGTGTCTGCTCCCACCCCCACAACCTCACCTGCAGTCAGCCTGGAATCAAGAGCCACACCACTGTGCCAGCCTCTCTCTTCACATGTTGCCTCCTGTGAGATTCCTGACACCCCTCCCCCACCCATCACCTTCACTCAATACCAGGTTGAGATGCAAATGAGGAGACTTCACTCAGGCAAGTCTGCTGGACCAGACGGAGTGAGTCCCCTTGTCCTCAAGGCCTGTGCCCCCCAGCTGTGTGGAGTCTTTCATAAACTGTTTATGCTGAGTCTGAGTCTGCAGAGGGTCCCGGTGATGTGGAAGACATCATGCCTCGTCCCTGTACCAAAGACGCCTCGTCCCAGTGGCCCCCAGGATTATAGGCCCGTGGCACTGACCTCCCACATCATGAAGACCCTGGAAAGGCTCATCCTGGACCAGCTGCGACCCATAGTAAGACCACATCTGGATCCCCTTCAGTTCGCTTATCAGCCTCGTCTCGGAACAGAGGACGCCATCATCTACCTGCTCAATCGTGTCTACACCCATCTGGACCAGCCGGCGAGCACTGTGAGGGTCATGTTTTTTGACTTTTCCAGTGCTTTCAACACCATCAGGCCGACCCTCCTGGGTGATAAGTTAGCAGCGATGCAGGTGGATGCTTCTCTGGTGTCCTGGATTGTTGATTACCTGACAGGAAGACCACAATATGTACGTCTCCCACAGTGTGTGTCTGACAAGGTGATTAGCAACACAGGGGCACCACAGGGGACTGTCCTCTCCCCCTTCCTCTTCACCCTCTACACCACAGACTTCAGCCACTGCACAGAGACCTGCCATCTTCAGAAGTTTTCTGATGACTCTGCGGTGGTTGGATGCATCAGCAGGGATGATGAGACAGAGTACCGGGCTGTGGTCGACTCCTTTGTCACGTGGTGTGAGCAGAATCATCTGCAGCTCAACGTGGCAAAGACCAAGGAACTGATCGTGGACTTCAGGAAGACCAGGAAACACTTGACCCCTGTTTCAATCCAGGGGGTCAGTGTTGACATTGTGGAGGACTATAAATACCTTGGAGTACACATTGACAATAAACTGGACTGGGCTAAAAACACCACAGCACTTTACAGGAAGGGCCAGAGTCGTCTCTATTTTTTGAGGCGACTGAGGTCCTTCAACATCTGCCAGAAAATGCTGAGGATTTTCTATGAGTCTGTGGTGGCCAGTGCGATCCTCTATGCTGTTGCATGCTGGGGGAGCAGGCTGAGGGTCGCAGATGCCAACAGACTTAATAAACTGATCCGTAAGGCCAGCAATGTTGTGGGGATGGAGCTGGACTCCCTCAAGGTGGTGTCGGAGAGGCGGATGCTGTCCAAGATAAAGACAATGTTGGATAACACCTCCCACCCACTCCATGACATGTTGGTCAGTCACAGGAGCTCGTTCAGTGAGAGACTGAGATTACCCATAATGCACCACTGAACGACACAGGAAATCATTCCTGCCTGTGGCCATCTCCCTGTACAACGCATCCACTTAACACACTGTTTGCTGCTACAACTACACATGTTTCTTTTCCAAATATTTATTTATAAGTGACTTATGTACAGTGGGGCAAAAAAGTATTTAGTCAGCCACCGATTGTGCAAGTTCCCCCACTTAAAATGATGACAGAGGTCAGTAATTTGCACCAGAGGTACACTTCAACTGTGAGAGACAGAATGTGAAAAAAAAAATCCATGAATCCACATGGTAGGATTTGTAAAGAATTTATTCGTAAATCAGGGTGGAAAATAAGTATTTGGTCAATAACAAAAATACAACTCAATACTTTGTAACATAACCTTTGTTGGCAATAACAGAGGTCAAACGTTTACTATAGGTCTTTACCAGGTTTGCACACACAGTAGCTGGTATTTTGGCCCATTCCTCCATGCAGATCTTCTCGAGAGCAGTGATGTTTTGGGGCTGTCGCCGAGCAACACGGACTTTCAACTCCCGCCACAGATTTTCTATGGGGTTGAGGTCTGGAGACTGGCTAGGCCACTCCAGGACTTTCAAATGCTTCTTACGGAGCCACTCCTTTGTTGCCCGGGCGGTGTGTTTTGGATCATTGTCATGTTGGAAGACCCAGCCTCGTTTCATCTTCAAAGTTCTCACTGATGGAAGGAGGTTTTGGCTCAAAATCTCACGATACATGGCCCCATTCATTCTGTCCTTAACACGGATCAGTCGTCCTGTCCCCTTGGCAGAAAAACAGCCCCATAGCATGATGTTTCCACCCCCATGCTTCACAGTAGGTATGGTGTTCTTGGGATGCAACTCAGTATTCTTCTTCCTCCAAACACGACGAGTTGAGTTTATACCAAAAAGTTCTACTTTGGTTTCATCTGACCACATGACATTCTCCCAATCCTCTGCTGTATCATCCATGTGCTCTCTGGCAAACTTCAGACGGGCCTGGACATGCACTGGCTTCAGCAGCGGAACACGTCTGGCACTGCGGGATTTGATTCCCTGCCGTTGTAGTGTGTTACTGATGGTGACCTTTGTTACTTTGGTCCCAGCTCTCTGCAGGTCATTCACCAGGCCCCCCCGTGTGGTTCTGGGATCTTTGCTCACCGTTCTCATGATCATTTTGACCCCACGGGATGAGATCTTGCGTGGAGCCCCAGATCGAGGGAGATTATCAGTGGTCTTGTATGTCTTCCATTTTCTGATGATTGCTCCCACAGTTGATTTTTTCACACCAAGCTGCTTGCCTATTGTAGATTCACTCTTCCCAGTCTGGTGCAGGTCTACAATACTTTTCCTGGTGTCCTTCGAAAGCTCTTTGGTCTTGGCCAAGGCGGAGTTTGGAGTCTGACTGTTTGAGGCTGTGGACAGGTGTCTTTTATACAGATGATGAGTTCAAACAGGTGCCATCCATACAGGTAACGAGTGGGGGACAGAAAAGCTTCTTACAGGAGACGTTACAGGTCTGTGAGAGCCAGAGATTTTCCTTGTTTGAGGTGACCAAATACTTATTTTCCACCCTGATTTACGAATAAATTCTTTACAAATCCTACCATGTGGATTCATGGATTTTTTTTTCACATTCTGTCTCTCACAGTTGAAGTGTACCTCTGGTGCAAATTACTGACCTCTGTCATCATTTTAAGTGGGGGAACTTGCACAATCGGTGGCTGACTAAATACTTTTTTGCCCCACTGTATGTATGTATGTATATATATGTATATATTGTACTATTCTTAGTTAGCGTATTGTCTGTCTTGTCTTAATGTTGGTTTAAAATGGAGCACTGTAACAAAAAATAATTTCCCCCAGGGATCAATAAAGTATTCTGATTCTGATTCTGATTATTAACCTCACACCAGATAAGAATCAGCTGCACCCTTTCCTTATCCACTCACACTAACTTGCATTAACATCTGTTTAACTTACCAGCATCAAATCGCATCTTAAAGTGTGATTTCATAGCAGAATTAACACCGTCACTCTCCGTCAGTGATTTAATTGGAATGTTTACGTTTTGTTTCTGTTTTTTTTCTTCTCGTTTTTTTTTCCTCCTCTCTTTTCCCCCTCTTGGTTTTATGCTGCTCACCCCTGTCCTTGGTTTCTTTCTTTATTCCTTTCACTGCCTCGATCACCTGCTTCGACACTCATCCACAAACATCCTTTATTTCGACACATACGCACCATGCGCTCAACGGCAGCACATTTACATCAGTCAGACAGCGCACACAGTCATATAAGATACACACACACTTAAGCCAAGCCTACTCATATTAGTAACTATGCATACACAAAGTCAGACTCAGGGAGCATCTCGCCACACATTTTTTCTCTCTCTCCTTCTCTTTATTTATGAACAAGTGACGTATTCTCTCCACCTGGCTAAGCGACGCACACAGCATACATCCCTAGTTATACACAAACATCTATGGGTACACTGAGGTTCATTACATGGAATATAAATGGAGCTGGCTCCAGAGAAAAGAGGTTAAAAATTTTTAACCAACTCAAAAAACTACAGGCGGATGTTGTCCTATTACAAGAGACCCACAGACCTCTTAGAGGTTCGAATGAACTTAAAACACCTGAGTTTCCCAATGTGTTCTCAGCTTGTTATAATTCTAGACAAAGGGGAGCAGCAATTTTAATACATAAAAATATTAATTTCACAGTACTCGATACAGTTATAGATCCAGAGGGCAGATTCTTAATCATTAAACTATCTATACTTGATAAAAAGCTATGTATTGCAAGTGTATATGGTCCAAATGTTGATGATCCCTCATTCTTTCACGGTTTTTTCAGTGCACTCTCTGAACACTTAGATGGCACACTTGTTCTTGGAGGCGACCTCAACCTTGGACTAAATGAAGACATGGATAGGCTCAATACAGCAGGAACTCAGCGTAATTGGCAGTCCACAAATATAATCAAACAGTATATGAGCGACTTTGGTCTTTGCGATGCATGGCGCTCCCTTCACCCCACCAGTAAGGAATATACTTTTTTCTCACATGTCCATCACTCCTACTCTCGTCTGGATTATTTTTTGGTCAGCAGCTCACTGCTGAACGACATTTCAGACACTGAGATTCATCCTATAGCTGTCAGCGATCATGGTCCTGTATCTTTAACACTAATGCACAAGAATAATACTACGCCAAGAAAAAACTGGAGATTTAATATATCACTACTTAAAGATGAAGACTTTATTAAATATTTTAAAAAAGAGTGGACTTCATATTTGGACTATAATGACACTCCCGAAACATCAGCTTCTGTTCTATGGGAAGCAGGGAAAGCTGTGATGAGAGGTAAAATAATTTCTTTTTCATCACATAAAAAGAAAAAAGAAAACAAAAATATTCAGGAATTAGAAAAAACCATCAAATCACTAGAAGAAGCCTACGCGTCCCACCAAGATCAGGAAACATTGAACAAAATACGTAAACAAAACTAGAATTAAATGAGATAATTGATAAAAAAACAAAATTCTTAGTACAAAGACTACGCCTACAAAATTACGAACATGGTAATAAATCCGGTCAATTTCTAGCAAACCAGCTAAAAATAAATAAAGAAAAAACAACTATATGTGCTGTTCAAGATTCATCTGGGAACACATTATATGAACCGATACAAATAAACAACATTTTCAGGGATTTCTATAAAACGTTGTATTCACCACAAATAAACCCATCTAAAAAAGAAATTGATCAGTTTTTGGACAACATAACTCTTCCAAAATTATTGGACACTCAAGCAATGGCACTGGATTCACCACTGACACCAGGTGAACTCCAGGAAGCCCTGATAAGTATGCACAATAATAAGGCTCCAGGTCCAGACGGCTTTCCTGCAGAATTCTACAAAGAATTCTGGTCGATTCTAGCACCAGTTTTCTACAGAACGTTGTTGGAAATTAAAGAAAAGGGCAGACTTCCATCAAATATGAATTCTGCAAACATTAATCTCCTGCTAAAACCAGGCAAAGACCCTGTATATCCCTCAAGCTATCGTCCAATATCCCTTATAAACGTAGACCTTAAAATAATCTGCAAAGCTCTCTCAAAGAGACTGGAGAAAATAACCCCCCTCTTAATTCATCCTGACCAAACTGGTTTCATAAAAGGTAGGCACTCATCAACTTAATTTGATAGACTACTCATACAGTAAAAACCTAGAAACTACAATATTCTCTTTAGATGCAGAAAAAGCATTTGACAGAGTTAACTGGAAATTTCTATTTGCAACTTTACACAAATTTGGTTTTGGATCCTCTTTCATAAACTGGTTAAAAATATTATATAATTCCCCAACAGCTTGTGTTAGTGGTGCGTTGGTGGTTCTTTGTGTCCGGGGATGGGCGTCCAGGTACACACCGGCTCACTCCTTGGCGGCCGCTTATCGGGGCCTGGAGCCTGGGGCTCGCTCGGGCCACTTCGGAGGTCGGCTGGCAAGTGTAGCCAGGTCGGCTGGAAAGTGTAGCCAGGTCGGCTGAAAAATGTAGCCAGGTCGGCTGGCAAATGTAGCCAGGTCGGCTGGATAATGTAGCCAGGTCGGCTGGAAAGTGTAGCCAGGTCGGCTGGATAGTGTAGCCAGGTCGGCTGGCAAGTGTAGCCAGGTCGGCTGGCAAGTGTAGCCAGGTCGGCTGGAAAGTGTAGCCAGGTCGGCTGAAAAATGTAGCCAGGTCGGCTGGCAAGTGTAGCCAGGTCGGCTGGAAAGTGTAGCCAGGTCGGCTGGCAAGTGTAGCCAGGTTGGCTGGCAAGTGTAGCCAGGTCGGCTGGATAGTGTAGCCAGGTCGGCTGGCAAGTGTAGCCAGGTCGGCTGGATAGTGTAGCAAGGTCGGCTGGAAAGTGTAGCCAGGTCGGCTGGATAGTGTAGCCAGGTCGGCTGGCAAATGTAGCCAGGTCGGCCGGATAGTGTAGCCAGGTCGGCTGTAAAATATAGCCAGGTCGGCCGGAAAGTGTAGCCAGGTCGGCTGGATAATGTAGCCAGGTCGGCCGGATAGTGTAGCCAGGTCGGCTGGAAAATGTAGCCAGGTCGGCTGGCAAGTGTAGCCAGGTCGGCTGGAAAGTGTAGCCAGGTCGGCTGGATAGTGTAGCCAGGTCGGCTGGAAAGTGTAGCCAGGTCGGCTGGATAGTGTAGCCAGGTCGGCTGGCAAATGTAGCCAGGTCGGCCGGATAGTGTAGCCAGGTCGGCTGGAAAATGTAGCCAGGTCGGCCGGAAAATGTAGCCAGGTCGGCCGGAAAGTGTAGCCAGGTCGGCTGGCAAGTGTAGCCAGGTCGGCTGGATAGTGTAGCCAGGTCGGCTGGATAGTGTAGCCAGGTCGGCTGGAAAGTGTATCCAGGTCGGCTGGATGGTGTAGCCAGGTCGGCTCTCAAATGTAGCCAGGTCGGCTGGATAGTGTAGCCAGGTCGGCTGGAAAGTGTAGCCAGGTCGGCTGAAAAATGTAGCCAGGTCGGCTGGCAAATGTAGCCAGGTCGGCTGGAAAGTGTAGCCAGGTCGGCTGGAAAGTGTAGCCAGGTCGGCTGGATAGTGTAGCCAGGTCGGCTGGATAGTGTAGCCAGGTCGGCTCTCAAATGTAGCCAGGTCGGCTGGATAGTGTAGCCAGGTCGGCTGGCAAGTGTATCCAGGTCGGCTGGAAAGTGTAGCCAGGTCGGCTGAAAAATGTAGCCAGGTCGGCTGGCAAATGTAGCCAGGTCGGCTAGCAAGTGTAGCCAGGTCGGCTGGAAAGTGTAGCCAGGTCGGCTCTCAAATGTAGCCAGGTCGGCTGGATAGTGTAGCCAGGTCGGCTGGCAAGTGTATCCAGGTCGGCTGGAAAGTGTAGCCAGGTCGGCTGGAAAGTGTAGCCAGGTCGGCTGAAAAATGTAGCCAGGTCGGCTGGCAAATGTAGCCAGGTCGGCTGGCAAATGTAGCCAGGTCGGCTAGCAAGTGTAGCCAGGTCGGCTGGATAGTGTAGCCAGGTCGGCTGGCAAGTGTATCCAGGTCGGCTGGAAAGTGTAGCCAGGTCGGCTGGAAAGTGTAGCCAGGTCGGCTGAAAAATGTAGCCAGGTCGGCTGGCAAATGTAGCCAGGTCGGCTGGCAAGTGTAGCCAGGTCGGCTGGATAGTGTAGCCAGGTCGGCTGGATAGTGTAGCCAGGTCGGCTGGAAAGTGTATCCAGGTCGGCCGGATAGTGTAGCCAGGTCGGCTCTCAAATGTAGCCAGGTCGGCTGGATAGTGTAGCCAGGTCGGCTGGAAAGTGTAGCCAGGTCGGCTGGATAGTGTAGCCAGGTCGGCTCTCAAATGTAGCCAGGTCGGCTGGATAGTGTAGCCAGGTCGGCTGGCAAGTGTATCCAGGTCGGCTGGAAAGTGTAGCCAGGTCGGCTGAAAAATGTAGCCAGGTCGGCTGGCAAATGTAGCCAGGTCGGCTGGCAAGTGTAGCCAGGTCGGCTGGATAGTGTAGCCAGGTCGGCTGGAAAGTGTATCCAGGTCGGCTGGCAAGTGTAGCCAGGTCGGCTGAAAAATGTAGCCAGGTCGGCTGGCAAATGTAGCCAGGTCGGCTGGCAAGTGTAGCCAGGTCGGCTGCAAAGTGTAGCCAGGTCGGCTGGATAGTGTAGCCAGGTCGGCTGGATAGTGTAGCCAGGTCGGCTGGAAAGTGTAGCCAGGTCGGCTGGATAGTGTAGCCAGGTCTGCTGGATAGTGTAACCAGGTCGGCTGGAAAGTGTAGCCAGGTCGGCTGGATAGTGTAGCCAGGTCGGCTGGCAAGTGTAGCCAGGTCGGCTGGATAATGTAGCCAGGTCGGCTGGAAAGTGTAGCCAGGTCGGCTGGATAGTGTAGCCAGGTCGGCTGGCAAGTGTAGCCAGGTCGGCTGGCAAGTGTAGCCAGGTCGGCTGGAAAGTGTAGCCAGGTCGGCTGAAAAATGTAGCCAGGTCGGCTGGCAAGTGTAGCCAGGTCGGCTGGAAAGTGTAGCCAGGTCGGCTGGCAAGTGTAGCCAGGTTGGCTGGCAAGTGTAGCCAGGTCGGCTGGATAGTGTAGCCAGGTCGGCTGGCAAGTGTAGCCAGGTCGGCTGGATAGTGTAGCAAGGTCGGCTGGAAAGTGTAGCCAGGTCGGCTGGATAGTGTAGCCAGGTCGGCTGGCAAATGTAGCCAGGTCGGCCGGATAGTGTAGCCAGGTCGGCTGTAAAATGTAGCCAGGTCGGCCGGAAAGTGTAGCCAGGTCGGCTGGATAATGTAGCCAGGTCGGCCGGATAGTGTAGCCAGGTCGGCTGGAAAATGTAGCCAGGTCGGCTGGAAAATGTAGCCAGGTCGGCTGGAAAGTGTAGCCAGGTCGGCTGGATAGTGTAGCCAGGTCGGCTGGAAAGTGTAGCCAGGTCGGCTGGATAGTGTAGCCAGGTCGGCTGGCAAATGTAGCCAGGTCGGCTGGAAAGTGTAACCAGGTCGGCTGGATAGTGTAGCCAGGTCGGCTGGCAAATGTAGCCAGGTCGGCTGGAAAGTGTAGCCAGGTCGGCTGGAAAATGTAGCCAGGTCGGCTGGAAAATGTAACCAGGTCGGCTGGATAGTGTAGCCAGGTCGGCTGGAAAATGTAGCCAGGTCGGCTGGCAAGTGTAGCCAGGTCGGCTGGCAAGTGTAGCCAGGTCGGCTGGCAAATGTAGCCAGGTCGGCTGGATAGTGTAGCCAGGTCGGCTGGATAATGTAGCCAGGTCGGCTGGCAAATGTAGCCAGGTCGGCTGGATAGTGTAGCCAGGTCGGCTGGAAAATGTAGCCAGGTCGGCTGGAATATGTAGCCAGGCCGGCTGGAAAGTGTAACCAGGTCGGCTGGAAAGTGTAGCCAGGCCGGCCTGAAAGTGTAACCAGGTCGGCTGGAAAGTGTAGCCAGGTCGGCTGGCAAATGTAGCCAGGCCGGCTGGATAGTGTAGCCAGGTCGGCTGGAAAATGTAACCAGGTCGGCTGGAAAGTGTAGCCAGGCCGGCTGGAAAGTGTAGCCAGGTCGGCTGGAAAGTGTAGCCAGGTCGGCTGGAAAATGTAGCCAGGTCGGCTGGAAAGTGTAGCCAGGTCGGCTGGAATTGTAGCCAGGTCGGCTGGAAAATGTAGCCAGGTCGGCTGGATAGTGTAGCCAGGTCGGCTGGAAAATGTAGCCAGGTCGGCTGGAAAGTGTAGCCAGGTCGGCTGGAAAGTGTAGCCAGGTCGGCTGGAATTGTAGCCAGGTCGGCTGGAAAATGTAGCCAGGTCGGCTGGATAGTGTAGCCAGGTCGGCTGGAAAATGTAGCCAGGTCGGCCTGCAAGTGTAGCCAGGTCGGCCGGCACGTGTAGCCAGGTCGGCTGGATAGTGTAGCCAGGTCGGCTGGAAAATGTAGCCAGGTCGGCTGGATAGTGTAGCCAGGTCGGCTGGAAAATGTAGCCAGGTCGGCTGGAAAGTGTAGCCAGGTCGTCTGGAAAATGTAGCCAGACCGGCTGGCAAGTGTAGCCAGGTCGGCTGGCAAGTGTAGCCAGGTCGGCTGGAAAATGTAGCCAGGTCGGCTGGCAAATGTAGCCAGGTCGGCTGGATAGTGTAGCCAGGTCGGCTGGAAAATGTAGCCAGGTCGGCTGGAATATGTAGCCAGGTCGGCTGGAAAATGTAGCCAGGCCGGCTGGAAAGTGTAGCCAGGTCGGCTGGAAAGTGTAGCCAGGTCGGCTGGAAAATGTAGCCAGGTCGGCTGGAAAGTGTAACCAGGTCGGCTGGAATTGTAGCCAGGTCGGCTGGAAAATGTAGCCAGGTCGGCTGGATAGTGTAGCCAGGTCGGCTGGAAAATGTAGCCAGGTCGGCTGGATAGTGTAGCCAGGTCGGCTGGAAAATGTAGCCAGGTCGGCTGGAAAGTGTAGCCAGGTCGGCTGGAAAATGTAGCCAGGTCGGCTGGAAAGTGTAACCAGGTCGGCTGGAATATGTAGCCAGGTCGGCTGGCAAGTGTAGCCAGGTCGGCTGGCAAGTGTAGCCAGGTCGGCTGGATAGTGTAGCCAGGTCGGCTGGAAAATGTAGCCAGGTCGGCTGGATAGTGTAGCCAGGTCGGCTGGAAAATGTAGTCAGGTCGTCTGGAAAATGTAGCCAGGTCGGCTGGAAAGTGTAGCCAGGTCGTCTGGAAAATGTAGCCAGACCGGCTGGAAAGTGTAGCCAGGTCGGCTGGAAAATGTAACCAGGTCGGCTGGATAGTGTAGCCAGGTCGGCTGGCAAGTGTAGCCAGGTCGGCTGGCAAGTGTAGCCAGGTCGGCTGGATAGTGTAGCCAGGTCGGCTGGAAAATGTAGCCAGGTCGGCTGGCAAATGTAGCCAGGTCGGCTGGATAGTGTAGCCAGGTCGGCTGGAAAATGTAGCCAGGTCGGCTGGAAAGTGTAGCCAGGTCGGCTGGAAAATGTAGCCAGGCCGGCTGGAAAGTGTAGCCAGGTCGGCTGGAAAGTGTAGCCAGGTCGGCTGGAAAATGTAGCCAGGTCGGCTGGAAAGTGTAACCAGGTCGGCTGGAATTGTAGCCAGGTCGGCTGGAAAATGTAGCCAGGTCGGCTGGATAGTGTAGCCAGGTCGGCTGGAAAATGTAGCCAGGTCGGCCTGCAAGTGTAGCCAGGTCGGCTGGATAGTGTAGCCAGGTCGGCTGGATAGTGTAGCCAGGTCGGCTGGAATATGTAGCCAGGTCGGCTGGAAAATGTAGCCAGGCCGGCTGGAAAGTGTAGCCAGGTCGGCTGGAAAGTGTAGCCAGGTCGGCTGGAAAATGTAGCCAGGTCGGCTGGAAAGTGTAACCAGGTCGGCTGGAATTGTAGCCAGGTCGGCTGGAAAATGTAGTCAGGTCGGCTGGATAGTGTAGCCAGGTCGGCTGGAAAATGTAACCAGGTCGGCCTGCAAGTGTAGCCAGGTCGGCCGGCAAGTGTAGCCAGGTCGGCTGGATAGTGTAGCCAGGTCTGCTGGAAAATGTAGCCAGGTCGGCTGGATAGTGTAGCCAGGTCGGCTGGAAAATGTAGCCAGGTCGGCTGGAAAGTGTAGCCAGGTCGGCTGGAAAATGTAGCCAGGTCGGCTGGAAAGTGTAACCAGGTCGGCTGGAATATGTAGCCAGGTCGGCTGGCAAGTGTAGCCAGGTCGGCTGGCAAGTGTAGCCAGGTCGGCTGGCAAGTGTAGCCAGGTCGGCTGGAAAATGTAGCCAGGTCGGCTGGATAGTGTAGCCAGGTCGGCTGGAAAATGTAGCCAGGTCGGCTGGAAAGTGTAACCAGGTCGGCTGGAATTGTAGCCAGGTCGGCTGGAAAATGTAGTCAGGTCGGCTGGATAGTGTAGCCAGGTCGGCTGGAAAATGTAGCCAGGTCGGCCTGCAAGTGTAGCCAGGTCGGCTGGCAAGTGTAGCCAGGTCGGCTGGATAGTGTAGCCAGGTCTGCTGGAAAATGTAGCCAGGTCGGCTGGATAGTGTAGCCAGGTCGGCTGGAAAATGTAGCCAGGTCGGCTGGAAAGTGTAGCCAGGTCGGCTGGAAAATGTAGCCAGGTCGGCTGGAAAGTGTAACCAGGTCGGCTGGAATATGTAGCCAGGTCGGCTGGCAAGTGTAGCCAGGTCGGCTGGCAAGTGTAGCCAGGTCGGCTGGAAAATGTAGCCAGGTCGGCTGGATAGTGTAGCCAGGTCGGCTGGAAAATGTAGCCAGGTCGTGTGGAAAATGTAGCCAGGTCGGCTGGAAAGTGTAGCCAGGTCGGCTGGAAAATGTAGCCAGGTCGGCTGGATAGTGTAGCCAGGTCGGCACAATACGCAAGATGCTCAGTGATCCAGACATACCAGTTGCTACAAAGCACAGTAGGCCTGATACTCATGTCACATAACATGCACATATACGGACTGACGGACGAATGGAAAGGCTATAAAGTGTTTCGAGCTACAGACTCGTAGACTGCGCACCGTAACCAGTGAAATGTATATGTCGCTCCCGATGTTATTGTGAATGTGAATGTTGGCAACAGCAAATAAAATCAAGGTGACACACACACAGTGTGGTTTGTGTGGTTTCTTTTATTAGTGTGGTCCGATGTTTATGTTTACAAGTCGTGTAGGTACACTGCATGTTACACAAAGGACATTCTTAGTAGGTTTATCATTGCTTTCATAAGCACCATAGCCGGTGTTGTCGTTGTTGTATGTTACACACAGCACAGCTCAATTGTGGACACGCTTCACTCACCACAGCAGGCAAGTAGCTTGCTGCGATTCCGTCTCACGGAAAACATCACCTAAACGAGGCACCACACTAAAGCGGTCACCCACCAACTCCCGTAGGTCTTTGTCGATCGCTGCGCTTACGAGTTTCCAGCGGTTGTCTTCAAACCGGCAGTCGGTGTGTCGATCTGCCTCTCCTGGTATCCAGCTGAGCGTGAAGTATTCTTTGTAAGCTTTCCACAACTGCTCAGTGAAGCGCTCTACATCCATCGTGTCGTCTTCCATCAAAAGGGTCAACGTCCACCGTAAGTCAGCGCTGCGATCCACTTGCACGTACCACGGCCAGCACACGTAATCCCTGTTCGTGTAATATCTCGACCAAAACTGACACAGCTGAAACCCGTCCGTGCTCAGCGCACCCAGGTCTTCCACCTCCAAAAGCTTTATATACGGCAGTAACGTGTACAGTTTAGGCTTCTCGTCCGCGGTCATCTTGGTCGTCATTGAGTTCGAGAGCATGTGCCTTTTCATAATTTTTGTCTAGCCTGGGGCTGTAGAGTCTAGAGAGTTTGTCGATCTTAGAGTCGGGGAACGCCACCCTGGGATGGCGTACGGTGAGTCGATGAGTACCTGGCATTGTAACGACGGTATGCATGTAGTGCGATGTGTGTGACAGTGTCTATACCCCACAGGAAACATAAACAACACATTTGAATCCGGCGGCGACACGGGAGAACGTACGCACCATCGGAATGCTACCCTTTGTGATTGTCGTTGTGTGCTGTCAACTGATCAACGCCACGGACGATCCCACTGTTGTCACGGCAGAGAGCGGACAAGGGGTTGTGATTCTACCGTGTCGATGTTCATACACGAGGACCATCATTGTGGGCGTAGAGTGGACGAGAACTGATCTGATGCGTGCTGAATATGTGCTTCTGTATCGTGACGACTGTTTTGTACCAGACGGCCAACACCCATCCTTCAAGGAGCGAGTGGATTTACAAGACAGAGGAATGAACGAGGGAGACCTGTCTTTGATTCTTCAGAATGTGACATTTGGTGATGCGGGAACGTACAGCTGTTCTGTTCTGACCACACGAAGATCTCGTACAAAGCGAGCCGTGGAAACTATTGGCATTTTCAAGCTGATAGTTGTCCCTAGAGATCACACAGGCGGCAAGCAGACCAGATATGTTAGACTAATAATTGGATTGAGCTTGGGTGTGATCGTTGTTCTCGTCACAGTTGCTATTGGACGTGTAATGCACCAAAGAAACAAGACTCTGTGTCCGCCACGAGAGGTTACGGTGGAATGACGGATAGCGTTTGAAATGTGTCAAGGTTTCAACAGAACACACCGTGTTAATTGAACCCGTTATGGTATTGTTGTGTATAGGTGTTTTGAACGTGAAATAACAATAAATGAAGGATGAATACACACACACACACACACACACACACACACACACACACACACACACAGAGTGTCGTTTATTTTATTGCTTGCATTGTACACAGTTGATGTTCACGATCCATGTAATGGCAGTACGTGCTGCCATTGTAGAGCAAAGGCTTGTACAGTTTGAACGTTCTATCCCATGTCATCTCGCTCATCATCGAGCGCAAGGGTACATGCGTTCTCAGGCGTTCTCACGAAAAAGCACGTATTATCAAAGTACCCCTTCCAGCTACTCCTAGTTTATGCGCGGCTTACTGCGTCTCTCACGGCGAGCATGAAACATGGCAACAGTTATCTCCTTCATAGTTGTTTTGTCACTCACACTAAGCAGACACGTCGCTCTGTGTCAGCATAAGAATGACAAAGGTGGGTGTAAAAATGGCCTTGTTATCGCACAACAACACACCAAACAATGAATGCATTGCTGTCCATAGGAGTCTTTACGAGAATGCGAATGTCACCCGCAGGTTCTCCACCCCGTCCGCACGTCAGATTGATTCTCGTGGGCAAGACCGGGTCTGGCAAGAGCGCGTCTGGTAACACTATACTCGGCGATAGCAACGCTTTCGAGGAGGACATGTCACCCGAGTCCGTCACCATTGGCTGTGCGAAGAAGGAGGTGGACAGAGACGGCGCCAAAGTCGCTGTGATCGACACTCCGGGGTTGTTTGACACAACCAAAACCCAATACGATGTGAAAAGCAAGATCGAGGAGTGTGTCGAACAGTCGGTACCCGGACCGCATGGATTCCTTTTGGTAATCAGTCTAAAGTCTAGGTTCACACAAGAGGAGCGGAGCAGCATAAAGTGGATTCGAGACAATTTCGGAGAAGACGCTTTCACGTACACCTTGGTCTTGTTTACACACGGTGACTCGCTAAAGGGTAAATCGGTGAGAGACTACGTGAAGGAAAGCAAAGAGCTACAAAGAGTGATAAACCAGTGTGGCGGAAGGTACCACACGCTGAGCAACACTCAGAGAGTAAACCAAACCCAAGTGGATACTCTGTTGAGTAAAATAGAGGACATGGTAGAATTCAACGGAGGTGAGCACTACAGCAACGATATGTACAAGGCAGCGCAGAAGAAACTCGAAAGAGACAGGGAGATTATTAAGACAAGGGAATGGTGTAGATTCTTCGGTCTTACGTCTCTGGGACTATTTGGAGCAGGAGCATGCTTGTCCTCTTACGTGCCTCCTGACATCTGACCCACGTTAAACTCATGGACTGAACATACACACACACAATGGACAACTGTACCCTCAAACACACAATAATAACATGGACTGAACCACCACTCACAACCACTAGCACTTTATTCAGCCTCTGTAGAAACTATCTACACCCTCACTTATCTTAACTGCACTACTGTATAGCTCTGTGTAAATAATCATTCTGTACATTCAATAATCTTTAATCCTACAACTGTTTACAACTTGCATAGTTCCCATTTCTGTATAGCTGTATATCTCAGATTTCTGTAAAGTTATTTATTTCATATTCTGTATAGTTTTTCATATTTATATCCTGTTCATAGCTTGTACTCACTACAGCCTGTACATACTTAGTTATAGAATATTCACAACATACTTCATACCGTGTACATTATAACATACCATAATAGACCCATTTCTGTAATATACTTACATATCTATACTATTGCTAATATATATTGTAATATACCTATATCACTAAAGCACTTCTGGATGGATGCAAAATGCATTTCGTTGCCCTGTACCTGTGCATGTGCAATGACAATAAAGTTGAATTCTATTCTATTCTATTCTATTCTATTCTATTCTAATGGGGATCGGTGGGGTGATTGGGTATTCTCAGTTTAATTGTTCTGTGGCCATGTTCAGTTAGGTGGGCCAGCTACATTAGATAGTTTGCCATCACACGCAAGATTGTTTTGACAGAACTGTTTATGAAGACAGTGTGCTGAGAGTCGGTGTTCTTCACCAAATGGATATACAAGATGTCGACCGATATTAGGAGTCTGTTTCTGTCCTTGTTGTGTGGCTAATGTGGTATCTGTGCAGTACAATAAAGGTGGAAACATACTGTTATCGTGTGGTGTTTTACACTGTTTGTGTTGAAAACTCAATCGTACACTGAGCTGGGTTTGATTCCTTTATACACCAAATGTCAAATGAAAACCCCGTACACGATCACAGTGTACGTTTGTTTATTCACGAATACATCAGCATGTTGAGGTTACATATACAATTTTATATCACAAGTAAAATAGACTTATCGTGGTGGTGGCTTTTACAAAAATATACACACACTGCATGAAAAGAGCATGAAATATCCCCTTCGCCCCCCCCATCAGCAACGCCTTGTCACTATGTCCGGTACCTGCTCGGCTAAAAACTCATCTGGGTAGAGCTCAACGTTCTGAAGCTTGCGCTTTAGCAACTCGACAGCAGTCTGAGATATACCCTTTATGTGGAAAATCGGGGTTATGCGCACCCTCAGAGGGTACGGGTTCATCTTGAGCGTGCTCTCCCACTCGCTCTCTCACCCGAGGTCGTCACCTCCTATCTGCACGTATTGAGACTGTCTAGATATAGACGACAGTGCTTTCTTCTGATACTCTGACAGCCCTTCCGTGTTACACCGTGACGTGCTACCACCAGCGCTAGCTCCTACACCAAAGCCAGAGACTTCGACTTTAGTTTGTAGGGTTACTGAAGTTTGGCTAGCTGGTATATAATGATGTGCTACGTGACCGCTAGCGACACAGCTATGTTAGCATAATATAAACAAGCTAACTTTTTTTCCACTCGATAAAAGTTAACGTGAGTGTTCTCGGTGGTCAGGAACAAATGTAATCGCATGGCAGGATGCTGTAAAAGGACCAAACTTCAGCCAGGAGAACAACTGAGATAATCCATCCACAATACGAGGTTAGTCATTCATATACTGCTGCATGGGCTGGGCTGTAGCTACATCCTAAGGTTTTAAAAACTGAGCTTAAATAAATGATTAGCGGTAATAAAAGCCGAGGGAGGCCAACAGTGATCACTGACTGTTTTAGGAGCTTTTTGAGATCAAATAGAAGAAAATACATAACATCAAACATGTTAACAACACAAAAGCCATATTAAACGCAGACTACTTTAGGCCCGGAAGTAGGATTCGTCTCGTCATCACTGGACAACCGGATAGGAGTGAGCTAGTTCAGAGCTGCCCTCACTCTAAGAACCAGGAGCCAATGACTGGGCTGCTGCTGTCCTGACCTGAAGAGCTGGATGCAGGGACTAGCAAATCCGCCGCCTGCCTGGAAAGTGGAGCAGGGATCAACTGGGCCCTAGTCCCCCTCAACAGGGAAACAAATTTGCAGGTGAAAGCTGGACCACAGCTGCATTGAGAACAGGAACACAGTGAGGCAGAGGAGCAGGGTAAGCAAAAACAGGTTTTCCATCTTTTCCACCACGACAAACAGTTTTTAAGGTCTTTGTGGCTGACAAACTCTGGATTGACAGTCTTAACAGACTTTGACTCAACATGGATAAAAATCTTGAAATTTTCTGAAGTGAGATTATTGTTCTTTATTTGTTTGTGAGATTGGGATGAGTGTGAGAAAAACAGTCATTTTCACTCAATACTGCTGTTTGCTCAGCAGAGACGGAGGAACGACAGCGTGAGCACCGCTTCGACTGGGAAGAGGAAGCTGGCAAGCCAGGCAACTTGGCCTACAGTACGGTGGTGCCGAGGCTGGCGAGTGTGGGCATGGAGCAACCTCCCAACTCCCACTTGAATCGGCCGAAGATTGGATGCTGGTGGAGCAGCAGGTGGAGCAGAAATATGCTCTTGTAGTTGGGGTGAGCCATAGCTTCACCCTGAGCTTGTCTTCCAGCTGGGCAAAATCTGCCTGCTGTCACTGGTGCAGTTCGATGTCTGCTGGGTCCATTATGTGGTCGGATTGTACTGTCACGGTTTGTGAGGCAAACCATGTGGAAATGCGAGAGCGTGGACCCAAGTGCAGACAAAACTGAGATGTAGCCGGAGGTTAAACTGAAAGTGGGTGTTTATTTAGAGGCTGAACAAAAACACTACAAAGCAACAACGAAGGGGGAACTGAAAACACTAACAAAACCTAGACTGGGAAAAGCTAAACTAAAGAACATGAGGAACACAGAAAACATTAACAAAGCAGGAAACTAGGAATGAGGAACCTGAGACATGGAAACATCAGCAGCGGAAGCGCAGAGGATGATGAAGGAGTGAAGACGAGCTGTTGAAGACAAGGAGAGGTATGCAAATGAAACACCCGGAGTGATAAACAGGCAATCCGACAAGGCACAAAGGAAAGAACACATTATATGATGAGATGATGAGATGATGAGACAGCCTTTATTTGTCAGTTGCAGTTGTCCACAACCGAGATGACAGAACTTGCCGACCGTACATACAATACACAAACATCACATTGGGGCGACGGGTCAGGCTAGGTAGCAAGGGAAAAAAAAACATTGAAATGTGTAACACAAAAGGATAATACAGGAATGCACCGATATCAACACACCATAACACAATAAAACACAGACAAGCAACATGGGAGAATATTCCAGTGTGTACAGCTGGATCTGAGACCACTGCAATCTTCGATCGCACCTCCAGCTGATCCGCTGGAAGGTAAGTATCGGAGGAGGTGTTGGATTCGGGGGAGAGAGGGTGATAGTGAGGGCTTATCAGTATCAGTGTACATGTTCCATGCATGTGTGTGTGTGTATCCTTTGTTCAGCTGAGAGAAAGTGTCACCATGCCCGGTTAAGTGAAGTTCAGTTGTCTCCAGTGGACCCAGGTGGCCCTAAAGAAAGGACAAAGAGCTCTGACAACAATCCTGTTATCATGGAAGAACTTTGGTTGTTCCAGTCAGCTTCGACCTCGGCAGGCCTTCTGCTGCTGCAGATAGTGGGATAGCTGCATGAGTGAAGATGGTGAATGTTTGGGTTTAGTGCGAACAACTGCATCCAATTTTTACAGTTGGTCTAATGTCCATCACTGGTCACCAATTCTCTCAATTCCTGTTCTTCTTCTCCAAGATCTTATCCATATTGCAGAGCCATGAGCTTCTCCAAGATCTTATCCAGCTCGGTCACTCAGGCACAGCTGGCTGCCGGCGGAGCTCACGGGCGCGTCACTGCAACCCCCCCTGGCTTCTGCTCCGCGGCTGCTGAGTGAGCCCTCATCTGGGACTCTCCTCAGCTCTTTCTGGGACAGTGGCGCGGCTGCCCCTCTGTTGGTCTTCCTTGGTCTCTTGTGCTCTGAGGGCCTCTGGATGTCTGGAGCCTGGATCTCCTCTTCACCTGCTTCATGCCCTGGAGGACGGGGCAGTGGCCCCCCCCACACCCTCTAACAGATCATTACATGAAGGAACCTTTTAAAAACAAGCGCGTCCATGCTCACAGGTGTACACACGGGTGATCACACCCACAAACTACACCCTTTTTGGCTCCTACCTCAAAGCACACTGTGTTCTGTTGATCTTATGTGCTGCACAATAATGTTTAATATTTAGTATTTACTGTCATATTCACATAGATCATCGTGATGTTGTTTATTATATTGCTCTTTTTCTTTGCTTGTTTTCTCTTTTTTCTTTCTCAACAGGTGATCCAGGTGATTGATAGATGTATTTTTTGTCTGTTTGTTTTTGTTTTTTGACCTTTATCACCGTTCCTCTTCTCTGCTGTTTTTCTTTCCCTCTTTCTTTCTCCCTTTTCTCTTCCCCAGTCAAGTCTGTCCCGTGTGTAGCAAGTGAAAATAAAATAAAATAAACAATAAAAGCAAAGGTGAATCAAATAGACCATTACGGCAAAGCTGGGATGGTCCATTTGGTAAAGTAAGTCCGTTGGGCATCTTTCTTCGCCTTTAGACAATAATTCTGATGCAAAAGAGCCAAACGGGACAGGCAGAAAAAACCAAACAAGTGTTACGACCCAGTGATGTGTGTGTTGTGTTATGCCTCCCACGGGGGGGATGGCTGTGGGTATCTTTCCCCTTTTTCTCTCCTAGGAGGTGGAAACCTGGGCGTGGCTGCTGGGTATCCGGGTGGAGTCTCTGCCTGTCCTGTGTGGATCCTGTGTGGATAATTGATGGACCACCTCCGGTACTTAAGGACTTAACGAGAGCCACCTGGAAGCCCTCCCCGAGCCTCCACCACTCGACCAAGAACCTGTGTGATGATCTATGTTAGTGCAGTGTAGAGTTTTGAGTGTATATCTGGTTGGGATGTCTACTTGGTTGTAAATAGTGTAAATAGTATATCTGGGTGGGATGGCTATTATGTTGTAAATAATTGTAAATAGATTGTCAAATAGTGATCACGGGTTGGTTCACCTGATATATCACTGTCACTGCCGCAGCCTAGTAGGCGTGAGAAGCCGTTTTCTTTTGTTGAACAAGTTTTCTCCTGTTTTCCGTTAGATAGTTAGGTAAGTGACTTGTCTTTTGTTTTGGCTTCTTTTTATTTTGGTGTAGGGAAGAG
The DNA here is from genome assembly GCF_965226115.1 of Aulonocara stuartgranti. Taxonomy (NCBI): domain Eukaryota; kingdom Metazoa; phylum Chordata; class Actinopteri; order Cichliformes; family Cichlidae; genus Aulonocara; species Aulonocara stuartgranti. The sequence continues at coordinate 35,221,555 of NC_138942.1, forward strand.
TAGGGATTGTTTTATAGGGAGTTTTGTTTATTGTTTTGGCATTGCTCACTGCCGAAGAAAATAAATGGCTGCTTAAATACTTGAAAAAGGTGTCGTTGTTGGGGTTTGTGCGTGGGTGGGAAGTGAGTGGGGCAAACTATTTGTTATGTTTATTTACTTGCCGGGACCAGAACGTAACACAAGAGATCTTATCCATATTGCATAGAAAACACAGTCTGAGTACTCACAGCCCTGCCCATCGTCTATCATGTCGGCCAGCTTTATAGCATTTGAACAGCTGTAGCCGCTTATTGTTCCTCGATAAGCCAGGCCCGAGCCAGCTCCAATAAGCCAGAACTCTGTTATTGTGGTTCTGATTTGGTAGATTTCATTCAATGTCCTCCATTGAGAGTGTCACCAGACACACGGCGTAACGGACCATCGAGTATCCGGCAGCAAACGTCTCTGCAGGACAATCTGGCTCTCGCAAGCCTAGGAAGGTGTCAATTTCATTACGGGACCAGTTGATCAAATCCATAATTCTTTAGGATTTAGGGAACAAGACTGAGAAACTCTTTGAGGGTTAGAGTTAGACGAGACTAGACAAAGTCATAGAAGCAGCAGCAGGGAAGATAAGGGGGGAAGAGGGTGAAATATGCATCCGCCTCCTCCAAGAGCCACAGAAGACAAAATTATACAAAAAAAATATACACACAAGGTAACAAGGGACATTCACAACAGGAGTGAGACATAGCCGAACCTAATAGACATGACGAGACAGCGACGAAGGTTTAATAATATTTTAACTGCTTTAAAGCAAGTCTAGTGATGTTTGTCCACACAAAGCAGTACTTTGGGCTGCATTCACTTTATTGTTGGAAAATGAAGCTGAAAGGGTGCAGCAAAGAAAATGCAGGCACACTGGCAGGTCTCTCGGGCACTTTACACAAAGGACAGCATTGCAAGTGAAAAAGTACTGCCTCTGAATATGTTTTGGGTCTTCGATTAAAGAAATATCATGTGTGAATTTAACCCCTATATTAAACTTATACCTCAGCTGCAATGAGACTCTTCAAGGACAAATTTAATCTAAAGAGCTGCTTTTACATGAACAGACTGATACAAAATACATTGCTTAGTTTTAGTTTTTTTAATAAATCATTTGACTCAAGACTTTTGCACAGTATTGTACATATTTTTAAGTAATAAATATCGTACCATGTGCATGTGGACATCTCTGATGTCCATCAGAGAGTCTTCATCTAGTGTTTTGAGATTAAATTTTACATATTTTACATGTTTTGCTTGTTATCTGTTGAAATATGAAAATGCTTTGTCATTGCACCTGACTATCTCCATAACGGGCGATCGTGGCTCAAGAGTTGGGAGTTCGCCTTGTAATCGGAAGGTTGCCGGTTCGAGCCCCGGCTTGGACAGTCTCGGTCGTTGTGTCCTTGGGCAAGACACTTCACCCGTTGCCTACTGGTGGTGGTCAGAGGGCCCGGTGGCACCAGTGTCCGGCAGCCTCGCCTCTGTCAGTGCGCCCCAGGGTGGCTGTGGCTACAATGTAGCTTGCCATCACCAGTGTGTGAATGGGTGGATGACTGGATATGTAAAGCGCTTTGGGGTCCTTAGGGACTAGTAAAGCGCTATATAAATACAGGCCATTTACCATTTATCTGCCAGCAGGTCACATTAAACATTAAACTGGATGATGAGTTTTCTACGAATCGGGAGGAGAAAAAAAGCAACTCTATCCTCTGTGTCACACACGTTACACCCGTGCTCAGTGATTGGTGGAAACATACGTCACATCTGTCATGAGCTCCTCCGTGGAGTATAAACACAGGGACCTGCGAGTGTGCCGTTTCACACCAGGGGAGGAATCTTTGAGGAGTTGTTGCTTCAACAGTGTTTGAACGGAACTTCTTGACTTCGTCCAACTTTATATTTCAGCTACAGATAACTTCAACGTAAAGCTTTATTTTTGCACCGTTTTTGTTAATAAAAAGCACAAGAAACGCCAGCCGAAATGGAGTCCCAAGTGCGTCAGAACTACCACCGCGACTGCGAGGCCGCCATCAACCGGATGGTGAACATGGAGCTGTTTGCGTCTTACACCTACACTTCTATGGTGAGAACACAGAAAGAGTCCATCATCAAAGCAGACTCTTTTCTGAGGAATGTTTACTATTTTGAAATGACGGCACTGTGTGCTGTTTAAATGTAAAATCATTTTATTATGAATATTAAGGTTAAATGGCGCTAGAACAGGGATGTAATTGTAGCACACTAAGATGTATTGTGTTAATGCAGCTTTTTAACAAATGACAGATTATTTTTTAACAGTGTTAGATATTGACTTGTGCTCTTAGGTGAAAGTTTAAAGGTCACAATGTGAAACTGAATCATGAAATTTCAACAGATGTTTTGACAGTTATATATTTTTCTCAGTTAATTGTATGTTTAATGGACAACAGACCTGGAGAGCATTTGCTGCTCCACTCATACTTGCAGCAACCCTGCACAGTGCAAGATTCTGTGTTGGTGGGTGTCAAGTTTGAATTGTTGAACTAGCAGCAGAGTGGGGTCTTAGTCTCGAGTTCAGCAGTTACCTCGGTCTAAACCAGCTGAACTGTCCATCATGAATCATGTCTGTCTCCATAACTGTTTGTCACGATGCTGTATTTGCAGAAGAATTGGTGCTGTGTACTAATAACCTGTGTCTGATTTGTCAGGCCTTCTACTTTGACCGTGATGATGTGGCCCTGCCAGGCTTCTCCCACTTCTTCAAGGAGAACAGCCATGAGGAGAGGGAGCACGCTGACAAGCTGCTGTCCTTCCAGAACAAGAGAGGAGGTCGCGTCTTACTCCAGGACATCAAGGTGTGTACAAACTGAACCAGTCCTGCTGTGACATACCTGACTGTGTCTCTAACACAGAAACTGGGATTAATGAGCAGTGTTATGACACTTGTTCTCTTGTTGTTAGCGTTAGTGTGTAATGTGTATACAGAGCTTAAAACAAGTGTTCAGTCTCTAACAGAATTGTTTGTTGTGCAGAAACCAGAGCGTGACGAGTGGGGCAGCGGGCTGGAGGCCATGCAGTGTGCTCTGCAGCTGGAGAAGAATGTCAACCAGGCTCTGCTGGACCTGCACAAGCTGGCTTCTCAGCATAATGACCCTCATGTAAGTGGGAGTTGGAGGGAAGAGTTTGGGATTAAAGACTGAACTAGTTGATGCTGTGTATGTTTGACAAATCATCAAATGTTAACTGTAGTTTGTTTTCCCAGCTGTGTGACTTCCTGGAGAGCCACTACCTGGATGAGCAGGTGAAGTCCATCAAGAAGCTGGGTGACCACATCACTAACCTCACCCGCATGGATGCCCACAACAACAAGATGGCAGAGTACCTGTTTGACAAGCACACTCTGGGTGACAAGAGCTAAATGCTGAGACGTAGAAGTGAGCCTGGAGTCAGCATGTTAACAACACAGGCTTTGAAGTAAACTCACTTCTGCTCCAGCTGATTTCTTTCCTGATTTCCTCACTTTAAAGCTGGCATCAGTTCTTGTATGTTGTGGTGTTTGTGTGAAATGTCACATGGAGCGATGGATGTTATCAGGGTATGGCTCTGCTTCTAAGCTGTCTGACATTTGGAAATGTTTCTGATCTGTTCATCTGAATAAACCTTTTGAGCTGGATCTTTGGTCTGTCTGCATCTGTGACTCATTTTACTGATTAGTTCAAGCAGTTGGTCTAAAGACTAAATAAATCACTGCTTCTTTACCTTGTCGACTTTGTCAGATTATGGCGTTGACAAAGGTCGTCTCAGGTGTGTGAGTTAATATTTGTACACATTGGGACCAAATACAAACAAGACCATATCAGATGTAAATGTTACTGGATATCTTTTGGTTTTCTCCCCAGTGAAGTCTCAACTTGACCTACTTTATCTGGTACACCTATTCAGCAGCCTAAGGCAGGCAAACAATCTCGTGTGTGTGTGTGTGTGTGTGTGTGTGTGTGTGTGTGTGTGTGTGTGTGTGTGTGTGTGTGTGTGTGTATATATATCTTAACAGTGCGCTCTTTTCACTTGCATACAATTTGTGTTGTTCTTAAAGCACAATGACAAAGAATCTGATCCATGAAGCACCACACATCCCAAACAGCACAATTATATTGGTTCATGTAAACATCTTAATATAACAGCCAATAATTAACTTGAAAATATGGAATCACGTGGACATGTGATCCAATGTCTTGCTATAAATTTTTGGTGGGTTTATTTAATTTGGCACAAATCATTGCCTTGTTATTAACATTACTTTTGTAATGCACCATCGCCATCTACTGGAGACACTCCATACTGCAGAGTGAAATCATTTCCTTCTTTATAGCAAGTAAAATCTAAAATGAGCTAAAGGTGTTTTTTATTACACCCTGAAAAAAAACTTTATGTACCTTGTTGTGCCTTATTCAGTAATAACAAAACTAAACATTTTTTCAAATTATTTATTTTCAGGAACTAAATATACTCAAAAAAAGATTTGTAGTCATTTTATTCACTTGTATTAATGTTATCTAGAAATAAAATCACATCACAAAGAAATCCTCTCTCACTCTTGAAATCCAGGTATTTGCTCAGTTTTATACCCATGTTTTGGAAAGTATCCATGATTAAAATTCTGACTTTATGTTGTAAGGTAAAGAGCCTACGATAATACAGAGGAAACAGAGAACACCCAACAATCAAATGACCCCCTAAGAGCAAGCGCTTTGGCAATATTGGGAAGGAAAAACTCCCTTTTAACAGGAAGAAACCTCCATCAGAACCAGGCTATGGAGGAGTCGCCATTTGCCACGACTGGTTGGAGGTGACGGGAGGAAATCGGGACACGACACGCTATGGAAGAGAGCCAGATATTATACATAACTAATAATTAAATATCGAGAGATGTATAAACACATAGTGACTAAAAAGCTGACTGGAAGAAGAAACACTCAGTGCATCATGAGAGTACCCCAGCTGCCTAAACCTATTGCAACGTAACTGAGTATTCTGTCCCTCGGATTATTTCTGAGGTTGATGTTATAGGACAGGTCGTAGTCATTCTTGCTGTAAGTAATTGAATAGATGTGTCAACAAATATGTTCATTCCTGGCCTGCTCATGGCAAAAGCCTGCCCTCTAGTGGGTCAACAGCAGAAACTCCTAGTAAGGGGAGAGAAGGAGAGTTTAGCTCCGAGCACTTTGCAGGGGAGGTCCGGTGCTTTGTGTCTCTGACGATTCCTGCTTCTGTTGCTCTTGAGATGGCATAATCTTTCTACAAGAATGAAAGTATCTCTCTCTGGCTGCCAAAGCTGTTTCCTGTTAAAAGGGAGATTTCCCTTCAATGTTGCTTGCTATGAGTGCTTGCTCTTAGGCTATATGCAGTCACTCAGTGAGAGTCCTGGAAGAGACAGAAGTTGAGGGTTGTTACATTTTGAGCTTGTCCACTCTTTTACTCTTCAGTTAAGTTGCATTTGGATTTTAAATGTTCTGTTCAGATTTCCAGACTTTTAATATAGATGCATGATATAACTAAAGATTAGCATCCTCTCATTTCAAGCCAGCTGCCTTTCTCCTGGGACCTTTTTACATAATCCTACTCCCATTAAGAAGTGTTATTAGAAGACACAGGATGCATTTCCAATGCAATGCAGCTGATACCCAGTTATGGTTATCTATGAAGTCAGATGACACAAATAGGACATGTCTTATAGACATGAAGGCCTGGATGGCCTCTAATTTTCTGCTTTGAATTCAGACAAAACTAACCCTAAAATTCTTAAAAACATAGCATCTAACCAGATACTTACCATGGATGGCATTACCTTGGCCTGTAGTGACACTATGAAGATTTTTGATCAGCCAAAATGATGGACACCACAAAAGATGGACATCACACATCAACTAAAAAGCACATTTATTTAAAAAAAAGTAAAACAACAACAAAAATGTGTTGTCAGTTCAGTAGTAATGTGTAGTGTGTGTATCTGTGCTGTGCAAAGCAAACAACATTCAAATAAGCCCGAATGCCCTGAAAGACTGAGAGAGGCCAAATACAGCCTCAACACTGCTCTAACTAATACTCCCCTAATACAAGAAGCCCCCAAACCTGGACCTGGACATAGAGGCCTGAGGGCCATCTCACACATTTATTCAGAATAAAACAGGTTTGTGTGTTTGTGTTACTCCAGGACGTCAACATGACACGTTCAAGGACCCAGTAAACATCAGAGCAGACAGCTGTTCATAAACATGTCATAAAAACGTGCTTAAACTACTCAAAGCTGCCCCTGTGACCACTGCTGCAGAGCAGAATGAACAGTACTGATGGGGACTATGAAGGTTTGTAGTTTAATTCCTGCTCTTGCAGGATCAGTGAGTTTAAAGATAAACCTCACGAACACAACTTTAAATCCCCACGACATCACCAACAGTTCTGCAGGAGGACAGAAGCCCCTGATTTAATCTACCATAATGCTCTGTGATATGTTGTCATGGCAACATGAAGTCCAAAAAATACAAATACAAAAATGCAAAAGAAGAGGAGGACAACAAGACAGGCAGCTGGAGGAGCTTTTGAAGCAGGACAACTTTTCTGGATTTATCTTAACTGGAAATTCTGCTAAACAAGTCAAGCTGGAAACAAGGAGGCAGCTGGTTGGATTATATCTGAGGACAGGACGCATGAAGAGAAGCATGAGGAGAGAGGAAACAGCAGAGAGATGCTGTGGAGACGATCGTGGATCAAGTCGAAGAAGCAAGCACCAAAACTGTGAGTAGACATCACACACCAAGAGCTAAAATGACTGTGCTGATTAAGGAAACATTACATTTGGTTAGTTTGGGGTCTGGAGCTTCAGGTTTGTGGGTTCAGTTGGTCTCAAAATTGAAGAAAGACAAAAACATGTTTCTTACAAAAGGTTGTTGGAGGATTCTTACTGTAAGAACTGAAAGTTAATCCGTGGGTTTAACTGATAATTAAATAATTGTAATTGTAATTTTGTAGAAAAGGCTCTGCACCTGTGAAAATAAAAAATAGGTATCCAAGCCCCCGAGGTCACTGCAGATCAAAGTAGCTCAGACCTGGTTAACTATAATTATATTACAGGAGGTGAAAAATATGGGAATGATTCAAAGAAACAAAGATCTGGTTAAAGATTTGAGCTTTCTGATTGAAAGAGATGAAAACTATTCCATGTGTGACACTGAGAAAAAACCGAAAGCTTAATAGATCTGTAGGTCCAACTGTTATTATACAAATGTGCAAATTTGTTTTAATGACATTAGGAAGAAAAAAATGAATACACGTAGACATTGAGGGCTAGCAGGAGGGACCATGCGCTTACCTGCTGCTCTCTGGCAGGTAGCTCCATGCCCTCCTGGGTTTTAAATGCACCTTAGAACACACATGCATCAACACTACAATGAGCGGGTGGAGGGAGGTTTAGAGTCTTCTCTCACCCCGTTCTCTGCGACCTGCTGGAGCGGGGGGGCTAGGAGGAGTTGGCCGTCCGACTGCGGTCTGGAGTGTGGGGCCTCCCTGCTGTTGCGGAGTCGGGGCGGTCTGCCTCCCCCCACCGCAGGGAAAAGGGTAACACCACCTGGGTGCAGTTCCCCCCTCCAGGGGCAAGGGTACCTAGACCCGGTTTGTAGAGTACGCTTGGGGAGTGTGATCGTGTGTACAGCGTCTCTTTATGTCTGTCTCCACGTTGGTTGAGTGTGGAGTGAGTGCATATGAGAGCATGAGGGTGGGAATGGATGTTTGTGTCTGTGTGTGCCTGTATGTCTGTGTCTATATGTCAGGTTGGGTATCAGACGCCACCTCTCTGGGGACATCTCAGGCCCTCCAAGGTTTGGAGGCCTATCTCCCCCTACCACCACTTCCCCTGCCAGTGGCGGACTCCCTCAGACATCGGTGCGTTGGTGGTTCTTGGTGTCCGGGGATGGGCGTCCGGGTACACACCGGCTCACTCCTTGGCGGCCGCTTATCGGGGCCTGGAGCCTGGGGCTCGCTCGGGCCACTTCGGAGGTGGGGTGCCCCCGGCCTCTCGGCCTGGGGCTTGGTCACTCAGGCACGGCTGGCTGCCGGCGGAGCTCACGGGCGCGTCACTGCAACTCCCCCTGGCTTCTGCTCCGCGGCTGCTGAGTGAGCCCTCATCTGGGACTCTCCTCAGCTCTTTCTGGGACAGTGGCGCAGCTGCCCCTCTGTTGGTCTTCCTTGGTCTCTTGTGTTTTGGGGGCCTCTGGATGTCTGGAGTTTTGATCTCCTCCATGCCTGCTTCATACCCTGGGGGACGGGGCTGTGGCCCCCCCACACTCCCTAGCAGATCGTTACATGGAGAAACCTTTGGAATGCAAGCATGCTGATCCACACAGGTATGCACACAGGTGTACACACGGGTATTCACAGACGCGGACTACAGCTTTCTTGGCTGCTGCCTCAAAGCACATTGTGCGCTGTCTATCTTGCGTGCTGCACAATATCGTTTATTATTTAGTATCTACTGATATCTACTGCTAGCTAATTTATTGTCATGGTGCCGTTTTTTTTTTTATTATGTTGCTCTTTGTTGTTTGCTTTCTCTTCTGTTTTTTTTCTCCATACAGGTGACCCAGGTGTTTTGTTTTTTTGTTTGTTTGTTTTTTTCTTTCTTCCCCCCCAATGTGAGTTTTACTCATTGACATTTCTTTATATTTTTGACAGATTTGCAAAATATGAATAAGAATTTTAGTATTTTTTCAAAATAAGACGTTTTTAATGGACTTCAAACTTCTGAGCTGTAGTGTAGATTGCAATGATAGTTCTCTATTATAGAAGATGATATAGAAGTATGAGGACAGGGAGACACTGTTAAAACGTTATGAGCTGTCTTGCTGCAGAGAAAGTGGAGTCTGTCATCCTTGAAATGCTCCCTAGATAGGCAGCTGGCAGGATTGAACGATGCTCTGCCTCTGTGGTCAAGTACAGACATCCATGAGCCACTGATGAGCGTGACAGATCAGGAAGCATGCATAAAGTCAGACACCTGTGAGCCAGTAAAATGAGAAAATGAGCACGCAATAAAGTGGACTTGTTAGGCAGAGTTTGACATCAGAGTGAAAACACTTCATCTTGATTTTTGATGATAGACACAACAAAAAAATCCTGATCAGATACAGACACATGTACACAAAACACACGACTGCTCAAAAGTTTGTGGTCAGATTGAAACATTCTTGTTTTAATAATAAATTTACATTTGCTTTAACGTAATATTACATGAAGTTTATCAGTAATGTTTTCACAGATGTGTTTTTAATCAATCATTCATGGTAAATCACTCATGATGTGTTAGGAAATGTCTGCACAGTTATACATGGGCCCACTTTTAGTACCAATCACTCCTGCATGGACAGATCACATGGTTATAAACCAAGTACAAATTTGATTTAATGCGATTATAAAACAAAAATGGGATGATCCATCACAAACCTGACAAATGTACTGCTGTTAATCTGCACAATGATTTTGGTTTGTGCTTATGTCTTTGGAAAACGTTGTCCTGACTGAAAAGCTGGGATTTAACAGGATAAAGTAACATCTGGTAACAATGTACCACTGAAACACAACAGATAACATTGTTGAAATCTTCAACCATCTTCAACCATTTGCCCGTCCTTGAGCCACATTCTGCCGAAGGTTTCTTAAAAGGGAGTTTTTCCATCCCACCATCCCCAAGTGGTTGCTCATAGGGGATTATTTTATTGGTAGGGTTTTGTCGCTATTATTTTAAGGTCTTTTATTTATTATATATAATAATTATTGTGAATTGGTGGTATATAATCAAATGGACTCAAATTTAATACGTATTCATACCTAAAGTCGCCTCACCAAGTTTGGACATCCAGTGTGATAAAATACTACAATATCAACCAGAAATTAGAAGCATAACCAGCAGCTGTTATATATGTTTTTAATTTAGTACTTTTATCCTGTTTAAAAATAAACACTCAAAAAAGATCATTGTTTCATTTTATGGTTTATTCTTTATCCATTTATCAATTATCCAAGTCCTTAATACGCACACATGTATACAGGGAGTGCAGAATTATTAGGCAAATGAGTATTTTGTCCACATCATCCTCTTCATGCATGTTGTCTTACTCCAAGCTGTATAGGCTCGAAAGCCTACTACCAATTAAGCATATTAGGTGATGTGCATCTCTGTAATGAGAAGGGGTGTGGTCTAATGACATCAACACCCTATATCAGGTGTGCATAATTATTAGGCAACGTCCTTTCCTTTGGCAAAATGGGTCAAAAGAAGGACTTGACAGGCTCAGAAAAGTCAAAAATAGTGAGATATCTTGCAGAGGGATGCAGCAGTCTCAAAATTGCAAAGCTTCTGAAGCGTGATCATCGAACAATCAAGCGTTTCATTCAAAATAGTCAACAGGGTCGCAAGAAGCGTGTGGAAAAACCAAGGCGCAAAATAACTGCCCATGAACTGAGAAAAGTCAAGCGTGCAGCTGCCAAGATGCCACTTGCCACCAGTTTGGCCATATTTCAGAGCTGCAACATCACTGGAGTGCCCAAAAGCACAAGGTGTGCAATACTCAGAGACATGGCCAAGGTAAGAAAGGCTGAAAGACGACCACCACTGAACAAGACACACAAGCTGAAACGTCAAGACTGGGCCAAGAAATATCTCAAGACTGGTTTTTCTAAGGTTTTATGGACTGATGAAATGAGAGTGAGTCTTGATGGGCCAGATGGATGGGCCCGTGGCTGGATTGGTAAAGGGCAGAGAGCTCCAGTCCCACTCAGACGCCAGCAAGGTGGAGGTGGAGTACTGGTTTGGGCTGGTATCATCAAAGATGAGCTTGTGGGGCCTTTTCGGGTTGAGGATGGAGTCAAGCTCAACTCCCAGTCCTACTGCCAGTTTCTGGAAGACACCTTCTTCAAGCAGTGGTACAGGAAGAAGTCTGCATCCTTCAAGAAAAACATGATTTTCATGCAGGACAATGCTCCATCACACGCGTCCAAGTACTCCACAGCGTGGCTGCAAGAAAGGGTATAAAAGAAGAAAAACTAATGACATGGCCTCCTTGTTCACCTGATCTGAACCCCATTGAGAACCTGTGGTCCATCATCAAATGTGAGATTTACAAGGAGGGAAAACAGTACACCTCTCTGAATTGTGCCCAAACTCAAACTCCATATTGTACACATTACACGAGTTTCTAAAACTGTGCCTCTGTTTCGTGTTTCCTGTCACACTGACTGTGAGGCTTCTAATGTGTTTCTATTGTAATTTAGAGAAACAGAGAAACATATGTCAATACTAAGTAGTTAATGGGCAACTTACAATAATCTGTCTCCTTGAACTGAATCCTGTATACATGCTGTGATCAGCTGATCTGCTGCTATTGTTTACCTGAGGTTTACTGGTCTCTTTGGATTTACATAACTGAATCCAACAAGATGCACACAGATGTTTCATGATTTCCATCCCAGCAGCATACTGTTTAAGTCGGAGATGTCAAACTGATCACGGGCCACTCACACACCACCAGTGAAAATCTTCTTTCTGTCAGTGTAGAGTAGTTTAACTGCACATTTCATTTGTGAGCTATTTCAATATCAGAAAAAGAAGTGTAACTTCAACAGTTTTCTCTACATGATAAAGAAATACTGTGGTTGGTAATGAAAGAAATCTGTCAACACAACTCTTTGATCTTAATAAGTTGAATTCAATGAATGAATTTAAGCAACATCAGCCTAAAGGCAAAATCATCACTGCTGCACGCGATATAATCTAACACTGACCATGAGCGTCACAGCCACTGTGCACCAGTCAAAACTGTGCTTTACTGTAAATCCATCACAGTACAACAACCTAACCTGCACTAAGCTGTAGATCATTCCCATGCAACATATGAATAATGTAACTGATGTTTGTTGTTGAGCTGATAGAAATGCTGCATTTGATATTAGTCCATGCTCACTCATCCTCTGTAGGGCTAGCTAGAAGTCACGTGACAAGAACTTACGGACACCTGTATTCACTCCAGCCCACTTTAATCCACTAGTATAAGCAATATAGATGCTGATACATTGAACCTAAAGCAGTTAAAAAAAATTTAAATCTCAGAAGTAGACATTGGAGATATTTACTTAAAAAGTAGGGAGTAAAGTACAGATACCTGAAAATTCTTCTTGAGTACAGTAACAAAGTATTTGTACTTTGTTACTTCCCAACCCATTGTCTCAAATTACCATTTAACAATATAAATCTCTAGGCTACAACACAACAAATATCACTATCCTAATGAGGTCACACGTATGATGTTTATCTTAGCATTTATGTATGAACACAAAGCAAAGGTGAACCCCAGCACAAAGACACTTTGAAGTCATCGCCACAGTGATTGTACTTCAGAAACATGAAGAGGGGGACAGGAAGCAGTAGTTTTCCACTTTACTACTCTCTCTTCTTCTTTTATGCAAATAAAAAATTATTTCCATATCCAGGCTGTATAATGTGCTACTATTTTCCTCCTCTGGTACACGACCTGAAATCCGTTGATTGTAGCTGAAGTGCAAGTGGAACTGATAAGCCTTTATGTTTTTATTACTACAAAGGCTAAATTTTATGATGTTTTTAGTATTTCAATGATTGCAAGCCCTGCATGCTTTCTAGATGATATAATTAATTTGATCATACCAGCACCAAAATCACATTTTAGAGGAACAGTTCTCACCAAAATGAAATGGTTGCACTTTCTTCCGTCCTTTAATTTATGGCTGTGTTCTAAGAGATCTGCTAAGGAAATGTTGGCCTTCTCTCCAATAAAACTGAAAAAATAAATAAATTAATTAAAATGATAGTTTCTTTGTGGCAAAAATCTAAAAATCTGAAAAAAAACTGAGCAGCAATGTTTGTTTGCAGAAATGATGAACTGGTGACTTAAGAAATGCACACACACAAACACACACAGACCTGTAATAAATAAATAAATAAATAAATATATTTATTTATATATTTTTATATATATAATGTGCTACTATTTTCCTCCTCTGGTACACGACCTGAAATCCGTTGATTGTAGACACTCAGAACCAGACACGGAGAAGCTGCATTCAGCTTTTATGCTCCTTATATCTGGAACAAACTCCCAGAAAGCCTCAGATCAGCTGAAACACTCAGTTTATTTAAATCCAGGTTGAAGACTCACCTGTTCTCAGCTGCATTTGAATAAAGCACCAAATCCACACTTTAAGCTTAAATTTCAAAACTTACACTAACTACTGATCTTATCTATTTCTGATTTTATCTGTTTTGATTTTATATACTGTTTTGTTTGTTTGTTTGTTTGTTTGTTTGTTTGTTTGTTTGTTTGTTTGTTAAGTGGGATTAGAGCTCTGGGTAGCTCCCCAACTGGGTCTAGACTGGGTCTAGAGAGTACTTTAAATTCAGGGAATTTAAAATAGAAAGTAGCTCGTCCACAGAAGGACTGGTAGCTCCCCTTACGATAAGGGTTCCGATCGCGCGAATAGGTGTGAAATGTGTGTGTTTAGTTTGTTTGCTTGTTTTAATCAATTTTAAATCATGCTTTTTATTTGTTTTTGTTTCTAATGTCTCTGTAAAGCACTTTGAATCACCTTGTTGTTGAATTGTGCTATACAAATAAATTTGCCTTGCCTTGCCTTGTAGCTGAAGTGCAAGTGGAACTGATATATATATATATATATATATATATATATATATATATATATATATATATATATATATATATATATATATATATATATATATATATATCATATATATATGAAACCGTGTGTGTGATGAATAAATCTCACTGTTCAAAGACAAAATTAACATCAAACTGATCATGAAAGTATCATGAATCAAAAATGTGAAGCCAACATCATAGAACACCAATTGTTTAAAACAAAATGACATGCAAAGAATTAAAAACTGCATGAAGCATTTTTTTTTAATTCTATTTAATGACCTTATTTTCCGTAGATCATCTGCACACCACCTGCTACAGTAGAGGCACAACACTATATTATAGACTTGGGTCATTAGATCAATTTAAAAGTTTAAAACTTTGATTTGAATGTTAAATGAAACGAAACAGTCTTTTGATGATTTCTCAAAGTAATGCATCCAAAGACAGTTTCAAAGGGACATCTATTTTCCACTCTAAAATCTCCCCTTTGACTCAATTGCAGAATGTCACCAAGAGATGGCGCTCGGTTCGAATAAAAGCTTTAATATATGAAGCGGTTAAAATAAGAATTAAGCACCTCACACCTGAAGAAGCGATTATCCAGGAAACATTTCTGTTATTTATTTAACTTATTTAAAAAAACAAAACAAAAAGAAGGTTATTAATTTTCTAAACATGTGTTTCCTAATAAAAGCTCCCATGGACCTGGAGTCCATCAGACATTTGTGTCTCCTTTACCCTTTTAAGGAATAAAACATATTTTTACATAATTTTATAGATCAAAATTTAAATGTACTTTCATTCAGAAAGCCAATGTATCTTTTCTCTAAGCTGTGTGGGGTGTAAGGTACCAATCAATCTAATAAATAATTATAATCAATTTTAAAATTAAAAGTGGCTCGCAAACATCTCATCAAAAAAAAAAAAACTATCTAAGCAGAATGTAGATCTATGCTAGCGTGATAGTAGTGGGGCCCAAAGTGATATTTTCTTTTCCCGTTTTTATTCTCACTGACGTTGTTCCCATCAACAACAGGATGCATGTACAGTAAAACATCATGCCTGTGTTAAAACATTTATCGACTTTGACACCGACACCACCGGCCTGTCTCCTTTCTTTGAACGTTGTACTCTTCAAAGATGTATTGACTATTGTTTCCTCACAAGCAATATTTTATTCTGGAGCAGATCAACGAAGTGGGAATCTTAAAGTAGGTTCATTAAGAACACGAGTTGAAGTTGGGTCAACATGTGTCAACAGCTCTTGTTCCAGTCTGCTATTGAAATAATGAATGGATCTGTCTGCTCCGGGGTTTTATCATCTAACCCACAGCTTGGTTTAATGAACTTGCTGATGTGAGTGATGTTGCCCCCCCACCTTCTTCAAATCCAACAAAAGTGGTATCAAACGTTTGTGCTGCAAAAAATTTCGTTTGTGCTGCTATCATTTCAAAAATATTAATAAAATAATGTCGTTTCAAATATTTTTATTGAGAGCAAGTATCATGATTGTAGTTTTTACAAATTGACATAACATAGCTTATGCTCCTTTTTTTTCTCTAAACTAACAAGGCAAATAATTAAACAACACCAACAAAAAAAAAAAAAAAAAAAAAAAAAAAAACCCGCAGTCACCCATAAGGGGTCCCAATACCCCGGCTGTCGGGAAGAGAAACAAGTAACAACAAAGTTTTATATTTTCCCAAGGTATATAAGTAAAGGGTGCCAGATTAATTCAAAATCTTTTACATTGTCATTCATACTATATCTTATTTTTTCAAGGTGAAGAGTGTTTATAAGTTCAGTAAGCCACATTTTTAATACAGGAGTCTCATTGCCTTTCCAAAGCTGCAGGATCAATTTCTTTGCAATAATCAAAGCATATGCCATAAACCTTTTTTGAGAGTGTTGTAAATTTTGTGTTTCGTTGGAAATCCCAAAGATGATTACTGTCGGATTTGGTTCAATCTTACTTTTAAAAATATTAGACATATAAGTAAAAATATCATACCAAAAACCCTGAAGCCTTGGACATAGTGCAAAACAATGTAACAGATTTCCATAGTGTATCTTGCATTTTTCACAAAGGGGGGAACACTCTGGATACATTTTGTGAAGTTTTTCCCTTGAATAGTGTAGTCTGTGTATAATTTTGTACTGAATTAAACAGTGACGGGAATTAATAAAAGGCGTATTTATGTTGTGTAAGGCCTCCTGCCAGAAATCTTCTGATAGGAGAGTCCCAAAATCTTTTTCCCACTCCTCTTTGATTGAAGTAGTTGAAGGTATACTCATCTCCTGTATTGAATTATAAAATAATGAAATTCTCTGTTCAAACCCCCTTCCATCACTAAGACATCTGTCCAAAGGATCGGACGATATGTTTTCAAATTGTGGCAGGTATGTACGGATATAGTCTCTTAGTTGAAGATATCTAAAAAAATGACTGTGAGGCAATCCAAATCTATCTTTTAAATGTTGGAATGACATAAAAGTATCATTTAGGTATAAATCTTTTAATTTACAAATTCCCAATTCCTGCCATATATTGAAAGCTCCGTCTACACATGATGGAAGGAAAGAGGGGTTAGCTGTAATGGATGTACACATTGATAGTTTTTTCAATTTGAAGTGCTTAATTATTTGTCTCCAAATTTGTACGGTATTATAAATCACTGGATTCGAATTGTAATATGAGTTTGTCAAAAGAATAGGAGAGAGTAGTATTCCACCAACACAGTAAGGAAGGCAATCCTCCCGCTCCATCTGTAAGCCGTTAGGGAGTATTGCTGTGTCATCCAATAGAAGGGAAATTATTCTTAAATTTGATGCCCAGTAGTAGTACATAAAGTTAGGTAGTGTAAGTCCACCAAGGGATCTATGTTTGCATAGGTGGTCTTTTTTTATTCTATGTGTTTTATAATTCCATATAAATGGCATAATGATGGCGTCCATCTTTTTAAAAAAAGATTTGGGCAAGAAAATTGGGATGTTTTGAACCAGATACAAATACTGCGGGAGGAATACCATTCTTATTGAATTCACTCTCCCTATTAAAGAAATAGGAAGTGTCCTCCAGTACTGAATGTTATTTTTAAGTTTCTCCAGTAAGGGAAGAAAATTCTCTTTCATTAGGGAGCTGTGTTTTTTTGGTATTGTAATGCCCAAGTAAGTGATTTTTTCATAGGTTATTTTAAATGGGAAAGATGTAAGCCATTGTTTATTCTCTAATTTAATGGGCAGTATTTCGCTTTTTCCCCAGTTAATCTTGTAGCCTGCGAAAGTACTGAATTTATCAATCACGGAGAGAATTGCTGGGAGGGATATTAATGGTTTTGTTATGTATAATAATATGTCGTCAGCATAGAGCGATATAGAATTAGAAGTGTATGTTGTATCATAACCGTGTATATCCATATGAGTTCGAATTGTCTGTGCTAAGGGTTCCAAAGCCAGGGCAAATAATAATGGACTAAGAGCGCATCCTTGTCTTGTACCTCTGCTGAGTTTAAACTGAGTTGATAATGTCTGATTTGTAAGAATTCTGGCTGTGGGATTATTATAAAGTAGTTTTATCCAAGAGATGAAATCTTGTCCCAGTTGAAATTTTTCTAGGACTGCAAAGAGGTAGGACCACTCCACATGATCGAATGCCTTTTCGGCATCCAAGCTAAGTATAAGTAGGTCCTGTTGTACCTTGGGGGAATAGATTATATTAAATAGACGTCGAAGATTATTAAAAGAACTCCTGTTTGGAATGAAACCTGTTTGGTCTGAATGCACCAATTTATCTATTACTGTATTAAGTCTACTCGCTAGTATTTTAGCCAGAATTTTTTGATCAGAATTTAATAGAGAAATAGGTCTATATGATCCCACTTCCTCCAATGCTTTGCCTTTTTTTGGAAGTACTATAATAGTTGCTTCATTCAATGTTGGAGGTAGGGTGCTCATTTTGTATGCATGGTTATATAATTTAAATAGATATGGACTTAATTTGATCTTAAAGTATTTATAAAACTCATTCCCTAACCCATCAGGGCCTGGACTCTTGTTGTTTTTTAGTAATCCGATAGATTTTGTAATTTCTTCAATTGTGATCTTAGCGTTCAAAATATTGGCATTTGTCTGGTCTAACACAGGAAGATCACATTTATCTAAAAATTCCTGCATTTCATTAGGCCCTGCAGTGGGATGAGAAGTATAGAGGGATTCATAAAACTGTCTAAAGTTATCGTTAATATCTTTGTGTGATGTGACCAGATTTCCGTTACTTGTTCTGATTTTATGAATCGCTCTATCATTTTCTAGTTTCTTTAGTTGTCTGGCTAGCAACTTATGGGGTTTATCCCCAAATTCAAAATAGTTCTGTCTCACAAAAGTGAAAGTTCTATTAATATTAATAGATAATATTTGGTTTAGTTTATATTTTAAAATAAAATAATGTCTTGAAGCGTGCTCAATCATCCAGGTAAGTAAATTCCAAAAGGTTGATTCTGTTCATCTGGACATTTTCAGTGGGAGAAACATTTTGTCACTCATCCAAGTGACTTCTTCAGTCTCAGCTGACTGCAGGTTTCCACAACCTTATAAACAGTACATTTGCACAGTGAAGGAAACTAGCACCACTGAATGAACAATGTGCTGAACGGCTGCAATCACAGCACTGTAAGATGGCGAAAGACGTACCCTTGGGCCCCCTTTCTCGATTCAGAGATGGTCAGCATCCTGACAGCCTGATGGACGAAGCTCTCTCAGTCTGCGAGTTCTGGCCCGGAGGCTCTTTGTGACAAAGTGGAGGAGCAGTTGCAATGCTCTCCATTTGTCCCATATGCGTTTACCTTTTTTTTTTTTTTGCACATTGTACACATTATTCTGTTTCTATGTATTTGCTATGATTTGCTGTTTGTCATGTAACATTGCTTCACTCACTATCCCGGGTTTGTTTGTGGAAGCGTTTTGTTGCCGGCAAATCAAACATGCTGCAAATTAAGACAAATACTCAGGTACATGTTTCTTTATATTTTATTATGTTACAGATTAAGTCATTTGTTCATACTTACTTTGTTTGTCTTTTCAGTCTCCATGAGGGTCAGGTGTGGGGAAACGCCCACCTGGCATTTCCTCATTTTAAAGTCCTGATGATGTCACACATGGCATCAGCAGGTCAAACCAAGTGGAGGGGTTTCTTTGTCCATAGAGATGCTTCCTTTTGTTTGTGTTAAGGTTTAAAGGGATTTGTTGAATGTTTTTCTTTTCGTTAATACTGCCATTTAGTTGTGTAAATGTGCATGTTAGAAGTGTGTAGAGGTTTTGTGTTTTTAGATCATCTGTGTAGAGTTTTAGATCCCTCAGTTGAGTGAGTGGTACTGGCTGGGCCGAGGGCGTAGATTTGGCATGGACGGAAGGGACATGTCCCCACTAATATCCAGCGATTATTGAATTGTCTCCACCAATAATTTGATCTCTTCGAGTAAAGAAAATCAAACCCGATATAAAGAAAAAAACATCTGTCGACGTCTCATTCACCCAGCGGTGCAGAAAGAGTTAAATTACGTTCTCTACTGGAGTCCTACGTCATGTGACAAATATGGCCAATGTGATTGGCTGAGCCTTTCAGGGAGCTCTGTTTAGTTCTAGCAGCGGCAAACCTGCGCTGCCAGGAGGAGAGGAGGACGGCAGCAAAGAGGAAGAACCTGGATATAAGAAAGTATTTTTCAAAGAAACCTTCAAGTCACTTAAAGCCAAGTTCACTCATAAAATGTGTCATAATAACGTTACAGGCTGTGCTAGGCTTTGGCCCACATCAGTCTAAAACTGTATGTAACCATGAAGAACGTGTTTTGGAAACTAACTGCACAACAGGCAGCACTATTAGTTCTCTCAGTCTCAGAGCAGCATTTCTAATTTTGATTGAAACTGTCAGAGAAAACTGCAGCCTCGAGCAGCCAGGATATTAGTTTACAGAGGCTGTTAAATCAAATTCAAATCAAATTCAAATTTTATTTGTCACGTACACAGTCATACACAGTACGATATGCAGTGAAATGCTTATATAACTGCTCGTGACCTAAAGAAAAAAAAGGCTATGAATAAGATAGGAAATAAATATGAAAAATTAAAAAGGGTAAATTTAACTAGGAAGGAATAAAATATAAATTAAGGTTAAAAATGAAATAACTGTACAACACAAATTAGAATGAAGGGTAAATTTAACTGGGAGAATAAGATAAAGATAAATATATAAATTAAAGTTGAAAATAAAATAACTGTACAACAAAATACACAATACACAATATAGAACTATATAAGAATGTATGAAGAAATATAAATAAATATACACACAATAACAGCAGCTGTACAAGTATTAACTGGAAATGAAGAATATAGTGACCAGTGTTGTGCAATCCACATTATGTCTTGTGCAGTGCAAATATGCTTAAAGTGATTTAAGTGATGAAGTGAAGACAATGTCCAGAAAGTCCAGTGTGTGTGTAAGAACCATATGTGTGGGTCAGTACTGTGTGGTGGTGTGATTGAGAGACCGTATCGCCTGCGGGAAGAAGCTCCTCCTCAGTCTCTCTGTGTTGGTCTTCAGGGAGCGGAATCGCTTTCCTGACCTCAACAGAGAGAACAGTCTGTTGTTGGGATGGCTGAGGTCCTTCACCATCTTCCTGGCCTTGGTCCAGCACCGCCTGCTGTAGATTGAGTGCAGGTCAGGGAGCTCGGAGCGGATGGTGCGCTCAGCTGACCGCACAACCCTCTGTAGAGCTCGTCTGTCCTGCATGGTGCTGTTCCCGAACCAGGTTAAGATGTTTCCCGCCAGGATGCTCTCTATGGTGCACGAGTAAAAGTTCCTGAGCACCTTGGAGGGCAGTTGGAAGTCTCTCAAGCGTCTGAGGTGGTAGAGACGCTGACGGGCCTTTTTCACCACGGTGTTGATGTGACAGGACCATGACAGGTCCTGCGTGATGTAAAATTATATGTCTAACGTTAAATGTTGGTGACACAATAATTTCATCCTAATGGCACTGACATATTCATAGGGTTAATTTTTGAGAAAAAATGTCATGAGGTAGTCATGATTGTGCAAATATCCACTTTGTAGTGAAGTTTGCACAAATTGTTTTAAAAATGCACTCAGCACAAACATTACTGACGAGTCAAGATCTGCACAAATTGACAGAAACACTGAAGCAGCTCCACATTTTATTCTTATTGTCATGTATGTCCTATTTGTCAGGTGACAGAAGAACCAACACAAAGCTCAGAGAGTAATGGTGACACAAGATCACAGGTGAAATGATGACTTGTTGGTTCATGACTGTATTTGAAGCACATGTGTGACTGCATGTATGTGGAATGTCTCACTGTTATTCATCAGGTGACAGAGGCAGCTCTGCCATGTTGTAGCTCAGAGGTGGAGAGGCGAGGTCACAGGTGACTGATGAGTTGGTGCTGTAGATTAACTAGTATTTATTATCATGACAATTGTTAGGCTGCTGATGTAAATTGATTCATTAGTGTATGTTTGACAAAGAATCTGAATTGACATGTCTCACTTTTTATATGGCACGAATCCATGTGTTATTTTGTCAGATGACAATATGTCCTAGTGCAGTCAGAGGGGAGGAGCCAGGGCCAAAGCTGAGGCACATCAAGCACACAATAATACTTTTAATCTGAGGATAAAACGCAGGTACTGAGGCTGTAAGAAGCTTCAGTGCTCTCAGAAGACTAAAAAGATGGGTAAGGTTAACAATGACTCAAAAGAGATTAAACAATGCTGCTGTGTGTCCACCAGGAGAGGCTGGACAGTATAGATGTAAAACCAATATGCCAGCAGTTTATCTCAGCTAACGAGAGGAGCAGGCATGTGTGTGGCTGCTTCACATAGTGGACATTGAGTTGCTGTGTGGGACACCAGTAGTCCATGTCTGTTGCTGTAACAGTAGTTTATGTTTGGAATAAAAAATCCCAGCTCACTGAGTTAATCGGGGCAGTAGTGCCTAAAATGTTGCATAATTTTGCTGAGAGATCTTTTACTTTGTGGTAATCTTAGATGAGTAGTTTTATGGACAAAACCCAGCAGGTCATTCAGTGTTCCCTTAGTGCTAATAAGAGATGTTGGTGTAACTGAAGTAATGTTGTTAAGTCCTTAAAGTCAAATTCTTTTATTGTCATGACTGTATTTGAAGCTATTTTTATTTTTGTATGATACCTGATTTATATGAAATATGGCTGAAGTGAACTAAACTCTAAAATACTTCGTCAGTCATTTGTTTAATAGTAATTTAACATTATATAATTCAAAAGTAAAAATATGAATTGTGATTTTAAATGGTTTAAAAGCAGGTAGAATAGCATATGTAGGCAAGTATATTTCTCCTTTTTTTTATTAAGAAGCAAAAACAAAAAGGAAAAAAAAGAAAAAAAGAAACAGGGCAGGGTTCGGTGGTTGAATATTCCGTCCCCACCAATGCCAAAACCAAATCTTCGCTGGAGTATCTGCTCTTCCTCTCCTGACGTGGTTCAAAGCGCAGGCAGTAAAGAACGAAACGTGCATCGAGGAAACTCGCGCCACCGGTGTCACTCTCCCCCTTTACACGTACACCACTCCAGCACACAGCAGACGGTGCGCAGCGGTGCTCCTGGTGTTTTTACGCACAACTACTTGAATTCAAATGGAACATGCATGAATGTATGGACGTGTGAGTGCCGCACAGCAGCAGACGCCGCTTTGGGTCTTGTGTTTGTTCTCTCGGTTTCGGATCCAGCTAAATTATAACGACACTCACGGGCTGGTGGCAACACTTCACGTGTCCAACGAAAGGCTTGCTGAGATCTACCTGACTAGAATATTTGTGGTGTTCTTCGTGAACGGAGCAGAGTAGCAGGGTGTGATCGCGGCGTCACCAGCGTCAGGATTGGCTCAGCTGCTCTGTGCGCGCTGACAGTTCCGCTTCCTGAGACCATTTCAGAGGAAAGCAAAACCACAGAAGAACGATCTAGAACGTGTGGGGCTGTGCACGGAGCCATGGCGCCCTGTTCACGGCCAGCTTCTGATGACGCTGGAGCCGAGAGCTGCTATGTCAATGAGACACATGGAAACTGATAAATATACATATATATGTACATATTGAAAAGATGACAATTAAAATGATCTAACAACCCCGTGGTGTGTCGCTGATTTTATACACGACTTGTGTAGTTACAACCTTTGATATGCTCTGCTGTTTAACAGTAATGAGTGCAAATGGAAAGATTTTAAAGCCTCAAATTCAAACAGCTTTTAACGAAAGAAAGCTGTGGCCGCGCGCACAGAAAAGATGTTACTTTGTTTGTTGTCCGTGTTACAATCCGCGCTGTGAGCGCAGCACTGGAGAGATGCAGGCGGAAGGAGTCGGGCTATTGCTCGGAGGTAGACAGCGGGGAAAGTGCGTCGATGCACAGCGGGGCTCTGATTTGATATGCTGAAGCCTCCAGAGAAGAATCCACATTAACACACGGACAGGATTTTATTGTAGTTAACATTTTAATTTTTTATTCTTTTTTAAATTATT